>NC_083723.1:66393007-66993392 GCF_028564815.1 Eubalaena glacialis
AGGACATGTCACGTTCTGAGTCGCTATAAGCAAAGCAATGTAAGAGACAGCAAAGAAAAGTTCCTGGTGGCAACAAGTGCGCCCCACATTTCAGTTTCATATATTCCACCCACCAGAAAATCAAGCAGGGAGGATAAGTAAAGATTTTATCTGAGCAAGATGCTTCTAGAAACTGTGAATTGCACCAGGATTTGTGTAGGTCAACCTGCCCTGAGTTGTAGATCGGAGTGGATGGTAAAAGAGCCAATTTGTTGACAGAAAACACATCTGGCAGGTTTCACTTTTTAAAAGAATAAAAAATGGAGAAGAAAAACACAAGCCATATGAAAAAGAAAATATTTCAGT
The DNA here is from genome assembly GCF_028564815.1 of Eubalaena glacialis. Taxonomy (NCBI): domain Eukaryota; kingdom Metazoa; phylum Chordata; class Mammalia; order Artiodactyla; family Balaenidae; genus Eubalaena; species Eubalaena glacialis. The sequence continues at coordinate 66,393,353 of NC_083723.1, forward strand.
AAAGGAAAAGGAATCACCTCTGAAATCCTCAAAGGCTGAGCTTACTGGATATAGTGATGGAGCCAAAAGAAAAGTCTGGAAATAGTTTGGCACCCTCAAGAGAGTACAAGAAGACATGGCCTGTATGAAACTGGTAAAAAAAAAACAAAAACAAAAAAACAATATTAGATGGCAAAGATGAAAAGACAAGGAATGAGATGAAAAAAATAACTAAGATAAAGAGAAACCCGTGCAAGAAAGAAATGAGATCAGAAAAGAACTGGTTGGTTTACAAGCAGGAATGTAAGACAATAAAGTTCAAACTCAAAGACTTAAAAGACTGGAAGAAGCAACTAACTTCTCAACCCCAAACAGTTAAAACTAAAACAGAGAAAGCCTTTGAAGGAACAACAGATGATTAAAATTCAATCTGAGGAAGGATCAAATCAAGGATATAGCCATCACACCTGATACTAAAGCCGCAGCCTGGATGAATGTGGCACTCAGTCAATTCTTAGGCTACAATGGGTCAGGAAAAAGAGATGAAGGGGATCGGTGTCCAACTGAAGCCTGGTAGAGAAAAGATACCTTCAAATAAATAAAGGGGGGGGCACATTTAAGGGTGAAAGAGATGAGAAATGTAGCAAATCTAAGAGTTACAGCTAGCAAAAATTGTAGGTCTGGCTACAGATACATGAAGCTGATTATAATCAAATAGATAAGAAGCCAACAAAATTTTTGGAGAGCTGTGCTGCCAAAATGACTACAAGTCTGGATTAAAGGAGCACTATGACTGTTGGAAATTTACAACAATGCTGCAGACAGGAAGCTGCCAGAGAAAACTGCTCAGCCCCCAAGGAGGGTCTATCCTCCAGTGCCTACTTCGGTGGTAGCCAAGGAAGTTACTGGAAAAGGAAGAAACTTTGGGTGGAGTGCCTGGAGAACACGGGACTGGGGGTGGGACTCTCCTGAGAAGCAGAATCTGGGCATAATTAATGAACACTCTCCAATCCAAGGCGGGGATCCCCCAAAATGCCTGCTCAGTGGGATTCCAGAATTGCTACCACTCGGTGACTGCTGTGTATCTCCCATTCCTCCCCTTTCTGGATGACAGTGGTTTGGGCAGTTATTTTTCCCAGTTACCGGAGGGGACAGAAGGGACAGACTGCTTAGTTCATGAAGTCTCTACAACAAGAAGTGCCACATCTGGACCTGATGAAGAAATACTGAACTTAGAGCATGATGCTATGACTGAATGGGGCCATTTGGGTTACTGCCCTTGGGGAGGGGTGAGTCACTCTGTCTACGGTAGGGAGAGAGAACTGAGTACATGGTGACCACAGAATCATTAGGGCCATTCACTGGCTCTCCACCTTATATCAGCAGACATATAAGAACTGCAGTTTTCTACCCTCCTTGGAGGTAGGTGTGGCCATGTTGCTTGCTTAGTTCACTGTGTCACATGCCAGTAGAGTGCTAGAACAAGGAGCTTTGTAGCCACAGAGAGAGGCCCTTTAAAAAGTGGCTCCTTTCTAACATATAAAAGAAAAGCCTTTAATAGAAGGACTCAAATTTCCAATACCTTTTCATGTCTGGCCACAAGACAGAAATGGAACAAACACAGAAATCACAAAAGCAGTTTTGATAAGTCATTCTCAAGCCCCCAACGTTTAGATACGTTGTCATAAAAGCCAGACCAAACTCAGCTGTAGTGCCAGAATCCCTTTTGAATGCAAGTATTTTGTAGAGAACTTATAATTCAAATAATTAAGTGAAGCATTTAAGTTTTTCATGACCTAAAAAAAATCAAGCTTAAACAATATACAGGCTTAAATAGGCTGCAGCAGGTTGCCAACAGTACGACTTATGTGGCAATGCATAATATTACAGTTTGTCACTTTAGAACATTATAAAATTCCAAACATATCCAAGAAGGAGAGAGAACTTAGGTTCCAAGAGTCAAGAAACGTCCAGGCATGGAAGAAACAGGTCAGGAATAGGAAAAAGGTAGTAGAGACAATATAAAAGAACTCAGAATGGCAGCAAAGACTAGTTTGCTACAAACATCCATTGGAAACTGCTCTAAAATGGTTACGAAAGTACCAGTCACCCTCGCACCTGTTATTCTGCCAACCTGACCATTGCCTTAACTCCTTCCTCTACAATAGTCACCTCAAGATGTGTTTCCATGGGAACGCTGTGACAATTGTATAATACAAGTCTTGGGATTCCCTTGTACCATGTATACTGCTGCTGACATTCATGATTCATTCCACTAGGTACCTAAGTAAGTCTAACCATACATATAGCTTTACAGTAATCACTCCATGCATGAAAAGACTATGTCCTGAGACACTAAAATCTGTAATCAAATTATCTTTATACCATGATATTTTTTGTACCATTGAAAACAAACACAAGGTGGTATAAAACTTTATCCCAGCGGGACCGGCAATACCATTCTAAGATCTTCCCACAGCAAGAAAGCTGCATGGTTAGGTCACCACTCCAGCAGCCAGATTTCCTTTCCCCGCCTAAGACTAGAACTGGGAAAGAGAACGGGGGTAACTAAAACCCCACTAACATTTGCTGAGCTCCTATGATGTGTCAGGCACTGTACCTAAATGCCTTATAGACTCTATCTCCTGTAATCTTACAATCATGCCGCCAGGTACACATAACTATTCACAATGTGTAAGTGAAAGAATTGAAGTAAAGTCGGTTAAGTATTGATGCAAATGTATATGGCTAGTAAACAGCAGAGCTAGAATTTTAAACCAAGTCTTCTTGGTACCAAAACTGAATGTTTTTCATCAACAAAGCACCAAAGACAAGGAGCCCTTAACAAGACATTTGTGTTGGACTTTAATATTTCCCAATATTAGTCAAATACATTTGATTAATTCCATTTCTGTCTTTCTAAATCCCTACTTTCCCAAGCCTTGCTCAGCTCTGTGTTCTGAAGATATTTGCTAATTCCACAATATCCACGTTCCAGACTTTCACTTACTTAATATTTATATTTTATGAATATTTATTAAGTGCTTAGGCCAGATACTGACCAGGCACTGCAAATGCAGCACTCAACTTACATTTACGGGAACAAACAGCAACCTGAAACTACCCCATTTTGGAGGCAATCCTGAGCAAAACTAAGAGGAATTTAGGAGCTCCATCCCCAAAGTGGAGGAGCCCTGGAACAGTCCTGCTGCCCCCAGCTGAGTACATGGGAAGACATGAGCACTCATGCTTCTGACTTACGTGGCCTTCTTCTGCCTGGAATTATCAAGCATGTTCCAGCCTCATTTCCTTAGGTACGATTTCAGCATGTTAAAAACTGTCTACAATAAGCAAATTTTACATTTTATAAGTGGGTGAAATATCAAAATTTATTCCTAAAAATCCATTATCAGCCAGCAACAACACTCTTGCCTGGCTAAGCTGGGACCCAACCCAGAATGCCTCCTAATCCCCAAACATGGGAATCCTGGAACTGCTTCCATATGGATGGGAGATGAAGAGTTCACTGCCCAAGACACAGATTGGGAGAAAATCCTTGCAAATCACAAATCTGATACAGGACGTGTGTCTAGAATATATAAAGAATTCTTAAAATTCAATCATGAGAAAACAAACCAATAAAAACTGGACACAAGCTATTAACAGACATTTTCCTAAAGAAGATATGTGGGTCTTCCCTGGTGATCCAGTGGTTAAGAGTTCACCTGCCAATGCAGGGGACACGGGTTCGATCCCTGGTCCAGAAGATCCCACATGCTGCGGGGCAACTAAGCCCGTGAGCCACAACTACTGAGCCCACGCTCTAGAGCCCGCGAGCCACAACTACTGAGCCCACACGCTCTAGAGCCCACGTGCTGCAACTACTGAGCCCATGCACCTAGAGCCTGTGTTGCACAACAAGAGAAGCCACCGCAATTAGAAGCCCGCGCAACGCAACGAAGAGTAGCCCCCACTTGCCACAACTAGAGAAAGCCCGCATGCAGCAACGAAGACCCAGCGCAGCCAAAGCAAAAAAAAAAAGATATGTGGATGGCAAAGAGCCACATGAAAGGATGCTCAACATCATTAGTCAATTGGCAAATGCAAATTAAAATCTCAATGAGAAAACACTATATACCTTTTAAAATATTAACAATTTAAAAGGCTTGCCATGTCAACTGTTGACAAAAATGTGGAGCAACTGGAACTTTTATACACTGTGGTAGGTGTAATAATATAGTACTGTGGCAGTTTCTTAAAAACGTAAACATACACCCACCATATGACCCAGACATTCTCCTTCTAAGTATTTACCTAACAGAAATGAAAGCATATGTCCACACTTGTACACAAACGTTATACAGCTTCTTTGGTAATAGCCCCAAACTGGAAAAAATCCAAATGTCCAACAACAGATAAAAAGGATAAACAAACTGTAGCATATCCATAATACTATTCAGCAATAAAAAGGCATGAAGGCCTAAGATATGCTATGACATGCATGAATCTCAAAAAAATCAAGCTGAGTGAAAGAAGCCAAACCACAAAACACTTCTAGGAAATGCAAACTAATGTATAGTGACAGAAAGCAGATCAGTGGTTGCCTGGGGAATGGGAGTTGCAGGGAGGGAGGGTGGGAGGGAGGAATTACCAAGGATCACAAGCAAACTTTTGAGGGTGATAAATAATATATTCATTATCTTGGTGATAAATATATTCATTATCTTGATTGCAGTGATGGTTTCAGGGTATATAAACATGTCAAAACTCATCAAATTGTACACTTTCAACATGTGCCATTCACCATATGTTGATAATACCCCAATAAAGCTATTTTAAAAATTCATTATTAGCATGATATTCTAGATGTTATATAAATGTTGTAGTTCACAATTATTTGTAAAATTGTCTCAAATCTCTTAAACGACTTTGTGTGTGTTACAAATGCAATCTTTGTATACAAAGCAAGATACTTCTTTCTCTATGCATTCACACAAAACTGAAAAATAAAAGGACAGTGTCTTCCCTTTCAACGGCACGCACAGACTGCATATAGAAAGCGACCCTGATCGCTACGCAGCACAGACCCTACTGCTCTGAAGGAGGGCAGCACGAGTGATATATTTATTTTTTCCTATTATTCTAAGACTTACCTTTTAAGTGATATTACCCATGCCAAAAGGATTAAGGTAACCTGGTTTTCTCAATTTGATCACCTTCTTTCAATTTCAACAGACTATTTGACAATGTAAATATGCCAAATAGACTGAAATGTCTATGTGGGACGGATAAACAGCAGCCACTTAACTATATAAGAAAAAATATATATACACACATTTTTTTCTTCACATTGTGTCAAAATCCAATAAATATGTAAATTTCATACTGCTGAAAAAGTAAAATCCTGAACCATGTTTAATCCTCCTCTTCTTCTGTGTGGTGGGTTGTGAATTGCATGGTTAGGCAAAAGGAATACAAATTTAGATAACAAGTTTCCTAATTTCTTCCGACAGATACCAAAAAAGACAATGGTCCCATACTTTTGATAGTTTTAACCTTGAAAGACAAGATTATATTACCCAAAACAGCATTAAACAGTATAAAACATTCCAGAAGGCTAAATGAGAATGAGAAGAGCCCTGTTACACTTCACAAACAGGTAACCTTGAGTTTAACTTCATCTGATGGGCACAGATATAAACCAAGAAGAGAAGGAAGGCCTCTCCTGTAAGAAGGATCACCAGGAACAACGAACACAGAGTGTTTAGGAGACAGCAGAGAGATTAACCTCACTAGAAGCATGGAGGTAAGCAACAGAAATGAAGACTACAAAAGAAGAGACAAATTATTAAAAGGGCTACTAAGTCAAGAAAATATTAGAATATCCAGAGTGGCTTACCGGGATTCATTTAATATTATTTTGTAGTCTAGGATCTTGAGGAAAGTAGTGTTTCAGAAAGATTAAATTTAAAACAATAGGCTAGACAACATGGATGGACCGAGTGATTACCATACTAAGTGAAGTAAGCCAGAGAGAGAAAGACAAATATCATATGATATTGCTTACATGTGGAATCCAGAAAAAAAAATGATAAAAATGAACTTATATACAAAACAGAAATAGACCCACAGACATAGGAAACAAACTTATGGTTACCAAGGGGGAAAGGAGGGAAGGGATAAATTAGGAGTTTGAGATTAACACATATACACTACTGTATATAAAATAGATAACCAACAAGGACCTACTGTATAGCACAGGGAACTATACTCAATACCTTGTAATAACCTATAATAGAAAAAAAATCAAAAAGAAAAAATATATATATTATATATATATGTATATATATGTATAACTGAATCACCGTGCTGTATACCTCAAACTAGCATGACACTGTAAACCAACTATATTTCAATTAAAATAAAATAAAATAAAATGCTGGAGAGACTGATTGAGAAAGTGGAGCCATGAAGTTAGAACGCTGTAGCGAAAGGGACTGGACTATGGTGGGAGAAGTTTGAATGAAAAAGAAGGGGTGTACAGAAATATGAAACAGGACCTAGTGACTCTCAACTCTACAAAATACTGATGGAAAGGAATTCCTAAAAGACGACTGAAGTTTCAAGCCTGAGGGAGTAAAGAAAGTGATATGAAGAATAAGAAAAGGAAAGTAGGAAAAGGAAATTTAAGAGAAGAAAAAAATTAACTCCATTTCAGACAAGTTTACATGTAGGAAAACAATGACTGGTCCAAATGGAAATATGTGAAATGCAGTTGGAAAAATAGGACCTAGTGCTCCAATGAAAGGAATAAGTTGGAATTTGGGAGCTGTTAGAATGTAAGTGGTAACTGAAATTACAAACATCAGTGGTATTTCAAACTGAAAATATAAAAGTTCAGGGATTGAGATCCTGATCTCTAACATCTCAAATTATATTATGAAAATACACCCCTTTAATTATCACCAAATGGATGTGTATACCCCCATTTCTTCAAATTTTTCAAAAACATTATACTTGGCTGTCATACCAGGACTAAAATGTTAACTCAACTATATTGTTTCACATTTCAAAACTGCAGAAACAACTGACCTCTTCAGTATAATCCAGGGGGGTAAACTCAAATGCCAGGCAGATAACTAAGAGTGAAACCAGCCCAGTCTGAGACAGGAGTGAAGGAAAGTGCAGGCTTGGTCTAAAGATGGCACCTCTAGGGAGGGGGGAGATGCCCAGGGAGCCACGAGGAGGAGCCCTTCACCAAAACAAGACTTGTGAGGAACCAGTGAAAGAGCTTTGAAAGGTTTTGAGCTGGGAAAGCCTGGAATCAGATTTGCATTTGCTGTTATGGCCAAAGTAAAAAAAAAAAAAAAAACCATCACTAAAAACATTAGGACCAGGTTGAGGCTACGGTTAGGGCATCTTCCCACTGACTCCTGGTCACCACCCAAGATGGTCCCAATGCATCTAGGAACCTCTGGGGAATGTAAATTGAAGGTGTAAGGTGGCCTCTGTCTGAAGGTCCCTCCCTTTGATGCCTGTGTGTGGGACCATGGGCCTTGGACTCAGAACTCCTGCTCTCACTGTCACCCAGGCCTCTTGGAGAGAGAACATTTTAGCTGAAGTATGTGTTTTATACTATTTCATCCTTTCTAGTACTTTTTCTAACTTATTTGCTTTTTCAAAATGAAACTAGCAGGCTTTCTAATTATAAAGGTAATTTCTATTTTGTATGTGCAGGTAAGTTTTGTACATTCTTAGGAAAAAAATATGGAGAAATATACACCAAACCTAATAGTTGTTGTTACCAGGAAGCATGACCAGTTTACATTTAATTTATGGTTCTTTTGTAGTATTTGCTTTTTTCTAAGTCAAATATCATATATTGTTTTACAATAAAAAAATAAATATTTTTAAAATTTTTAATTGACGTATACTTGATTTACAATCAAGAAAACTGTGTTATTATGTTACTGTGTGCTGTGTTACTTTCAGGTGTATAGCAAAGTGATTCAGTTTATATATATATTATTTTCAGAATCTTTTCCATTATTGAATATAGTTCCCTGTGCTATACAGTAGGTCCTTATTGCAATCTATTTTACATATAGTAGTGTGTATCTGTTAATCCCAAACTCCTAATTTATCCCTCCCCCACCCCCTTCCCCTTTGGTAACCATGACTGTTTTCTGTGTCTGTGAGTCTGTTTCTGTTTTGTAAATAAGTTCATTTGTATCATTTTTTTAGATTTCACAAAATGTAATATTATATGATATTTGTCTTTCTCTTTCTGACTTACTTCTTTTAGTATGATAGTCTCCAGGTACATCCATGTTGCTGCAAATGGCATTATTTTATTCTTTTTTATGGCTGAGTAATACTCCATTGTACCACATCTTCTTTATCCATTCACTTAGGTTGCTTCCATGTCTTGGCTATTATAAATTGTGCTGCTATGAACATTGGGGTACATGTATCTTTTGTAATTAGAGTTTTCACCTTTTCTGGATATATGCCCAGGACTGAGATTGCTGGATCAGATGGTAACTCTACAAAAATAAAGATTTAAAAAAAAATTTTTTTTAAGTACCTTTGGCAGCTCCAACCACTGTTCCATGAAGGGATGTGGGCCCAGTGTCACCAAGTCTGATTTTTCAAGACAAACTAGAAATCCAACTATTATGTAAAAACCTAGTTTTTAGATGATAGCAACAAATTCAAAAAATTTTCAAATACTCTGCAGACTGAATAAATCCTCTTCAAACTGGATTTGAACTTTAGGTGTCAAAGTTTTAGACCTAGTTTAATAGCCTAAATCTAATCAGAATAAGGAAAAACTGTAAAAGACTTTGGAATTTAGTGGCTATTACGGCTAGCACATCTGTCCTGGTTATCTCCACCTTTGTTTATCTGAGTCGGTTATGTTACAACTCTGTAGAGACAGTTGATAACTTGCAGAAAATTGATAGTCATACAAATAATCCCTACCCACCCGGATGCATTAATGCTACCCTAGGGACAGTGACCAGTTTTGCAATAATTAACAAATTCAACATTCCCTTATTTGACTATATTGTGTGGTGATACTTTGAGTTTTCTTTTGAACCAGTGGTAATATACTACTAATTTCTTCCTTAACTGATGAGTTAATAAGTCTGACAGATTTTTATTTGTATGAGGGAGATGATTTTGTCCTCTTTTAAAGTGTATCCATTACCTTCAGACTACCAATTAGGATTACCCAAATATTCTCCCCCTGTTTTTCCATTCATCTGGGTTTTTTATCTTTGAAAGTTTGTGATATTGGTGTCATGGGTGAGAGGTACAGGCATCTAAGAGGATAAGCAAGAGGGGAGCCAGGAAAGACATTTCAACTGATGTCGCAGATGAGCTCCCAGAACAGTTTGAAAGCCAATGAATTAAAGCATTAATAGAAATTTTATATCCGTCTCTCTGATTTTTGCTCAGAATCCTACCCCCCCACCAAAAAAAAAAAAAAACCCACTCAGGAAAGAAAATAAAAACGAACTGAATCTTGGATCTACAGCTGTTTTCCAAACTGTAGGTCTCAACCCTTTACTGGAAATAAACTCAATTTAGTGAATCATGACCAGATCTTTGAATAGAATGAAACGGGGGGGGGGGGGGAAGAGGAAGAAAAAAAAGAAAAGGAGAAGCAAAACGTTTATCAGAGAATGTCACATGTGGTAAGTAATGTTTATGAACTTTTGTTTGCGGGTACATGTACTAGGTCCTGACATGAAATGTCACATTTCATGTTTAGGTTGGAGACAAAAAAGTTTCAAAGCCACTAATCCTACTTTGGTGCTCACACACTCCCTAAAAGAATTTTGTAAAATCATGTGCTCTCTTGTACATTTTAAGTTGACATCTAAACCTTTACACTGAAAATTATAGAGAATGTAGTTTCTAGCATATTATATTTATATGTTGAAATAAAACAACTGTATCATTCTTTTAAATTTATCTCATGTAATCTAAACACCACAGCATTTTAATATCCACCATCAGCCATTTTAAAGTATATAAGCAAGTTCTTTCTTTTCTAACAGCAGGAAATTTGACATTGTTCTATTTTCTCCTTGAACTCATGTTTCCATTTCATTTCCACTGATCTGGAGTAGCTCAGAGATGCCCTCAGAACATTAGTGCAGCTTTTACAACAAATCCAGATGAATACAAAGCAACGGTGGTAATCTCACTTTTAAGAGAGTCTGTCTTCTAATTTATCACTCCTAACCTTTTCACTTGTCACCTAATTGGAAAGTGGTATCATGAACATATTTAACAGGCATTAAAAATTGAAGGTACATGATTTAATAAAACTCACTTCCCTATCTGACTATATAATTGCTTTTAGCAAACTGAGACATTAAACATGTATTATTTTCAGCCAAAACAGAACATCTAAAATACTTAGAAAGTCAGAAGACCTCAAGCTACAAATTGATGATTATAAAGCATAGGCAAGGGAGGGTTCTAGAAGAGTGCAGAGGAGCTCTGAAGAACTTCACAGTATAGATTTCAACCGGGGCGAAGCTGGGATTTTCTTCCTTGACTTTATAGTTTTTTTGCTTTTTTTTTTTTTTTATTCTTACAGTTTAAATCCTTTTCTTATTTTACTTTATATTAAATTAAAGGCAGGAAAAGCTTTTCAGAAATGGGACACGTAGGATTCAAACATGAAATCCTTAAATATAATACAGGAAATCCTAGGTTAAAAGAGTACTGAGGGCAATGGGGGGAGGGGTTTGTAGTTTATCACCGCACTTGATGACTTTTAACACTTGGCTTTATTCGCCATGGAGAGCAGCACCGGGTTGCATTGGATAATCTCAACAGCCAGCTACTCCTCATTCCCATGCAAGATACCTACCACCAGGAACCGTTTACAATCTTAGTTGTCACCATAATAATAAAATCCTGCTATCATGGAAGCATTACATGATCTGGAATTACTAATTTTCTCTAGCAGAATTGCTTTTCAAGCACATGATAAAGTTATTTTGAAAAGTCACAAGTTGGCCCAAGAAAATTTTAGAACAGAACCTTCTTTCTTCTCAGATCCCTTTTCCATCATTGAAAATTGACAGTCTCACCAAGGTAAAAGAGACCTCAGACAATTTTACTCTCCTCCATTGCTCTGTAAATTATCACCCCCCAAAGTCTCTATCAGAATCATCCGGGAAGTTTTGTGTAGTTTTGCTGCTGTTGTTGGATTTGGGTGTTTTGTTTTCCTTTTAATTAACTACCGTATTATTTTCAGAATCAACAATGGCAGCCTGGCAATGATAAAGACTGACTGCTTTTTTCCACTACTGTCTCTTACTCATAAAATGAAAAACAGGATAGCATAAAAAAGTCTCCACTGATTCTACTAATTTAGGGGAGAGGAAATCACCTATTACATTAGACCAGAGTTTCTCAACCTCTTCACTCTTAGCATTTTAGACCAGATAATTCTTTGTTGTAAACCACTCCTCTGTAGATGGGTGCGATCACCTAGTATGTGATGCATTCTAGTCAGAAACCATATTAATTTCAAGAGGTTTTATTAAAACAAACAAAAACTTCCCTCTTTTTAATGCAGGACATGCAAAAACCATTCTTTTTTTTTTCTCAAGGATGTTAAATAGTGTGAAGAGATAGAAGTTTAGAAGATAAAGTTGCTGCCTTTGAGAGCTTATAACAAACCGTACTTATAATTTATACCATTTTGGTCTCATTCATTGACAAAGAACGTAATTTAGAGGCTTTAGTGTTATCCCGACTCCTCTAAATTAATGACACAATTATATATTTTTATGTTTCAGAAAAGTTACAAGTATAATTCTATGTAACTGTCACACAAAAAAATTTGATTTTGGCTTAAATAACACTGATACCTACCAATAAAATACTAATTTCTAACCACTGTGTTCAATGATGTAAATCTAAAATGAAAACACACCCTGAAAAAGACCCCAGGCAACTCTAACAAAAGCATCTCTTCACATGAAACAAATACCTTAGGTGATTTATTTAAATAGGTGATTTATTTAATAAAGTCATAAGGAAGAACAAAGTAGACCAATTGTGAGATCACCCCTCTTTACAACTCTCTATAGCACAGAGAAATGGAGAATGAATTAAAAAAAATAAAATAAAGCATTATTCAGTGTGGGTCTTTAAATGTCTCTATTTGCTCACTTAAATACATCTAACACACAACAGGACCCATTACATACATCTTCCAAAAAAACTCACTCCTCAATTGCCCATTAATTATCTACATCATTCGACTTCCAATACAATCTAACTGCATCATCAAAAGTATTTCCTTCCTTAATAAAAACAAACTTCTAAAATTCAGTTGTTTGTTCATTTGCTCACTTTTTAATTCATTCAACCAACATGTTTTGAAGGCCAAATACTGGCCAGGCACAGTTCTAGGCCCTAGAGAACAACACCAAACAAGGCAGTTTCTCCAAATTCAAGGAACTATCTAATCTATTTGCTGCCTCTTGGCCTGCCTCTCTACCACCTCTCACAAGGCCAGTGGGCACAAAGCATGGTGCCGAGTCCTGTGTAAAACCAGCACAGGCCAAGCAAGTGGCTAACAAGTTGCTAACAGTCTAGTCAAATATTGTTACCTGTCTGAAGACTTGCTTCAGACTCCTGCGTAAATAAGAAAGCTGTTTCACCTCCTCCCAATTTTTCATCAAAATGCACATAAAAAAACACAAGAAAAAAACTGGCAATAACTATCAACCATATGCCAAAGTCTGAGTCAAATGTCCATGAACTCCACAATCAGTGGGGATTGACCAAGAAGTACAACTGACCAAGAGTTCATTACTGTGCTCTCTGCCACATGCTACATCTTCTGAAATCCTATCCAAGGATGAATGAATGAATAAGCGAATAGACAAGCAAACTATTACAACAGGAGAGTGAACCACGAAGATGGAGAAAGTATTTCATCCATCCCCATTGCCTGAACTTAATTCTAAAACACAGCTGCACCTACCAGAAAAAAACAGGCTGCCAGACATCCCACTGCATGGGAATTCTTTCTAAAGTCTGGCAAAATTGGATTCCCTCCCTTGACCCTCCCCTTCTCCTGGGAGATCTTCTACCTCCATTCAAAGATGATAGTTTCTGGCCTTGGCAAGCAACAGGGAAAAATAAGGAGGGCAATGGTTTATAACTGCCCAAGGAAGACTTTGTAAAACAGGGTCCCAGACAGAAAAAGCTCCATGAGCAGAACACAGGAAAGAGATCTACTTTCATGTTCGAAGAATTACAAACTGCTCCTAATTCTCTAATTCCTTCAGAGACCTCAACGGTCTGAGCCACGGAAGACTCAATCTCGGCCTGGCAGACCCACACATGATGAGTTTCTGTTAGCAACTGAGAACTGAACAAGCCAAGGAACGTGTGCAACCACCTGTCTTCCAGGACTAGACACAGAAACAAGAAGCTGCCTGCAATAGAAAGTTCAGTGAGGAAGACGAAAGTAGTCCGCTCACCCAGTCTCTGCTTCAATGAATAAACATAAGGAATGGAAAATATAGACCGAAAGATCAAGAGGAAAAATATCTCCCTGACAATAATTTTCCACAAGAAACTGTTGAACAGTATAGACAACATCTTGGTAACACTCAAATGGTTGTAAGAGGACACAGTCTCTTCCATCCAGGCTGCTGAGCAGAGCTGGGCAAAACATACCGTCACCCAGATGCTTCAGGATTCTCACTCTCAGACAAGCCCACACACTTCCTTCCTTCTGGGGAAGCACGCTGGGGTTTTCTTCCACCTTTACTAACTTATCATTCATCATCACTAAGATGTCCAGCAGATACTTTAGGACAATTTGGTCACGCTATTAACAGTTATGAGTTGCAATTTATTATTTAAGTACTTAGTGTAACCAGGCACTGTGCTCAGGGATTTACATATGCAAATCTTATTTAATGCTTAAAATAACCCCATGAAGCTTTATTATCTCCCACGTTTATACAGAAATTGAAGCTCTGAAAGGATGAATAATTTTTCCAAAAGTCACCTAAGTATCAAGATTTAATCCAGGTCTATATCCTTCACCCTGTGCTGTACTACTTCAGTGTCCAAGGCTGAGTCATCTTCCCAGCACACGTGTCCTACTCTACTCTCTATCTCAGAAAAAAGCATGATGGTCCAAACAGCTGCTAGAGACAGAACCGTAAGTGTTACCTTAATTTCACCCTTTCCCTTTCATCCACTCTCCCCCACCCACTAAGTCCTGCAACCCCATGATATCTCATGAAACTTTTGGTTTCTCTCTATTCCTACTGCCCCTACTTGGGTTCAGCTCACCAACATCTCCAGTTTGATTACTGCAACCCCCTTGGGTGTCTTTTCAACATAGTGGACCCTGCTATGTTCCCAACATGTTTCTACCCAATCCTCCCCAAGTCCCCTTCTACACCATAGTTGTTTGGAAGATGTATGGTCAAGTGACTACAGCTGGCAAGTTAGATTCTCCCAAGAGCCGTTCACAAAGTTTGGGGTAACCATGCAGGTCTATGTAAACAGTGAAGCAACAATTGCTTGGCTGAAGAGAAAGTGGTCTCAAAAGAAGCAGAAGACAGTCTGGATTCTGAAAGCTTTCCTCTTCATGGCTTCAGCTCCCTATAAGGCTAATAAACCTTAGGCGAGTCAAGCTAACCCAAAATAGTTCTAATCAGTTTCCTTTTGACCTAAAAGTAAACTGGGTAGAAGGTGGAGACAACCCAAATGTACCCAAAATAAAGAGTGGATAAACAAAATATGGTATTTACTACATAAAATGGACTATTATTCAGCATTAAAAGGAATGAAACTCTGATACATGCTACAACATAGAAGAACCTTGAAGACATTATGATAAGTGAAATAAGCCAGAGAGGAAAGGACAAATATTGTATGATTCTACTTTATGAGGTACCTAGAGTAGTCAAATTCATAGACTGTATAATGGGCAGAGAGTTTCAGTATGGGATGATGACAAAGTTTGGGAAAAGGATGACAGCAATGGTTGTACAACAATGTGAATGTACCTAATCCCACCGAGCCATCCAATTAAAAATGGTTAAGATGGCAATTTTTATGTACATTTTACCACAATCAATCAAAAAAAAAAAGTTCAAGCTTGTTTAAAAAGGTCACGTTACTTGTACCAAAAGCACCTTGATTAGGATATTCCAAGACATTCATCATCATGAACCCAGAATACTCAACCTAAAATGTCAAACTGATCACTCCCTTTGCAGTGTTCTCCTCCAGCATCACTATTAAGCTCAACTCCTTGGCATGGCATATAAGGAAGACATTCCAAATTCTGGTCTCTACTTAGCTTCATCCTTAATTCTTGCCACTCCCCAGTGCCCTACTATACCTTCACCAAGACCTTGTTATCCTCAACAACTAACAGAATCCCCACATTGGCTCTCTAAAAGAGTACTTATGGTAATGTCCTAAATATAAATATGTATTTTTTAATGTATGTCTAACCCAATAAAAGAAGAAAATCTATAGAAGCCAGAAAAGAATCTATAAATCCACAAGGGTATATGCAAATACTAGAGTTAACATTTTCCCTGTGGCCACTTTTGATTTCTAATGGCTAAAAGCCTGGGTTTTAATTATCCATGTCCCACAGGGAACAAGGACAAAGCCTGTGGCTAAACATCTTTGTAAGAAGGAAACAAAGATCTTCTCTGGAGTAAAATACCCTCGAACGAAACCTCAAAAAAATCAACAAAAAAGTTCCAAGAAACATGAATTCATAATCAAAAAATACTGTACAAATAAAGAAATAAGCCACAGTAAGCAAGAGTCAACAGAATCAAAAAACTCTACAGAATCAGACCCATCAAGACTGTGGGTATCAAAACTAGACCATAAACAGACTTACTTTATATTCTGTAATATATGGAGAAATAAAGGGAGACCTAAAACTACGACAAAAGAGTATAAATAAAAACTACTAAGATTTGTAAAAAGAACCAAACAGAACTTCTAGAAACAAATAAAAACTAGTATTGAAATTAAAGCAAATGACTCACAACTGCATAAAGAATTAGTAAACTGGAAAATTAGAAAAAATTATCCAGAATTCAGCACAAAGAATCAAAACCACTGAATTCTAAAACAGAGATCAAGAGCACATGAGGCCCTTCCTACTTCTAATCAGAGTTCCAGAAGGAGTTAGAGAATAGGAGAGAAGCAATATTCAAAGAGATAATGGTTGAAAATGTCCAAGTGCTGATAAAGACAAGATTATCGGATTCACAAAGCACAACATATTCACCAGAAAACTAAATAAAAGAACTCCTCATCAGGATACATTATACAGTAAAACTGCAGAATACCAAAAACAAACTGAAGATCAGGCAGATAGAGACATGAAAGAACAAAGTCACCATTTAAAAGAAAAGCAAATATTATAAGAGTAAAATAATACCAGAGTAGTCTTGAGAGAAATTAATTGTCCATTTAGAATTCTATGTAGATAGATAATAAACCTATCTTTTGAAAACAAGGATAAAATAACCATATTCAGAAAAACACAAAATGATGGAATGTACTGCCAACAATTCTCACTGAAAGAACTTCCGAAGAAGGTACGTCAAAAAAAAAAGGGGGGGGAGGAAACAACAACAGAAAAAAAGTTGAGATGTAAAAATAAATAGTAAGTAAAGAAAATGATACATATATGAATAATTCCAAGCAAATATTAACTGCATAAGATAATAATAATGCCTAATTTGTGGAGTTAAAAGGAATCAATATAGAACTAAAACTCTAGACAACAGCATACAATTGGAAAAAGGTCAGTGGAGTTGTAGGTTCTTGTCTTGACACAGAGTAAAGTAACTTTAGACTTTAATGTGTTTGTTAAAGCGTGACCACAAAATGTTTTATTAAAGAATACGTAACATTCAAACTAATACAGAGGAATAAAGTGGAATTACGGAAAAAAAATAACAAAAAGTCAATTCAAAAGAAGGCAAGAGAGGAGAAAAAAATAAACAACAACAACAACAAAAAAGCAGAACACACAGGAAGCACAAAATGACTGTTAAAATGAATCCAAAAATATCAGCAGCCACAATCAAGGTAAATGGACAAAAGATAGAAAAACTAGACCTCTAGCTATATGCACCATTTACAAGAGAAACACCTAAAACATAAGGACCCAGAAAAGTTGAAAGTTATCAGGCCAACACAGACACAAATACCACAAGGGTCACACAGTATAAATATCAAATAAGGTGTATTGGCAATAACATAACAAGCACAGAAGTGGCAAAGCACTCATGATCCACTAAACACTAGTGTTCCCAGAAAAAAAGAATCCAGCTTCCACATAACCATTCCAGACTTCACATTATACTGCAAAGCTATGGTAATCAAAACGGTGTGGTACTAGCACAAAAATAGACAAACAGATCAATGGAAGAGAATAGAGAGCCCAGAAATAAACCCACACACCTACAGGCAATTAATCTTCAACAAAGGAGGCAAGAATATACAATGAAGAAAAGAAATTCTCTTCAACAAGTGGTGTTGGGAAAGCTGAACAGCTACAAGTCAGTCAATGAAATCAGAACACTCCCTCACACCATATACAAAAATAAACTCAAAATGGTTTAAAGACCTTAATATAAGACATGGCACCATAAAATTCCTAGAAGAGAACATAGGCAAAACATTCTCTCATATAAAATGCAGCAGTACTTTCGTAGATCAGTCTCCCAAGGCAAAAGAAATAAAAGCAAAAATAAACAAATGGGACCTAATCAAACTTAAAAGCTTTGGCATAGCAAAGGAAACCATAAACAAAACAAAAACGTAACCTATGGAATGGGAGAAAATATTTGCAAATGATGTGACTGACAAGGAGTTAATATCCAAAATATACAAACAGCTCATATAACTCAACACTGAAAAAACAAACATCCCAATCAATAAATGGGCAGAAGACCTAAATAGACATTTTTCTAAAGAAGACATACAGATGGCAAACAGGCACGTGAAAAGATGCTCAACATAGCTAATTATTAGGGAAATGCAATTCAAAACCACAATGAGATATCACCTCACACCTGTCAGAATGGCCATCATCAAAAAGTCTACAAATAATAAATGCTGGGGAGGGTGTGGAGAAAAGGGAACCCGCCTACACTGTTGGTGGGAATGTAAATTGGTGCAGCCACTATGAAAAACAGTACAGAGGTTCCTTAAAATACTAAATTACACTACCATATGATCCAACAATCCCACTCCTGAGCATATATCCAGAAAAGATGAAAACTCTAATTAGAAAAGATACATGCACCCCAATGTTCATAGCAGCACTATTTACAATAGCGAAGACATAGAAACAACCCAAGTGCCCATCAACAGATGACTGGCTTAAAAAGAGGTGGTATGGGGTTTCCCTGGTGGCACAGTGGTTAAGAATCCACCTGCCAATGCAGGGGACAGGGGTTCGAGCCCTGGTCTGGGAAGATCCCACATGCCGCGGAGCAACTAAGCCCGTGCTCCACAACTATTGAGCCTGGGCTCTAGAGCCCGCGAGCCACAACTACTGAGCCCACGTGCTACAACTACTGAAACCCGCACGCCTAGAGCCCGTGCTCCGCAACAAGAGAAGCCACCGCAATGAGAAGCCGGTGCACTGCAACGAAGAGTAGCCTCTGCTCGCCGCAACTAAGGAGAAGCCCGCGAGCAGCAACGAAGACCCAACACAGCCAAAAAATAAGTAAATTTTTAAAAAAAGAAAAAAAAGAGGTAGTATATGTATACACACACACACACACACACACACACACACACACACACACACACACAGAGTGGACGATTACTCAGCCATAAAAAAGAATGAAATACTGCTATTTCCAGCAACATGGATGGACCTAAAGAATATTATACTAAGTCAGACAGAGACAGACAAATACTATATGACATCACTTATATGTGGAACCTAAAAAATAAAAAAATTAAATCTATATACAAAACAGAAACAGACTCAGACATAGAAAACAAACTTATGGTTACCAAAGGGGAGAGGGAAGCAGGGAGGGATAAATTAGAAGTACGGGATTAACAAATAGAAACTACTACACGTAAAATAGATAAGCCGCAAAGATTTACCGTATAGCACAAGGAACGATATTCAATATCTTGTAATAACCTAT
This sequence comes from Eubalaena glacialis, assembly GCF_028564815.1. Taxonomy (NCBI): domain Eukaryota; kingdom Metazoa; phylum Chordata; class Mammalia; order Artiodactyla; family Balaenidae; genus Eubalaena; species Eubalaena glacialis. The sequence continues at coordinate 66,412,555 of NC_083723.1, forward strand.
AATGGAAAAGATTCTGAAAGGAATATAAAACTGAGTCACTTTGTACACCTGTAACTAACACAATATTGTAAATTAATTATACTTCAATTTAAAAAAATAAAAAGAATCCAGCCTCCACACATTTGGGCAATTCTGTCATAATGGAAGCTTACTGCTTAAAGAAGCGCCTTGTTGGGAAGGAGCTGCTGGAGCCCACAGGCTGGTATCAGTCTGATCCTCCTTTGAGCTGAGACCTGCCAGGTCAGCTCTCTGATAAGCCACCAAAGAGATGAGGAAATGAACATCCAAGCTCATGAGTCTTGCCTCCCTTAGGTGAAGTACTGGAAGGAAAAAGAGACAGCAAACAAATTCTAACAAAAAGAAAGCCGATGTGTCTACAGTAGTAGCAACAAACTTAACTTTAGGCAAAAAGCATGATTTGAGATAGTCACTACTTCATCGCACCATTTTACTTCATAATCCTCATCTTGTATGTAGTGAAAACCAAATCTTCAAAAAAATATAGCACAAGTCATCAGAAGTTCAAGGAGAAACTGCCAATGCTACCATTTGCAATTATCTCTATAATTGAGACATTAATCAGACAAAAGGTAAGAAAATAGAAATAGCTGAATACTGCAATTAACAAGTTTGATCCAATAACTGGAAAACACAATTTTTTTCCGAAGAATACATGAAACATTTGCAAAAACTTGATGTCTTAAAGCAAGTCTCATACTTTCACAGAGTTAGTATCAGACAGACCATATCATTTGCTGATAATGTAATTACACTAGAAATTAACAACAAAACAACTTTAATGAATAAAACCTATATATTTGGAAACAAAAACAACCCTTGAATCAAAGAAGAAATATGTTGTAAACTAGAAAATATATAGAACTTAATGATGATGAACATCTACTTATGAAAAACTTGTGGGATATGCCTAAAGCAGAAAGTACAGGTTACTATACCAAACCCAGAACGTTTTACAGGTGAGTTCTACCTAACAGTCAATGAACAGGTATCTCCAAGTTTACACAAAATCTAGAGAATAGAGAAAGCACTCCACAACTGATTTCATGAGACTACTCTAATGCTAATAATACCAAAATCTGACAAAGACTATATACAAGCAAGAAAAACTACAGGCCAGTCTCACTCATGAACATGAATGCAAAAATCCTAAACAAAACAATAGCAAATCAAATCCAGGAATACGGAATAAAAGATATCATAACCAAGTTGTGTTTCTTCCAGGGATGTGAGTGTTATTCACCACTGAAAAATATATTCATTTCAATCATCTCAAGGCAAAAAAATGCATTTGATCAAACTCCATAACCACTCAGTTAAAACTTTTATCAAACTAGGAATAGAAGGGAACGTTCTTAACCTAGTAAGTAGAACTCCAAGTTGTGAAGGACTTCCGGGAGGGCTCTTTAAAGGGAGCTGAGTCCCATGAAGGTAGACCCTTTTGTCTGCCCACTTCTTTGCTGCTTGGAATGGGGACTACTTGGCTGATGTTCTACCACCTACCCTGGTCTATGAGGTGATGTGGATCAACTGGAATTCTCCTACACTCCTGACAGGAGGATAAATCGGTACCACGCCATTTACGAACGGCTACACGCACGATAGAACTATACAGAAAAGCTTAGGGTGCTTAACACAAATTTCAAGAGCGTGTTTCTTTCTGGCTGGTAGAGAGGAGGACTTAACTGAGGATGCCCACCCCTAATGGTGAAGTTCCATTTCTTACTCTTAATGAGAGGCCCACATGGGCTCATTTCATTTCTCTGGAAACTATACATATCAGCTACATATACTCTTCTTTGTGCATTAGATATCACGTAATAAATTTCACGTGACTGAAAAAATATCCAAGAAGCTATTTTAAATTGCTCATCTCCCTGTTTAGAAAAAACATGCTCTTGGTAGGCAAAAGTGGTTTCTTAACTGTTATAAAACAGTGCTATTAGCATCTGGTGCTTTAAGGGCTGCTCTTTAAAAAACACTTGCTATTAAAGATATTCATGTGTACTCTACCTAATATAATGCGATCAACTTGGTTTCCAAACCCTGAAGTGCAGAAGATGTTAAGGCTCTGCACGGAATATAAAAGAGGCTCTGCTCACTTGCACCGACAACCACTTTTTTATGCACCAACTGACATGCACCCTGCATCTGCTAACGAAATCCTTCAGATCAGTTTCAGTGACAGCAACATTAAAAGGCAAATATATTTACATAGATGCTAAGTGCTAAATAAACACGGAGAGATGCAAACTATCATTTAATTACGGCACATCAGATTTCCATCTTAAATTGCCATGTGACGTCTCAAACAGGAACTTCTTAGCTTAAGGCAACTGCGAGACTAAACTGGAGACTCTAGATAGGTACCTGAATTGGCTTTAGGCAAATTGATGGACTCGGTTTCCGAAAAATAATAATATCCCCCCCACCGATTTTTTTTTTTTCCCCCAATTTCCGGAGCACCGTTGGCAGGTTTTTTTTATGAGCACTCATTCGGGAATATCGCTGGCAAGGCAGGTATCAAATCCCGGAAGATAAAGGCCCCCAAATCAACAGCCACATGAGCCAGCAACAGATTCAAGAATCCCCCCAAATCTCCTTGAAACGCGTTATCCTCCACACCTCCTCATCTCCCCTCCAGAGTCCTGAGGTGTGGAAAGCAATAGGGAAAAAGATTCCTGGGGAGTTAAGAAGAAAGAGGCCGTAAATGATATGGACAAAACTTAGTCAGCTGGGACCTTGCCATTGAGTTATCTAACCTCCTCATTCTGCGGATAGGGAAATCATGTCTCAGGAAGAAACGCACCTGCTCAGAATCTAACAGCCATTTAAATTCGTCTCCTAGCCCAGTGGTCCTCCCCTCACCCACTCCCAAATGCTTCAATTCGCTGCTAACAGTGAGGTGAGAAAACCCGCACCTCCACAGTGTGGCCAGAATGTCGGGGCTAGAAAGGGTCATAGAGGTAATGGGGTCAGGCCCCTCTTCTCCCAGGTGGGGAAACTGACGAAGGAAAGTGACGCAGCTGGGGCCGTAAATCACCGACCCTCTGCCACCGAGCAGCAGGAGCTTCACAAAGGCGATGAAAACCACTGGCGACCCCACTTCTCGTTTCCAGAAGGGCGTGGGTCAAAAAGAGACCCGCTCCCTAGATTTCATTCAGCAAGAACCCCGCGCTTCCCAAGCAGAAGTGGGAAGAGGGGAGGCGGGGAAATGCGAACAGCTGGTGGCGCAGCACCGAGAGTGCCACGGGGGAACAGGTACCGACTCCCGCCTCTCTCTTCCGCAACAGTAAGGCTGCGGCGACTCCCGCGAGAAGAGGTACCTGAGGCTCGCGCCGCAGTCCCCCGCCGCAACAGCACAGGAGCCCGCCACCCTGCTTCCGGGGTTAAGTCGCGGCGGGGAGGACCGGGACCTCAGAAGGGAGCCTCAGCCCCGCCCCATCCAAGCCCCGCCTCCACGTACGCTTCGCGGAAGACCCAGGTAACTTCCGGGGCGCCGCGCGTCACTAAGCAGCCGATCCCCACTTCCGGACAGGTCCTTGCCTTTTTCTTCGCTTTCGCGGGACTGCGCGATTGCAATCGAGATTTCCGTGCGTTTGATTGGTGGAGCGAGAGTGCTGGTCTCCGCCGATTGGCTTCGGAGGAATCCGCCCCGTAGACGTCCGTGGGGCGCACAGTCTCAGTTGTCCGCTAGTTTCCTGCCGGTTGCCGGCCTTGGGTTGCAATCATGGTGGACGTGATGGAGTCGCCCAAGGTGCGCATCAACGCCAGCATGCTAGCTCAGTTCATAGACCAGCCCGTTTGCTTCGTAGGGAGGCTGGAGAAGGTGCGCACACTCACCACCCTGGGCTCCTTGGGGGAGGGGCTCCGTGACAGTCAGGGTGGCTGCCTCAGGGTGTGTAACGGAGGGTGAAGGAGGAGGGACAGCCTTATAGCATCACTGCGCTCCCCATTGCTTTATTTCTCACAAGGGAACTTTTTGCACACTTATTAACCATTGCAGCCCTATTTTGGCGCTTCTTTTAGGACGCGGAATCGCGACGTTTTCGAACGCGCTCCGTTCTAAATTCTAGCGTCCCACCCTCGTTTGTGTTTACTTAAAGGAAATTATAGACATAACTCCATCTACTTCCTGATTTTTTAGTTACCCAGATTTGACTAGTCCAGTTTTGTTTCCTTCTTTTATGCAGTTTCCTCTTTTCTCAGACTTCGTTTTCTCGTTGACGTCGCTTTTCTATAAAACATTCCTTGATTGTACGTCACTGATCCAATACCAGTCTGTTATTTTACCCCATTATTAGAGTGCAGCCCCTCATCCTGCTGGTGAGAGGCAGGCCCAAAGTGTCGGGATCAGGGAACCGAGAAAGCTCTTGTATAAAGGCTTATTAGTTTATTTCAGTCACATATCTTCTTGAAATAGGTGTATTCGGACTTCACAGATAGGGAAATTGGTTAGGAGTAGTGTATGGTTCAAGGCCGCAGTAAGTAGCAAAGCTGTCATTCAAACCAGATCTGACTGCACTCGCCGCTGTCTTACAGGACTAGAACCCAGGTTTTCTGACAACCAGTTCTCTCTTTACTTCCTCAGGCCTAATTTTTAAAAACATATTCTCTGTGGGATACATACCATTTAAATCATGGGTGGCAGTAGATCTCACTTTTAGATAATATGGACTCTTTAATTGTTCTTAGCATAGGGTTGCCAGATTTAGCAAATAAAAATACAGGACACATTTGTATGGAAAATGTTTGTTTATCTGAAATTCAGATTTAACTGGGCATCGTTTGATCAGGTATGTATGGTAACACATGATAATGTTGAACCAGTTAAACTGTTCAAAAACAATTGCTTTGTGTGCATCGATTAAGTAAGTTTGGGTCAATCTGCTCATCTTTTGTCAAACTTTTAATCTTTTTATTTTTCAGATTCATCCCACTGGGAAAATGTTTATTCTTTCAGATGGAGAAGGAAAAAATGGAACTATTGAGTTGATGGAGCCTGTATGTTTAAGTATTAATTCTATGTATATTATAATTAATTCTTCATCTTGTTTTGGTTTGTTGCTCATGTTTCTGATTCTTGGAGTGGATGTATAAAGGACCAGCTTATCAAACTTCCCTCTCTCTAAAATCAAATATTTGTCCTCTTCTTACATTATATTTCCCTTTACATTTCTAACCAATGATTTTTTGGGCTCTGTCATTTTTTTAATACACCCCTTAAATGCTGGGTGACAATTCTCATTCCTTATGAAAATCACATAAGAAAAATCTTCTGTTTAAATCACTTTTTCCTTCCTCAAGAGTTTTACTTTTTTAAAATTCGGTTTTCTATTTTTGTTTACATTTATTTTCAGTTGTCACTTATTTGTTTTTACATTTTATGTTTATTGTATTTAAAAATATTTTCTTGGTCTTTTATGAAGACAGATCTGTATGCTGTTTGGTTAATGGATGCAGAACACACTGTACAAATGTAGTTAATAGAAAGTTCCTTTCAATGGGTCCTTTTAAACAAATTACTCCTTGTGGAAATGCTGGACATTCTCAGTATCTTTAAGTGATTTTGTCTTCAACTTAAACATTTAACTGTATCTTTGGACCTGAAGCCACTGCTAAAGGTAACAGGACTAGTGACATGCTAACAGTAATAAGTACTCAAACATTTTTTAACAAGTTACAATTCCATTTTTGCACTGATAAATTTTAAAATTATTTTGTTACATGAAATGAAAGATAAGATTAGTAAACTGTAGAACAATTTTCCAAGTTAATTATCAACTGAAAATGTGATAACACCAAGTTGACATTTTGTTCTTTGTGTTAGCTTGATGAAGAAATCTCTGGAATCGTGGAAGTAGTTGGAAGAGTAACGGCCAAGGCAACCATTATGTGTGCATCTTATGTCCAGTTTAAAGAAGATAACCATCCTTTTGGTAAATAAAACATGCTGTAATTCATGGAATTAGGTGGAAAACAATTTTATTTTTAACTTGCTATGTCTTGGTCTTGAGTTTCAGTCCTGCTACATTTTCAATTTCTATAGAATTTTCTGATCCCAAAGGAAAATGGGAGGACATTTTGGCCTGCTTCTAAAGAGTGCTTGTGTATGTAGGAAACTCAACAAAGATTAATTAATATTTGTGGAAAGAAAAGTTTTTTAAATGGGGTAAACAAAATAATGTTAATAGTTTTGTTTGTTTGATTTTAATATATAGATTAAAGGCATCAAATAATGCACAGCACCTAAAACACAACCAGGCAAGAACTGTGCCTGTACAATGGATGTCAAAATGGGTGGTCTCCTATACTCCATGTCTTTTATTTTTTGGAGCCATAGTTAAATAAATATGATGATCTATATCTCAGTTTTAGGAAATGGATTGTGAAAACAAGTTGACCTCTAAAAGGGAGAGAAAAGAGAAATAGGTATAACTCTTTAGATAGTAATTGATGTTACAGCTTTCCACTGTAGATTAAATGTTTGCTGAACTGTTTCTTTCAGATCTTGGACTTTACAATGAAGCTGTGAAAATTACCCATGAGTTCCCTCAGTTTTTTCCTTTGGGGGTTGTGCAGTATGGTTGAACTTGATGAATTTTTTATGATTGCCAGTGAGCTACATTGAAGATTATTAAAGGAGGCCCCGATATTTAAAGGAGAGATTCCTGTGATTTTTAATACTGTTATTTGTTCTCTTTTTAATTTCATTTACCTAACGTTATTAGATATTCCATTATGCCATTTTCAACAGAACTGGTTTATTGACAGTTCTCACCTAAGTCCTCATAAAGAATCATTTCTCTGGCATATGGTCAGATTAGATGCAAGAAAAAAGCAGCTGGCTGAGTTTAGTTTTCTGTTTTATTAATAAAAGTTTAAATGATACATATCGTTGGTCATATCATTCTTATTCTTTTAGTCATCTATTCAGGCACAAACTTGGAATTTCATAGCTGTAAGGTCAGGACTTAGACTTACCAAATGAAACCCTGGGCCAATTGTGTTAAGAATTTACTTGCTACCTCATGAATTACACCATGTTAATTACTTCCTTGACACGCTGTGAAAAAATGATTTTATTAAAACAGCAAATAGAATCCAACATGTAATTTGTGAGTACCTACATTAGGGCTCTCTAGAGAATCAGAACCAATAGGATATATATGGAGAGATATATACATATATATATATATATATATATATATATAATTGTTATGCAGATTGGCTTACATGGTTATAGAGGCTGAGAAGTCCCAGGATCTGCCATCTACAAGCTGGAGAACCATGAAAGCCGGTGGTATAATACAGTGCGAGTCCAAAGGCCTGAGAATAAGGGAAGATGATGGTGTAACTCGCAGTCTGAAGACCTGAGAACTGGGAGGACACTGGTGTAAGTCCCAGAGTCTGAAGGCCCGAGAACCTGGAGCTCCAGTGTCTGTAGGCAGGAGAAGATGGACATTCCAGCTCAAGGAGAGAGAGCAAATTTGCCCTTCCTCTGCCATTTTGTTCTATTTGGACTCTCAACAGATTGAATGATGCCCACCTACTTTGGCAAGGGCCATCTTTACTCAGTCTACTGATTTAGATGCTAATCTGTTCCAGAAACACGCTCACAGATACACCCAGAAATAATGTTTTACCAGCTATCTGGATATCCCTTAGCCCAGTCATACTGACACATAAAAGTAACCATCATAGCATCTCTTTCTCAGGATTTTAAAACTGAGCATTCACTAGGCCAAAAAAGGGATACCTGATCATTAAAACAGTTGGTGGAATCATTTAATTTTTTTTTTTAATTCTTTTCAACTGTCATTATCCTTAATATGAAATTCCTACCGACTTGTACTTCATACCACCAAGTACCATTGGGAGTGGGCAGGCACGGTGTCGCAAGTGTAGGACAGTAATACAGAGTAACTGGTGACCTATGTGCCCACAAGTTTTATGGCCTGACCCATTTTCTTCAGTGAGGAAATAAACTAATTCTAAATCCATTTAGGTTGTAAATTATACCAAAAATATTTATTTTAAATTGGTACCATCTTCAATTTCAACTTTCACCCCAAAATATTCTACAAATTACTTAAGCAACAGAGCTACTCATGGTAAAGCATTTTATTACAGGAAGTAAAGACAACTGTAATTGAAATTTAGGTGTAGGAGGGACATCAGCTAATCTCAGTAACACAGTGTTATCTCCAATGCTAGAGAAGGGGTCAGTCCTCAATTGTGTTAACCTCGGAAAACTCAGTGCTATTAAATGTTAAAGGTGTCCTGTTTGAAACCTTCCCTTGAACTACTATGTTCAGTAAACTGGACTAAATGACTAGGGTACCTTGCTTTCTGACAAGTGAATCCTTTACACTAATGATTTATGATGCCATTTCTCTAGCCCCAGCCTCATCTCTGAGCTGTTCAACATCTGCACTTGCATGTCCCACCAGCACTTTAGCTTGAATTAGTGTAGTTTGAATAGATGCAGCCCCCCTGCCATGTGTTCCCTGACTTTTTAGTAATAATTTTGTAAAGATAATTCACATATATAATTCACCTATTTCAAGTGTACAATTCGGTGGCTTTTAGTACACAGAGTTGTACACCCATCACCACAATCAATTTTAGAACATTTTCATCACCCCAAAAAGAACCCCTGTACCATTTACCTGTCATGGCCCAGTCCCTACACCACCACTACCCGCTCCCTCGCCATAAGAAGCAACTAATCTACTTTCTGTCTATAGATTTACCTGTTCTGGATATTTCATATAAATGGAATCACACATGGCCATTTGTGACTGACTTATTTAGCACAGTGTTTTCAAGGTTCATCTGTGTTATAGCATATATCAGTGCTTCATCCCTTTTTATGGCCAAAAATATTCCACTGTACGGATATACCACATTTTGTTTATCCATTCATCAGTTGCTTTACGTTTGGGTGGTTTCCACCATTTAGCTATAATGAACTATGAACATTCATGTATAAGTTTTTGTGTGTACAGATTTTTTCTTTCTCTTGGGTATATACCTAGGAGAGGAACTGCTGTATCAAATGGTAAATATGTTTAACTTTTGAGAAACTACCAGACGGTATTCCAGAGTGGCTATACCATTTAACATTCCCAGCAGCAGTGTTTGAGGATTCTAATTTCTCCACATCCTCAACACTTATTATCTGACTTTTTTATTATAGCTATGCTAATGGGTGTGAAGTGATTTTGATTTGTCTTGTTCCTTTTAAAGTTACCATAAGCCACTCTGTTGGCCAGAAAAGCTTGAATACTTCTAATCCTTTTCACTCCCACTGCCACTATAAGTTCAGACAATTGTCATCTCTCACTTGAGCTATTCCAACAGCCCTAAATATATTACTGGCCTTACTGCTTCCAGCCTCTTCCGATCACCCGGCCAGTAGAGTTGCGTTAAACATCGATTGTACTACAATCGATACTACAAAGTTTAAAAACCAGAGAAGTGTGAATAGGGGAAAACTTCCTGGAAAGCTTACAGTGGAGAAACCTGGCCAATATGACCTTAATGAAGTGAACAAGGTTAACATCACCAGTGATGACACGTGGATAAATCGTGTGCCCTCTGATATAATGGGATAAGAAAGGCACTTCACCTTTGTGCTATTTTTTCATAAATGCATAATGCCAGTCTAATCATGAGAAAATATCAGACATACTCAAATTGAAGGACATTCCACAAACTGATCAGTACCCCTCAAAACTGTCAAGGTAATGAGGAAAGACAGAATCTCACAGAGCACAGAAGACTAAAGAGACATGACAACTAAATGTGATGTGGGATCATGGACTGGCTCCTGGAACACAAAAAGGACATTAATGGAAAACAGGTAAAATCTGTTTTAAAGATTTTAAAAGTCTGGAGCTAAACTAACGTACCAACGTTGGTTTCTTAGTTTTGACAAATGTACCAGGATAATGTAAGGTAACATAAAAGGAGACAAACTGGGTGAGGGGAGGAACTCTATCTCTGCAAATTTCCTATAAATCTAAAATTACTCCAAAATAAAAAAATGCATTGAAAACAAAATCAACACCTGCCAGAGGCTCCCCAGTGACTAGGTCAAGTCCACATTTCTAATCAGTAGTTCAGACCCTCCACAATCTGACCATGTCTCACCTCAGTCCCAAATCCTACTCTCCCCTGGAAGCAACCCTCCAGCACTGATCTACTGTTGCCAGAACACACTAGACCCTTTAAGATCCAGATGCTGTTGAACTTGCTCTCTGCTCTTATTGGAATGTCTGTCTCTATGCCCAAAGGAAAACATTCTCTAAGCTTTCCCTAACTTGGGCAAGCAGAGTTAGTTGCTTTATGTTATTTTCCTCTCATCACACTTAACTTGCTCATAGCATTTTTTCCGGATTAAAAAATATATATAGATTATATATATATTTAACACTACAAAAATCAGAAAGTAAATTTCCTACTGTCTCCCCAAAGACACTGCTATGGATTGGTGGACTGCTTTCCAGAACTTTCTCTGCATAAACTGTCTGTAGGACCTCAATATACTGCCCTGCAATGTGCATTTTTCGTTTAATAAGTCTTGGCCATTAACATATTGAGCTATCTCATGCTTTTTAATGGTTGAAAAATATCCACTGTGCCAAGTGTTTCCTAATTTATTTAACCAGTCTTCTAATTAGTCTTCCCCACTAAGAAGAGGCCTTTATAGATGAAGAAACTGTAGTTTAAAAACCTGTCTTATTTGTATTTCCCAATGCCTAACATAGTATATGAATAAATTAGTTCATCCATCCTGGTTTGAGAAGCCACAAAGCTGAGAGAAGAGGTAGTGAAGACCTGAACCATAATTTGGTGAAGCGACAAAGAATAGGAGGCCAGGAGTTGAGAATATATTATAATGGATTCCATAGGACTCAGTGATGATGCTAGGACTTAAACAGGGTAAGAACCAAGGATGAGATCAACAGGTGAGGAAGCAATAATTTCACTTCAATACAAATTTAAGTAGTTAATAGGCCCTTGAGTAAAGATGTCCAGAAGATATTGGAAATGTAGGCCCAGACAGAGATTTGAGAGACAACCTGCCTAATATTTAAAGTAGACTTTAAGAGATCTACCAATTAGAAATCTCTAATGGTTTGAAACCCATTTTTCCTAAATTTGGGGCAAAATGCATTTGGCAACAAAACCTGATAAGAATTGTAGTGAGGCTACTTATAGTCTTTATTCTACTTCCAGTAACTACTCATATGCTTCACTGAAGAAATATTACCATGTTTGAGTAGAGGGTGCAGCCCCTCTGGGAAGGGTGTTTCATAACATATGGTAAATATACCCTCTGACTTTTCTAAAATCAAAAAATTCTGAATTCTGAAGTACATATGGCTCCAAGAGTTTCAAGTTAGGGATTGTGTTCCTAAATCAGGGAACAGCATCCAGAGGAAGAAAACCACGGAACCTGGGGGGAACTGTGCACTTACGGAACAGCAGTGGGAGAGTGACTGAGTCAGGAGAAGGACCCCAGTGGTGCCCAACACCTAGTAAGCACTCAATAAATATTTATTCACTGAAAGAATATCGTGAAAGGCAAGGAAAGAGAGTTTCAAGGACCAGTCAATGATGCTGAAAGCTCAAAGTACTGAAGATGACGACTGAGGATAAAACACTGACATTACTAACTTATATATCACACATTTCTAAAAAGGGCTAGCCTACAAAAATAAAAAGGGAAAACATATCAAAAAAGGAGATAACAACTACAAAAACGCTCAAGAGGAAATAAACTTAGGCTTTAAGTTTAACTCCAGGTGTGCCTGGGAAGCTAGGAAAAGGAAGGAATAATAGGCCATAGAATTTTAATAGCCTTAAATTTATCACGACAATCAAACTTTTCCCTAATATTAAATTCTAAAAGGAATATCACACAGAATCTAATGTGAGGGATGAGGAGCTACAAAGTGGTTGCCTTCAGTCATAATTTTACAGATGTTTTTCAAATGATTGTTTTTATTTTCATCTGAAAAAGACAAAATTAAAACCAACTCTGAAAACATCTCTTCATAGAGTATCACTTTGAGTGATAAACTAGTATTACTAAATTTATAGAATTTTGAGGTTGTCTTTTAAGATATTAACTTAATATGCATTAAGTCACTCAACAAATATTTTGTGTCAAGTCCTGGGCTAATTGCTAGAAATACATATAACAAAGTCCCTAACCTCTGACATTTCAATCTATGGCAGTTTAGCATAATTGCCAAAGATGTCTCAACTCAGAACTATTTAATATTTAACCGGTCTAAGGTTTCAAAGAAATCCATCATAATTAAGAACAACCAAATTCTGTAGGTTCTATTTAGTGAAATTCCAATTTGGTTTCCTCCGTTACTTAATTCACATGGAGTTTGATTCTGATCAGTTGCTGAGAGAAAATTAATAATCCTAGTACCACAGGTTACATTCCTAAAAAGATGATGCTAAATCTAGAGTACTAATAAAGCATAGGTTTCGAGTTACTTTCTAATTGTGATATTGGTTTGAGGTAAGCCTCTTATGTTCTTTATGACCTCAGTTGACCTAGAGCATAGGGTTTTGTTTTGTTTTTTAACATCTTTATTGGAGTATAATTGCTTTACATTGCTGTGTTAGTTGCTGCTGTATAACAAAGTGAATCAGCTATACGTATACATATATCCCCATATCCCCTCCCTCTTGCATCTCCCTCCCTCCCTCCCTATCCCACCCCTCTAGGTGGTCACAAAGCACCGAGCTGATCTCCCTGTGCTATGCGGCTGCTTCCCACTAGCTATCTATTTTACATTTGGTACTGTATATATGAAAATGCCACTCTCTCACTTTGTCACAGCTTACCCTTCCCCCTCCCTGTGTCCTCAAGTCCATTCTCTAGTAGGTCTGTGTCTTTATTCCCGTCTTGCCCCTAGGTACTTCATGACCTTTTTTTTTTTTCTTTCTTAGATTCCATATATATGTGTTAGCATACGGTATTTGTTTTTCTCTTTCTGACTTACTTCACTCTGTATGACAGACTCTAGGTCCATCCACCTCACTACAAATAACTCAATTTCGTTTCTTTTAATGGCTGAGTAATAGTCCATTGTATATATGTGCCACATCTTCTTTATCCATTCATCTGTTGATGAACACTTAGGTTGCTTCCATGTCCTGGCTATTGTAAATAGAGCTGCAATGAACATTGTGGTTTTTGAATTACGGTTTTCTCAGGGTATAGGGCATAGGGTTTTAAGATGGCTAATTAAGACCAGAGGTGTAGGCTATGAACAATTTATAGGGTAATACACTCATCTTGGGGGCAAGGATTAAATTTGTCATTAGCATGCCATTGTTTCTTCTTTACATATTACAAAATGTCAGAGGCAGGACGCTATGTTCTTTAGAATTTCCTTGTCTTTAAGATTTGGACTGAATTATAGTGCTTTCACGTATGAAAAACATTTTTTTTCAACCTGATTATTTCTGTAGGTGGGGAAGTAAAGAACAACAACCTCTGTGGACTCTACATAATGTAGTATTTAAGATGCAAAATTGAGAAAACTTTGAGCCAGTTCTCAAAAAAACACTGAGCAATGTAAGTTGGAAGAAAGGAAAATATATAAGCAGTGTAACAGTTTTGGGCAATGCCATAGATGACACTGTGACTTAATTAGCCCCCTTTTTAAAAAAAAGACTATTCAGTTTTCACAGAAGTTTGAAATATTACCCAGGAAAATAAGGCAATTATTTTGGCTGGTAAGAAGAATTTCTCACCATAAAATGTTATATTGAAGTAATAAAGTTTATTTAGTAATAATAAGTTTAAAAAATGGTTTCACTGAAAGATCTTGGTATCTTGTCACCCTGAATCTTGAGAGATAATCAGCAAGGAGAAATTCTTCTATTGAATAATTGCTAATTAAAAAGCTAGATAACTTAATATTATTTTTACCTTAGATATTCATTTTCAAAATGAATATTATTTAGGTCTTAACATTTATTTTCATTAATTCAACTTCACTTAATATACAAAGATCATTTAAAGCCAAACTGCATAAAATAAATTTAGCATAACTCTATAGAAAATCAGAAACAGTATCACATTTCACTTAAACATTTTAATATTTTTCTTTAGCTTTTGAGGAGCTTCAAGTGTTATGAAAACATTAGACCTGATGAGAAAATACATTTATTTACAGAGATTCGTCTTTTCTTTTAAGTAATCAGGGTCCTAGTGAGTCAATTATTTTTTTCATATTGCTCAGAAATGTTATGCCTTAACTGGTCATGTATTTGACCTTTCATGAGAGGCAGACAGTGGACCAAGAGCTGCCTCATTTTGGAATCTCCTCAGAAATGACTAAATGTCTTCCAGATGAACATATTATGGATCAAGGGAGGAGCTAGAAATTAGAATCCACTGCCTCCAAAGCAGGGGAATTTGTAGGCTTCTTTTTCTTTTAGAACTCAGTGACCTAGAGGAAATAACCCACTGGGCAATTTCCTTCACTCTCAGCAGTATGATTAAGTCATGAAAACAACTCAGTATGAGATATGATATGTATATATTTCTACCCCACTTGTTTCCAGAAAAAAAGAATTTAAGACAGCTGCAAAGCCTTCTATCCCTTCCCTGTTTTCTCATCATAAATTCATACAATGTGACTTTCCCAAATGTAAACTTGAGCTACCAGTGGAAGTAGAATGGACACTCAATTGATTTACTATCATTTGTCACCGGAATATTCATCTGCTAAAACTGGCATTAATATCCTGCTTTATCCCTTCTTAAGGAAAACTTTAAAATGTCATTTCAAGATGAATAAAATATGTTCTATGTTGCTTTTCTTCCTTATTTTATAACCTAAACCTATTTGAGGTACAAAATTAACAACATATTTTAGGCAATTCAGAGAAAATACATTACCAGTACATATGAACTCAAAAACTATACCTAGAGAGACCTTCAAGATGGCAGAGGAGTAAGACGCGGAGATCACCTTCCTCCCCACAGATACATCAAAAATACATCTACATGTGGAACAATTCCTACAGAACACTTACTAAATGCTGGCAGAAGACCTCAGACTTCCCCAAAGGCAAGAAACTCCCCACGTACCTGGGTAGGGCAAAAGAAAAAAGAAAAAACAGAGACAAAAGAATAGGGACGGGACCTGCACCACTGGGAGGGAGCTGTGAAGGAGGAAAGGTTTCCACACACTAGGAAGCCCCTTCGCGGGCGGACACTGCGGGTGGCAGAGGGGGGAGCTTCGGAGCCATGGAGGAGAGCGCAGCAACAGGGGTGCGGAGGGCAAAGCGGAGAGATTCCCGCACAGAGGATCGGTGCCGACCAGCACTCACCAGCCCGAGAGGCTTGTCTGCTCACCCGCCGGGGCGGGCGGGGGCTGGGAGCTGAGGCTCGGGCTTTGGAGGTCAGACCCCAGGGAGAGGACTGGGGTTGGCGGCGTGAACACAGCCTGAAGGGGCTAGTGCGCCACAGCTAGCCGGGAGGGAGTCCGGGAAAAGGTCTGGAGCTGCCGAAGAGGCGAGACCATTGGTTGTGGGCGCGCGAGGAGAGGGGATTAAGAGCACTGCCTAAACGAGCTCCAGATACGGGCGCGAGCCGCGGCTATCAGCGCGGAACCCAGAGACGGGCATGAAACGCTAAAGCTGCTGCTGCAGCCACCAAGAAGCCTGTGTGCAAGCACAGGTCACTCTCCACACCTCCCCTCCCGGGAGCCTGTGCAACCCGCCACTGCCAGGGTCCTGTGATCCAGGGACAACTTCTCCGGGAGAACGCACCACGCGCCTCAGGCTGGTGCAACGTCACGCTGGCCTCTGCCGCCGCAGGCTCGCCCCGCACTCCATACCACTCCCTACCCCCGGCCTCAGTGAGCCAGAGCCCCCGAATCAGCTGCTCCTTTAACCCCCTCCTGTCTGAGGGAAGAACAGACGCCCTCAGGCGACCTACATGCAGAAGCTGGTCCAAATCCAAAGCTGAACTCCAGGAGCTGTGCGAACAAAGAAGAGAAAGGGAAATCTGTCCCAGCAGCCTCAGGAGCAGCGGATTAAATCTCCACAATCAACTTGATGTACCTGCCTCTGTTGAATACCTGAATAGACAACGAATCATCCCAAAGTGAGGAGGTGGACTTTGGGAGCAACAACACATTTTTTTTTTTTCCTTTTTCTCTTTTTGTGAGTGTGTATGTGTATGCTTCTGTGTGTGATTTTGTCTGTATAGCTTTGCTTTTACCATTTGTCCTAGGGATCTGTCTGTTTTTTTGTTAGTATGTTTGTTTTTTTGCTTTTTTTGTTTTTTTAGTATAGTTTTTAGCGCTTGTGGTGGATTTGTTTCTTGGTTGGTTGCTCTCTTCTTTCTTTCTTTTTTATTATTTTTTAATTTTTAATAATTCCTTTTTTTAAAATTTTACTAACTTTATTTTATTTTATTCATTCATTCATTCTTTCTTTTTTTTCTCCCTTTTATTCTGAGCCGTGTGGCTGTGAGGGTCTTGGTGCTCCAGCCAGGTGTCAGGCCTGTGCCTCTGAGGTGGGAGAGCCAAGTTCAGGACATTGGTCCACCAGAGACCTCTCGGCTCCACGTAATATCAAACAATGAAAGCTCTCCCAGAGATCTCCATCTCAACACCAAGACCCAGCTTCACTCAACGACCAGCAAGCCACAGTGCTGGACACCCTATGCCAAATAACTAGCAAGACAGGAACACAACCCCACCCATTAGCAGAGAGGCTGCCTAAAATCATAATAAGTTCACAGAAACCCCAAAACAAATCACTGGACACGGTTCCGCCCACCAGAAAGGCAAGATCCAGCCTCATCCACCAGAACACAGGCACCAGTGGCCTCCACCAGGAAACCTACACAACCCACCGAACAAACCTTAGCCACTGGGGGCAGATACCAAAAACAACGGGAACTACGAACCTGCAGCCTGCAAAAAGGAGACCCCAAACACAGTAAGTTAAGCAAAATGAGAAGACAGAGAAACACACAGCAGATGAAGGAGCAAGATAAAAACCCACCAGACCAAACAAATGAGGAAATAGGCAGTCTACCTGAAAAAGAATTCAGAGTAACGATAGTAAAGATGATCCAAAATCTTGGAAACAGAGAGAAAATACAAGAAATGTTTCATAAGGACCTAGAAGAACTAAAGAGCAAAGAAACGATGAACAGCACAATAAATGAAATTAAAAATTCTCTAGAAGGAATCAAGAGCAGAATAACTGAGGCAGAAGAAAGGATAAGTGACCTGGAAGATAAAATAGTGGCAATAACTATTGCAGAGCAGAATAAAAAGAATGAAAACAATTGAGGACAGTAGCAGGGACTTCTGGGACAACATTAAACGCACCAACATTCAAATTATAGGGGTCCCAGAAGAAGAAGACAAAAAGAAAGGGACTGAGAAAATATTTCAAGAGATTATAGTTGAAAACTTCCCTAATATGGGAAAGGAAAGAGTCAATCAAGTCCAGGAAGCACAGAGAGTCCCATACAGGATAAATCCAAGGAGAAACATGCCAAGACACATATTAATCAAACTATCAAAAATTAAGTACAAAGAAAAAATATTAAAAGCAGCAAGGGAAAAACAACAAACAACATACAAGAGAATCCCATAAGGTTAAAAGCTGATCTTTCAGCAGAAACTCTGCAAGCCAGAAGGGAGTGGCAGGACATATTTAAAGTGATGAAAGGGAAAAACCTACAACCAAGATTACTCTACCCAGCAAGGATCTCATTCAGATTCGAGAGAGAAATTAAAACCTTTACAGACAAGCAAAAGCTAAGAGAATTCAGCACCACTAAACCAGCTTTACAACAAATGTTAAAGGAACTTCTCTAGGCAGGAAACACAAGAGAAGGAAAAGACCTACAATAATGAACCCAAAACGATTAAGAAAATGGTAATAGGAACATACATATCGATAACAACCTTAAATGTAAATGGATTAAAGGCTCAACCAAAAGACATAGACTAGATGAATGGATACAAAAACAAGACCTGTATATATGCTGTCTACAGGAGACCCACTTCAGTCCTAGGGACACATACAGACTGAAAGTGAGGGGATGGAAAAAGATAATCCATGCACATGGAAATCAAAAGAAAGCTGGAGTAGCAATTCTCATATCAGACAAAATAGATTTTAAAATAAAGACTGTTACAAGAGACAAAGAAGGACACTACATAATGATCAAGGGATCAATCCAAGAAGAAGATATAACAATTGTAAATATTTATGCACCCAACATAGGAGCACCTCAATACGTAAGGCAAATACTAACAGCCATAGACGGGAAATCGACAGTAACACAATCATAGTAGGGGACTTTAATACCCCACTTTCACCAATGGACAGATCATCCAAAATGAAAATAAATAAGGAAACAAAAGCTTTAAATGATAAATTAAACAAGATGGACTTAATTGATATTTATAGGACATTCCATCCAAAAACAACAGAATACACTTTTTTCTCATGCTCATGGAACATTCTCCAGGATAGATCATATCTTGGGTCACAAATCAAGCCTTGGTAAATTTAAGAAAATTGAAATCATAGCAAGTATCTTTTCCTACCACAACACTATGAGACTAGGTATCAATTACAGGAAAAAGTCTGTAAAAACTACAAACACATGGAGGCTAAACAATACACTACTTAATAACCAAGAGATCACTGAAGAAATCAAAGAGGAAATCAAAAAATACCTAGAGACAAATTACAATTAAAACACAATGATTCAAAACCTATGAGATGCAGCAAAAGCAGTTCTAAGACGGAAGTTTATAGCAATACAATCCTACCTCAAGAAACAAAAAACAACTCAAATAAACAACCTAACCTTACACCTAACACAATTAGAGAAAGAAGAACAAAAAAATCCCAAAATTAGAAGAAAAGAAATCATAAAGATCAGATGAGAAATAAATGAAAAAGAAATGAAGGAAACAATAGCAAAGATCAATAAAACTAAAAGCTGGTACTTTTAGTACCAGCTAAATTGATAAACCATTAGCCAGACTCATCAAGAAAAAAAGGGAGAAGATTCAAATCAATAGAACTAGAAATGAAAAAGGAGCAGTAACAACTGACACTGCAGAAATACAAAGGATCATGAGAGATTACTACAAGCAACTCTATGCCAATAAAATGGACAACCTGGAAGAAATGGACAAATTCTTAGAAATGCACAACCTGCCGACACTGAACCAGGAAGAAATAGAAAATATAAACAGACCAATCACAAGCATTGAAATTGAAACTGTGATTAAAAATCTTCCAACAAACAGAAGTCCAGGACCAGATGGCTTCACAGGCAAATTCTATCAAACATTTAGAGAAGAGCTAACACCTATCCTTCCCAAACTCTTCCAAAATATAGCAGAGGGAGGAACACTCCCAAACTCATTTTACGAGGCCACCATCACCCTGCTACCAAAACCAGACAAAGATGTCACAAAGAAAGAAAACTACAGGCCAATATCATTGATGAACATAGATGCAAAAATCCTCAACAAAATACTAGCAAACAGAATCTAACAGCACATTAAAAGGATCATAAACCATGATCAAGTGGGGTTTATCCCAGGAATGCAAGGATTCTTCAGTATATGCAAATCAATCAATGTGATACACCATATTAACAAATTAAAGGAGAAAAACCATATGATCATCTCAATAGATGCAGAGAAAGCTTTCAACAAAATTCAGCACCCATTTATGATAAAAACCCTCCAGAAAGTAGGCACAGAGGGAACTCACCTCAACATAATAAAGGCCATATATGACAAACCCACAGCCAACATCGTTCTCAATGGTGAAAAACTGAAACCATTTCCACTAAGATCAGGAACAAGACAAGGTTGTCCACTCTCACCACTATTATTCAACATAGTTTTGGAAGTTTTAGCCACAGCAATCAGAGAAGAAAAAGAAATAAAATGAATCCAAATCTGAAAAGAAGAAGTAAAACTGTCACTGTTTGCAGATGACATGATACTATATGTAGACAACCCTAAAGATGCTACCAGAAAGCTACTAGAGTTAATCAATGAATGTGGTAAAGTAGCAGGATACAAAATTAATGCACAGAAATCTCTTGCATTCCTATACAGTAATGTTGAAAAATCTGAAAGGGAAATTAAGGAAACACTCCCATTTAGCATTGCCACAAAAAGAACAAAATACCTAGGAATAAACCTACCTAAGGAGACAAAAGACCTGTATGCAGAAAACTATAAGACACTGATGAAAGAAATTAAAGATGATACAAACAGATGGAGAGATATACCATGTTACTGGATTGGAAGAATCAACATTGTGAAAATGACTATACTACCCAAAGCAATCTACAGATTCAATGCAATCCCTATCAAACTATCAATGGCATTTTTCACAGAACTATAACAAAAAATTTCACAGTTTGTATGGAAACACAAAAGACCCCGAATTGCCAAAGCAATCTTGAGAAAGAAAAACAGCCCTGGAGGAATCAGGCTCCCTGACTTCAGACTATATTACAAAGCTACAGTAATCAAGACTGTATGGTACTGGCACAAAAACAGAAATACAGATCAATGGAAAAGCATAGAAAGCCCAGAGATAAACCCACGCACATATGGTCACTTTATCTTTGATAAAGGAGGCAAGAATATATAGTGGAGAAAAGACAGCCTCTTCAATAAGTGGTGCTGGGAAAACTGGACAGCTACGTGTAAAAGAATGAAATTAGAACCCTCCCTAACACCATACACAAAAATAAACTCAAAATGGATTAAAGACATAAATGTAAGGCCAGACACTATAAAACTCTTAGAGGAAAACATAGGCAGAACACTCTATGACATAAATCACAGCAAGATCCTTTTTGACCCAGCTTCTAGAGAAATGGAAATAAAAACAAAAATAAACAAATGGGACCTAATGAAACTTAAAAGCTTTTGCACAGCAAAGGACACCATAAATAAGACGAAAAGACAACCCACAGAATGGGAGAAAATATTTGCAAGTAAAGCAACGGACAAAGGATTAATCTCCAAAATTTACAAGAAGCTCATGCAGCTCAATATCAAAAAAACAAACAACCCAATCCAAAAATGGGCAGAAGACCTAAATAGACATTTCTCCAAAGAAGATATACAGATTGCCAACAAACACATGAAAGAATGCTCAACATTACTAATCATTAGAAAAATGCAAATCAAAACTTCAGTGAGGTATCACCTCACACCAGTCAGAATGGCCATCATCAAAAAATCTACAAACATTAAATGCTGGAGAGGGTGTGGAGCAAAGGGAACCCTCTTGCACTGTTGGTGGGAATGTAAATTGATACAGCCACTATGGAGAACAGTATGGAGGTTCCTTAAAAAACTAAAAATAGAACTACCCTATGACCCAGCAATCCCACTACTGGGCATATACCCTGAGAAAACCATAATTCCAAAAGAGACATGTGCCACAATGTTCACTGCAGCTCTATTTACAATAGCCAAGACATGGAAACAACCTAAGTGTCCATCAACAGATGAATGGATAAAGAAGATGTGGCACATATATACAATGGACTATTACTCAACCATTAAAAGAAACGAAATTCAGTTATTTGTAGTGAGGTGGATGGACCTAGAGTCTGTCATACAGAGTGAAGTAAGTCAGAAAGAGAAAAACAAATACCGTATGCTAACACATATATATGGAATCTAAGAAAAAACAAACGTTCTGAAAAACCTAGGGGCAGGACAGGAATAAAGACGCAGACGTAGAGAATGGACTTGAGGACACAGGGAGGGGGAAGGGTAAGCTGGGACGAAGTGAGAGAGTGGCATGGACTTATATATACTACCAAATGTAAAATAGATAGCTAGTGGGAAGTAGCCGCTTAGCACGGGGAGATCAGCTCGGTGCTTTGTGACCACCTGTAGGGGCGAGGTAGGGAGGGTGGGAGGGAGACGCAAGAGGGAGGAGATATGGGAATATATGTATATGTATAGCTGATTCACTTTGTTATAAAGCAGAAACTAACACACCATTGTAAAGCAATTATACTCCAATAAAGATGTTAAAAAAAAAAAACTATACCTAAAGTAGCTTAAACAAAAATAATACTTCCCTGTTTAATCTGTGATTTGAGGTTGATTCTTTCAGTGCTTATTTAAAGAAAAAATAGGCCTAAAAAAGGGGGGGGGCACAAAGAAACATTTGTAAATTTCATCTACAATAATTGGTAAAAGACACCAGTTACATATACATCTATGATTTCTTAATCAAAGGGCTAGACAGGATTATAAGCACAATATGCTTCTAGGTATGACTCCCTACAAAGTCTGAAATCCATGACATTTGGCTTCTATCTTTTTAAAAATAGAATCTAGAGATAAGTAGTCTGATAAACTGTCTCACTGGAAATGAGGTTAGGAAACTGCAGAGATTTGGGAAAATAAAATAATGCATAAAGAGAGCCATTTGCAGCAACAGAACGCTGAGGGATTTATATAAAGAAAATTTCAGAAATGAAGTATTCGGATTGATGCATTTGAACTTTAAAATTTTTTATGAGTTAAAATCATTAAATCAATGACATTTAGAAACAGTCATGCTGCCTTCTGTGTTTTCAACAGATTCTAAATTCAGCTACATGTGTATGTCTTGTGATCACAAGATCTGGTTACAAATAGCAATAATTGTTGCAAAGCAAATTACACCGTGGCACAGGAAAACATTCCCCCTTCCAGCAGAGAGGAAAGTGGTTACCTCACTTATATAGCCTGAACGTTATAGAATGAAGATTACAGACTTTAAGATTTCAATAAAGGATGTATGCTAAAACAGAAAAACTATTTGATGAAAATTAAAAAGATTGCTTTATTTAGGAAAGAACTTCTAGAGCACTGATGAGAAATATTTAAGTGTTTATGGGCTATGGAAACTGCTGTTACTAGGAAACAAATTTATTCATTTCCATTCATAAGAATGCAGGCATGCAAATAAGAGTTTTATTCAAATAAGGCTTGAATATATTAAAACATATTACAATATACATCGCCAAATAATATTGTATAACACTATACATTTATACAATATTATTTATATACAATGTATTATATTTATGTATTATATATATAATTGTAACAATATACTACAATTATATATACAATATATTACAACCTGGAAATAGGTAATTTCTACTTAGATGGACTCAGTATAGAGACAAAAATGACTCATGAAATACTTAAAATCATGAATTGTTAGAGTTTTAACCCCCACACATTTTAGTAAAAAATGGTCAGGGCATACCAAATTTTAGAGCTAAAAATGGCAAACAGGTGAATGCTGACCAGTTGGTAGTTGCTGCCTCCAATACGATGCGGAAAAAGGTTCTGAGAAAAAGAGCGTAATTGATTGGCAACTTGTGTCGAGGGTAAAGAAGGGCATAGTCACTCGCTCATCTCCAGATCGAGCACATCTTAGCCTAACCTGTTCATCTCACAGTGACTGAAGAGAGTCATTTGTCATTGGGGAATTTTAACATAGAAAGGAAGTTTGTTATTGGGCCACTTGTAGAATTCATGTTCCCATGTTTTGTTTTGTTTTGTTTTGTTTTTCCCATATCACAACAATGTTCCCTCTTACTGAAATCATATTCTGCCCACTTTCCAAAATACAAGTCTCAGTTATTTATATCACTGTTGGGTAAACATGTCCTCTACTTAGCAGTACTCAAAGCCGCCTCTTCTAGCTTCTTAAAATATACACATACCAGAAAAAAGATGGAAACTAACAATGCCATCACCCACAGCCTAACTACTAGATTCTGGAAAGAATCTTAATCAATATAGGGCAGAAGCAGCTGGATTGAGAAAAACCTACGATGGCTCCATTTCACTGTACAACCAGTCTCAGCTCTGAAGAAAATGCACATGCACTTTGACCAATATAATTTCAGGTAGTTGTCTTAATTCAGAAGTACATTAAACAGTTGGTCTCATGAAATTCAGAAGAGAGCAGAGACAGGAAACAATAGGAAAATATAAGAGGAATGGACAAAAGAGTCATATGCTGGAAGACAAAAGTAACTGAGGGGAAGTTTAAGTTCAGTAATATTGAGAACTCTCAGGCAGTTATCCCAGGAGCAGAAAGAGATGCTAAAATAGAAGTTCTAAGTTCCAGTTATTTTCCTTGAGTATATCACTTTACCAAAACTACAATCTATCACTTTTTTCTAGGCCTATGCCGACCCTCATTCTCTGCCATCTGTTTTAGAAATGCAGCCCACATCACCAAGACATCTAAATTGTGATGTTCTTATCTCCTCATTCCCACATCTGCTTGCTGAAAAATTAGGAAAGTTTCATTTCACTGTATCTGAGTATCATTTGTCAATTTCAATCCTCCAACTTCTTTCCTTTCTGGACTAATTCTAGCCTTTCAAAAATGTGTTTACCCCTTTACTTTTTCTCTAAAGGCAATGATTTGGCAAGTTTACTGTTCATCATTGCATGCAAGTTGTGTAATTTCCTAAATGTATTTCATATAACATGACAGTGATTAATAAAGAGAGTGGGAAGTTTGGAAATCTTAGTGGGTTGTACTCAAAACAAGAACAACTCAACTTCTATGCCTTCCATCCTTCTTTCCTCAACCTAAGGTTTTATGATGGTAGCTGATCAGCAAAAACAAAACAAAACAACCTTACCAGGTGCAACAGAGTGACTCAGAAGGGATTATTTTATGTTATTTTTAATGCCATAAGTTAGTTTGTTTATTTAAATGCTAATCTATTGTCCTAGCATAACCCTCCCATGGCAGAATCAATTTCAGTAATGATGCTGATGGCTGCAATATGATCAACTGAAGCCTCTACCACTCGGTACAAAAGGAGTGGAAGTGATAGACAACTCATTAATCATTTATCCCAGAGAAGAATGTGTTCAGCTGCTGATGGGGTACTGTAGGTGAATGCTGGCAAAATGAGAAAGATCAGTTGTCAGGCCATGTGCACAATAACGGTAGAGCTATTTTTAAGCTTCTTGGAAAATTACAATTATGCTCTTTTCCCCTACAGTTCCATCACGTATGCTTGGCAATTTTGTTCTATGAGAATCCATTCTCATTCTGC
Source organism: Eubalaena glacialis (assembly GCF_028564815.1). Lineage (NCBI taxonomy): Eukaryota > Metazoa > Chordata > Mammalia > Artiodactyla > Balaenidae > Eubalaena > Eubalaena glacialis. The sequence continues at coordinate 66,437,747 of NC_083723.1, forward strand.
TCAGACGTCTCTGCTTGAGAAAATATATACTCAAAACTTAACATAAGATATTTGAAAAGTTATTTAGAAATCAGTAGAATTCCACATATTGGGAGTGAACTCTTAAAGAACTGAGAAGCAAAAGAGGCAAACCAGGAAAGGTACCGAATAACTTTTTGGTTCATTTTCCCCCATAGGATATGTTTTATCAGCAGCGAGGACAATATACATTTTTAATTTCTCAGATCCCTAGAAGGAACAGATATATTCTATAATTCATACATTTTCTGTAGAGATAAAAGAATTCAATGAAATAGACTTAAAAAATTTTTTGTTCACCAAATTAGGTGAACAATGTTACCAAAAGAAATGACCTTGAGAATCTGCCCCAGCTTATCTCCAATTTGTCTAATGCTTCCAGTGGAAAATAATGTTCCTGGCCTGGAGAAGTATTCTCTTCTGGAAGCCAGCAGTATCTTACCATTCACTTAGAGTTATACTCACTTTTCCAGAAAGAATTTAATGTATCTCAGAAATCTATCTATCTTTAAAAACTGGTGCATTCGTCCTAAGAGTCACAACTGATCCTACATTCCATTTTTGAGGAATGGAAGGTCAGATTTAAGATGAGAAAACGTATTAACTTCCCCATATTTATCAAGTTGCTGAGTATTTTGCTCCATAAATTATACATCTTCATCTATTTGGAGAACATTTATGTGCCATAAAGCTACACACACATAGTTGTACAAATATTAAGTATACCTGCTTAATGAATAATACAAATTTCCAAATTAATGGGGAAAGTACTTTTTCTTTGACATAACTGATATATGTAGCACAGGAACTTTGTGCCATTCAAATTTTTACTATAATCAGCTATCAGATTACTGGATGCTAAAAAGGATATTTCGTTTTACCTACCACATGTCTGGCAGTGGCAACTTCTTGAATTTCACCAGCAAAGTATATGGCTGCAATATAATAAAATGTGAACATGAATTTTGTCATTTGCCCTTTCAAACTCCAGGCTTTCTTGCATACACGTCCCCCACACCCTGGCTCACCCTCCCTCCCCATGTACATACATATGTATACATATAAATGGAGCTAATATTCTTTAAGTTAAAAGATGTAAGACCAAATCATTTGCATGATTTCTTATGAAAATGCCTGTTTCAAGTTTATGATACATTAATCCCTTCAAATGCTCTTCCAGACTACTCTTGTCTTTATATTTTAAGAGACCAACTAATTAGATTCCTATATCTTAATTTCCAGTTATGAAATTATGTTAAGGCAACATGCTTTTCATAAACTGAATGGTGAAAGGATTGTATGCACTAAATTACTATTATTGCTGCTATTTCTGACATTACATAAATTATCCTTTAATCCTAAAGTTACCTTCTTAGCAAAGCCTTTCAAAACATTGTACTATTAATAGTAGATCAGTAAGAAAATTACATTTTTTAAATTAATTTTTATTGGCGTACAGTTGCTTTACAATGTTGTTAGAAAATTACATTTCTGAAAAATGTAATGGGCAACCTCTACTTCCTCAAATTATTTCTAATTAGAAAATAATTTTTGGAAGTCCAAAATTAGAAAATTAAATAAAATAAACTGACATTTTTTTTGGCTGCAGAAAGAGACAAGATGCTATAATGATACTCTTTCCAGCAATTATAAATATTAATCTGAGTGAATTTGAGTCTGCTGAAAACAATGCTCATGTCTACCTCTTCCATTAGATATTACAGCTCCTCCAAGGCAAAGATGGTGCCATCAATCCTTTGAAATCATAACCTTAAATGTCTGGCACATGTAGGCATGCTAATGCTTGGTTCTTTGCTGGAAGCATGGACATGCAGGCATGTTCAGAATTCATCACTTAAACATAAGTAGCTTAAATTATTGGAAACGAGTTGAGTAAAATGCACTCTAGACTGGATTGGACAAAAATTAACTAAATTCTAAACACAGAGGATAGGTGTCCTGCCACAGGCCCAGAGCCACAACAGAGGAGTCAGGAAATATCCTGAGGAACATCTAGGAGAGAGAAGATTGAAACAAAGTCATTATTATGTAATACTACCTCAGGAAAATCAGAACTATTTTATAGATCCATTTCCCAATGTGTTAAATGGAGAACAAAATGCACTGTTTCCAAATATGACAAAAGAGACAATTAAGAGAAAGAACCACATCTGTTTATTATTCTTATATATTACTGTAGAATAGGAAATCTAGAAAAATGCTTTCCAAACAATTAAATCTCAGTAATCATTTTCATAATACCTTATAGCAAGTTTCTTCACCTCATAATAATTTGATTATTCATTATGGTAAGAACAAGATAACAGGTCATGGGTAACTTTTATAAAAGCCACTAACGTGTGTGTGATATGCATATTCATTTATTTATACATTCATCATTATTGTAGAAAAACTAGAAGATGCAGATAAGAAAAATGCCACTTAAAATTCTACTCTTGAAAGATGACCACTGTTAAAATTTTATATTCTCCAATAGTGTTCCACACAAATACATTCTATATGTACTATCCTATAACTTGCCTTTCCCTCCATTTATAAATATATCATGAATCGTCCTTTGTCAATAAAAATACCCATACTATTTGAATAGTTTGTTAGTATTCCATTGTATGCATGTGACAATTTCTTTACTTATTATTGAACATTTAGGTTTCCAAGTTATTATAAACAATACTGTGATAACCATTTCATAGAAACATACACCTTTGTGCACTTATCCAATTAATCCCTCAGAAAATATTTCCAATATACTATGTCAAAGGGTATGAAGCTTTTTAAGGCTTTTGATGCATATTACTCACTGTCCTCAGGAACACTTGTACTAATAATATACTCTCACAAGTTGTTATTTGAGAATGTTCCTTTCCCATATCCATGAAAATACATATTATTCCTTTTAATTTACACAGGCAAGTGAACAGTATCCTGCTGTCGTTTTAATCAGCATTACTTTATTACCAATTTAACATTTATTTATGTTTGTTGGCCATTTTATTTTGGCTATACAAGTCCTTGATCAATATTATCCATTGGTTGTGTCTTTTCCTTATGGGTTTGAGAACGTTCTTTGTGAATTAAGGGTATTAAATTTGTATGCATGTTGTAGCTTACCAGTTTGCTTGCCTTTTAACTCTTTATGGTATTTTTGCCATACCAAACTTTAAAGACTTGGAAAAGAAGCAAGGGTGTGCCTCCATCCACTTTCCTCTTCTGCACTGCCATGTGCAGAACCAACGGTAACCACATGATCCTTGTTTTATTCCTGTCTATTATTTCCCCACTACGTTGATGCTGGCTGTTTGAGACAGACAGTAAAATAGAAGGGGGAAAAAATGGAGGAAAAACATTTCTTTTCATGATAAAAACTAAATCTAAAGAACAAATCAGGAATCAATTTTTGGATTTTATCAACTGCTTTTTACATCCAAAGAGCCACTGACATGTTTTTTCTCTTTTGGCGTATTAATACTAAATATATTAAACCCTCAATTGTCATAGTGGATTATTCTCCTATACACAGCCCATAAAGTAGGACGTGGAAGTATAAAACAGTAATTAAAAGTACAGATTGGGAAGTCAGACTACTGGAGTCTAAGTCTTGGCTCTGCTATTTATTAGCTGTATAACCTAGGACAAGTGACCTAATGTCCCTATGCCTTAATTGCCTCATGTATAGAATGGGAGCAGTAATAGTGTATCTGCCTCACAGGGCTACTGTGAGGATTAAATAGGATAATGTGCATGGTACCTGGAAAATAATAAGCACCAACAGTAACTACTGTTCTCAGTAATATACTGTTGGATTAGATATTGACTTTACTTATGAATTTATCATGAATATTCCTAAATGAAATCAGTTCTTTGTTTTGGCAATCTATGTTAGTCTGATACCTGGATTACACTATCTTTTAAAAACATTTCGGGAACTTTCCTTCTGTCTATATACTCTAGTAAACAATTAATACTTTATAAAGGTTAATATTTTCATAAACTGCTTTCTATAATCAGTAAAGAAACCTACAAAATTTTCGAGTAGGAGGGAAAAATAGGCAGATGATATAATGGGAGAGTAGTGGCTAGGAGAGCAGTTGTCCAGCTAGCCCCATCTCTGCCATGGCCATGGGGGTCACAGGCCCTCTATACGAGGATGTTGAACTAAAACCTAAAATGCCTCTCCCCTCTCTCTGACGCCTCTATCTGAGCAGATGTTAGACATGTACAACTACTTAGTGCCCACTTGTTTTAACTACAGCTATCCCGAAGGAGAACAAACCTCACAGTGTACTTCCTTTTTTATTATCACCATCCCCCCAACATTTTAACTTAAATGAACATCAAGTGTAATAGAATGGCAGAAAAGGAAGGATTTTACTGGGAAAATACTGGATACTTTCTCCTATGAAGGCCAGGACTTAAGAGTTGAATATCGATATGAAAATCTCAAGTTTTCAATGGTTACTGGTCAACTGTCCAGATTCACCAAAATTTTAATTTTCATCCCTGGGTTCACTCTTATATCACATTAAAATCCTAGGTGGTCGTTCAGAGGACTTCTTCATACAGCAGAAAGTAATATTCTAAATACAGGATAAACAAAAGTAGCTAAGTTCTATCTCAAAAGAAAATGCCATAATTTATCCAGATTTGGAAAAACAAGCTCTTGGGAAATTTTCACTACTGAGACAAATGTAAATGTACATACTTTGTTTAAATTATACCATATTCAATTAAAAAGTACTGACACATGAGTAACCAATAAAGATTAGGTAACAATGACTGTTAAGCACTACCTTTTACAGAGCATTATGTGACAGGGATATAACGCTTCATGTTTATTTCATCACCTAACACGCCCAATCACCCTATGAGGTAGGAATTTCTATACCTTTTAACATATTAGGAAATTGAAGCTCAAAAAGGTCAAGTCACTTGGCCAAGATACTGGGGCTAGGATTATAATTTAAATTTCAAAACCCATACTTTGAATATCTGCAGTCAAATGAGTGACTGAAATTACATCCAGCCATGCAATTAAATGCAGGACTATTTGTTTCTCACTCTAATACTTACTGGGTGTAGCACTGACAATGGAAAGATACTTTTTAAATATACCATTTTAATGAATAATAACCATTCTGGAAAGCTGAAAAACAGAGTCTACAAAAAAGTTACTTCTAAGACTAAGAATCAAATTTGTCATCAAAATAACTACTATTTTATTATTTTATTGGATTATTTGCAGAGTGGTCATAGATAATTTCTAGATTAGACATGTTGACTTCAATCCATTTTTATTCAATTTAAAAAAATAATAAAAACACTTTTATTAAACACTTCTATTGAACATGTTTAGGTAAAATATCTCGTTGAGTTTATAAACCCAAATATTAGTGACCAAGTAATAAAAATGAAAAAATTAGTCTATTTTCATGGTCCACATACAATGAAATGCAAAACAAGCATAACAGACATCTTATATGAATATTTGGGTTTCACAGAAAATATCAGAAGGCTGACACAGGCATAAACAATTATTCTTAAAAATGTCATCCTGTGATTACAGGTTATATAATAGACTTTATGCTTATGTCTTATATTGTACTTCCAAAAATTATAAATATTTTAGATATAACCCTATTATAAACATCAATTCAAAAATTTACCTTACTTTAGCTAAGGAGAAATGAAAATGTATATAACAGTTTGACACTAAAGCTGACTTTTCATATTTTGGACAGAGTAAATTTGAAAGAAACATTTCAACTGAAGCAACTTTAAAGGTAAAGGTTATGTTTTAGTAAAATGAAATCAGTAAGATTTACTTAGAAGACTGGAAAAAGTCCCCTTAATAACAATCTTTGTTTAAAAAAAAAAAAAAAAGATTGTAACTATTCCCAGTTCTTTCATTTAAACAAAAGATTGTCATCTAGGTGAGATGTTTAGAGTAGATATGCAATGTTTTCCTAGAAAAGAGACTTTTGTAACAGATCTCAAAGTAAAAAATAAATTTAATCCACCTTTGTTCAGGATTTAAGTCATACCTCAAATTAATCTAACAGATCTTAGTTTCACCAGGTAAAATTGCTAACGTGAAAGCTTCTAAAATTCTTGTTTAAGATATTTCTTTCTTCAAAATCTGTAAGATAATTTTTAGGCTTACTTTTTATTTTTCTATAAGTACAACTTCAACTACGAAATTCAGTTCAGTCCTCTGCATATGTCAGATGATGCTACAAATCCTTTGTATTTCTCTTCCAACTATCTAGCTGTGAAAAGGGAAAAAATAAAATTTGAAAATAAAGTCCCTAAATTGGCCCAAATATACTTACTTTAAGAAACTTACATTAAAGGTGAAATTGTCTCCAAAGTGACTCTGGTTTCCCCAACATCTCCCAGTCTACCTTAGAAAAAACAGGATATTCCGCAAGAGGGAATCTGACAGTAGGACATAGTGACATAGATTATGCTGAATGGTTGGTCACATACAGACTTGTATAGACTTTGTATTCAGCCAAATGCTTCCAGATGATGAGCATAAGATGATAAATTAATAGGGACAGAAATCTTTGAAGACAAATAAGGACATTGGAAAGCAAAAGGTTGAAAAGGAAAATTTTATACGTTTCCTTGAAATGGTGCATATTTTTCTCCTCAGAAGAGAAAAAGTTGTAAGATACATCCTTAATTTTGACTTTTCTTTGGAAGACAATAAATGTCTGTGCCAAAAGATTTCTTACCATAAAATCAAAGTGTATGAGAGAAGAGACTCCTTAAAAATATATATATCAATCATACCTTGATAAAATTCTCCAGTGTAGGGTAGGGGGCTTTCTAATTCTAAAAGTAAAAATCCACAATTTAAATTTAATCTGGAAGGAATCTAAGCATGAGTAAGCTTAAACTACTGTCTGAATCACTGAATTGGTCATATTATTCTATTTTAAAAGTGTATAGATTTTACTGAAAGATAACCAATTGCAACATAAAAAGTATGGTTTCAAGGTCTGTTCTTGGTCACTTCAGAAACTCTGTTTGCACAGTGTTCATAATTTCAACAAAACCCTAAAAAGTTCTTTCCAAAATGAACTTTTCCAACCTACTGAACAGAATTCATGCCCACACTCTGATGTTCATTTCAGCAGCATTTGTCTCTGTGAAGTACATCAAAATCACTCAAACATCAAATTGGTGATTTGATAGAATGATTTATTTTCCCATTACAGGAAAGTCACGAGTGACTTGTTCTGAGGTATGTTTCTGAGCTATGAAGAACATCTATCACAAAGCTCCACACTTGAAGGTTCCTCTTTAGGGGATAACATTTTATGGCTGGACGGTCTCTGCAGGTACCAGATTCCCTGTTGTATCCAACTGCATACATTTACATGTGCATGCAGACACGGGACACTCAGCATGATCCCTGAAAAATAGGTCAAGTCACAGTTAAACATCTAAATTACACATACATACATACATACATTTATCTATACACCTATTGATATCTATAATGCAATTTTTCAAATGGCATTTGAAAAATACAGGAATTAAAACCCAAAGACAAAAAGCATTAAAAGCATTAAACTAGAAATGAGTGCCAAGCTGAACATGGGGAGAAAGTTACTGAAAAATGAACAGCTTTACTTTCTAAATATATAATAAGCTATCTCATTTACAGTTATGAATGTGACAGGGATGTGCTCAGAGTTTAAATTAAAGCCAATGTGACAAACTGGGTGTAAAAGTTATAGCACTGAAGAGTACAGGGCCACTGATACTACTCAAAGTAAAAGTTAAATACGGTCTTGAGTCTCTACTGTATGAAGTGCGTACTTACTACATAACAAACTTATTTACGAGATAACTAATATAGGAGTTTGACATGTATTCTATCATTGAATTCAGTTACATATTATATATTATATATGATAGGATATTCGGTCAGTCGTAAAAAACTGTAAATATATCCTTTCCCCAAGTAAAGTTAAATAATGCTTTTCAAATATTTAACCCATACATAATAAACAATTTCTTATACAGGTATTAATTTTATAGTTTAAGATTACATAGGCTAGTGATAGAAATGTTCACACCACCTTTGTTAACTTAAGTGACAGTATAAAAGAAATTCATCCTTTGGCTGTATAAACCTGAACTATTTAAAAGGCCATCTGCTTTACCTCCTCTAACTCCAAGCCTATTAAAGAAAGAATGGGGACTTCCCTGGTGGCGCAGTGGTTAAGAATCCGCCTGCCAATGCAGGGAACACAGGTTTGAGCCCTGAGCCGGGAAGATCCCACATGCTGCGGAGCAACTAAGCCGTGCGCCACAACTACTGAGCCTGTGCTCTAGAGCTCGCGAGCCACAACTACTGAGCCCGCGTGCCACAACTACTGAAGCCTGCACGCCCTAGAGCCTGCGCGCCGCAACAAGAGAAGCCACTGCAATGAGAAGCCCCCGCACTGCAACGAAGAGTAGCCCCCACTCGCTGCAACTAGAGAAAGCCCACGCACAGCAACGAGACCCAATGCAGCTAAAAAAATTAATTAATTAATTAATTAAAAGAAGAAGGAATGTGCTGATTACCTGAACCAACTAAGCATGTGTCCAGCATGCCCACCATGTCTGCAATTGTGACACCATGTAAACCAGTTGTTAAACTGAGCTAATTTTTTGTCTTTGCTCAAGTCTACTTTTTCATCTGATTTGGAGCCTCCTATGGGTTAAAGACAGTGATCTTCATTAACTATATCATAATACTTTATTCAAAGTTTCTTAAAAGGTATTTCTAAAATTATGTCAAAATACAAATCACATATCATATTGAAACAGCAATTTTAATGCTAGAATCTAGTTTAGATAGAAAAAAATACAGAATAACCAGAGTTTCCTTACATTTTTAATAGTCAATAATAAATGGAAAAACAGAAATTACCAAACCCACTTAGAAGCAATCTGAATTAACAATTTTAGAGAAACAATCAGTAGTTTAAAAAACTTCCCATAAAGAAAATACCAAGTCCAGTTTACAGGTGAGTTCTACCAAACACTGAAAGAACAGGTAATTTTCATCTATACAAACTTTTCCAAAGAATAGGAAAAGAGGGGCAATTTCCCAATGCACTTCATGAGGTGGGTATAGCTTTGCTAACAAAATCAGACAAAGCCAATATGAGAAAGAAGATTATAGGCCAATCTTCCTCCTGAACAGACATAAAATCCTAAGTAAAACATTACCAAATAGTATGATTTAGCAATTCTACTTCTAGGAAAATGCACTAGAGAAACTTTTGTGTATGGTAAAAGGAGACATATGTAGGAGTGTTCATAGCAGCATTGTTCATAACAGTAAAAATCTGGAAACCAAGTGTCCATCAATAGTAGAATAGAAAAATTTGTGTTGTAGTCATAAATGGAATACAAAGCAGTAATAAAAAAAAGGGAATAAATGACCACCACATTAATCAGCATAATTGAAACCAAAAAAAAGAAAAAAAAAACCCAACTCCAATGTTGAGCAAAAAAGGCTTGTCAAAGGACATACACGTATGATTCACTTACATAGAATTTAAAACACAGACGACAGTAAACGTGTAAAAAAACTATACAGACAAGCAAGAGACTAAACTAACACACAATTTAGGACAGTAATGACCTTTGGGAAGAGCCCAAAGAGGTGGTATGAAGAAGGGAGAAACAATCCAAGGCACTAGTATAGACAATGCTATCTTAAAGCAGAGTAAAAGACTCACTGATGATTGATTTATCACAGTACACGATATATATATACATTACTATACATTGGTTATTCACAAAAACTTGAAGAAAAATGTGTTATTACACATGTACATTTACACACAAATTTACGTAACTTTTAGTGCTTGAAAAATGCTCATTCTATTAATTTTGGCCACCTTAATATGTTTTATTTTGTTCTAAAACAGAAAATCAAATTATTTTAAGATCATATATAATTAGAGACAAGAATAGAAAAATGAGTAAGTAAAAATATTAAGTTTAATTAAGCAATTGTGTACCTATTAAGACATAATGCTATGTTCAAAATTTCACCTGGGCCATTGCTGGTCACACTGTAATGACCACAATTGTCTTGCAAACAATTATTTAAAATACCCATCTCTTTTTGCTAATAGTATGGAGAGGAAAGGATGTGAAGGTGGTTCAAGGATTTAAGATGTACACACACTGAAATTCTTCCTAAAAGCTTCATAAAAACAATTAATAATGAAAGACAGAAAAAGAGAGAAGAGAAAAAGGAAATACAGACCTTTTAAATATAAGGTATTTTATACATTTGTGTATAGTTCTCATTAGTGATTTTCACTTTGTTTTTGTAACTTCTAATACAAAGAGAAAACAGACTGAGTCCAGAACAGATTAGTCCTCATGTTTCTGATGAAGGTGAAAATAACAGCTCTACCTCACTGCCATGTGAGAAGGCATTTTAAGATCAAATAGCTTTTAAATTTAAAAGATTTACAGTGAATTATGAAAAGTGCTATAGAATAGTTGAGGGTAACTAAAGTTTCACTTAGGCACTAACAACAACAATAATAATAAAAAAAAAGAAGAGTAAGAAACTAATATATAATCTAACTTTTAAAAATGTATCATACCTAGAAGTTAAGCTCTATAAGGACAGCGATTTTTATCTGTTTTGTTCACTGTAACATTTCTAGCACTTAGAAAAATAGCTACTAAACAAACACTGTTGAATAATGTTTACAATTTTTAATGCTAAATATTACTGTTTATAACTTGTAAACATTATAACTAAACATTTATAATTATAAACTCAGTGAGACAGTTTCAATAGAGTTCCAATCTTCAAAGCACAATTGACTGTAAAAATTTGTAACCCTCAGTTAAATAAGCTTATGGAAATTCTGGCCATTTGGATCACAAAGCATGATGGATGGATGCCATCTCTAATTGCAGGCAAAGCAACACAGAGGTCTGTATACCTAAACCTTTAAACTGCCATGAGCCAACATTTGATTTCTATCAGGTCCTATTTTATTTTGGAACCCAGATTTTTCTGATTTTACAGAATAAAAAAAGAAAATGCTTATTATTTTGTAATTAACTCAGCTCAGTAATGCCTTTAAAGATCAGATTCAGGCTCCCCTAATTTTCCTACACTGTTTCCTAGGCTCTGTCACACTGATGCACTTGGTAGTTACCATACACTCTCTGTACTTATCATCTTCACTAATCTCTTTACCTTAGTTCATACTTTGTACTCTTTGCCTACAACCTGGATAGGCTTCCCTAAAATCTTCACATATTTAAATCTATCAGACTTTAGAGGACCAACATAAATAGCATCTTCTTTTTGAGGTTTTTCAGATATGCTTCAGATAGAAGCAATGTTACCCTCTTTCAAAATTCCTAACATTTTCTTTATATTATATCCCTTATTCACCTCAGAGAGCTAAATGTATTTCAGAATTTGGAATGTTTGGGGATGTTAGGAAAATAATGAGCAAATATTATATAACACCTCCAGGAAAAGTCTGAGGCACCATCCTGTAATTAAACACATTAGCATTTCTGCAGTGAAACATATGTTCACAAATAAACAAGAGAAATAAAAACTTTAATAACCTCACGTCAATTCTGAACAGATTTTTTCTTTTGCCAAATGAGATTATTGTAAATTCATTAAAAAAAAAACAAAAAAACTTTGGCTTTTCAGATGTTTAGAGATTTTGGAATGACAGATGAAAGATTCTGGACTAGTATTTATTTTCTAAAACATATAATTTCTTATTTTACATTAGCTATCCATGCTCATTATATACCATAAGCTCCACGAGGATCTTTGAGTCATCCTAGCACATCAGCCTTAACTTAGTGCATTAAACAAGTACTCAAACCTATATAAAGAAATTATTTCTGAAGCAAATTTAGAAAAAAATTTTTGAAGCAAGTATGAGAAAATGTTAAGACTTGATAAACCTGGATGTTGAATATTCGTTAAATTAATAGTCTCTATAACAGAGAACTTAAAATGTTTTATGATTTAATTTTCTTCAAATTCCAGAAAATTGCTTTTATCTTTTCTTACCTATTTCAAAAATAGAAAAAACTGAAAAGCTAGTATCTAGCAAAAAGAAACAGCACTCTAGCCATTACAGTTTCCTGAGGCTTATGGTCCAAAAGACATATTAAGTTGAACTATTTCTATGTATCTCAGTTCACATAGAACTTATTTACACTATATTTTGCCTCCTTGTTCTTTCATTGTACTAGATTTTTATTCCCAATTGTTATTTTCTATTTATTTGTATCAAGGATGTAAAAAAAGTGATCAACATGCAATGTTAAAAATGAAAATCCTTGATTAAAGCTTAAGTCAAAACTAACATGTGCATTTGAAAACATCACATTTGTTAAAAAAAAAGGCACTATATTGAAAAATAACTTAATGATACTAGCAAATCTCTTTCACAGATGTTAATGTAACAATAAAACAGACTATTTACAAGAACCAGCTACAGAACAGAATTCCAGAATTTCACAACTAGAAGGGATCTCCCAGTCCAACACCTCATATGTAAGAGCGTTAAAGTGACTCTCAAGGTCACCGACTAAATGTCACAGAGCCAGAACTACAACAGGCATTCTGACACCATACTCAGTTCTTTATTCCTTATTCATTTACCAGTATGCCAGATATTCAAATGTTTTTCATTAAATTTTTTGCTATAGTATCAAGTATATAAATAACTGAAATATTTCTAGCCACTAGGTACATTATATTCAATTATCTACTGTTCTCAAAAATTTTCTCTATATGTTTACTTTAAGCAGTAAACAATAATGTTAATATTTCTAACCATTAAAAAAGTATATATATTTACTAGGTAGCTGACGAATATAGCAGAAGCCAACACCAAAACTTAGAAGTAGAGGGATTAAGGGTAAGATGTGACAAAGTGAGAGAGTGGCATGGACATATATACACTACCAAACGTAAAATAGATAGCTAGTGGGAAGCAACCGCATAGCACAGGGAGATCAGCTCTGTGCTTTGTGACCACCTAGAGGGGTGGGATAGGGAGGGTGGGAGGGAGGGAGATGCAAGAGGGAAGAGATATGGGAACATATGTATATGTATAACTGATTCACTTTGTTATAAAGCAGAAACTAACACACCATTGTAAAGCAATTATACTCCAATAAAGATGTTAAAAAAAAAAAAAAAAAGAAGTAGCAGGATCTGACTTCTAGGTTAATACATTCTCTACATATTTTCACAGGTAGATTTTGAACATGAAATAAGAGAAAATGTCAAAGTGCTTTGAGACTATCAAAAATTCTTTAGGCACACAGGGTATTTGTTACTGGATGGGGCCACAGTGACTTTTAAACATAAAATTTGAGGGAGCTCCTCTTAGAAAAAGTGGTAAGAAAATGGTATAAGATTATTTAATATTTAAGCTCTTCTCACAAATGTTAAATTGGCAAGCATTTGTGAGATTACCTGAGATATCATGGATATAGATTTTACTTTTAATGTACAGATTTCATAAATTATAGAAAACACAAAAACCTTCAAGCCAGCAAAGTGGCTTGCTCTTAGAAATAATATAAACTCAAGTGGGTATGTCTTTTATTTACAACATTAAATCAATTATGTAGAAACAATTTCAGCTCCAAAATGTATACTGTAGAATTATATCATACCAGGACAACTAGAAACAGGTGTTCCCATATTGATGAGGCAAAGTGCACATCGAGGAAGGGGTTTTCGACAGCCAGGGCAACTTGTGACCTTAGATTTTGTTGGTGAGCCACTGACACCATACTGACTAAAACCTCTGCCCTGATGGGGCACAGTTGAACAGCTGTAGGAGATAGACTTTCCACAAAAATTGCAACTCACAAACACCTATAAAACAAATGAAAGGAGAAATAAATATAATGCAAACTTCATGAATAAAATAAATTTAAAATAATCAAAGTTTGATCCTAACAAATTACTTTTAAATAATTTTTAAAATTTTGTTGTGTATTATAAAATAATTTATCTGCTAAGTTGATGAGCTCTCATTTAAGACTTCCACTTAGCAGTTACATTATTTGAATACTTCTTCTCTGTTACCTTTGTTTAGTTATATTCTTCCTAACATCACTGTGATCTACAGAAAAAAATAACAAGGACTTTAGAGTTCACCCTGGGACATTATAAAATATCCCAATATGACTTTTGATACAAACTTCAATGATATAATCTCCTAAACAAAGTTTTCTTGTAAAGAAAACACTCATTTCCTAAGATAAAAAGGAGTTAAGGATCCTATAGTTAAAACTTTAGAATAACAGCAATATAAACTGTTCATTACGCCTTTATATTAAACTCCTAGACTCTTGAACACTTATGATATAGATTAGTAACAAATATTATCTTGTACTGCTATATGATTAATACTCAGGTTGTTTTAATACAAACAGTAATTTCTCAAATTTCTAAAATAAGAAAATAGCACCATCCAGTGCTCACATGGAGCATATACCTGATATTTAACGTCTGAACTCAGACACAGTGATCTCACGTCAAGTGCTTTATGTAATAATTGATCTCATGTTGCTTTTTTTTAATTGAAGTATAGTTGATTTACAATATTGTGTTAGTTTTAGGTGTACAGCAAAGTTATTCAGTTATATATATATTCTTTTTCAGATTCTTTTCCGTTATAGGTTATAACAAAATAGTGAATATATTCCCTATGCTATACAGTAAATCCTTGTTGTTTATTTTATATACAGTGTTGATCTCATGTTTTTTAAACTACTGCTTAAAGAAAAAAAATTTCTATGTCTAATTAGACATATAGATATATATGTATATACTGTTAAAGAAACAACTCCTGCCTTATTACTATATGTAATGTACAGTGCAGAAAGTGTCAATATGTAAGTGGAATGTGTAAGAACATACAGTAGTTTAGATTCTGAAAGATCTTGGAATATACTAGAAAACCTTGGACAACCCTAGGACTGATTTAGGTCTCTAGACCTGCTGTGGTTTGCTCTGTGTCAGACTAAAGCTCAAGACACTGAGATGATTGTTAGGAAGTGGCATGATCAAAAAAACAGGAAGATTAAGGACAAAGTGCACTCCGGGATAGATAAAGACATGGGAACTCAACATGAGCAAAAGAATGAGTATATTGATAACAATTTATTAGATTGAACCCTCAATTTACCCTATATAACATGCTGTAAACACTTCTATTTTTTGGCTGGGCTATTAGGTACATGTTACAATTTGATTCTCTCCAAAACAATGTACTTACCTGTGCTAAAGGCTTAGAACTGGGATCCAACTTACTCCTGTGAATATCAAATTCAGCTCGTTTGTGCCAAAACCTCCAGGCATCTAATAAATTTCTATAATTCTCAATCCAGTACTGAACTCTTTCATCTTTAAGAACATCTAAGGGAGAACCCTAAAAAGAAAACATGAATTATTTCAGTTTTTAAAATTTTCCTGGGTAAGCCTGAAGATTCTAGGCAACATGCGAGTATGAGTCACATGGGAAGAAACGGGTCTCTTTTTTGCCAAAAGCTGGCTCCTAATGAGGATACAGATAAAATAACTGATGGACGCTCCATTAATTTACTTTAAGTTGGCCTCTACCAACGACATAAATATGCACTGTATACACCATTATACCTTGCCAGGGAAGTGTAATTTTCTACCTCTTATTTAAGTTTAAAGACCTAAGAGCAATCAATTCACCTTCCTAGTTGAATGCAGTAAAAAATGACGCAAATATTTTTTGTCCCAACAATTAAAACCTCTAGGTTCACAAAATATATTTACTATCTCATCTAAATACACACCAAAATTGCTCAATCACATTTAAAAATAATACTGAGCCTGGTCCTTCATATCTAGCAATGTATTGTGGATTAAGATGCTATTTTTGTATACCTATTTATCTAAAAGTTAAAAATGCCTATTCTCTCCCTTGCCTTCAATTAAAACATATATTTATCGCCTTCAAATTAAAAAAAAAGAAGAAGAAAGAAAGAAAAAAACCAAAACTGAACCAAAAATGTTTAGTTCTTTTGCCCCTAGGCCACAGTGAAAAGGAACAATTCCTTTTCCTTAAATTTACTTTAGATTCCTTCTCATTAAGAACTTCAATTTTTTGCCACTAAGACTTTTCCTAAAGCTGTATTTTCCCTGGCAGCTGTGACATTCCACATTTCACCTACGCTTGCTTTGGGTTTTCACAGAATGCTTTTAGCTCTGTCGAGGATATTGTCCTTATCTTCACATGATGAAGAAAGTAGAGAAAGCCTCTACCTCCAATGATGCTACGGCCATTAATTTAAAGCCAAGTTTTTCCGGTTCTGTTTGGGGGCCACAGAGAAAGTAAAATGTCAGAGGCAACTTAGCATGCATCTTATGGAAAAAGGGAAGAAACCTATAACAGCTAATAAAGACAATCTACCTTTAGACATTCCATCAAAATAGAAGCGTATCTTTCACCTAGTAATTAAGTATTAATTTCAATTACTAGAGTTAAATTTAGCTAAAAGAACATGTGAAAAACTCATACTTGACAACTTCATTTCTTAAAAAAATAAACATCTACTACAGTCCTAATTATGACCAACTAGCCAGAACTAAGTACTAAAGTATAATACAATCTCTGATTTAAAAAGAAAATTCACAGAAAAATCAGAAATCTTCATACCCCACTCTTTCCCCTTCCACGGCAGTAAGGATAAACTAAGAAAGAATCTGATCAATTCATATTTGGTAAGTCTTCTCTAGACCCGCCCCAATAAAACTTAAAATCAAGGTCTGAAAAAGTCTGCAGAGAAAACAGTTCAGAGATTAAGTCTGACCAAATTAAAATTAGAAGGGCTTGGGAAATGCCATGGGCTTCCCACAGTAACAAAATGTAAGACCTAAGTGATCAGCGAGTAACTGAACTTCCAAAAGCATTAACCAACATTCTTCAGAAAAAAGGAAAAGAACCCAGATGTCTATAATATACTGCAAACAATGGCCAGTATTCAATAAAAAATCACTAGACATATAAAGAAACAGGTAAATGTGCTTCAAAGTAAAGGAAAAAGGCAGTCAATAGAACTAAACCTTAAATAGCCCTTATGTTAGAGTAAGTAAAGATCTAAATGCAGCTATTATTCAGACTTAGGGGAAAACAGTGTTTTAATTAGTAAACAAATAGGGCTCTGAGCAGAAAAATATAAACTATAAAAAAATGGAGACTCTGGAACTAAAAAGTACTATAACTGAAATTAAGAATTCCCTGGAAAACCTAACATCAGATAGAAGGTGACAGAATAGCCAATTAACAAATCAAAAGAATTTATCCAATTTGAAGAACAGAAGAAAAAAGATGAAAGGAAAATAAACAGAGCCTCAGATATCTGTGGGACAATATCAAATGGTTTAATATATGTGCAATAATAGTCCAAGAAGGGGAATGAGATTGAGGCAGAAAAAAATATTTAGAGAAATAATGCTTGAAGACTTCCCAAATCTGATGAAAAACACTGACTTGCAGATCCAAGAACCTCAGTGAATCATAAGCAGGATAAGAAGAACCACAACTAGGCTTCAAGGGTTAAACTGCTAAAAATCAAAAGAAAATCTTGAAAGCAGCCCAAGGAAAAATGAAGCATTACATAGGGGAAACAAGGATAGTAATATGTGACTTCTCATCAGAAACAATGGAGGCCAGAACACTGTGAAACCACATCTTTGAAATGCTGAAAGAAAATGAGCGAAATAGACATTTTCAATTAAAATTTGAGAGAATCTGTCCCCAGCAAATGTGAACTATAAGAAATGCTAAAGAGAAAGACCAAAGGGAAACGATATGAGATGAAATTTGAGTCTCTGGTAAGGAATAAACAGTACCAGGCATGGTAAATAAGTAAATAAATATAAAAGCCCATGTTTTCATTCTTCACATAATTTACATAAAAGACAACTGACTGTTCAAAGCAAAAATAATAACACTAAGTTGGAGTTCATAATGGATGTAGAAGCAAAATACAAGACAATAGGACAAAGGAGGGGGATTTGTAAATGGAATTACACTGTTGTAACATGAAATATGAAGCAAAAAAAAAAATATGAAGCAAAATATGAAGCGAAATACAAGACAATAGGACAAAGGAGGGGGATTTGTAAATGGAATTACACTGTTGTAACATGAAATATGAAGCAAAAAGCAGAAAGTGTCAGGTGTGAGGTAAGAAAGAGAAAAGGTGAAGTAGGAAGCATGATGTATCAGGTGTGAAATGTAAAGTAAGAGGAGGTAAAATGTTGACTGATGAGTTAAGGATGCATATTGTTAGACCTATAGCAACTACTCAAAAGAAGAAGATAATGAAAAGGGGTATAGCTAAAAAGCTAACAGATAAAATAAAGTGAAATACTAAAATATTCAATTAGCCCAAAAGAAGGCAGGAAAGGAACAGAAAAACAAAAGGAAGAAGAAAAAGCAAAAGAGAAAACTAATAGCAAGATGATAGACTAAATCTTGACCATATAAATATAAATGGAGGGAACTTCTCAATTAAAAGGCAGCTGATGATCAGACTAGATTTTTTTTTAAAGCAAGATTCAATTACACACCGCATTTTAAATGATTTTATAAACCTTGTTAAGAGGTTACCAACCATTTGCATTCCATAGCCATATATCTACAGTTTGATTTAACAAATGTGAACTCATTTCAGTAAGAAAACAATGATACCTTATGCTATAGAAGGACACCTTTTCTTCCATGGGCAGTGGCCTGATACCTTAGGGTAAGTTTACATTGTGGTTTGTGGGCCAATCAATATCTACTTTTGTTCATAAGAAGGTAGGGTGGGGGGAGGGGGCATTTTACTTTGCTTAGCCAGTATGCAGCATGCTATCATATTGTATAAAAGGATAAGGATGGGAAAGAGAACACTAAGAAGGATAAGATTAGCTGGAGGGCCACAGGAAATCTCAGGAAAAAGCTCTAAAATGTCACCATATTTCCAACAAAAGCAAAGTAGTAGGGAATCTTTGCCAGGAATCCATTTTTAACCACTGGACAGTAAAAGCTGAGAGAAAATAGATGACCGATCATACCAAATCATGCCCATTTAATAAATGAGGAAATGAGATAATAAAAGGGAATAATGAGAAGACAGCTGTGTGTAACTTGCCTTCTGTATTTCAAGAAAGATGTATAGTAATTCAGATCAGGGAAAAGCAATCTCTTTGTAGAAGGTTTTGTTCTGTCAACAACTGGAGAAAACGAAGAGAGGTGTCTCTGCTCCATTTGAGCTTTACATAAATTCAAGACTGACACTTCTCAAAGTGAAAGGAAAACCCAGATAACCCAATGCAGGAGGCTTAGCGACGTAAGGTAAGGCAGAAGTCCTGTAGATCAAGTGATTAAAGCTAAATGTCTTCTAAAGATCCTCAGCAAGCAACAGGGCATATCCACTCAGTGAGGGAAGAAAATACAGAAGGCTAAGCATTTTTTTTCTCCCTAAAAAATTGCTGCCACCAGGCTGCGCTAACCTGTAACATGCAGTAACTTGCTGTTTGGACATCTCCAGTTCGGTCGACATAACTCTCCATTAAGTCCACTCCATCTTTAGTAAGGCCTGTAAGCAGTATTCCTTCCAAATTTCCAGCCTCTTTCATTTCATTGGTCAACTTTTCGATGTATCTATTTAACTGGAAAATTCAAAGTGATTTTTCTAAAGCAATCCATTTGACTATTTGTATTTTCTGCTTCATAAATTCTACATTTGAAACAATTTTACTCTTAATGGAAAACAGTTTAAAACAAAAGCCCTTGTAAAAATCTAGATATGTGATCTCTAAGAAGTCTGCATCTATTATAAATTACAATACAGCATTCATGATCATTTAAAATATTTTTTAAAAAAGGCAAGGTATTTACTATCTTTTGATAATTGTTCTATAAAAGATCCACAGAGGGTTTACTATTTTAAATTTAAAGAGAACTGTCATTATTTTGCAAAGTTCTTGATGTCTAATATACAGTACGAAGTAATAGAATCACAGAATCTGAGTTGGAAGGGAACTTCAAGATTACCAACAATAACCTTTTCTTGTATTATATATAGAATGGATAAACAATAAGGTCCTACTGTATTCTCCTGTGATAAACCACAATGGAAAACAATATGAAAAAGAATACATATAGGTATAACTGAGTCACTTTGCTGTATAGCAGAAATTAACGCAACACTGTAAAACAACAATACTTCAATAAAATTTAAAAAAAAAGAACTTGTAAATCTCTTTTGGGATTTTGATCTGTAAAGCTCATGGGTCCTTTACAATCTTATCCTAAACAAACAAACACAAAAACAAACCATTTCTTATAAGGTCTTGCCTGACTTTATCCTACCCCAAACTCTAGCCAAGATGGCTTTATGTTCCCCAGCACTTTCTCATTATTGTAGTACTCAACACAACGCATTACTAGTTGTTTATGTGCATTTCTCTCTCACTATCTACATAGCATATTCATGTACTAGCTGTTTATTGTATTAAAAAATGAAGGAATCCTTTGATAGCATCGCTAAGAGGTGAGTTTAACATCTTTATCTACTGATTAATCTCACTCACCACAGCAGAAATAAACTAAAATATTAAGTCAGCATTTTTTTTTTAAATTTAAGTATAGTTGGTTTACAATGTTTTTAGTTTCAGGTGTACAGCAAAGTGGTTCAGTTATACACATATATATCTATTCTTTTTCAGATTATTTTCCCTTATAGATTATTATAAGATATTGAGTATAGTTCCCTGTGCTATACAGTAGGTCCTTGTTAAATCAGCATTCTTAAATAAGTAAATTTAGGTATGATACATGTTTATAATATCTCAATCTAATAAGAAATTATTACCTCACTTTTTAGAAGAATTTATATATAAACCTCACAGATACATATTTATACATAAAGATTAGTTTCTTAATCCAGTGACAGTAAATATTAATCACTTTAAATATGGAATTAAATCAGTTCTTACCTGACTATCACTAAGAAATTTACAAGCAAATGCCACTCTGTCACGTACGGCAACTTTGTTTTCATACTGAAAAGAAGAGAAAAAGCAAGGAGTTACTTTCGGGTGCTATGAGTTATAAATTTTTGCAGACTAGGTATTTTATACCTAATACATATTTTGATTTTCAAATGTAATAATAAGTTACTGTGTATATACTGGCAGAGCCATTGATCGCCTAAGATGTTTTTCTTAATGTAACTCTCAGGAAACTCAGTGCTAAGGTTATTGCCTGTAGAAAGTAGATTTACCTCTTAAACTGACCA
The DNA here is from genome assembly GCF_028564815.1 of Eubalaena glacialis. NCBI lineage: Eukaryota > Metazoa > Chordata > Mammalia > Artiodactyla > Balaenidae > Eubalaena > Eubalaena glacialis. The sequence goes on from NC_083723.1 coordinate 66,459,158, forward strand.
ATTTAGTTTAAAAAAATTCCAGTTCTGTCTCATATAACTTTAACATAAAACAGAAGCAATGGTGAACAGTTTATCAAATTTAAGATGCCATGTAGTCCTTTCATCATAGAAATTAATTTTAGTGAAACTGAGGAAATCTTTCCTTGGCTTCTGAGTTAATCAACAAGTCTAGGAAATCTGTGAATTACCAGTAAATATACCAGCTCAGGATTTAGAAAGAATATCAATACATGTTTCTAAACACAAAATTTTAAAACATACCTTATAAGTAAATAGACACACTTTTGTGGCTATTGTAAAATACTCTTATATAGGTGGTTTGTGGCAAAATAAGAGGCATTATGATAAATTCTTAAATTTTTGTACACTTGTCAATAATGTAAAACACTATTTTGAAAAGTGTTTACTATAAATGTAGAAAGATACAATTAATTTTGTGATAAGTAAAAAATAGTTTAAGGGTGGATAAAGGATCCTATTTCCACTGAAGTCTTCCATGAAATATAGTTTTCCTCCTTTAAACGTAAGATCACTTCAGTTGATACCTTAGTGTGTTTTCTCAATTATAAAATATGGTTCTGCCCTAAAAAGGGGACATATTTGGTACAAATTAGATTTAACTCTTAGACTATGTTGCATGTGTTACAATTTTGATCTGGAAAGAGTTATAAATATTCTCTGTCTCATTTTACAGCTGAAAAAACTAAAACCCAAAAAAGTTAACTGACCAGCTAAAGTAACTGTGGCAGAGCAAGGACTCGGACCTTTACCTTCTGATTTCCCAATTCAAAACTTTTCACTAGATTACTATAACTTAACAATTTTTTAAAAAGAACAATGATAATTATCATTATTTACATATAAAGTATAATCAGGGACACTCCTGAAACAGCTTGGAAATATCAATATAAACTTCCTACTCAAGATATGATATCCCTTACTTATATAGGTGTAAGAAGGTATTTTTAATAGGTCACTTAATTGAAAATACAGAAGTTTAACATTTAGACAATATACTTCTCTATCAATTTAAAATCTGAACAATCCATTTCTTTTTCTAGTCTTCATTGTCCTCTACCACTTCCTAAAAGTATCATTTTATTTCTTCAAGATGCAACATTTAAAGTCTTCTGTTTAACAACAAAGAGTAATAATTGTAAAAACGAAACAAAAAAACCCCAACATGCTCTCGGATATTAATTTGAAGTGGTTAGAAAGGTTCAATAGTAATTTGTTAAAAGTAATGAACAAAACACATAAAGAATTGTCAAAATGGACACTAACAACATTTATTAACATATTCATTCATCTCAATAAAATACATGTTTTTATAAATTCTTCGGAACTGACATTTAAATCAATTATCAATGTGTATTTTATAATATTGAGTTGGCCAAAAAGTTCCCTCAGTTGTTAAGTAAAAATAAAGGACACATTTTTCATTTTCACCAAGAACTTTATTGAACAATGTATTCACCATTTTGTCCTACTACCTTCTGCCATTTTTCAGGCAACTTCATAATTCCATCTTCCCAAAACTTTTTATCTTTTTGAGCAAAGAACTGTTCCAGGTGCCTTTTACAGTCACAATACAATCTAACAAAATTGTTTTGAATGAAGTTAAAAGCGCTACTAGAGCCATCTTACAGAAAAAAATGAACGAACTTTTTAGCCAACCCAATAAATGCTACAATTGCAAAAAAAATAGAAATACATTTTGCCTTAGAAGGTTCTTCTCAGTGCTAGAAAGAAGCCCAACAAATGCCAAGAAAGTTGTGGTACTAAGGTGAAGCTTAAAACCCAATAACTAAAACTGATAAGCAACTCTCACTTCTTTCTTTCTGCACTTTGTGACAAAGAACCTATTTGGTGATGTGTTCATAAGTGATTAAAGCAGGAGAGAGAAAAAAAAAAAAACAGCAATGAAAAGACCAAACAGTGAAAAAATAAAATAGTCCACTATAAGTAGTGTGATCATATAATTTATCTTCCAAACTGGTACGTGTCTGTGAATGACAAATACTAACTCAGACAAGATACATGGTTATCCTGACCATAACTGATCATGTATTGATTTACTTAACTAAGAAAAAAGCCAAAAGCAAAAACACCATACACACATTTAAAAGATTATATTTCAATATAATATGCATGTTTCTACAGTTGTAGAGTTCTAGAGCTCAGTTCCTAAGCTAAAGGATAAAATCTTATTCCTCCAATGTCTGTAAGTTATATTATTAAAACCATTAAAAAAAATCAAGTTCAGTTTGCTATCGGCTAACTCCAAATTTTTAAGATACCTTATTTTAAATAATATAAAATGCATCGAAATATGACATTATTTTATGCAACTGACATTTGAAAATTTTAACAAAATTAGATTAAAAACTCCTATCTTAAAAGGAGAGTCTCATGAAACGGAAATTAGCTTACCAATACTCCATCATAAGATCCTGTTTCACTTGTCAGAAATGCAAACATGACACACAGATACGGGTTGTTTAACTGTAATCGTAAAGTGCTGCACATTTCTCTCCAAAGCGAGTTCTTCTCATCCGTATAACCCGATAAAGCCATTGCTACCACATTAAGATTCAGATCACCTGCATATTAAAAAGAGACAGCTAATCAAAGTAATCAAAAGCTTAATGTCTCCTAGTTCTTCAACTATAACAAATAAAGATCAGAGGGTGAATTTACCCCCCAGAAAAATAAGCCCATTAGAATAAGGGTTTTAACACAGACTAGAATATCTGGCAAGAACCACAAGCAAAAATTTCCATTCTTATAAAACTTCTACCCATATTGCAAACCCTGTGCAGGACAAGCACATCTTTTAATTCTCAAGTTTTCATCCCAGGCAGATTCCTACACAGTATGTTAGCTTAGGACCTAAATGAAGAGTAGTGAAGCAATACTATCAGAATCATTGCCAACTTCATCAACAAGTTAATTTATGTGCAGATGTTTCAAAGTGTTGATAGTAAATATTATTGTATCTCAGGACTACAATTTTCAAAATCATTTGTTTTCCTATTTCTACATATATAATGCTCATGCTTATGTATATGTTTTATCAGCAAAGTACTGAAAGCCAATATTTCAGCATTCTTATTATAGTATTATACTTTTAATTTTTCTAGGACCAAATTATTATTATAGTATTATACTTTCAATTGTTCTAGGACAAAATTAACGATCAGAATGATCACAGAACTGTATTTAGACATATTTGCAACAAAGCATTTGTTACCAGTAGTCTTTTAAACATTTGTTCTTAGCAGTGTATACGGCTGCTGATGAGCTGCTAGCCTGGCAGTCAGCCCTACGGCTGCCTCGCCGTCTAACAGTAAGTTTCGCTTCAAAAGAAAAAATTAAATTCATCTTTAGCTTTTACTCTTAAGTGTTTTCTACATTTATTATAGCAACTTTATTAGGTTTCTTGATCCTAATCATTTACTCTTTTTTTCCAAATAAAACAGCATTTCCCATTTTATGTTCTTAATAGTCTGTTCCTCATTTCTATAAACATTTTCCCCAAGTTATTTTGTGCCTGCTTCCTGTGCTTACTCTGTTAAAGTCCTCTTTCTTTCTCTTTCTTTCCTTCTTTCTTTCTCTTTCTTTCTCTCTCTCTCTCCCTCCCTCTCTTTCCTTCCTTCCTTTCTCTCTCTCTCTCCCTCTCTCTCTCTCTCTCTCTCTCCCTCCTTCCCTCCCTCCCTCCCTTCCTTCCTTCCTTTCTTTTTTTTAACATCTTCATTGGAGTATAATTGCTTTACAATGGTGTGTTAGTTTCTGCTTTATAACAAAGTGAATCAGCTATACATATACATATATCCCCATATCTCCTCACTCTTGCAGTCTCCCTCCCACCCTCCCTATCCCACCCCTGTAGGTGGTCAGAAAGCACCAAGCTGATCTCCCTGTGCTATGGGGCTGCTTCCTACTAGCTATCTATTTTACATTTGGTAGTATATATATGTCCATGCCACTCTCTCACTTCGTCCCAGCTTACCCTTCCCCCTCCCCATGTCCTTAACTCCATTCTCTACGCCTGTGTCTTTATTCCTGTCCTGCCCCTAGGTTCTTCAGAACCTTTTTTTTTTTTTAGATTCCAAATATATGTGTTAGCATACGGTATTTGTTTTTCTCTTTCTGACCTTAACATTAAGAAACAACAACAATAAAGGAATATCTTCTTTGAATCCTGCTTAGAACAATTTATCTCCAAATGGAAAGGAATATTTGATTCACAGAAATCTTTTCTCCAGTCCTCAACCAGGTTATTCAAATCACTGAAAAGATACTTTTCCCCTACTGTTAGTATGGGTGTTTAAATCTAACACCAAATTTTCCAAGTACACAAACAAGGATTATCATGCTCTCAGATCACAGTAAAATTAGAATTAGAAATGGCTTTAAATATCAATTCTTTTTTCCATCACCACATATCTTCTACTGCACTCTCAAATGGGGAAGACTTATGTTACAGCAAAACTGAAGGAAAAGAGGGCAATCTGGGCAAAACATTAGCTTTTTCAACTTTTAGACTGCAAGTAAATAGATTACAGTTAATTTCAGGTGTTTTTCCTATGGTACCACAGAACTGTAATAGCTTCAAAATGGACCAGCAAATAAAAATTAAGTACTCTGAATACTCATAAATAATTCGGCCAGGTGTATTATAAACTGAGAGGTATATATACATCTTGAAGTGAAATATTCCCAATAAGAAAAAAACTGAATTCCTGGATTAAGATTTATTTCTCTGAGTTTTCTCTTGCAAAATGTCAGGGTGAAAACTTTATCACATATCTTTGTTTCTTCTTTTTCAAAAAAATATTAAATGGAAACTATGTTCAAATCAGCAGACTCAAGTAGAAACACTTTTGCAGATCGAAGTATGATTTTTATAAGAATCTATGTTAGTCTAACTAAAAGTGTCATTCAGTTTCCTAAAAGTCAACCAAAAACCATACAAAAAACAGAGCATAAACTAAAATACACTCAAATGTTTGCCATAAAAATGCTTACAAACTAAAGTAGTCCTAATCTCAAAGAAAATACATTTTTTGAATGTATGTGAACTATCTTCAAGGAAAAAACATCGAAATGAACACACTTGAGTATTCCTTATAATATTAAAAAGACAATTAAGACATTTTCTTTTTCAATAAACAAAAGGGATGGACTAAACATTTACTTTAATAGACACAGTTCTGTGCTAATTTCTCTTTCAAAAAAATTTACCAAAAATATTGATTAGAGTTTTAACAATTACCAGCATCTTTTCTTTCAAGGATTCTATGAACGGCAAATATCTTATTATATAACGCAATACCTCTTTCTGAAGATGCCCCTTCATTCAGGATCTGGATTGCTCGTCGAATATCCAAGTTGAACAATGCCACAGCGGCAGCTCTCTCCCATTCCCCTTCTTGTACAAGGGAGTTCAAAAATGGCCCCACGTCGACATCCGTTCCTTTCTTTATCCACCCACAAAGCTGTAAAGCTAAGATTCTCTCTTCATTTAAATTCTGAATATCAGTTTGCTTATCCAACCCACTCCAATTATGTCTGCTGCTTTCCACCATTCCTAAAAAGAGAAACACCTTTATATTATTGTTTATTAGTTTTTGAAATGTATTTGGAAAATAAGTCAGTTTTACATAGGACTATTTCAACATTAGATTTTAAATATTCAACTTCTCAGCCACAATTTCATGATAGCATAAGTATAAAACGTGCCACAAACAAAACACATTTTACATGTTGCTAAGTACAAATTTCCCCGAGTTACCAGAAAGAGCTGTGGGACTAACAGTCAATGCTTGATGGGCTATGCTGAGTCACTGCTTCAGAGCAGCCTCCCTGACCACCTAATCTAAAATAGGGTGCCACCTGTATTATCTAACTAACCATTGGCTCCTCTATGTCCTTTAGCACTAACATAAGCTCCCATATTTTATTTAATTTATTTTTCAGTCTTATCTCTTCTCCTACCAGAACATAAGCTCCAAAAGGGCTGGCATCTTTTCTTTTTTTATTTGAAATGTATCCCCAGTGTTTGAGGTCCGATACTCACACTCTCTCCCTCCCCCTTCTGCCACTCTATGTATGAATATATACATCTATATGAAAAAAAATGAGATCAAAAACATCAAAGTACTTTGAAAGGTTAAGTACTAAGCTAAAATACAATAGGAATTATTTGAAGGTTCTCCCCCCTTACTAAACCAGGAGACTTTATGGCCTCGTTTTCTTTTCAAAGGAATTTAAATAATTCTTGTAACATTACTTAGATTGCAATCAAGGCAGCTGATCCTAAGGGGGGGATAATTTCACGTAAGATGATACTTGGTGCCAAATTAAGGTAAAAGAAAGATGAAACTTACGGACTCTATTAATTGCAACTCAAATTCTTAAAAGTTCTAGAAAGATTATCTGTTCTTATTTTAACAAAAAGGATTTTCAGAATAAACTGAATTAGGAATTAGGAAGCAAGAATGTCCAACATTACAAATGTCTTTTATTAGTAGTAATTTACACCATCCTACATTTGTATAGTTACATATAATACAGTAATTATGCATTTGTAGGGACTTCCCTGGTGCCGCAGTGGTTTAGAATCCACCTGCCAATGCAGGGGACACAGGTTCACTCCATGGTCCGGAAAGATCCCACATGCCGCAGAGCAACTAAGCCCATGTGCCACAACTACTGAGTCTGCGCTCTAGAGCCCACGAGCCACAGTTACTGAAGCCCGCATACCTAGAGCCCGTGCTCCGCAACAAGAGAAGCCACCACAATGAGAAACCCGAACACTGCAACGAAGAGTAGCCCCCACTCACTGCAACTAGAGAAAGCCCACGCACAGCAACGAAGACCCAAGGCAGCCAAAAAAAAAAAAAAGAAAAAATAAAGAGAATACCTGCACATCAAAAAGAGGAACCGTGCTGCTCTATATGCAACCATGAGGGAAGTCAGTGAAGACAAAATCACTTATAGCTTATGAAAGTGAGATTTCAAGAACTCTGATAAAACTTAGAATTAAATGATAAAGTTAATAAAACACTTATGTTAAAAATTAAAGAAGACTTTTTATTCTGAATAACAAACTTAAACTGTTTAAATAGTATATAGTCATTAAATTTCATGTAGAACAAGCTGCAGATGTACTATAAGGTATTTACTTTCTTATCTCCCGTATAAATTTTGGATTCAGTGCTGATGATATTATTTAATTAATGGTAAAAATAACAATTTTAAGCAGGTGAACAAAAAGCAATTTATTTGTTAAACAATTCCTCACAGCTTAATAATTTCTAGTTTCTTAGAGTTTTTATTTTCTAGAAATTGTGTCATGGAATAGAGATCAATGTGTATGAATCCAAAGAGTTCACTGCTAGGAGGTGGAAAAGTATCCTGTAAGTGCATGGATATTGTGCCACATTATTCTGGCTGCTCAGAGACCTTCCCACTGCTTAATAACTATGCTACAGGAAATTCGGGTTATCAAATAAGCAATGTGATATTATTGTGGGTTTTTAAGTACATAGTCATATTATGATTTTTAGTATGCATGAATTTTAAAATATATGATTAATTTAAATCTATTTATACACATTATGCAATGCTAAAGTGACAAGATTGTATCCCCAAAATTTGAGACTACCCTATATATAAATAATAAAATCAATGTTTTATGATGGTTGTGAGGGAAACAAGTGAAACAAGTTCACTTAAACATTAAAAAAATCAAAAAAATTTTTTTGCTTCAAATACTACATCAAGCAAACACTATGCTATTTGTAGATATGTTTGTTGCATTTTTACATCTACATAATAACAAAGCAGCAATTTTATCCAGTGTTTATAAGAACATTTTTGTTCTTAAAAACCTAAATCCCAGCAATTCTGCCCGTTAAAGTAATTCTTCTTAACAGACATGCTTTCTGGATCAGTTTACCATTTAAGTATGAAAATTTTTTTCATCATGTTGGATGGAAAGCTGACCAACATTATATAATTTTCTGCCATCTTAAAAGGAAGGAATTATACCTACTGACAACCCTGTGACCCTGCTCCACAAGACATACAAGGCATTCCCTCAGAGCATGCATTCTCTTCTTCCTGATTGATTTCAACACTTGGCCCTTCCCAGAAACTAGCCTCTCTGTTCCTTTGCTTCCTTATCTCCACTGGCTTACACCTCCAAGATTCTACCCACTCCTATCACGGACACACTCCAAATTAGTCCTTCTCCAAAAGAGCCACTTTCTAACCACAACCTCATAGCCTTCCAGCTCACAATCTCAACCTCACAATCTCTTGACCACTCATATCTTTACCTATTAGTCTTCTGTCATTTTCCTCCCTATCCAAGTTAGATCCCAAGGACCAACAAATGAATCATTCTCTTGCCAGTATTAACTCTCTTGGCCCATTGTCCTTTATTCTTTCTTCTGCTAAAGCAACATTGCCCCACAGTCCTCCCATTTCTCAAGACAACTCTCTCTCCACTTCTCTGTATCGCCTCTCCACAGCCTCCCTGCTCTTCTCAACAAGCAAACCTACTATGTTGAGAAAGTAGGAGCCATCAAGTGGAAAACCTGTCAGCCTCTGATCACTGAACATTAAACAACCTGCATACCTTTCCCCTTTCCCTACTGTGGAGTAGGTGTATATCCTCCTGTGTCTAAAGCCAATCTTTCACCTGTGCTTTGGATCCCATTCCTAGGAATTCTGCTTTTCAGCCTCTTTACTCTGCATCTTCCAACCTCTTTCTAAGGGTTTCCTCTCATCAGCATTTGACCACACTTTAATCAATTCCATGTTAAAAACAAAAACAACACAAAAGCCCTCCCATGACTCCAGATTCACCTGCTGCTATCACTGTATATCTTTTTATCCTCCTTCATACAAATTTCTTGAAAGAATTAATTAAAATGGATGACCTCTTTCTTCAACCTACATTTCTTGCCCATTGGACATCTCTATCTAGCTATATCAAATTTATCCCAAAATAAACTCTTTTCTTATTTTCAAATGCATTCTTCCTATGTTATGCCTATCTAATTAACTGCTATTAGTATTATCCCAGTTGTCTTAGCATGCTTTCATTTTTCCTTCCCCTCCATCCCCTGTATCCGATTAATTAAATTCTGTCCCACTCTCTATCCACATTCCTCTAGCTCTTCTGCCACTTACCTTCGTAAGAACACCATCATATCTTGCCTGATAACTGTGGCTTCTGAGGTCCCTGCTATCAATCTTGATCCTCTCCAATCCATTCCACACACAGAGTGACAGCTCTAAAACACAAATTTCCCTAAACCCTTACCATGATTTCTAAGTCCTGGTTACCCCACTGTCTCAATTCTCTCTTAGCGTCCTCTCTCACGCTCTGTTCCTGCAACACTGAATGTGCTATGCTCCCTCTCCTCTGGGATCACTGCATATGCTGCTCCCTGTCTGAACCCTGTCTTTGCCTTTACCTCTTGCAGGAAACCATCACTAATTCCTAAAACCAGATTAGGAATTCTTCTATACATAATTGTCTGTTCTTCCTCATATTATAACTATTTACTTGTCCATATTCTGAAGTATACTTGACCCTTGAACAACATGGGTTTGAACTGCATGGGTCCACTTATACACAGTTTTCAATAAAGATAGTACCTGTGTTTTCATTTTAGAGATCTCTAAATGTGGGGAAAAGTTAGTGTTCGATTAAAGATCACAATATGTGGAAACAAAAGAACGAGGGTTTGAGTCCTGATTCTACCAAACTGTCTCAGCTTCCTGTCCTTTAATGAGTCATTTATCAATTTCTTTGTTTTTCAGGCAGAAATAGAAGTACGCAGATTTTTGAGTGGCGTAAAAGGGATCAGCAACCCTAACTACCCCCTCTCCTTGTTCAAGGGTCAACTGTAGAATGTAAACTCCCCAAGAGCAGGAATGATATCTATCTTGTATAGTCTCCATGAGTGAAGAGACTTAGCTATCTTGTTTACAGTTATGTCTCCAGTTCCTAGGAGAATTCTTGGCATATAGCGAGCAAGTAATAAATACCTGCCGAATGGATGAATAAATTTACCTCATATTACAGTTGTAAGAATTAAAGTAACATGGAGAAAGCAACGAGTATGATGTCTAATTCATAGTAAGCACTCACTATATATTATCTGTCACCAAAGTTAAAATTTAGCTCTAGTAAACTTGTGTATTAGGTAATGGTGGGCAAGATGGCTCAATGTGTTGACTTACTATGTGCTGAATTATTAGAGATACAATTAGAAAAGAAGTATGGACAGAGAAAAGACTGGAACTTAGGACTGCCATCTTTGACAGTCATTTCTCTACTTTTTACTTTTTGGGTTGCAGACACAAAATATCTAAACCAAACCAAACAAAAAGCAAAAAGTCTATCAATGAGATAATCTTTCCAACAGTAGTCTTTCTTAGTTTGGGTAAAGACTACTCTTGACTCAAGACAGGATACTCAGTTTGTCTCTACTGCACCAGAAACATATAAAGATATTCCATTTTCCCCCCTTGCTTACCCTCAGAGGCAGTGTATTGGCTTTTCCCTGAAATATATCAAAGTACAGCTAGACCAGTCCCTCCCATCAGGAAGCCTGCACAAGCCTCTTAGATAGCCTCATCCACCAGAGGGCAGACAGAAGAAGCAAGAAGAACTACAATCCTTCAGCCTGTGGAATGAAAACCGTATTCACAGAAAGACAGACAAAATGAAAAGGCAGAGGACTATGTACCAGATAAAGGAACAAGATAAAACCCCAGAAAAACAACTAAATGAAGTGGAGATAGGCAAGCTTCCAGAAAAAGAATTCAGAATAATGATAGTGAAGATAATCCAGGACCTTGGAAAAAGAATGGAGGCAAACATCGAGAAGATGCAAGAAATGTTTAAAGAACAAACAAAGATGAACAATACAATAAATGAAATGAAAAATACACTAGAAGGAATCAATAGCAGAATAACTGAAGCAAAAGAACAGACAACTGAACTGGAAGACAGAATGGTGGAAATTACTGCCGTGGAACAGAACAAAGAAAAAAGAAAGAAAACAAATGAAGACAGCCTAAGAGACCTCTGGGACAACATTAAATGCACCAACATTTGCATTATAGGGGTCCCAGAAGGAGACAAGAGAGAGAAAGGACCCAAGAAAATATTTGAAGAGATAGTAGTCGAAAACTTCCCAAACATGGAAAAGGAAATAGGCACCCAAGTCGAGGAAGTGCAGAGAGTCCCAGGCAGGATAAACCCAAGGAGAAACACTCCAAGACACATAGTAATCAAACGATAAAAATTAAAGACAAAGAAAAATTATTAAAAACAACAAGGGAAAACTGACAAATGACATACAAGGGAACTCCTATAAAGTTAACAGCTGATTTCTCAGCAGAAACTCTACGAGCCAGAAGGGAGTGGCACAAGATATTTAAAGTGATGAAAAAGAAGAACCTACAACCAAGATTACTCTACCCAGCAAGGATCTCATTCAGATTTGATGGAGAAATCAAAGCTTTACAGATAAGCAAAAGCTAAGAGAATTCAGCACCACCAAACCAGCTCTACAGCAGATGCTAAAGGAACTTCTCTAAATGGGAAACACAAGAGAAGAAAAGGACCTACAAAAACAAACCCAAAACAATTAAGAAAATGGTAATAGGAACACACATATCGAAAATTACCTTAAATGTGAAAGGATTAAATGCTCCAACCAAAAGACACAGGCTTGCTGAATGGATACAAATACAAGACCTGTCTATATGCTACCGACAAGAGACCCATTTCAGACCTAGGGACACATACAGACTGAAAGTGAGGGGATGGAAAAAGATATTCCATGCAAATGGAAATCAAAAGAAAGCTGGAGTAGCAATACTCATATCACATAAAATAGATTTTAAAATACAGAATGTTACAAGAGGCAAGGAGGGACACTACATAATGATCAATGGATCAATCCAAGAAGATATAACAATTATAAATATATATGCACCCAACATAGGAGCACCTCAATACAAAAGGCAATTGTTAACAGCTATAAAAGAGGAAATCGACAGTAACACAATAATAGTGGTGGACTTTAACACCTCACTTACACCAATGGACAGATCATCCAGACAGAAAATTAATAAGGAAACACAAGCTTTAAATGACACAATAGACCAGATAGATTTAATTGATATTTATAGGACATTCCATCTGAAAACAGCAGATTACACTTTCTTCTCAAGTGCACACGGAACATTCTCCAGGATAGATCACATCTTGGGTAACAAAGCAAGCCTCAGTAAATTTAAGAAAATTGAAATCATATCAAGCATCTTTTCTTACTACAACGCTATGAGATTAGAAATAAATTACAGGGGAAAAAACGTAAAAAACACAAACACACAGAGATTAAACAATACGTTACTAAATAACCAACAGATCACTGAAGAAACCATAGAGGAAATCAGAAAATACCTAGAGACAAATGACAACGAAAACACGATGAACCAAAACCTATGAGATGCAGCAAAAGCAGTTCTAAGAGGGAAGTTTATAGCAATACAATCCTACCTCAAGAAACAAGAAAAATCTCAAATAAACAATCCAACCTTACACCTAAAGGAACTAGAGAAAGAACAAATAAAACCCAAAGTTAGTAGAAGGAAAGAAATCATAATGATCAGAGCAGAAATAAATGAGACAGAAACAAAGAAAACAATAGCAAAGATCAATAAAACTAAAAGCTGGTTCTTTGAGAAGATAAACAAAATTTATAAACCTTTAGCCAGACTCATCAAGAAAAAGAGGGAGAGGACTCAAATCAATAAAATTAGAAATGAAAAAGGAGAAGTTACAACGGACACCACAGAAATACAAAGCATCCTAAGAGACTACTACAAGCAACTCTATGCCAATAAAATGGACAACATGGAAGAAATGGACAAATTCTTAGAAAGATATAACCTTCCAAGACTGAACCAGGAAGAAATAGAAAATATGAACAGACCAATCACAAGCACTGAAATTGAAACTGTGATTAAAAATCTTCCAACAGCGCTTCCCTGGTGGCGCAGTGGTTGAGAGTCTGCCTGCCAATGAAGGGGACACGGGTTTGAGCCCTGGTCTGGGAAGATCTCACATGCCGCGGAGCAACTGGGCCCGGGAGCCACAACTACTGAGCCTGCGCATCTGGAGCCTGTGCTCCGCAACAGGAGAGGGCGCAACAGTGAGAGGCCCGCGCACCGCGATGAAGAGTGGCCCCCGCTTGCCGCAACTGGAGAAAGCCCTCGTACAGAAACGAAGACCCAACACAGCCAAAAATAAAATAAATAAATAAAGAATTATAAAAGTATGTGCATTAAAATTTTTAAAAAAATCTTCCAACAAACAAAAGTCCAGGACCAGATGGCTTCACAGGCAAATTCTATCAAACATTTAAAGAAGAGCTAATACCCATCCTTCTCAAACTCTTCCAAAAAATTGCAGAGGAAGGAACACTCCCAAACTCATTCTATGAGGCCACCATCATCCTGATACCAAAACCAGACAAAGATACTACAAAAAAAGAAAATTACAGACCAATATCACTGACGAATATAGATGCAAAAATCCTCAACAAAATACTAGCAAACAGAATCCAACAACACATTAAAAGGATCATACACCATGATCAAGTGGGATTTATCCCAGGGATTCTTCAATATATGCAAATCAATCAGTGTGATACACCATATTAACAAATTGAAGAATAAAAACCATATGATCATCTCAATAGATGCAAAAAAACCTTTTGACAAAATTCAACACCGATTTATGATAAAAACCCTCCAGAAAGTGGGCATAGAGGGAACTTACCTCAACATAATAAAGGCCATATATGACAAACCCACAGCAAACATCATTCTCAAAGGTGAAAAACTGAAAGCATTTCCTCTAAGATCAGGAAGAAGACAATGATGTCCACTCTCGCCACTATTATTCAACACAGTTTTGGAAGTCCTAGCCACGGCAATCAGAGAAGAGAAAGAAATAAAAGAAATACAAATTGGAAAAGAAGTAAAACTGTCACTGTTTCCAGATGACATGATACTATACACAGATAATCCTAAAGATGCTACCAGAAGACTACTAGAGCTAATCAATGAATTTGGTAAAGTTGCAGGATACAAAATTAATGCACAGAAATCACCTGCATTCCTATACACTAACAACAAAAACACAGAAAGAGAAATTAAGGAAACAAACCCATTCACCATTGCAACAAAAAGAATAAAATACCTAGGAATAAACCTACCTAAGGAGGTAAAAGACCTGTACTCAGAAAACTATAAGGCACTGATGAAAGAAATCAAAGATGACACAAACAGATGGAGAGATATACCATGTTCTTGGATGGGAAGAATCAATATTGTGAAAATGACTACACTACCCAAAGCAATCTACAGATTCAATGCAATCCCTATCAAATTACCAATGGCATTTTTTACAGAACTAGAACAAGAAATCTTAAAATTTGTATGGAGACACAAAAGACCCCTGAATAGCCAAAGCAACCTTGAGAAAAAAAAAAACAGAGCTGAGGAATCAGACTCCATGAGTTCAGACTCTACTACAAAGTTACAGTAATCAAGACAATATGGTACTGGCACAAAAATAGAAATACAGATCCATGGAACAGGATAGAAATTCCAGAGATAAACCCACGCACCTATGGTCAACTAATCTATGACAAAGGAAGCAAGGATATACAATGGAGAAAAGACAGTCTCTTCAATAAGTGGTGCTGGGAAAACTGGACAGCCATATGTAAAAGAATGAGATTAGAACACTCCCTAACACCATATACAAAAATAAACTCAAAATGGATTAAAGACCTAAATGTAAGACCAGACACTATAAAACTCTTAGAGGAAAACATAGGAAGAACACTCTTTGACATAAATCACATCAAGATTTTTGACCCACCTCCTAGAGTAATGGAAATAAAAACAAAAATAAACAAATGGGACCTAATGAAACTTAAAAGCTTTTGCACAGCAAAGGAAACCATAAACAAGACGAAAAGACAACCCTCAGAATGGGAGAAAATATTTGCAAACAAATCAATGGACAAAGGATTAAACTCCAAAATATATAAACAGCTCATGCAGCTCAATATTAAAAAAACAAACAACCCAATCAAAAGATGGGAAGAAGACCTAAATGGGCAGGAGACATTTCTCCAAAGATGACATACAGATGGCCAAGAGGCACATGAAAAGAAAGAACATCACTAATTATTAGAGAAATGCAAATCAAAACTACAATGAGGTATCACCTCACACCAGTTAGAATGGGCACCATCAGAAAATCTACAAACAACAAATGCTGGAGAGGGTGTGAGGAAAAGGGAACCCTCTTGCACTGTTGGTGGGAATGTAAATTGATATAGCCACTATGGAGAACAGTATGGAGGTTCCTCAAAAAACTAAAAATAGAATTACCATATGACCCAGCAATCCCACTACTGGGCATATACCCAGAGAAAACCATAATTCAAAAAGACACATGCACCCCAGTATTTATTGCAACACTATTTACAATAGCCAGGTCATGGAAGCAACCTAAATGCCCACTGGCAGACGAATGGATAAAGAAGATGTGGTACATACATATAATGGAATATTACTCAGCCATAAAAAGGAAGGAAATTGGGTCATTTGTAGAGATATGGATGGACCTAGAGACTGTGATACGAGTGAAGTAAGTCAGAAAGAGAAAAACAAATATCGTATATTAATGCATATATGGGGAATCTAGAAAAATGGTACAGATGAACTGGTTTGCAAGGCAGAAACAGAGACACAGATGTAGAGAAGAAACGTATAGACACCAAGGGGGGAAAGTGGCAGGTGGGGGGGATTAAAAAAAAAAAAGTACAGCAGAAACAATAAACCTCAGAATATTGAGAATGCAATGTGGTCTGACCTACTATATAGCTGTAAATACTATTTATGGGGGTAATACATAACTGTCCTTTTACTTTTATTAATAAAAATGGAAGTCTCTAATTAAACTCTTTCATTTTATCATTTATAATAAAACTTACTTTTTTGGGTCAAGAGCTAATGAGAGAACACCAAAATGAAATAGATGATATAAGTAGTCTACTGAATCTTCAATGTGAACCAAAGTAATTTAAAAGTCCTTTAAAAATAATATAACCATTTAATTGAAATGTTTAATGTACTCTTATTAAAAAACAGCATTTTATTTTGTATTTTTTTGTAGAGTATTTATGAAAGTCCTATTAAAAAAAAGTTAGATTTATTACTTCTACTGCCACTCTTTCACTAAATAATGTAAACTGTTTTTCCAGCAGCTTGAGTTGGGCCCAAAATTGACTGCTATCAAAAACTAGATACCAAATGCTAGGTTGGGAAGATAACTATAATATAACCCACAATTCAATTCCAATAAAGACAATAAGAACAACTGTTTAAAGAAGTCAGTGAAAAAACAGTAAGTTTGGCTCTTCTGTCATCTTTATCTTACTCTTAAATAATTTATTAATTTCAATCCTACATTAATTCATGCATCATTCAATCATCAAAGACTACTTCACATACAGATGGCCAAAAAACACATGAAAAGCTGCTCAACATCACTAATTATTAGAGAAATGCAAATCAAAACTACAGTGAGGTATCACCTCACACCAGTCAGAATGACCATCATCAAAAATCTACAAACCATAAATGATGGAGAGGGTGTGGAGAAAAGGGAACCCTTCCACACTGTTGGTGGGAATGTAAATTGATACAGCCACTATGGAGAACAGTATGGACGTTCTTTAAAAAACTAAAAATAGAGCTACCATATGATCCACCAATCCCACTCCTGGCCATATATCCAGAGAAAACCATAATTCGAAAGGATGCATGCACCGCAATGTTCATTGCAGCACTATTTACAATACCCAGGACATGGAAGCAACCTAAATGTCAATCAACAGAGGAATGGATAAAGAAGATGTGGTACATATATATATATATATCAATACAATGGAATATTACTCAGCCATAAAAAGGAACAAAATAATGCCATTTGCAGCGACATGGATGGACCCAGAGATTGTCATACAGAGTGAAGTCAGAAAGAGAAAGACAAATATCATATAATATCGCTTATACATGGAATCTAGAAAAATGAACTTATTTGCAAAGGAGAAATAGAGTCACAGATGTAGAAAACAAGCTTATAGTTACCAAGGGGGGAAGCGGGGGGTGGGGGGGGGGGAGGTGGGGGGGGGAGGTGGGTGGTGGATGAATTGGGAGTTGGGATTGACATATATACACTACTATATATAAAATAGATAACTAATGAGAACCTACTGTATAGCACAGTGAACTCTAATCAGTGCTCTGTGGTGACCTAAATGGGAAGGAAATCTAAAAGAGTGGATATATGTATATGTATAACTGATTCACTTTGCTGTACAGCAGAAAGTAACACAATATTGTAAAGCACCTATATTCCAATAAAAATTAATTTAAAAAAAAAAGAAAGGAAAAATGGAAACTGAATCTATGGCAATTAAAAAAAAAAAGACTATTTCAGGTAAGACACCTCAGGTAAGGCCATACCTCATGTCATAGTTATACAGTACTTACCATTGGGTAGCTAAGTGAGAGGGTTTAGGCAGCAAAATAAAAAGGGGTCTTCTTCAGTTGGAAATTTTTTAATTTAGTTTTTATAAAAGCAAATACTGTGATAAAATCTGAACTAACAACCAGGATCCTATAAATCCTCTAATGTAATACCTTTCAAAGTGGGTCTTCAAAACCAATAAGAGTGAATAAATTAATGAATAAATTTAGACAGTCAATTACTTCAAAGAATCAAGACTCCTTCCAAAAAGAATTTTAAATATAAGAACAATTATGCATTTAACGCAACAATTCACTAAAAATATCTAGTCAAAAACAACACAACAAAAAAAGAATATTTATGTACACTATCCTGAGATAACTAAATTTGTGGGAAAAATAAGAGTACAAAAATTATAAACATATTGCAGAAAATAAAACAGAATTTTCTTACCCAAAGATGATTTTACAATTGATTTAATTCCTGAATAAACCAATGATCCTTTGTTGCCTGGAGATTTCTGATCCATATCTTCTGTATACTGCTTCATAAGTATTTAAATGCATAGGAAATACTAGTAATGATGCATAATAAAACATTTCAAAGCTAAATTTATTTTGATTTGGAGCCAATTCATAATAGGCATCAGTGCAAGAAGGTGGTTGGTTCTACTCTATTGTAGAGATATATTTTTCTCCCTCCTACACAATCTGCAAAGCAGTATTTCAACAGTTTTAAACAATTTTACTATGGAATTTTAGTCTTAAGAAACTTGCATTTGCACATAAAACATTCAGCACGATATTTACAGACTGACCTTTCGGCAAATTTCAAGAACATTTCTACCAAATTCATCTTACAAAACTCACAATGCAAAGGATATAGTGCAGAGTATACCAGAGTGACTTGAGCTGTGGATCTTCATTTCCTGCTAAAATATGGTTTCTCCACACCTGTTCTGTATCAAGTCCGTACCTCGATAAAGCCCGAAGGCGCATCTTCGTTGCTATATCTTTTTCTAAAGAAATATCATTTTCTTCTTCCGCACATTCATACAAATGACGACCACAAGCCCACATTAAAGATGTAATTGGGCTCCAGGCAAGAGAGATCCTTTCAAAAACAGTGAAGTCAGACATCGTTCGGTTGGGAGTTACAACTATCATTCGATTTTGACTTGTTGGATGCCAAGCAAAGGAGGCAATGTAATTGTCACAGGGTTGCACACTTCTTTCAATTATTGTGGGTTCAGTTTCATCTCCAATGGGAGTGGGTGTGTGCTGCATATCATATAATCTAATAATATTACTATCCCTTGTTAAAGTGGCAAGCAGACCAGTCCTAGTTGGACACCATGCTACTTTTGTTAAGGGCTTTGGTTGCTCAGTCAAAGTCAAAACTGGTTTCTCAAATTTCCTAAGATCCCATATTGCAACCTGACCTTCATAAAAGGAAGCAACACGATCATGGAAGTATGGGTCTACTGTCACGCCCTGAACAGCTTTTGTATTCACAAACATCTTTTGGCTTGTATTCCGAAGATCAAAAATGGCTAGGTTACGATGCATACCAGCAAGGAGAAGTTTCTGGTCTCGTGGAAGCCAACAAAGAGAGAGACAAGCATCATTCTGTCCTAATTCATAAAGTGGTTTTGTTACTAATAATGTTGTTTCAGCTTCACCTGCCGAAAGTCTTACTTTCTCCATGGGAACTATATCAGGCGTGTATTTGCTGCAGATGTCCCAGATCAGCACTGAAAAGTCAGCTCTATGTTTATCTAGACCAGCAGCAAGCCAGTTACTATCCAATGGATTCCATGCAAGAGTATTGCATTGTCGTGCATGTTTTGGAACAAACTCTTTTCCTATCAAATCTTTGAACTTTGAGTTATGATCTTGACCAAGACTTGTAAGTACAACTCGACCATTTGCTTGTCCAACTGCTAGGAGACATTCAGGATCACAATTGAGATACCAGGCAACACATTTCATATAGGGTGTTTCCGAATTTATTGAGAGTAATGTAGCTGCAGAGTCTTCAGATAAACGTAGAGATCCAGCTTTGAATTCTGAATTCACAGTAGATTCCACGTGATAAAGGCTAAGTTCTGAGTCACATACAACAAATCTATCAACCTGGTGTGGTGCCCACAATATATCAGGTTTGGTACCACTCATGCTTACTGATGATCTCAAAGAGTGCAGTTAGGTCCATTCACTGAAAATCTGCTTAAAAATAAAAAGTTTTAAAATGTTAACAAAATACAATTCTAAGCTGAATCAACTATTCAGAAAGTCAGGAAATTTTCTATACAGGTACTCTGTTTTTCAATATATTTATATTTCTTCTAACTGCTATGAATTCAAGACAATATTTATTAATAAAAGGGGAAAAGAAGAACTTCCTCCAATAAGATGAGCTGGTAGGAATCTGAGAACTCCATTCTGGTTTTATTTCCCATGATCAATTATCTTAATTGCACTATTACTAGTACCTTCAATTTAACCTCAGGGTTGAAATAACTTCAGTGTGGTGAGCAAATTAATAAGTATCATCCATTTGAAGGGGATAAAACTTTAAAGGGTTATGAATCACGTACCTAAGCAACAAGTTTAAAGCAGCACTATCCAACAGAACCTTCTGCAATGATAGAAATGTTCTGTATTTGTACTGTCCAATAATGGTAGCTACTAGCCACATGTGGCTACTGAGCACTAGAAATGTGGCAGTGCAAATTTTAAATTTTATTTAATTTTAATTAATTTTAATATAAATAGCCACATGAGGCCACCATAATGAACAATGCAGATTTAAAGTACAAAGCCACTAGTTTCTTCCTCAAATTTCAACGATAAGAAGCAGGAATGTATTGAGCAGAGTCGAGTTCGAGTCCTAGCTCTGACATATACTAGCTGTACACCTCAAAAAGGCCTTTGTGTTTGGGGGTCCTTATCTGTACAACGTAAGAACTGGTTTAGACTAGTGTTTCCCAAATTTTAGTTATTCATGTACCACCTGTGCCATTATTTAATATTTTTATTTAAACTGACTCATTTTTAAAATCTGAAAATCAATTTTAATTTCATCATAAGGTCCATGAGTCATGGGTACAATATGCTAAATATATTTTTTTCTAACATACTTAAATAAATATATAACTATTAAAAATGCTTGACTGTGTTACCTAAAATCATCCTGTTTATGACCAGTAGGACACACTGCACTTTGGGAAACTGAATTAAGTGAGCATTAGAGGCTCTTTCAGTTTTCAATTCTGTAAACTTCGAATAGGTATTTGAAACAGGAATTTTGAAAAGATAAATATTCTAGTAGTAATTTAAGCACATAAGCACTAAAAATAGTTATACTAAAAATGATAGTTTAATAATAAAAGCTACTTACAAAAATGTAAATTTCTGTTTTTAAGCAAGTCTGGCCAGACGTAACAGTCTGGATTAAAAATGAACAAAGATACTCATAATCTTCACGGCAACTGGTATCTGTACACCCATGCTGTCAGTTCTTAAAGAGTGAAGTTATGGTTCATTCATCTCTCTATACGCTGTACCAGATGCAGAGCCTGGCACAGACTCCTAAGAAAGATATTCTAAATAAATTCAGCTCAAACATATATTTTGATCTTGTAAAAGTTTCAGTCAGGAATTATTAGTCTAGAATTTCAATAGACTCGTAAAATTTAGATGACTGGGAAAAGCCTCTAAGAATTCTCATACTGCCTTATTTCCTTCCTTAATAGTTCTGAAGCCCAAGATCAATCATTTCAATTATATTCTTACTAGCACCCTCAATTTCTTCATTTCCTTGCCACTTTTGCCTTCCCCGACTAGCTCAACTGTCTTTTTTCTTCCACTCAGGCTGCAGAGTCTCACGGCTCTGCAGACTGACTCCATAAAAAATTAAGGTAGACAACATGTCTGGCCTGTGGTGCTGGTTCAGCAGTTCTTATATTCACCTTCCCACTCTGGCCTTTATGAAATCAAAGTGATCTTTTTAAAATACAAACTTATCCAGGTTATCCAACTCCTGCTTAAAACCCTCTCATAGTTTCCAACTGCTGTTAGCATAGAGTTCTCATTCTTCGACAAAACCTACAAAACCCTAAATGCTTTGGCCTATCTACTGATCCTGCCTCAATGCACCCTGTTCTCCTCCCTGCTAACTGTGTTCTAGCTATACTGGCCTTTTCATTGCCTAGAATGTAATCCTCCACCCCCCATCACCACACCTTTGCAAATGCCATTCCCTCTGGTTGGAGCATTCTTCCCTCCCTTCTTGGCCATGTTAAAACCTGCTCAACCTTGACATCAACCACACTCTATCCCGTCCCCAATCTAAATCAGGTTACTTAGATATATACTCTCAATGGAGGACATTCCTTCCCTTTAAATCACCCTCTCGGGCTTCCCTGGTGGTGCAGTGGATGAGAATCTGCCTGCCAACGTAGGGGACACAGGTTCGATCCCTGGTCCAGGAAGATCCCACATACTGCGGAGCAACTAAGCCCGTGCACCAGAACTACTGAGCCTGCGCTCTAGAGCCCGCGAGCCACAACTACTGAAGCCCGCGTGCCTAGAGCCCGTGCTCCGCAACAAGAGAAGCCACCGCAATGAGACGCCCACGCACCGCAATGAAGAGTAGCCCCTGCTCACTGCAACTAGAGGAAGCCCGTGTGCGGCAATGAAGACCCAACACAGCCAAAAATAAAATAAATAAATCACCCTCTCCATCTCTCCTACTAGATTATAAACTCCCTAAGAGCAGGTAAAGTATCCTTTTTGCTCTCCATTTGAACCTCTAGTACCCAGCACAGTGCTGGGCACTTAGTAGATACTTAGTAATTACTTGTTAAATGAATGCATTTGTTAAATGCTCCCTCTGACACCTCTCATACTGCTTTCTCCAAATTTCACTAATCTCCCCATGCTTACGCCCATTGCCCTTTCCAGTAGGGGTAGGCTCAAGCCAAGAGCAAAGTGCCCACTGTCATAACGGGTTCCAGTAATGGGTAAGGGCCCACAGTGAGCAACCCTGAGAGGATCACTCTAATACACTGACTTTCGTTTATTCTATAAGCATTTTGGGGCATCTTCTATGTTCTAGACACTGTTCTAAATGCTGGGAACACAGTAGTAAACAGGGACAAATAAGGTCCCCGATTGCTATGGAATGAACTGTGACCCCCCAAAATTCTTATGTTGAAGTGTTAATCATGACTCCACGTGACTGTCTTGGAGCTAGAGTCTTTAAGGAGGTAATTAAGGTTAAGGTTAAATGAGATCATAAGGGTGAAGTCCTGATCTGACAAAACTGGTGCCCTTAAAATACAGAGATACCAAAGCCCTCTCCCCATGTGAGTACACAGTGAGAAGGAGGCTGTCTGCAAGCTAGGAAGATAGCTATCACCAGAACCGGACCATACTGGCACCCTGATCTCAGACTTCCAGCCTCCAGAACTGTGAGAAAATAAATTTCTGTCGTTTAAGCCATCCAGTCTATGGTATTTTGTTATGGCAGCCCAAGTGAACTAATACACTAATAAAACCTGCATTCTAGTGCTGAAGTTATGTCCAGTCTTAAAGAGAATTTAAAAATTTAAGAATGAGAAGGAAAAGAAGCACCTTGTGTAACAGGAAGTAGCTAAGACAACAAAAAGACGGAACAGATACTGCCAAGTAAGGCTTTATTCATACTCATGCACTTGCAAACAGAGGAAACCTCTTAACTGGAGGTATCCTGAGATCTGGCCCATCTTCCTATCTCACTGAAAGACAAATGCTAAAATAAGCACACTTTTTATATAGGCTTCCTTCCTACAACTGTACTCTTCACACAAATGGTAAAAAAAAAACCTGGGTGCCACATGGAAAAATCCATCTTAAAAAAAAAAAAGTGTTACTATAATTTTAAAAACTATTTGATTTACATGACTCTCAATGAAGAATCATCCGTATTTCTTCTGATATTATGCACATATTTATATTACCATCCACAAAATCTGACTACAGTAACTCATACAGAATCACAGAAGTTGAGAGTTAGAAAGAGGCTAGCAAACCCTGTGTAATTCACATAGGAGTAAAGAGAAGACCAGATGTTTTGATTCTTTTCCAACACCACCCTACTCCCATCCTAGATTATTGCATAGAGAAAGGATCAGCTATATCATTTGCAGGGCCCCCTTCTTCAAAACTTATTAAGAATTTCAATACTGTGACAGCAGAGCATTAAACCAAGTGCCAGGCCTTCTAAAGATGGGCCTTGTGTGACTGCACAGCTCACACACCATGAAGCTGGCCCTGAATACAGAGGTACATCTATAAGCACCCTCTTAAGAAATGTACAGCTGACCCTTGAACAACTCAGGGGTTAGGCCGCAGACCCTCCAACGCAGTCCACATGTAACTTATAGTTGGCCCTCTGTACAAGTGGTTTCTCCTTATCTGTGGTTCTGCATCCTCAGATTCAACCAACTGTGGATTGTGTAGTACTGTGGTATTTACCATTGAAAAAACTCACATATAAGTAGACCCATGCAGTTCAAACCCGTGTTGATCAACAGTCAACTGTATTTCTTTACAATCCAACACAATATAGATGGATCCTGGCTCCTGAACAAACACCACTAGGAATATGGTGGAGAGCAAAGAAAAGTGAGCCTGGAGTCAGAAGACCTCCAGCCACTACTAGCTAGACCCTAACAAGCCCCTTAATACTCCGAGACTATAAAATGAAGATAGAACCCACCCTATCTCCTTCTCACAGAGTTGTGACAATCAAATTAAATGAGTTCTATGCATCAACAAATGCGTCAGTATCACTACGATTCTCTTAAACAGCCCTGGAAATTAATGTTTTCAAATGCTGGAGACATTGAAAAATTGGGGGTAGAAGGGGTAGGATTTGCAATAATTACAGCTTATATTTAGATGCTCACCTTCAAGTATAACAAGCACTCACTTCCCATCAATGGTTTCTGAGCAAAGGAAAGCCATGATGATGATTCTGTGGTCCTCACCAGAACATCTATAACAGCCCTGTCCAACAGAAACATAGTGTAAGCCATATAACTTAAAATTTTCTAATGGCCACATTGAAAAAAAATAAAAAGAAATAAATCTAATTTAGCAATATATATTATTTAACCTAACATATCAAAAATATTATCCTTTCAACATGTAATCAATGTAAAATTATTAATGAGAAATCTACTTCTTTTCTTTTCTTTTTTTTGTGGTACCAAGTCTTGGAAATCCAATATGTATTTTATACTTTCAGCACATCTCAATCCTGTGTGGCTACTGGACAGTGAAGATCTATATAATACTAAGTGTACAAGGTATCCAATCACCCTTTTATGTTGTTGTCTTTTCTACTTGTCTTACCATGACAAATAACAACAGTAGCAGTTTCAATAAATTTCTACCATCACCATCTTCAAGGAGATGCTCTATATATCTCCAAATTTCCCTTAAAATATAGTTAAACAAAAGGCTGCAAAGGCAGTCATTTGCTAAGTAATTTAGGAATGCTCGTGGCTCCTGTGAGAAGCTTTATCCTCTTACGGAATTTTCATTACTCGTATATGCAGAGGACAGAGCTACGCGGGTGACAGGCCCTTTAAGAAGTATTTATTTAGAGTACAACTAGAGCAAGGCTGGCTGCTCTGCCGCGTAATGCAGAACTCTAAGGGCGACTCCCACGCTCCAGACACCGGGCTGAGCTTCGCGTCCAAGGGGAGGACGCGATTCTACACAATCCGGCCGCGGTGGAGGCTGCAGCGCGGACCCAGCACCCCGAAGGAGGTCCCCGCGCCCGCGGGCCGCTCTCAGCTCTCAGGCCCGGCCTGACGCCCGGCGCGGTTATCCCGCAGCGCTGAACGCGACTCCCCGCGCCTCGGCTCCAAGGAGGACCCCGGGTCCGCATCCGCCCGGGCTTTTCAACTGGGCTTGCCCGGGCGCCTAGCGGCCGTCCTGGCGCTCCCGAGCCCTCGACTCGGGCCTCCCGGTCCCGAAAGCGGAGACGCGGCCCGGCCCGCACTCACCGACCTGGGAGGCAGCGCTGCCTTAGTACTGCCGCTTCCGGCCTAGTCGCAGCCCCTCCCGACGGGGGTGGTCCACACGCCGGCAAGATGGCGGCCGCACGACGCGGCAACTAACCGGGGCCACAGGACCAGGGTCTACTTCCCGACCACCACGCCTCGCAGACTCGCGGACTTGCCTGGGCCTGGGAAGGGGAGTTCCCCGCTACGAGCCCCGCCCCTCGCTCGCCCGCGGAGTCGCACCGCCCGCGGAGTCGCACCGCCCTGGGGCGGGGCCACGGCCCCAGAGGACCCGCAGGCCCCGAAGGCCCCGCCTGCTGTCCAAGCGCCCTGGTCCATCTCCTCAGGTCCTGCCCCCTGAGTCCCCAGGCGGGATCCTGGTCACGGGGAGCCGGACTCCTCTCAGAGCTGGGTTATCAATTTTAAGGGATTTGGATGCTTTAGCTCATTTAATTGGTTTAAATTTCCATTAAGGTACTTCCCTGGTGGTCCAATGGTTAAGACTCTGTGCTCCCAATGTAGAGGGCCTGGGTTGGACTCCCGGTCAGGGAACTACATCCTGCGTGTGGCATCTAAGATCCTGCACGCCCCAACGAAGATGCCCTATGCAGCAACTAAGACCCTCACAGCCAAATAAATAAATAAATATTAAAAAATAAATTTCCATTAAAAATTTATTTGTGGGCCATCTATGTAGTAGAAAGTCCAGGATATTTGGTTCACGATTTATTCACTTATTTACTCATTCCACAAACATGTCTCGAGTGCCTATTGTGTACTTGCTGTAATGCTGGGGACACTGGAGTGAGCCAAAAAGACATGGTCCTGGCAGGAAACAGGCAATTAGAGGGCTGCCTAGTTAGGGCTAAAACAGCGCTTCGCAGGAGGGGCGCCCCCTTAGTGTTTGGGGTGTGTGTGTGTGTCAGGAACACTTCCTTGACTGCTAGGCTGAGACAAGGATGAAGATGAGATTAGCTGGGAAAGCGAACAGGTCGGAGGGGTTTGGAAGAGAAGAGCCTTCTAGAGCAGAGGAAGAGCATATAGCAGTGCGGAAACAGTGGAGTATGGACGAGTGGACAGAGGAAGTGGGGACAGATTAAGATGATGTATTAGAAAGGCATTTGGAAATCAGGTTAGTGAATCTGAATGGACTTTTCCTAAAGGCATTGGTGCAGTCATTGAAGGTTTTTAACCAGGAGAATGGTGTAATCAATTTTTATGGGTTAAGGTAAGTATCCAAATGAGAGATGATGGTAACCCAGACTACCAGTGGTATGGAGAGTGGGGATGGAGAGAAGTGTGTGGCCTGGGGAATATTTAGACATTGGGATGAACAGAGCTTGATGATTGATTAAGTGAGTCAGGGAGAAAGAGGATTCTAGGTTTCTGGCTCCCGTAATTGAGTGAATGGTGCTGCTACAGGTGTTACAAATCTTATAGAAACTTTTTTCAGGTGTCCAGCAATCTGTGCTTGTCTGTTCACAGTTAAAGGTGGGTGGTTTGGGGCTTGTGATAGATATAAACAGCATACTGAGCTTAGTCCTGATGATCTTCAAGGCAGATAGTTTGGGTAAGAGGATGAGTTTGGGGAGAGTATTGCCTGTGGAGGTCTAAGGCTCCTTTTCACTCCTGCTGTTGGAGAAGTGGAGGCTTAGGAAGGTGCTGAGTACTGAGGGCAGATATCATAGGATTCATCACTTCAAACACTATCTTGCCAATCTTCTCAATCGTTTTGGCCCTGGCCCCAAATCCCCAACCTCAGATCAATACAAGTCCCTTCCTTATCCACTCCTACCATGCAAAGCTGAGGGAAACATCTCTCCTCACACTCAGGAGGTGACTTTGCTTCCTACTTCGGAAAGGAAATTAAAACTATTAGTTAGGAATTCCCGGTCTCCTACTACTTTCTCTTTCCTTCCCCTCACATCTTCACTCACTCCCATTTTTACCTTCTTATAGCTGACGTAGAGAAAGAGAAGGGGCCTTATATGCTGTTTCTCCTGGGACCTAGCACCATCAATTTTCTCCTCTTCCATGTGTCTTCAACCTCCTCGTTTTTACTGGTTCTTTACCTTCAATATATATTCAAGTCACTCCCACTTTTCTCCTTGAAGGAGAAAGCCATACTCACTCTCTCTAATCCCACATCCTCCTGTCTTCCCCTGAATTCAGTTGACTGAGACTTTCATGCCCACCATTCCATTAAAACTGCTCTTTACTTGCCTATTGTTGTCATCCCCTTCTGGAATATATGCTCCACATCCTCAGTTTTCATTCTGTTAAACCTCCACCCGCAAGTGTCAGCAAGGCATTTGGTGATGCAGTTAGGAATGACCATTCCTTGGCCTCCCTTTCAGCTAGGCGTGGCTATATCGAAAAAGACTCACAGACTTAGAGAACAAACTTGGGGTTACCAGGGGGAGGGATAGTTAGGGAGGTTGGGATTGACATGTACACACTGCTATATTTAGGACCTACGGTAGAGCATAGAGAACTCTGCTCAATATTATGTAACAAACTAAATGGGAAAAGAATTTGAAAAAGAATAGATACATGTATAAGAATAACTGAATCACTGTGCTGTATACCTGAAACTAATACAACATTGTTAATCAATTGTACTCCAATATAAAATAAAAAGTTAAAAAAAAAAACCCCCAAAACTGTGACCAGTGAGATGTGAGTAGAACTGGATCATGTCCCTTAAAAGAGAAGCTGCTTGCTGTCTACTACCTCTTCTCCCTTCTTGCTCTCTGGAAAATGGCAAAAAGAAACATGGACTAGAAAGGGAAGCCATGTATTTAGGAAGGCAAAATTGCTCCACTAGTCTAAGCCCCAGCCTAATTTGGAGAGCTGAGGTTCCCTCCTCCCTTGGATCAGCCACAGAGTTTCGACCATTACACAAGAGAAAATAAACTCTCTTCTTTTAAAAATTACTGTTTGCTCGGACCTGTTTGTTATAGTGGCTTAGCCTATTCCCTAACTAATAGACAGGGACTCTGTCTGCTTTATTCTCTGCTTAATCTCCAAGACCTAAAACAGTGCACAGCACAGAGCATATGCTCAAAAATTTGTTGAATAAATCCTAAAGCAATATCTTTCTCTGCTCCACACTCCCCTCTAGCTAATATCTTTTTCTCGCCTTCCTTTTCCATCTAAGCTTTTGTGAAAGTGTACTCTTTTCACATTGCTTTCAGTTTCTTGCACCCTAAAGTCCCCATAGGAATAAGTGACACTTTTCTCATTCTACTTGGAAACTGATTCTCCTTCACTAAACCGTGTTCCTTGTGAGTAGAACTGGAGAATGTCCCTTAAAAGAGAAGCTACGTGACATCGACTTATTCTTCTCCCTTCCTGCTGTCCGGAAAATGGCAGACAGTATTTTCCTTGTGGATAGTAAACTTAGTATAGAACTTTGGATTTCCTGTAGCGCCCGACTACATAATATGTATTCAAAAATATTTACCAAGTGGGAGAGTACATTGTATTTGTTGGAAGATTAAACCGTATCAGGGAATTTAACAGACTGGTCTGAGGTTACACTAGCTGTCTTTATCAAACATTCATTTTTGTAATGGATGCCAGAGTTGCTAGTCTTAATGTTTGTTTTGTTTTTTAAACTTCTGTAACCCTAACAGGATGCTCTTCTTTTTAAGCTCCTTTATTAATGTTGTGGCGATCCAGTATAGGATTTTTTGTTGTGGTTTTAAACCAATAAAGGAGAGCAGTTGAAGATTGCTAATTTCCTTCTTACTTACTGCTGCCCTCGGCAGCAATTCAGCAGCTATTGGAATATTCCATGGAGTCTGTGACTGGCTAATCCCAACTCCCTTTATTTTCACATGAACAAAATCAGTCTGTACCTGAGAGCAACTTTTACTCTTTAGGCACCAAGTGGAAATTAAGGCCCTGTGAACATGTGATATGGCTTAGGTAATCTTTTTACAAAGGTTGAGGATGAGAAGATTTGAGATATCTTAAAATAGTGGTCTTTAAAGAGTATTCTAGCACACTCCCAAGTTAATTTTGTAAAACAATGCACTTATTCATACATTTTTGGGGATTACATCTAACACTGTCATAGTAAATTTACAAAGTTGCCAAGGGTATGATTTTTAATACATTTTTAATGTTTATATTGTAAATTAAATGGTTGTATCGAACTTTAAATGTATCCAATGAAATTTAAATACCTTAGTGTAAGTTTCTCACTATCATTCATTTGAAAATTTAGTGAATAAGCTATTCTTTAATTGTAGGAAATTTTATATTATTCTATTTTTTTTCTCCTTGAACTTGTATGTCCATTCTACTGTCTCCCAGTGGATTATTTATGAGTTTGATAACAAACAATTATATAGCATGTACTACGTGCCAGATACTTTACAATATAGGCTCATTTAACACCCTGTCTCAGATTGGGCGCTTTGAGAGCCGTCTTCCAAGATGGAGATTAGCATGTAGGATACTTACTAGAGAGTATTCTTGAGATAAACACTTGTGAAAGAGAGGAAGAAGATGTAGCATTGGGCAGAGGGAGAAGCCGAGCTATGATTCAATACCAATAAAGGACTCAGCCAATCCACGGGAAACTTTGGAATTGAACTGCCCCTTCAGAGTTGTGTTGAGTTGGGACAAGGGACCCAGGCCTTTATTACTACCTCACTGATGTGGATGTGTCATTGATGTGAGCTGTCCCTTGAAAAAGGATGACTTTGAATGAGGCAGTTTTCTTGGCAAGGCAGTCCCCAAAGAAGGCTGACAGCTGTGGGCCAGCTGCTGGTAACACTCCCAGCAGCTGAAGGAATAAGTCACTCATTACTGAAGGGGGACATCTGGGTGGTGCATCACAGAATTCACCACAATCTTATAAGGATGAGGCTGATAATTTCCCCACTTTACAGATGACATAACTGAGGCACAGAGAGGTTAAATAAATTGCCTAAGATATCTCTTAAGTGGTGGGGCTAGGATATGAACCCAGACAATCTGGCTCTACCCTTGTGCTTCTAACTACTGGTCCATTCACTACCAAATAAAACAGCCTCTGATCTAATTCTATGTGCCATTAAAATTATCTTCTAAAACAGAGGTTGGCAACCTTTTTTTTGTGAAGGACCGGATAGTAAATATGCTCAGCTCTGCAGGCTATACTGCCTCTATCACAACTCCTCAATTCTGTTGTTCTAGTACAAAAGCAGCCATGGACAGTTCATAAACAAAGGGACATGGCTGTGTTCCAGGAAACTTTATTTACAGAAACAGGTGGCAGTTTGGATTAGTTTACTAACCTCTGTTTCAGGGAAAAAAAAATATTTAAAGATAGAGGAAACACTCACCATTTATTGTTATAGGAATAAAGTAGTACCAGATGGAATAAACATAATGATCCTAACCTTATTTTTTAAAGACTAGAGGGAATTGTGCCAACATTTTAACAGTAGATGTCTCTGTGGGGTAGGCTTAAACGTGATCAATATTTTCTTTATTATACTTTTCTGTTTTCTGAGATAAACAATGTAAAACTTTTTTAATGAGAGAAAACCCAGTGAATATTATTTTAAAGAGTATTGTTGGAGGCATTAGGATGCTTAATTCCATAATGATAGACAGACACTTCAACTTCATAATCCTATACCCACAGAGTTAAGTCAGAGATAATAAGGTTCAAGCAGCAATGCAAAGTGTCTATCAACTGGGGTAGTTTTAGGATGATAACTGCACCACGGGTGATGCTAACATTTCCTGCTTTGCTCATTGATTGCCTCTTCACAGGGTGTCTGTTTCACTAGTGGATATCTTGGCGTTATGGATTAAATGTTTGTACTCCCCCCCTCAAAATTGATATATTGAAATTCTAACCCCCCATGTGATGATTTTAGAAGGTGGGGCCCCTGTGAGGTAATTAGGTCATGAGGGTGAAGCCCTCAAGAGTGGGAGTAGTGCCCTTATAAAAGCGACCCCAGACAGCCCTCTCAACCCTTTTCTGCCATGTAAGGACACGATGAGAAGTCGGCACTGAAACCCAGAGGAGGGCCCTCACCAGAACCCGACCGTGCTGACACCTCATCTCAGACTTTCAGCATCCAAAACTGTGAGAAATAATTTTCTGTTGTTCATAAGCGACCCAGTCTGTGGTAATTTGTTACAACAGCCCGAACTGACTAAGCAACTGGGCTTATCCCTTCCAATGAGCACTGAAGCACTAAAGTAGCAGCCATCAACAATACAATCAAATCCCAGTGAAACCACAGCCATCTCTCTGCGTGGTCTCTTCCACTCATTGGGTGGGATTTGAGTAAATCACATTTGGGCTTTTGAAACAGATAAGTGTCTAAATTCTGCTAATTTCTCTGCTCCCACAGCCATTGCCCTAGTTTATTTAGGTCTTAATTACTGCTCACTCAGACAATAGTCTCCAAACTTGTCTCTGGTTCCCCTGTTCCTACCCTTTTATGCTAAACCTTTGATCTTCCTGAAGCACAGCTCAAGCGACTCTCTTATTTAGAACCCTTCATTGGCTCATGTTTCCTACAGACCAAGATCCAAACTCCTCAGCCTGGAGTTAAGATGTCAATATTGTTAAGTCTTTGTGGTTGATGAGAAAGAAAATTTGTATTTTCAATGGATCAAATTAATTTTAGAATTACCTAAACCCAATGAAGCCCAAAGCAGTTGTAAAAGTAGGCTTCTTTTGGTAGTAAAATGAGAAAAAGATTTCCCGAACCAACACTGAAAGTTAGACATATATCTAACTATGAAGATAATGAGTTCAGAACCAGTGTCATTTTGAGGAAGAGACCAGGTCACCAAAAACTCAAAGCATATCTGATTGGCCTCAGCCAATAATTTGGACTGTTTCTGATGTAATGTGCAATGTGTGACTATAAAATCTTCAAATGGGTAATGGACTTAATTCTCATGTTCAAAATCTTGGACTATCAGCAGCTTATTTGCAAAACTAAGCCTGGCTTTCTCAGCTGAGTATAATTGTAACCCCAGGAAGAAATGGAAGAGGTAAGAAATCAGAAGCATAAAGAGAATCACAATTAGAATCAGGATAGAAATGATGAGGAAACAAATTTACTTCCTAAGTTTTAGCCCTTTTGTAAATTTTGTATCAGTCAGTTTTATAGTCATTGCAATGTTGAGTATATTTTGTCTTCTCTTGAAAAACATTTAAAAAGAATCTGCTGCTCTAAACTTGAAAAGGGGGATTCAGTTTGCAACGATGTTTACGAGTTTGGAGAAATGTAATCTATTAAGTTAGTATATTTCATGAATTATCTGTGTAAGTGAGGTATATATATTGTTTTAAAATTAATAAGTTAATAAATGGTGAATATTCCTCTCTATGTAACATACACAAAAGCTTCTGGGATATTAAAAGAAGTTATAGACATGAGATTGTCCCCATTCTGTCCCAACATATCTTTCCAACTTGACCTTTTAACCCATACTAGCTCCAGCCCTACTGAATTATTCCCAATTACTTTTACAAAGCAACTTCCCTAAACATGCCTTTATTCCATTTTTCCCTGGAATATTCTTCTCCATGGCTTAGAAAAATTAAATTCTATCCGTTTCTCAAGATACGTCCCTCAGTTTCTCGAAGTCTCCCACAACTGGAGGTCATGTCTACCTTTCTGAACTCCTTGGCACTTGTCACTGTGCCTGTCTCACACCCTTAGCCTCTTTACATATACACACACACATAATTACGTATTATATTATAAGAATGTTATTGCAGATTATATTACAATATACTCATATGGTTCTACTGTGAATTCCTTGAGAGTGGGATACACATTACAATTATCATTGTTCCCCATATTATTTGCTGAATCAAAACAACAAATGCATGATGAAAAATTAAAGAAACACATGAATGCTTTCATTCCAACTCAAAATTTAAAAATATTATTGCGAAAACAATATTGAAGGAAATGTCTTAAAATTCAGATATTTCTACCATGCACAACTGTTTTCATTTCTCTGCTTCACTTTCAGGATTTAGCTATGCTCATACAGCATATTTGTTTATGTAACAGGATGTTAAAAATAGGATTTGTCATCACTAGACTGGAGCAAAACAATAGGTGATGAATATTCTCACATTCCAAAGTGATATCACCTATGCAGTGCTAGCATAGTGCTAGCATAGTGCTAACACCTATGCAGTGCTGGAAAAATTTTGTAACCTGAAGACCTAAACACACTGAAGGATATAAAGGGGTTGGAAATGAAGGGTCTGGGAGAGATTTTTTTGGAGAAATTCATTTCCAGGGAGTCTCACTCCTGATCCCCTAGGAGAGGTCTAAAAGTGCTGTTCTCAATGGAGAGCTTGATCTGTGCAACTGGGAACAGGGATGCAGGCAGGAAACGTGGCACACTGCTGTCTGAGCCATGCCTGGAAACTCAGAAGGCCAGCTAGTTGCTCTGAAGGCCGAGAGGTGAGAGGTGCGTCTATGGGAAAAACGTTTGTTCCTAGTGTTTGTCAGGATAAACGATGCAGGAGCGTGCCCTGCAGACTAGATGTGGGTCACAAGGGGAGAGAGGCAGCCTAGAGCAGTCAGTTAGAGGGCTTTCCGGTGGGAGGGAAGCGACTTCAGCTGATAGACTTTGGAGGCCTTTCATGTGTGGTGTGAAGGACTGTGCTTGACACCTGCCAGAGAGGAGACCTGGCCAGGTTTAACAGATCTTGACGAGGGATCCTCAGTGAAGCAGAATCCCTGACGAAAGCAGGAGAGCTGGAGAGTGGAGAAAGGGATCACGTGAATATCTTCCAAAACCAAAGCAAAGTAGTAATCAGTTAAGTAGATCTTTCCAGGCTTTCTGCCTGAAGAGTCAGAAACTGCTCTTCATGAGTTTGGGGAAGACAGAGAGGCACAAAGTGGGGAAACGGAAATGACCATGTCCCCTTTCCCACTGCAGGCTTCCAGCCTGAAGCAAGCCCCAGCTGGGGAGAGGAGAAGCTTTAAGCTCAGAGTTTTAGCTGCTACATGGAAATAGACTTTTTAATTATTGAAACATCAGTTTTATGACTCAATGTGAAAGAAGTGATTTTTATATCAAAGACTGACTCAGAGACTCATGACACCTGCCTATAATTTCATGCAAGGGGAAAGGAAAATTCTGCCCTCAAAAATAGGTATGAAAGGACAGTTGGGGGAAAAATAAAGTTGTTTTGTGATGGATCCTATGGAGTCCTGCTCTTTCAATAGATTGGTTACATTCAACTGTAATCAGAATGAGTGAACCATTTCACGCAACTAAAATTTCAAGTCTTTAAGAAATTAGTACAAATTGTAAAATACGATAAATACACAAAAGTTTTTGCAACTGTACACTAAAATATTAATTGCATAAACACTGTGATCTTACACAGGGCTGAGGCCTATGGTTCTGTAGTTTGTGCATTAAACACCTCCAGGAAGGCCACTTGCATCATGGTTATTCTACAGTTATCAGGCAGCAAGAGTCTTGAGGAAGGGACACTTTTCTAATATGAGGTATGATGCTATATGTTACATGTATGGTACCTTAAAGGAAATGATACTGTATATCCCAAGAAGTATTCAAGCATGGTGTATTAACTAAGCAAATGCTCAGACTATTAAAACTGTTTTATTGTGATGATGGATGTTTACACATTGAGTTTAAAAATAATCTCTCCAAAAGCAACTTAGTTTTTATTAAGCTGGGGGGAAAAGCATCTGTGTAATTGTTTATTTAATGGTTTAAAAGTTAAAATTCCAAATTTTATTTGTTTTTTTAACATGTCAGCCAAGAAAATACATATCTGTCATATTTGCTGTCTCATAAGTATGCCAGAAATAAGTGTATTGGGTGAAATTGAATAGCGCCAAAGACTGAATTTAACTGGAAGAGACTGCTTAAAATGGGAAGGCACTCAATTCTGTGAGAAACTCTAAGCTTTTTTTTCTTATCCTATCCTACTATCTTATTCTATTATCAGGAACTTTGTCTCCCAATACATGTAAATTCTACATCTCTGATTGAAGATCTAAACCATTTTCTGTTTATATAGAAATAATTTCTTATATTAAAGCCTGTAAATTGTTTATTAAATACATGTGTTATTGCCTAACATTTTTTCTTTCTTGTAGTTTTACTATACATGTCTGGGAAGTAAAACTCCCACTTAATAGCCTATGAAGTCTGCTGATGTATCAGCAGTTGCCTTGACATTATTAGATGCAAGTAAGCCCTACACTGACTATTAAATAGAATTGAATCTAAAAAATATAAGAGGAAGGAACACTTCCAAACTCATTTTATGAGGCCAGCATTACCCAAACCAGACAATGACACCAAAAGAAAAAAAAGTCACAGGCCAATATCCTTTATGAACACAGACGCAAAAATCCTCAACAAAATATTAGCAAACTGGAATTCAACAATACACTAAAAGGATCGCACACCATGAACAAGTAGGATTTATTCCAGGGATGCAAGGATGGTTCAACATCCACAAATCAATCAATGTGATACACCACATTAACAAAATGAAGGACAAAATTCATACCGATCTCAATAGATGCAGAAAAAGCATTTGGCAAAATGCAACATCCATTTATGATAAATAGAATTGGACAAGCTTATTCATTCCAATAAGTGCATTGACTCTATTTATTTTTCTTGTAGTTGAAATTAACATTGGTGTTCCTAGCATCTCTTTAAAATTTTAGTTTCTAAAATTATTCCTTTTAACCTGAATTTTTTCCTTTGTGTTTATTTTAGAGGTTGGGGAGTGAAGAGTATTTAAACAATGAAATACAATCTACTCCCTTTTAACTATGCCCACATATATACACAGGGGGATGGGAGTTAAGGGTGATAATTACTCACAACATTCTTCCTCTGGACTTGGAGTTATTGATAATTGAGAAATACATACAGTAGAGACATGGAGATCCGAACGTCAGCATTACTATTAGTAAAGCTGAATGCAGCTTAGACCTGCAACCCCAACTAAGTTTCCTGGTACTAGCATTCATGTCTAGACTTTGGACTTTCTCACCAAACAGAACCTTCCAGCTGCAAGGGACGTTACTCACTACTTCCCATCCTTGGATCTCTAATAGTAAGTATGTAGAAGATGAGGTCACACATGCATAGGACTTTGAACACATTAATTCTACCCACTCAGGAAACATGGACCAGTGGATGTTAGACTATTACCCCCATCATTTAGGATAAATCCAAATCCTCCTCCTCTGGAGAGGACTGAATAAGGGGAGAAAAGAGATACCAAAGGTTATACACTAGTAGAAGTATCATAGAAATATGAAAGCAGGGGCGTACTTGTTAAAGAAAATGGAAATGTCAATCAACATCCTTGTTGGAACTACAGTCATTGATCAGTTGCAACCGTAAGTTGGTCAAGGATACAAGAATTTGGCAAAAATCAATGGAAGCATCCTACGAGATTCAATTTGCTATACAGAATTTCCAGTAGATAATATTGTGTATTTGGTTATTACAGTATTTGTAAGTACATACCCTTCATATCAGTAATATTTAGAATAAACTTATGTACATATATATATATATATATATATATATATATATATATATATATACACACACACACTTTTTTTTTTCAGGGTCGATTGTTAAATACTTTTCAGCAAACTACTGGGTACTGTCCTTTTCCTTCATTTCCTTCCCTCTGCTGGGTCAGTTGGGTACTAAGCTCTTTGATTCTACTTTCTAAACATTTCTTGGAATTGTTCACTTCTTTCCATTCCTACTGCTGATGCTTAAGATTCCTGTCT
This sequence comes from Eubalaena glacialis, assembly GCF_028564815.1. Taxonomy (NCBI): domain Eukaryota; kingdom Metazoa; phylum Chordata; class Mammalia; order Artiodactyla; family Balaenidae; genus Eubalaena; species Eubalaena glacialis. Next base: position 66,496,674 of record NC_083723.1, read on the forward strand.
TTTATCTTACTAAGTTTCCTAATAGGTCTCTCAGTCTCCAGGCTTGCTTCCCTGCAAAATTAATTCTTCACACAGTCACCAGAGTGATTTTCCTAAAATGAAAATGTAATCATGTAATTCCTCTGCTTAACATTGTTCATCGTTCCTCATTGATTTCAAGATAGTCTAAACCCTTTAACACAGCAGAAAAGAAAGTGCCTACTTAACCTCTGCTCCCTGCACTTCCAGCCTCGTGTCACAGTCTGGGCTGGGTGCCCTCTTTGCAGGTCTCTTTTATAGATATTATCATGCTGTATTGCTGTTGCCGTTTTTTGTCTAATATTTTGTTATAAAAATTTTCAAACATACACAAAAGTTGACAGAATTATATAGCAAACCCACTACCCACCATCTAGATTCCACGATTAACATTTGATCTATAATATTTGACATATTTGCTATATCATAATATTCATCCATCTACCCATCCCTCTATGCATCTTCTGTTTATATAATGCATTTCAAAGTTGCAGACACCAGTACACTTGCTCCCAAACACTTCAGCATGATCTTATTAGCTAGAGTTGGATATTTGACTACCTAAAAATATTTTTGGTAAAATTTGTCATTGCCTTTTTCTTACCTATCTCTTCCACTAGGCTGAAGTGACTGTGTCATTTGTTTTCTACCCAAAAACAAATAACACACAGTATGCCTCACACATAGTAGGAACAAGGTTAACGTTTCTTAAATGAATACGTTTCAGATTTCATCAGATGTTAGTTTCTTGATTCATATATCAAAGTAATCTTGTCACCCCTTTGATTCATCTTCTTATTCCCCTACCCAGAAAATTTGTAGACAGCAACTTTCATTCTGCCTATTCAGCATTATAGGGAATTAAGAATTTTAATCTGTTAATGATAGTAGACAAACTCTCTCATGGTGTCTTTCTACAAAGCCCCACAAGGTGGTGCCCAAATATCTGTTTTTCAAACAGTAGTCCCTCAAGACCCATGGTCAGTCCTCACTAATTTCTGTTAGTATTTGGCATTTCTGAATTTGGTTAATTAGTATAATGGAATATTATACATATATATATATAAGAAAAATTACTTACATAAATAAAATTGTACATGTGTATTTCCGAATCTATGGCTCTGGATATAAACAATGAATAATGATATTAGGTACCTTATATTTGTGTGAGTTGTATATCATTAAAATGTTTTTCACATCCAAAATAGTAAAATATGAATTCATCTCAAGTCCTATTTACTGTAAACTTTGTCCATGAAAAATTTACACTTAGTACAGAATTTAAAAGGACAGAGGAAGAAACAAACTATTGTATAGGAGGAACTATGTATGTAATTTAGATGTAACTCAAAAAATGATTACTCTGTTACCTCAACTGGGGACAATGCTGTGTGAACCAGAGTTGTAAAGGGTTGACATAATGTGGGATAATAAGTTACTTAATGTTCTTAAAACGCTTTAGTTCCAGGAATTTGATTGATTTCTTTAAAAAACTTTCCTTGTTGAATATTCTTATTAAATCCCAAATGGACTGACCAGAAAACTCAAATGGATGTTGAGTTTCTGCAACTTTTTATTCATGCAAATGATGATATCTAACCATATTACTAGCTGTATTTTGATCAGGTATCAGTAACATGCACAGTAACCACAGTTTACTCGAATCAGTGTAACAACAATCCCAGGCTACTCTGGCAAACCTGCCCAAACCTAGAGGAGAAAGTTCTTCAACTCGGGGCTCTCATAAATGGTGTTCATCGCCTTTGATGGCCCAGGTATTAAGATTTACACAGTGAGAGATGAGACTCATTATGTGCTGGAATTCAGCCCATGATAATTTGTCTTGAGCCATTTGCTACTAAGGGAAAATTCCTATTTTTCAAACATAAATTGTTGGCCATATAACAGGCTCCTTTTTCTCCTGCTCTGGCACAAGCCTGGATGGTGCCAAGGCCTAGAAACCTCCCGGGGTATTTAGGGATAATGAAAGATGACCAGCTGATGTACAAAGATCTAAACTCTGTTCCCTTACTATCCCACAGGATGATCTTTGGGTGGGTCTCAACACCTTCCCTCTATTTTATCACCTGTGAAGTGGAAGAATCAAATAAAAGTGGTCTCTAAGTTTCCTTCCAGCTCTGAGATTTGATGCTATTATTTGTCCCCAATAAAAGAAAAGTCTAAATACCATCTAGTGGGGAATGGAAGAATTCACCAAGATACAATACAACACTTCCTAATACCTGAAAATAAAATCAGCTAAATGAAAAATGGAAAATATTTTCCCCATTAAAAGCAGAGTTTGGTCAAGGCTTAATAAATAGATCAGGGGTCCCCAACCCCTGGGCCACACAGCAGGAGGTGAGCGGCGGTCAAGCGAGCGAAGCTTCATCTGCCGCTCCCCATTGCTCCCCATCTCTCACATTATAGTCTGAACCATCACCCCCCCACCACCGCCTCGTGGAAAATTTGTCTTCCATGAAACCGGTCCCTGGTGCCAAAAAGGTTGGGGACCGCTGAAATAGATCCTATCATTTCTTTTTGGGTGGATTCTGCATGAAAATGTTAAGGCTTCTTTATTCACTGAAGGGAATAATTTTTTTAAAAGTTGGACAGTCAAACCTATGATAGAGCAAGACCTGTCTACTTTCAGATATTTCTTAGAAAGGAAAATTGTAAAAATTTCCAGATAGCATCCTGATTTTTTGTCATAAAAAATCTGCTCTTAGTAAAGAATAAACAACACAGAAAGAGAAAATATAAATACTGAAGGAAAATTTTAGAGAAAGATTTTAATTGTCATAAGATTGGTGCAATTGGGGGTACTTCCCCTGTGGTCCAGTGGTAAAGAATCCGCCTTACAATGCAGGGGATGTGGGTTCAATCCCTGGTCAGGGAACTAAGATCCCACACGCTGCAGGGCAACTAAGCCCGTGCGCCACGACTACTGAGCTCGGCGCCTCAATGAGAGCCCGTGTGCCGCAAACTACAGAGCCTGCGTGCCACAACTAGAGAGAGAAAATCAGCACACCACAACTAGACAGAAGCCCATGCCGCAACGAAAGATCCCGCATGCCTCAACGAGGCTCCCGCGTGCCGCAACTAAGACCTGATACAGCCAAAAATAAATTAAATAAATAAATAAATCTTAAGAAAAAAAAAGATTGGTGCAATGGGAATTTATGCTGTCACTGGGAATTTATGCTGTCACTGTGGTCTAGGGCACTATGTGTTGCATACGTGACTCAACTATTCAGGCAGGGGACCAAATGATAAATAATAAAGCAACATATATCAGAGAGTAAATAATACAAAAAAATTGTGTAGAGGGAATGTGGAAGAGTCAACTTAATCAGAATTTGGTGAGGGGAGGGGTACTGGAGTCATGCTGCTCCAGACTTAATGGATGCCACATTTCCTACATTTTATTACCAAGGATAATTTTCAGGGAGATCAGCTCGGTGCTTTGTGTCCACCTAGAGGGGTGGGATAGAGAGGGTGGGAGGGAGGCGCAACAGGGAGGGGATATGGGTATATATGTATATGTATAGCTGATTCACTTTGTTATAAAGCAGAAGCTAACACAACAATGTAAAGCAATTATACTCCACTAAAGATGTTAAAAAAAAAAGGATAATTTTCATTTCCTTGTTGTTGAATGCTTTTAATCCTTCCCTTAGTTAATAAATAGGACCAATACCATTTTGGTGTTTTTCTAATTTACTGTGAATGACATGAGAGAATGTCTGTCATACTTTTGGAGCCAAGAAGGATAATGGATCACAGAAAGTTCAGAACTTTGGGGCAAGTGTTAGAAATTCTACTATATCAACATTTTATACTGAAAAAAATAGAGGGGGACCTCTAAGGACAAACTTCTCCAAATTGGGTAAAAAGGACATTGGCTTCTCCCTTCTCAGTTGAAAATGTTCTTTTCTACTCTGGGTGAGCAGTTATGGGAGGTAGAAATTGGGAGAAGATTGTGAAACATTAAATTATACCCTGGTCTTGGTATAACTAACCAATGTCTCATATGTAACTATGAGACAAGTTTGTACTGATGCGTTACTAGCCCTTTTTGTGTTTCTATAACCTCAGGCAGAGAACACCTTCCAATATATACAAGTCATTCCAGATTTTGGTTCCTTTTAAATGATCCTAGGACCCCAAAATACCATCACTGTTGAAATGGAGACCTTGGCACTGGTACCAAAACAAATAAAGCCAACATAGATTCTATATGGTTGAGAATTTTTACAAAGTTGAAAAAAGATTTCCTGTCTAGCAGTGCTTTGAAGGAGAGCAATCTGTTGTATCAGGGGTCTCAGGTGATCGATGAACACTAAAAAAATTACTTCTAATTATCGTTCTACTTACTCTAGGCCACCCACAGCAGGAATAGCAAAAATAGGGTGTTTTTTCTGTAAAGACTTTGCTACAGAACAACTGTCAGAAAAGCATGGACTCCAGGTTGCCTTTTTCCAGTCATCACTGTTATCTATGCTCTTTTATTTGTTCTGTGTGTGTAGCAGTTCAAGACCATCCTTAAAGTTAAGATTGCAGCCTTCAGCCATGGTGCATCGTTTCTCTGGGTGCAAATCTAATTGTTCTATATACACTGACGAACAGAAGATTTTCTTTTGAGTCATTTACCCAATGTACTTAGTGCTGATTGCCACACCTCGTGAGAGCTGGCAAATCTTAGGTTTGGGTCACCCTATCTGGCTTTGGGGTACAGAGGGGAATGAATGAGTAGGCAGGATTCTGACCCCTCACCTACTTCAGTCAGAACAGTTCTAAAGCAGGAGGGCTTTAGTCCATTTCTTGCCTCCAGATTCACCTGTTTGCATCTTTGAGGTACTGTTTTTCTGTAATTTGTTAATCTACCCCAGGAAAAAGAGTTGATCTTCTGAAAAATTGCCACTTCCTTGTCTCATGATTCTCTCCTCACAAAAGTGAAAGGTGTGGCTAACATCCAGAGGCTATTTAGGATATATATGTGGTTGCTTCCTGAGAAATTACATTGTTGCTTCTGCAATATACACACTATTTCTTTTTTTCTATTACCAAAGCCCCACAAACTTTCCTTAGTTCCTCAAAACCTGCTGTGTGGTGAGGAGACAATGAAGACATTCACATTCCCATGGATGCCTAATTTAATGATGCAACTGTCATTACAAGTGAGCCTCTGTGATCAGATAGACCTGAGTTAAGAGCCCATTCTGGCATTCTCTAGCATTAGTATGACCGTGGGCAAGTTACTGAACTCCTCCCTGCCTCAACGTCCTTATCTGTAAAACACGAATTCTTGCAGCACTTACTATAACCAGATGGTTTGCTTTTGGAGGGTTAAATCCCATAATGTGTGTGAAGCAGTTAGTACAGTGCCTAGCACCTGGTAAAGAGTTCATGAAAGGGAAGCTATTATTGTCACAATAAGCAGAGCCATAAATGTTAAAATGTCTTTCTAAGAAAGCTGATTCTAGATAATTATAACATGAACATTTACATTGCTTTCTCTGATCGTCTTGCTATTCTTTATCCTTGAGGCAGTCTGTAGGGAAGCCTGCTGCTAGTTGCGTTAAGTGTTGCACAAACACTGACTTAATATGGGCTGTAACCCCAGGTAGAAAATAGGAAGAAAGAGAATGGAATCACTACAGTGACCACCTTTCCTGGACAGAGACCTCAGAATATTGAGGTCCTCCCTCTCATGTTACAGTTTGACAGGATCTTGATAAATAATTAAATTCACTCCCTCATTTCATAAGTGGGAAACTGAGGTCCCCATGTTAGAGACAGAACCAGGACTAAATTCAGATCACTCTTCCACTATATATTCTATACATTTTATTATGAAAAATTTCAAAAATCACAAATGTAGAAAGACTAGAATCATGAACTTTTATATATTCATTGCTCAGCTTCAATAATTATCAACCCATTAACTCTCTTGAAAAACCAGGTTTGCATCTGAGTCTGGTATGACTTATCCTCTTTCACAGAGCTCTTCAGAAACAGTATCTTACAGAGCAACCCCCAGGCAAAAGAATAGAAAGAGGACATGGCATGAGAAACAAAGGCAGGCTGTAAATAAGTGCCTAAAATGTAGAAAATCTGCCCATTTTTACAGCAGCCCGGAAAACACAGACTTGTTATGAAAGGACACTGTTCCTTTAAATTACTTACTGATCCCACCCAGATCTTGCACCCTGGTCAAATGCCTGACCACTCTTGCTTTAACTTAATCTAAAAAACATGAGTAGAAGATTACAAAAGATCCAAAAGCAAAGACAATTTTTATTTCCCATGGAACAGAACAATATCAAATAGCCAACTCCATCCCCAGCAATGGTCCTTGCTGTTGGCATTTGCTTAACCAGTCTTTAATTCCTGTTTGATAAACTTTATAAGGTAAGACATAACCGTTTTGTTTTAATCACTTGAAATCAGATAGGACACCTAGGAACTATGGAAGACTAAATGGTTTACATACTTATGATGTGAAGAAAGCTTATCAAATTTTTTTATCCTCTGCTACTACTTTAAGTGCATTATCAGGGAAATATGAATAATTGTTAAAATGTAGAAATTTAAATTTTATTTTAAAGTTGTTTTTAAATTGATTTTTAATTAACAGCTTACTACATAGAATTTCAATTATGTTAATATCTTTTGGGACATCTTTTTCTTAATTTGGAACACGTTTTTATAGTTTAGTATTAACTACAGAATTCTTTATAACATGGTAAGTTTAGCAATTTGAATAGAGTATTCGATGATGTTATTTTCATGGCGAAACAAATGAGATGCAAACACTGTGAATAAAATTAGTAAACTCTGCTGAAAGATAATTGTACTTTTGAAAAGTCATAAAGTCTCTTGGATTTATTGATCCTGATATTTACCCCAAATAAATTTTAGGCAAAAAAGCCAAAACTATGGCATTTGGTTAAAGATGATCATTGTTTCTACATTTATAAAATGTAACCTATAGTAAGCATAGAGGTTTATATTTCTTTTATTTAACTAATGGCATTTTCCCCCGAAACCTATTTTGCTTGTATGTGATATGTAAATGAGAGAAAGGTGAGAACTATGAAAAACTGAGGTGAAATAAAACATGGCAAAAGTGATCAGAAATGGGTGGGCTCTTTAGATACCAAACTAATAAAGAAGAAAGAGATTTCAGGGAAGTATCAGAACTAAAAAACTGGAGAAAGTTGTAAGGGTGTCCTCTGGCTAATATCAGAAAACAGAAAGAAATAGTATGACTTTGGTTTGGGAGAACTAGATAAAAAATGTCAGAGCGAAGAGTAATAAAATGTGAGATACTGTGATTATTGCTAATGAATCAGTTGTATTAGGGAACATTGTATATACAAGGCATCGGGTATGAATTCATAATTATATGCCAACAAACTAAATGAGCAAGTGCTTAGTTCTGGGAAAGATGTGTTTATTTAAAGCCAGCATTTCCGAAGCCCAAAATGAGGCCTGCAAATGAGAAAAATGTGGTTTTCATCTCAGGGTCCTATATGGGAATCCCCTTCCTTATGTTTTTGAAGAGTTGTCTTGCTCTACAAGCTACAAGCTTGTAAAACCTCTCTTGTTCTCAATGAAATTAAATTTTCAGTCTCTTATTTCCAGAACTTCTGAGAACTTCCTTACGTACGGGGTCAAAAAAAGAGAGATGGCATATGTAATACTACGGACATGATATTACACCTTTTTCCCCTCTGAAAATGCAATAGCAGCTGTGTTTTGCTACATAGCCTTATCCTTATACTAATCTTCAGTGTTAAACTTATACAGCCCTCTGTATTCTTCTCCTTGGTTAGCAAGGGATTACTTGGAGAGACATATCCTCGTTGTGTTCTATTTCCTCAGCCCACTTCTCCTCCTCCTCCTCCTCCTCCTTCTTCTTCCTCTTCTTTTTTTTTAATACCCAGCTATCTCCACATCTTAGCATACCTGGTCTGAAGAGCAGTTGACATTTGGTCAATTACACTTGAGGCACTTGCCAAGAGAGATGCTTGGCCGTAGTGATACAAAGTCAGCTTAATAAAATTCCTGCTAGTTGATGCTATTCGAGGAGCAGACAATGGCATGGAGCCATCTACTGGTCCATCCCCAACCCAACAGCTTTGCTTCTCATTGGGGCTTCTCCATCTGGCATGTATGAAAGAAGTCAGTCACCCATCTCATTCCTCACTTTGCATATATTTCCACCCCCTATTCAAAGTCTGGAAAAATCATGCTCACAATTTCCCAGTTACCATTCCATGAAGGAAAGGTGCCGAAGAAGGAAACTGTTATTCCTTTTCCAGAACTTCTGAAGTCAATATACTTTAAACAGGCAAACATTTTCAAACCATGCAGAACATTGGTTCAAAATAAGCTTTCTTGTTTCCATTCTAGGGTATACTGAGCTAGCCACACAGGAGTCTTCTCTTGCCAGGGAAGCCTGTGGGTTTAAAAGGCATTTGGTACATAGCTGGGCATACTGAGTGCTAAAGTTTGCTGAAGATTTAGATATAGGATTAGATTTTAAATTGTTAATCCACCCAGAAAAATAGTTTCACAGGGATGTTCAGAGGCGATTGCTTCCTGATTTCAAGTTCTCTTTCTGTGCAGTAGTTCTTCCAGCTAACACTTAGAAAATCTGTTAGTTTTGCTCTCATAATCTTTTTTTTTGGCCTGGTTTTATTTTTAATTTAAAAAAATTTTTTAAACATCTTTATTGGAGTATAATTGCTTTACAATGATGTGTTAGTTTCTGCTTTATAACAAAGTGAATCAGTTATACATATACATATGTCCCCATATCTCTTCCCTCTTGCATCTCCATCCCTCCCACCCTCCCTATCCCACCGCTCTAGATGGTCACAAAGCACCGAGCTGATCTCCCTGTGCTATGTGGCTGCTTCCCACTAGCTATCTATTTTACATTTGGTAGTGTATATATGTCCATGCCATTCTCTCACTTTGTCCCAGCTTACCTTTCCCCCTCCCCATGTCCTCAAGTCCATTCTCTAGTAGGTCTGTGTCTTTATTCCCGTCTTGCCCCTAGGTTCTTCATGACCGTTTTTTGGTTTTTGTTTTTTTTTTTAGATTCCGTATATATGTGTTAGCATACAGTATTTGTTTTTCTCTTTCTGACTTACTTCACTCTGTTCTCATACTCTTTTGATTGACTGGATATGCAGCTGTAGTACAGCTTGGAACTCTGGTGGAGTTGAAGTTAACAAAGTAAACGTAGAAAATGGGGTTCTATGAAACAGAAGGGCAATTCAATTTTTGACTTGACCTCTGAACTCATTGAAATTGTGCACGTAATATTAAGACAGAAATGGTGGTGGTTCTCTACAACCCTGTAAAAATATTGGCATGGTCAGGAATTAGTTACAATGAAAACGAATGAAATAACCTTGCAGCAATCTGATACTACTTTGGAGAAGGTGGAAAAGTCAAACAGACCTTGTGATTGAACCATAGTCATCATATAGAGTGGGACTGAAATGTTTTTAAATGGCTGTGCCCCTCCTGCTCCCCATAATATAATGGGAAATTCAGACTACTTGGATGTAATTCTTTGAATATACAAAAATACTCATTAATAGATGTTCGGTTGTGTTGCCGTGATCTATTTGGATTAGAAACTTTAAAAATCTCAATGTGGGTAATTTTTTATAAATATGAATGAAAACCCTTTTCTCTTGCCACATGCCAGTTTTCAATACTACTGGCTTGAAATTAAAAATGGCAAACTCTATATTTTATTAAAGTATTTATAACTGATTTTTCTATTAAAGGTGATACACGGCAGATGATTTTTCACCATCTACCATAATGTGGAACAAACATTTTGTCTTGTATCTCCTGCTTTTGCCAGCTTTTATGAGTCAAGCAATATATGGACAAAGAAAGAAAGGATCAAAGTCCAATTTACTTGCAAGGAAAAGTCTCCAGGGTAAAAAAATGTTTTGTTCTGTCTTTATTAGTTTTAGCCTCTTAAAACCCTAACATGAATTTTTCCAAATAGCATTTGATGTAAATAGCAAACCGCATATTTAGGTATATATGTGATATTCTATTTTGATATGATAATAATGCACCTTACAAACTTATAGAGCATACTTATAAAAACATCAGAGTTTCTAGAGCACTCGTACATTTATTATCTCATTTGAGCTTCACAGTAGCCTTGTTAAAATGGGCATGACAGAGATTGCCACTCTCATAGATAAAGAAACTGAGGCCCAGAGAGGTGAAGTGGCACACTCAAGGCCGTAGGCAAATTAATTAGTAAGTCACAGAGCTAGGATTCAAACTTAAGTTCTCTCTGTTAGGTTTCTTTGTCCCTTACCACTGCTACAATGTGATGTGTAGTCATTCTCTCCCTTGATTTCAAAAAAGTTAAAAAAAAAAAAACTGCACCAAAACAAGATGGGGCCTCACCAATATGAGATACAGTTTGAGAATTAGGCAGAGTATTATTTACTTCTAGACAACTTTGCCTAGTGTTTGTTGAATTTTTAAACTATAATGTACTTTCTTTCCCTCTCACTTTAAGCAAGTTTTACTTTGGGAAGATGCTCGGAATATATGGTATTCTGTTTGCTTCTGATTTGCACAATTTTACAAGAGGAAAAGAATTTGTAGACTTAGAAAGAGATTTAGTTCTTTACAGTGTAAGCCCCATCTCCGTAGTGCCTCTCTTTTCCACTTCCTTCTCCTCTCAGAAGCAAGCAATTCATGACCACACCACCTCAGGCCTTTCCTTTTGCAGAGTTGTTTCACGAGTAAGGGCAAGGATTTTGCCTAACCTGTTCGTCCTATTTCAGACCCCACTTGCTTCATAGATCTTGTCTTCATTGTGGACAGCTCTGAAAGTTCTAAAATTTTTCTCTTTGACAAACAGAAAGATTTTGTAGATAGCTTGAGTGACAAGATTTTTCAATTGACCCCGGTTGGCTCCTTGAAATATGACATCAAACTGGCAGCCCTTCAGTTTAGCAGCTCTGTCCAAATTGATCCACCTTTTTCTTCTTGGAAGGATCTACAGACTTTTAAACAGAGGGTCAAGTCTATGAATTTCATTGGGCAAGGTACTTTCTCTTATTATGCCATCGCCAATGTCACGAGGCTACTTAAGAGAGAAGGGCACAAAGATGGTGTGAAAGTGGCTTTGCTGATGACTAATGGCATCGACCATCCAAAGAATCCAGATGTTCAAAGTATTTCTGAAGATGCCAGAACTTCAGGAATATTATTTATCACCGTTGGACTCTCTACTCTAGGTCAATGAAACCAAACTTCGTTTGATATCTGGGGATCCACCCAGTGAACCCATTCTACTGTTGAATGATTCAACCCTTGTACATAAAATTCAGGATCACCTGGTAGGTACCTAATGGGTTGGTTTTGTATATATTTCTCATCATAATATTGATAATTTGTTTACAAATTCTGTATGGGTAGATAGTGGGTCAAAAAGATGAAAGGGAAAAAATCCACCTTGGAAATGGAAAAGAAGAATCTCTCCCATGTTCTCTCTACTTTCTTGATAGTTTATACCATGTAATCTGGGGAAGTCCCAGACTCATTCTCTGGAACTTTATTGTCAGCTACTGCTGAGGATTTTGGAAGGATTAATTTCCATTCATCCACCTCAGACTCCTGTTTGTACATCCTGGGCTCATTGAACACTGCTGACTTATATTTGATTTGTAGCCAACTTGTAGTCTGCTATAATTGTACTAAGTTCTTCTTTTCCCATTACACATGTGCAGGAATATTTTTTGACTGTTTGTCTCACCTATTGCCATATTATGCTCAAGTGTAGTTCACAGACTTCCATTAAAAACAAATCTCCTTTTTTTTAGGTGTTAACAAGGTCACCCAATTTTAAATCAGCTATAACCTGCCGTCGCCCCACAGTTTCTCCCATCAAATCAATGAGTCCCACTAGATTGATCTGATTAGCTGTGTCACTGCTTTTCTTTATTGGTTGTGAGAGCCTTTCCTTGCTGCTAGGGAAAACACAAGGCAAAGCAATCAAAACAAAATCCCTCTTCACAACATTTCTCAAGGAGGAAACTCCTGGAGATAAGGTGGTTGATTTAAGTGTCAAAATTGATTTTCTTAAGAATATTGATTTTAAAAAAATTTCTTGAGAAGAGGGCAAGGACAATGTGTCCTTTAGGTCCTGAGCATCCCATATGGGCTCTTTTCTATCAGTTGAAAAAACCGCAGGCCCCGTTTCAGAGTCTGTTTTGCTCCTTTTGTCCCTTCCCTCAATTCTTTTCCCAACATTACTTTGATTTTGTTACTCTCAGTTGTTTTCAGCATGAGATGCTGAGTTTTCCTTACCTAATAATAGTGATCACGTCTTGAGTGCTCTCTGTGTATTATGCACTGCTCTGAGTACTTTACATATTTTATTTTATTCAATGTTTACAATAATCTTATGATGTAGGTACTATTATTATCTTCGTTTTATAGTTGAAAATTTGAGGCCAGCTAAAAACCCTGGAGTCTGCATGCTTAACCCTGTATAGTTATATTGAGAAGGAGAATGGTAACCATTTTTTTATGGTTTTCTCAATTAAAATTGCCTTGAAACAGTTAAGGAACATCCCTTCTCCAAAGTTACTATTGTTCCTAGACTTTTTAAACGTGGGCATTAGGGGTAGATGGGGAGAGTTCTGCCTAGACCGCAGGTGATAGGCTCAGCTCCCAGGTACTTGGGGTGAATGCTTACGTGAGCATCTCTTCTGCAGGAAAGGGGAATGTGCTGGGGTGCCTGGCTAACTGCCTAGCCCTGCCTGTGCCATAGTTTAAGGAGTCCTCACCACTGAATAAAAGAGAAGTTTCAAGCATGTTCAGGAGAGAACCCTGGGGTTGTGATGAGTCACCTGATGCTGCCTGGAGAAGACACAGGACAGGCAGCTCCTTGTTTGGCCAGATGTGTCGGTTCAGGAGGTTCATACGCCCTCCAGACACACCCTTGCCAAGAGCTCCTGCCCAACTGAGAACACAGGCTGTTGGCAGTAAACCTGAAGCAAGACTGCTTGTTTCTGGGGAAACCAAAAAATGACTAAGCATCCTAATGACTCTGCTCTCCCATAGCATCCTGTGATTTCAGCTTATTTGTTCAGATGGAAGCTCTGTGAATAAGCCACTTCTTAGAAGGAGGCGCTGCTTTCCAAACAAATCCCAGAATCCAAAGAGCTTACTAGGCTTTTCAAAGAAAGATATACCAAGCTTCAATGTTTCGAATTGCCATGGTCTAGGAAGCAGAACTTGACTTTTGATCAGAACATTGGAAAAAGTCCTCATCTAATCTGTTTCTATTACATCTGTAGTTCAGTTTTTTTAACTTTTTATTTTGTAATTATTATGCAGTTGATTTTTTTAAATAAGTTAATTCAATATAATTTAAGTACAGATCTGTGTCTACTTTGAGTGCACAATTCCCTGAGTTTTGATAGATGTATACACCCATGAAACAACCAGCACAAGTAGGATAGAGAACACTTCCATCATCCCTAAAAGGTTCCTTATGCCTCTTTCCAATATGTGCTTCCCTTGTCCCTTAGATGCTACTGATCTGACTTGTCTTCCTAGATTAGTGTACTTTCTAGATTTTTACATAAACAAGCTCACACCACGTGCACTCTTTTTGTGTCAGGCTTCTTACTGCCAGCATAATGATTTTGAAATGCATCTGGGTTGTTTTCTGTATCAGCAGTTTATTCTGTTTATTGCAGAGTAGACTTTAGTTGAATTTATGGACAGGAGTGTCCACAGTGAACAGATTTTGCAGGAGCCAAGACAAATCAAGGAACCATCACACATTCCTTGACACCTCTTGCAGGAAGTATCACATAAGAATCCCATGAAAGCATTTTAGTTCTGAATTACCCAAGAGAGACCTGATGATTCCAAGGTGAAGAAAATACTTGTGCTGCTATTTTATTATGATTTACATAACAGTATTGAAACCTAAGAAACAGATTCAAACCAATCTCCTGGATATATTACTTGGTCCTTCAAAAGAGCAAGAGAGAGTACAAAGAGATTTTAAAAATTCTTTATCACCTTTGATATTAAAAATTTTAAAGTCTTCATGGGAATAAAGGTTGTGGCAAATTGGTCTCATTCTCTGAAGATAATTAAGCAAAATATCCATTTAGTGTATCCTCTCCTTCACATACAAAGAAGGGATCAACTTGATAATTTCTGTATCATCTTTAGAATCCTAGCCTTCATTAATTTATTAATTGTGGTCCACTTCCCAGTTTTTCAAGGCTTCCTCTGTTTAGAGCCTTACTTCTGTTCTCTAAGATTTTATAATGGCTATTCTGCTACTGTAGTAAGCTGCAAATATTTTTTTTTTGTCGTAGAGTTTGTAATCCTTGCCTACTAAGTTCTTTATTCTCATCCCATTTGCTGTCATGCTAATAACTTTGACACTTTCCTCACATTTTCTCTGTTACCTTCTCATAGCCTTGACCTCATGGTCACTCGCAAAACTGGCAATTCCATTCTAGCCTTCTTTTTTCACATATATGCCATCATAAAACTCTGACTCCATTAATAAAATGCCCCTTCTTTTGCTCTGGTGAGGTCCTTTCTCTATTTATATTTTTTCATTTAAACCAGTGGTCCACAACCTTTTTGGCACCAGGGACCAGTTTCGTAAAGACAATTTTTCCACGGACTGGGGCGGGGGAAGGTTTCAGGATGTTTCAAGCGCATTACATTTATTGTGAACTTTATTTCTATTATTATTACATTGTAATATATAATGAAATAATTATACAACTCACCATAATGCTGACAGGAGGCAGAGCTCAGGTGGTAACGTGAGCGATGGGGAGCGGCTGTAAATAGAGATGAAGCTTTGCTCACTCGCCCGTCCCTTACCACCTGCTGTGTGGCCCAGTTCCTCACAGGCCATGGACCAGTACTGGTCCATGGCCTGGGGGTTGGGGACCCCTGATTTAAACTACAGTATCCACCTAGACCTTAATTGAACATGCCCTTCCCTCTGGCTTTGACCATATTCTCCCAGCTGTCCTCCACACAGCCTGACTCTCTGCTTAAGTGAAAGGCCTCATTACTTCCCAATTCTCCAGCTCTGTCCACGTGGGCCCTTCTGTCCACTCTTTTTAAATGTCCCTTCTCACTGCTTCCTTTGTCTGATTGCCCACACTAGTCTTTATGCCTTTTTTCCTTATAAACTTTGACATATAGAACAGCATTCCATCAATGAGTTGGTCCTTTAAATTTCTTTATTCAAAATTATCCAGAAAGTCCAACTATTCCAAGAAACCATCCTGTTCCTCCCCCTCTGCCCCCGCAAGTCTAGGATCTCCTTCCCAAGCAGCTTGCTTTGCCATGTTTTCTATCACTGGGGCTTATAGGCTGTAAGTGCCCTTAGGGAACGGAGCTTTGTTCTTTGTTTCCAACAGTCTTATCTGTTATGTAGTTTTGAATTCATTTTTGTTTCCACAGAAATATAAATTCCAGCAAACACAAAATCAAATGAGTTCCAAACATAATTAGTAAGTTGTGCTGTTATGGTTTTTAAGCCTGTGGCACATATTTTTAAAGGGTAATATGGCAACGCAGAAATTGAATTTTCAAATGAAATGCTTAAAAAGTGTAAAATTACACATCAGCCACAGTAGCAGTTAAATTTATCAGTTTAAAATTGATAAGGATATTGCTTATTGTAAAAAGGTGGTAAAGTGACACAACTTTGAATTTTTCCTTATTTTAGTAGTTATTTTCAAATATTACAATTTGACTTGAATTATTAGTTGTTTTATTGTCTCTTTTGAACTCCTTTCAAATTCCTTTTCTCTCTCTCCCTCCCAGAGGAAACCAAGTTTCTGACGTATATTTTAAATATTTTCACAATTTGGATCACATTGTATGTATTCATTTGCAGCTTGCTTTTCCACTCAACTTTTTAGGAAATTTATCTATGTTAAAATACTGAAATTCAACACATTGACTTTAACTGCTGAGTAGTATTTTGTTTATTGATCCATTACGCTATTGATGGATATTTTATTTCAAATTTTTTGCTATTAAGAACAATGAATGCTGAAATATACAAGCACAAGAATTTCTCTAGGGTATGTCTGGAAGGGATGTCAGGATCACAGGTGGAAGCAAGGACTTGTCCTGGGCAGCCTAGAGATAAAGCATGTACATTTCAACTTTCTAGGCACAGCCAAATGGTCTGGAGAGGGTAAAGCCATTTTACACTAAAATCGTCAGTTTTTCTGAGTTCCCATTCTCCACATGACCTACTAGTTCTTAAAGATACAAGTATCTCATCTGCTTTCAGCCTGGGTTTACACTGGCTAGTAATTTAAAATCACTGGGGCAGGGGATGAGGGAGGGAGAGGGAAAGAAAGCCATAGGTGAGACTCTGAATTTGGTAGACAGGGTCTGTGGCCAGAGTTTTACAGCTCCCAAGACCATGTTGTCAAACTTTCTCATTTTATAGATGTGGAAAATGACCTGGAAGGATATATGACTTGCCTAAGGCCAGGTGGCTAGATAATGGTGGAAACAGGATGAAAACCCTGGATGACGAAATTCCCAGCCTAAATTTTTCTCTGATTAAATCCCTAGAATCACTTAAAGCATTTTGCTATCTCTTCCCTCTAAATGATTCATTTGATTGGAAATAAAGGTAGAGTAAAAACAAAACTAAAAGGATGCAGAGTCCTCCATAAAGGTACAACTCTGACTTACCTTTAGCTTCTTCATTACATGCTTTATTTTTAACATCTTGCACAAATATTCTAGTGCTTTTTGCTTCTATCTTCTATTTTACCATGTGTAAATTACCCCTCAGATGCAGTCATAAGGCATTAATTTGACACATAACTTCTACCTTAAGAAAGCAATAATTCTATCTGTAAACGTAAGTTCTGTCCAGCGTTTGACTTCAGACACGACCTTCAGTGCTCTTGTCAGGTAATACCACACTGACCTCGAGTAGGGTAGTGAGACCTACATATTGGACAAAAACCACATCGTGAATTTCTCTAAAATTATGAATTTAAAGTAGTTTTGAAAAACATTCTGGCTAATTCATTTCTATGTGGTTAAGTAGAAAATAGCACTGAACTTGGTTAGGCAGCTCAGCCCAAGTGTGTGACCTTGGGCAAGTCACAGCACTGCGTCTCACGTTTCCTTATGAGAGAATGAGCTGCTGGACCGCATTGACTTGTAAGGCTCATTAATATTTCATGAAATCATCACCCTAAAATTTATGTTTTAATGCTGAAAAATAAGTGCATATCTGTAAAGGAATAGAAAAATAGAGAAGAGAAAATACACAATTACATATTCTGCCGAAGTCTGTAAATAAAAGTGAGAAATTTCTTATTATGGCTGATTAAGCTTGTAGTCAAACTATGGAGATTACAGAGCTGATAAAAAAGAAACAAGAGATAAAACATAGGATGCAAAAGGATAAAATTTCTAGAAAAAATTACGTTTAATGAATGCTAGTGCCCTTCATGTCTTCTATTAGTAGAGGGCTCAGAGTGCTCCTTGGGTTGTTGGCTGGGGCTTTATTGATTTTACAAGGTTAAAAAGGCTGAACTGCTATTTTTCTTAGAAATTGCATATCCCTTAGGGCATAATTAAGGTTAATAAGAAGCTGGAAGCAGAACTGTGAATTGAGTTAATGTTTCATTCCTTTTTCCCCTCCTAGGATATCTTATTTGAAAAGAAGGTAAGCACCACATGCTGTGATTACTATGAATTACTCTAAAAGCTCACATAAGAAAAACAGCATTATAATTCACATTAGAAGATAAGGTGTGACTAAATAAAAATGCTTAATTCTTTTTAAAATGAGCCACTCTATTTTGAGGCAGCCATTTGATTTATTTTATGTCACCATATCCACTGCAGGTTGGAAAATTTAGAAAAAGTAGGAAATATTTAAACGATTTTAGAGAGTGATTTTAGAAATCAACGATAACCAGACAACATAGTTTTTGCTGACTTTGATATGACTTCCTTTTTTCTAATTGTGTCTCAATACCTGCTACTTATGGGGGTCCTCCACTCTAGGAACTGTGCCTTGTGTTGGCCAGGGTTAGGCAGTGTTCCTGGCTAAGGGACAGGGCTTAGAGTTGCCCCCTGCTGCCTGATGGCTGACTAAGCTTATTCTCCTCCCTGTTGGTGGCAACCAGACCAAGTGACAAAGGAAACCGGCCAAGATCGATTGGACAGTACTCAGCACAATAGATGACCATCAGCTTGCTGAGGACTGCTCTACTGGATGTGTGTTTCTGGGTGAAGAGTTTGGAACATCTGAACTTTGTTCGATAAACTGCTTCTTTAGCATTAGGAGTATCACATAAAATAATAGGAGCCAACCAAAGCTTGTAGAGCACGACGTTTCATTATTTTATATGCCATTAAGACAGATTAAAAAAACCCTCTGTCAATTAAACTATGATACAGTACCTTCTTATGAATTACAATTTTTCATTTTATACTATGGCAAGAGTCCTTTTAGCTTTATTTAGATATAGATTTTTAAATCCTGTTATCACTTCTGTGCATACAGATAAGGGAAGATATAAGCAAACTAAATTGGTTATTTCTAAAACTTCTTCACATTCAAAGTTGAAATCCTCTAAATCACTTTTTGTCTCAGAGTCATTATTGGCTTTTCTACACAATACCAGCCCCTGTGCCACCAAAAGCGTTGGTGATGCAGCATTTCTTCAACTGTTCTTGTTGTGTCTCTGGAGTTTTATTCCATCTCATTCTGGAAGCGCTGAAGTGCATGTGCAGAAAATCCCAGCTTCATCTTGGTTGGGCCTGACTCATTTAATATGCATTCTGGTTTCAAAGATGTGACAATAAGGAAAAATATGCATCTTAGAATTGATAAAATATGGTATAAGTCAAATTTTTTCCTTTTTTGAGTAAAGGAGTATTTGGTGTTTGTATACAATCATTGAGCCTGGATGTGTTGTATAGAAGAGAAACAGCAGAAATTCCAAAAGTCCACTGAAAATGTTTATTTTTCCATTTTAACTGGCAAATGATGTTATACATAAATTTTCAATGGGAGGTCTATTTTATTTAACCATGGCAACATTTAATAATACTTTATTAGCTGGGTCTTCCTAGATCAGAGTTTTCCTGGAAGAATTTAATAGGGAGAGCAAAAGCTCCATATATTTGCAAGGTAAAGTTTCTTCAAGGAGTGTTCCATTTAGTTGTGTACTGAATGAGATTTAAAATGCTATATTTCACTGAGTGTTAATATTGTGTTTCATTATTGATTTAGTGTGAACGCAAGATTTGTGAATGTGAGAAAGGGGATCCAGGAGACCCAGGGCCTCCTGTGAGTATATTTCTGTTTTGAACTTAGGGTCAAGTCAGGAAGTCCTAGCGATGATAGCTCTGCTCTGAAAACACTGGGCTACTTTGTGCTGTTGAAAAGCAGTTGTGTGCAAATAGCAGCAAAAACAGAAACGCTGTTCCTTTCTTTTATTCCTAAAGGGATACATTCTGTCCTTAGAAATAAGCTTGAGATTTTACTGAACTGAATTGAGGGCAGATTTGGTTTAAAATGCTGACGTTCTTCCCACGAAGGATATTTCAGTATCACTTTTGATGCAACAATTGAAGCCAGAATTTCTCAATACTGAAGTGAAAATTTAGAGAAAGAGCTCATACAAATCCTCAGTGCTCTAGGCAAAGCTTTATCCTACTTCCACCTAGAAACAAGTGACCTCTCCAGAAATTAACTGTGTCTTCACACTTAGCCAAGTGCAACCCCAAAATGCCTCGTGGGGAGGAAGCTTGTCAGGAAGCTCTGGGAATTAGAGTGAATTGTGTGAAATGGAAGACACCACTTGGCAAACAAAGGTAAATGGCAGGATTTACTAAGATGATTCAATACTTGAAAAGATAATCCCCAAAGGAGTGCTTCCTTTATATTCTGCCTTAGTATCTGGTAGGTGCCATGTCTGTACTGGGAAGGCATTGGAAATGACATCACAATGACTGGAGATATGCTGAATGTTTCTCTAACAGACACCTTCAGGTGCCTCCACGCTGCTGCTTCAGTTTTTCATTTATTTCTATGATTTCAAACCTTAGAGGTCAAAAGCCCTGTGGAGATACTTCACAAAAATTCATTGATAATGTTTTTGAACTGATGCTTGTATTTGGGGGCAGGGAGGGGAATGTGTACAGTGAATTTCTTAGACTATAGCACATTTTCCCTTGAGTCTTGGGTCCAAAGCCTCTACTTTTTTAAATCATTCTACTAATCAAGGCATTAGAAAGAGGGAGTGTTTGTCTTTTTTTCCTCAAAATACAAGTTAGATACATTACATGATAACGTGGCAGTCAGTAGAAGCTGATTTTGGCCAAAGCAAAGGTTTAACTTTCCCTTCCTATAAAGTCTTAGTTTATACTTATTACACCAAGAGATTGCCAGGGAAGGTTTGCTTGGGATATTCAATTACGTTTTAGAATAAACAGTAAAAAAAAAAACCCTTACAACTGCTGAGCTAATCTGACAATTTCAGTCCTTTAATATTGTTGGAAGAGATTACTGCACCATGTTTTAATAGGGATAGCCATAGAAATATGTTATTTAACATTTATTGAGTGTTCCCAAAACCAGTTCACAGAAAAGTGAGATTTTTGGTGGTTTGAGAATAGGAAAATAAAATGCCTTTCTAGAATAGGATTGAAGAACTCTCTTCTTCCATCTTTTGAGATTCTCTCTTGGACATCAGGGACAGAGAGACATTATCTTTTTTGAGCAAATCTAGAGAATCTGCCATTTCAAGACTGTGCCGTCTTCCTGGTGTGTAGTAAGGGAAAATAAAGTTGCATCTCTGCTTGGTATATAAAGTGTTTTTTACAATCTTCTCTAACCTTATGGAATGAAGCTGATCAGCAATTAATGTAAGGTGTAGGAAACTAATAGAATGCCTGCTCCATATAATCTTTTTTCCCTTTGCCTTCTGGGTACACATGGAAACCCAGGTATCAAAGGTGAGCGAGGACCTAAAGGAAACCCGGTAAATGAATAAACAGCTTTCATTTAAACCAGAGTATCACCTTCTAGGTCTACTTAAATAACAAAAATTAAAAAAACAAAGGATTGTAATATACGCCAACGCCAAAAATCTGATGATTCCTTCGAAGAATACAGGCTGTTTACTTCCTACATTATCTGTCTGGTTTGTGTAAGCTTGTATTTACAAATTCTGAGAAACATATGACCATTTTAGTCAATAAGTTCAGGAAACCTAGGGAGCTGAATAAAGAGAAACTTGTTCTTAAATAATGGTGGCCTAAATTAATTACTACAATGTTCCACGATCACTAATACATATTCCAAAACAGATTGCTATTGACACTTGTGTTTTTTATGGATTTACTTGATGGGTAACTCACCTACAATAACAATAGGAAAAACACCAGATTGTCTCTTACTCCCAGACCAAGTTCGGGCATTTCCCCAATTCTTTTCTTTGTGTACTCATCAAAAATATCCTAAATTAATTAAAAAAAAAATATATCATTGTTGGGATGATGGTCTTCCAAGTTCAAGAGCAACAGAAGGAATCATAGGAGAGAGATTAGCAGATGTAACCATGTGAAAATTTGAGGAAAATTTGTATATAATGAAAAATAATATTAAAATAAAGAGGAAAACATATAGGGAAATGTTTATGTCAAAATACAATGGACATTGGGTTAATTGCTATAGTACATAAAGACTTTATAAAATAGGTGAGAAACTAATAATTAAATGGTCAAAGGACACAAACAATTTTCAAGAGAGGAAATAAATCCAGTGAAAAAAGAAATAGAAAAATGTTAAATTTCACTGGATAATGAATGAAATTTAAAGACAGACAACGAGGTACCCTTTACTACTAATTATTCACATTTTAGAAACTTTGGACTCCAAGGGTGTTGGGTTGTTTTTTGCGGGGGAGGGGAGTAATTTTCTAGTTCACGGAGTTTGTTTTTTTCTGTATTTTAAATTTTAAAAAACATTTCTTACAGCACTTAACACAGCAATATTAAAACAATAATAACTAGTGATAGCAATGTGGTGGTGAAACGGGTTTCCTCTTCATTGCAAAGGTAACTTGGCACAAACACACAAACATTTTTGGAAGCAATTAGGCACTATAAGAAGCATTCAAATATTCAAAATTTTAATGCCAGTAACTCCATTTCTGAGAATATGTTTAGGGAGGCAATGAATAATATAATAAGTTAGGTGCATAAAAGTACTTTGCCAGTTGCCTGCTTGTCAAAGAAAGGGAATGTAAAGCATCCTTGGGTGGCTTTACAACACACACATACACACACACACACGCATACACACACCCCTACACTCACCCACTTTGTATGGGTCTAAATTGATGCCATCATGTCTTCTTTTTGCTTTGTTAAATACCTGTTGTAAGTCTTTGCACACATTTCATTTATTTGGCTTGTAACTTTGTGCCATATAATATATTTTCCTAAGTCTTGCTGAAATCAAGCAATCACTTTTAAGGACATTTTGGAAAACATTCCAAAGCCCCTTGGAGAAAAGCCAGAGTGGCTGGCTCCTAGTGGGTACAATGCTATATTTGAGAACAACGGCCGTGTTGTTAAACTAGGATGCAAGTCTCGGCCTAAGCTGTGAAAATATACCTGGATTCTGCACCCTATACATCTGGCTTCACTCCAAAGGGCAAAGGCTATCTGAGCTGCTATTTTCTTCCCTAGACTGCATGGTGAAAATGTCAATGGTCAAGGTCAAAGATATTTTCCCCATTGGTTTAACATATTAATCTGGGAAATCTGAATAGTGAATTTTATTGAGCAATCACTCACTCTGCAGGGCCATGGAATTTTGACTAAGTTTTTTCTTGACACAGGGTGACGCTCAAAAAGGGGAACCTGGAGAAAGAGGCCCAGGGGTACGTACACAACTGAAATGCCTTCCTAAGAAAGTAATCCCAGGATGCTAAGATTCTGTAACGGATCATTTTGACCCCTGCAATGCAAGTGCAAAAATGATTTATGTCCACGTGTGCTCTTGATGGCTCAGACAGGCAATCAGACAGATTATGATCTTAGAAGTGGAACTGTGAGGAGAAAATACTCTGTCCAAAAGGAGTGGTGATGGGACAGGGCGGTCTGCCACATGACATTCGTTGATGGTCAAGTTGAGATTTGTGAAACGCTCAAATAAGAAAAATATTTTGCTTTGCTTCTTATGGTTTTTTTTTTTAAATAAAGAGTAAATTAAAATTCTGGGAGCAGAAGAATTACATAATCTCAACTATCCTTTTGTAAATCCAATTCTACAGGCAGAAGAAGAGATTGTTCTAGTTGATTTATTATCCCTAAAATTAGAAGATGTCAGAGATTGTGTGAGAAATAATTATAGTACATTTCTTCTTTTGCATTGTCCTGGAGAACTGCAGCAGTGTAGCAAATAGCAGAGAAATGTACAGTGACTTAAAAGGAGGCTGAGTGACATTCCTCCTCCCAGCTTTTCCCCTTGGATGAAAGCCCAGGACTCAGACCCAGAGGTTTTAAAAATGGTTCTCTTGGTGTTTTTAATCAATTTCATGAAAAATTCTGATAGAAAGTTTGATAATTTCAATGGAAATTCCTTCAGAAATTTGTGTTACTCATTCAGGAAAGACTTCTTAGGTATCTTACATATATAAAGCCTACTGTTATGTGAAAATAAAATTAAGACAGAGCACTTATTTTTGTGAAACGTTCATTATCTCAGAGGAGAGGTAAAACAGCTACAATATGAAGTGGAATGTCAAAATATTGTAAAAATTTCACGCATAAAGTATAATGGGCATTCAGAGGAGACCGGAGCTATCAGGGTAGGTTCTACAGGATGACCCCTGAAGGGTGTAGGACTGGGACAGGTAAAGACAGAACAGGAAAGTGGAAGGGGCAGGCAGTCTAGATGGAAAGGGCTGTGAGCAGCAACCAGAGGGAGGGCAAAGTGTGGGGAATGGTGAGATGGGGTGCCTAGGGAGGAGTATTGGCAGAGTGGGTGGTCCATGCCGGCTGGAAGGCTGGGCTTTGCAGGGTGATGGGCACCTCCTGAGATTTTAGATGAGGCGTATGGCCCAAGAGCTGTGGATTTGGAAGATGAATCTGGCCTGGCTCTAAAAGCAAAACTGAAGTGGGAACAAGCAGAAGGAAAGAGCATTTTGAAGAAGGTTTGTTGCTACAGGCTGTAGGAGAAGTAACAGGGTCATTAGCTAGAGCTGCTCCAGCCAATGTGAAAGCTGCTGGCCATGTGTGCTTACCGAGCAGTTGAAACAGGCTAGCCGGAGTGGAGGCGTGCTGGAGGAATAAACTACACACTGAATTTTTATGACTTAGTACCAAAAAAAAAAGATGTAAAATATCTCATCAATAATTTTTTAATATTGATCACATGTTAAAATGACAGTTTTTGGACCTATTGTGATAAATACAATATATTATTAAAAATTAATTTCACCTTTTCATTCTTGCAGTTTTTAAGTGGCTGTTAAGGAATTGAAAGTGACATAGGTGGCTCACGTTATACTGGACAGAACCGGGCTACAGTGATGACAAAATAGAGAGGAAGAGAACATTGTGAGAACCAGGAAGGGGTAGAAATGAGGGGATGCAGTGACTAGCTCTACCTCAGATGTTCAGCAAGATTTACTGAGCACTTGCCATGCGCTGGGCCCTCTTTTAGGTGCTGGGGATACAGAGGTGAGCAAGGTGGAGAGACCCTGTTTCATAAAGCATTCAATCAACAGACAAACAAGTGAGTAAGAACTCCAGTCAGTGAGAGGGTTATGAAAATATGAAACAGGGTCCCTAGGGGGTCCTAGGCAGAAAGAGCAGCAAATACAAAAGCTCTGAGGCGGGAGCAAGCTTGGTGGGCCCAGGAAGTGCGAAGAGAGCCAGAGTTTGAGGAAGAGTGGCGGGGGAGATGAGGCTATGAGGTAGGCAGGGTCTAGATCACACAGGGCCTTGTTGGCCAGGGTCAGGAGAGTGGATTTAAAACTAAGTGCCCTGGAAGCTGTTGGAGGATTTTAACTGGTTGGATTAAAAGAATGGAAGGGGCAAGTTGAGAGCAAAGATGATTATAAATTTTGATTCTGTATGATTTGAAATATGATGGTACCATTCATAGAAATAGGGAAGTCAGAAGCAAATTTTGCAGAGACCAATGAGTGCAGTGCTGAATATCTTAAATTTGAATATTTTAAAACTAGTAAGTAAGGTGCCCTGAAAGGAAGAAAGAAAGGTGAGATCAACCAAACAATAAATTGACCGGAGAGTTCGGAAAACAAAAGAAAACAAAAACCAAAAAACAGGAAAAAAAAGAGAGTATACTATAAAAAGTAATATTCCTTTATTTTTGTAAACTGTATTGGCCCCTTCCTAAATACAATCTTAACGCTCTTAACATAAAATAATGACAGAATTTTAAATATGGTGGTATATTATAAGCAGTGGAGGGCACCCCAAAATTCCTGAGATTGAAAGTCCAGCCTTTTTTAGTGCTGCAGACATGAATTGTTTTTATAAAGAACCCCAATTTAACTATCTTAATGTGGCCTTTAATTTCAAGCACAATACTAAACATAAAACCGTTTATGTGACTAAGTATTTCTGACATGGATTAAATTGTAGTGTAACAATTTTTTTCACTAGTTTTACTTTTATTTTCAATTTCTCAGTGACTGCACATTTGGCGAGAAGTGTTATTTCCTTCCTAAAGAATTCCTTTTTACCTTTTGTAAAAAAGTCATACACAACAAAATTTTGTACTCTGACTCACGAGTAACTACAATCACAGCTTGTTTATTTCATTGGTTTCTCCAGCTCACTTAAAATATGTCTTACAATTCTATTTTCATACTTAGAAACTAGTTGTATGAAAAAGACATGTGATCGTATTAGAAAAAGACTTGCTGTTGTTTAAAGTTGGTAATTTCCCAGTCTGTTTAATATTCAGTATTGTGTTACTTAAAAGGGTTTATGGGCAGCGACACAATGGAGAAGGCTGTGCAGAATTCCCAAGAGCGACATACAAAAGCAGCAGAAGCACTGGCCCCTTATTTCGCCTGAGATAAAATATAGTAACTTAAAGGTCACTGTCGCACTAAGGTTGACAAAGGAACCATTCATTTCCTGATGTTCTATATTCTAGACCGAATTTAAAAGGAGGACCATAATGGATATAAATATTTACGGACACTTTAAAGGCCATTATCTCAGCTCATTTTCAAAGCCAATTTTTCTAATCGTCTCTGTGAAGCATCCTCAGCTGTGATAGTTCATAGTTTAAAAGTCAATAGAACAATTTTGAAAGCACTATTATAGGTCGTCACTTCTACAATGAGATTCAGTGTATAGTTTCTCCTTTAGCGTTGGGCCAAAGGGTAAGAAATTGGGTTTGAAAAAATATGTGGAACTGAGAATAGAATGTAATAAAAGGAAAAAATAGGTTCTTTTCTTCCCCCTACTATATGCACATTCCCTAAGTGCAGAGAGAAGTGAAAGACCTTACCTTTATACGGTCTTATTTTCCAAGACTACACAGATGTGTTTTGTTATACTTTGTAAATGAAAAACATCAACTACTTCCTCCAACTATGCCTTCTAATATCATATTTTACTTTTCTTTTTTAATTAGGGAATCCCTGGGTACAAGAGTGAGAAGGTAAGTTGGTAACAACAAATAGATCAGAATTTCATAAAGAAAAACAGCAACATAACTGTATTTATATACTTAATAAAAGTTATTTTCCTTTATTTTTGTTAAGTCTGGATTCCCAAATTCCTAAGTATATTCTCAACTCTGTTCACATAAAATAATAATAGAACTTAAGATACAGGTGTACGTTATAAAGGATGGAAGGAAGCCTAAGATTCCTGAGAATCCAGCCTCTCTTAGCCCTGCAAATATGAATTCTTTTAATAGAGAACCCCAGTTTAACGGTCATGCAATACGGGTATCAAGATCAAAAGTTTCTATGTACAGATGGATGCAGCAATAGTACAGTTAGGCTGCTGCCTTGGTGCTTAACTTCCTATGAAATGTAGACACAAGACCCTCTCATGGGGGAAAGAGGATCTATCCTGGTTAAGCAGTAAAGAATTACTTAGTTCATTCCATCAGGCATCTGGGTAGAGCTTGCAGGGGCAATAAATTTGACAAACAAAGGTTATGAGTTGGTAGATTATTTTATTATTCTTTGCAAATTACCAATTAGGAAATCAAACTGCTTCCAAAGAAATTAACACGTTAGCCTGGGGCTCGGGAATCTTTGAAGGGGTTCAGTGGTTCATTCATAAGTTTAAGCCACTATTATTATATGCTCTCTATTATCAGATTTTTCTGTCTGAAATCAGAAGATACCCATCATCATTCATGCTGTCCTACAACCCTCAGACCTGGGCAAGAGGCATGCACTTTACAGGGCCCTGCTCCGGGTCTCCTCCAGCCTCCTCGCTCATGAGGGAGCCAGGTGTCTGCAGAGTGAGAGACCCATGTCCCCTTCTCCTGGATCACGCTTTGGGTAACTAGGCCCCTAGAAGTCCCTGCAAAATGGCCTGAGCCTGCTTTGAAGGCACACACGAACCTCCTTCCCATGTCCATCTTCTTCCTAGGCCTGAGGGAAACCAAATGGAAGCTTTGTTGGGGCAGGAGGGGGCCGCGGAGGGGGCTTTGTTGTGCTGTCTGCGGCACCATCACAGACACATACTCGCAGCTCCTTTGGCTGTGGGAGGAGCTGGAGGCGGGAGGTGAACTGAGAGCTGGGCTGTGGGCTGTGGGCGTGGGCCTCCCACACGGACCTCTGAGGAACTCCAAAATTCTCTCACTTTTTACTCCTTTTGGAGATACATTTGTCAAGAAAGGAAGCCAGAACATGACGAGTTTATTAGCTCGATTTGGAACTTTCAGCTACTTAGATATGTGGTATGTGGGCCTCTGCTTATACTCTTGCTCTGGGCCCTGTAAACATTAGGGGTGAACCTACACCCAGGCATATAAATATATCCCTAAACACTGGAAATGTTAGGTCGAAAAGGGGAAGAGCGTAAGAAATGCACTGGAACATGGACAACTCAATATCTTAGAGTGTCTGTTTCTTCATCCATATAGAACTGGATTAATACAAGCCTCCCTAATTTACAGGGTGGTTGGAAAATCAAATAGAATAATGGATGTGACAATGTATTTTAAATTATTTGCTGGTCTGTAAACATAAGGTGCTATTATAAAGAGATAGGGAACAAGTGATAATATGGGAAAGTTAAAAAACTTTCATGATTGTAAAACTGTCCTATATACATAGTTGAAGAAAATTCTCCATGCCATCACCATTTTGATTTATACAGTATGCTAATTATCAACACCAGGAAACTCTCTGTATATTTTTTTTTTTTGAAAAGATTCACTTAAACTTCTGGGGAATTATAGATTCACTGGAGGGGCCCTCGTTTGGAAAATACAAGCTGTCGGAGCAAAATGACCCTGAACCGTAGACATTCAAACCAGAATTTCACCAGGATAAGCAGCGTCAGAAATCGAGGCTGGGAACAGAGCTAATCTGTTCAGTTTTTTCTGAAGCACTTGCTCTTGGGAACTTTGTAATTCTGACCATTCCACAGGGATTACTGAGCCCATCAAAAAAGAAAACGCCTTTGCAGAGGTGAATAACATGAGTACAGTATCTTCATTGATGAGAATCTGCCCCCATGCCAATGCTGTTCCTCAGGGCCCTATAGCTAACAAATCTGTCTGGACAAATGGAACGCGAATTCTAGCCCAAAGAATTTTGAGCATATTTATGGTACTTTTCTGTTTTATATTTTGGTGGCTGACTCATTTTATTTCCATCTAACATTCTTCAATTAATTGCTTTCTAATTGATTCTTCAAGAGTGATTTTCCATTTGCATTCAGCAATAAACGTTCAATTTGTTTTAAGTGAAAGCTCAGTTTTTCCTGGGTCAGTTTGACTCCCAATATGATGTGGAGAGAGAACAGATGGCTTTTGTTTTTTGGGTTTTTTTAACTTTTTATTTTATATTGGAGTATAGCCGATTAACAATGTTGTGATAGTTTCAGGTGCACAGCAAAGGGAGTCAGCCATACATATGCATGTATCCATTCTCCCCCAAACTCCCCTCCCATCCAGGCTGTCACATAACACTGAGCAGAGTTCCCTGTGCTGTACAGTAGGTCCTTGTTGGTTATCCATTTTAAATATAGCAGTGTGTACATGTTGATCCCAAACTCCCTGACTATCCCTTCCCCCCATCCTTCCCCCCGGTAACCATAAACAGATTGCTTTTGAATAGAGACATAGGTGGATCTAAAAATTGTACCTCCCTCTTGCCTGCTCCCAATGCCAGCAATACCCCATGCAGGACCCTAGGCAGAAGTGTCAGGTTAATGGAAAGTAACTTGCAGACCATGGCAGTGTACCCTGTTCAGCTTTGGGCGGCTGAGGGAGAACACGGACTTGGGAGCCTAACAGACTCAAGCTTGTGGTCATGGGCAAGCTACTTAATCTCTCTGAGCCTCACTTGCCTTGTGTACGAATGGAGATACATACACCTTGCAAGGCTGTTGTGGTGATCACCAATAACGTCAAGACTTTAGCACATACTCTGCATCCATAATTGGTGGTCACAATTATGATATTCCTTTTCAGAGCAAAGTGTGATCTGCAGGTTTGCAGTCAATCTGTGAACTATTTGTTGCTATTTTGTGATGAGATGAAGCTTGCACAAGAATATAAGTCCACTGTATCACTAAACATACTGCTTAGTTCAGCTGACATTTATTTTTCATAGCAAGACTTCCCTAATGAAGGAAGCAGGGCAGTGATGAACATTCTAGTGCAAGTTCCTTATGTAGTGGCACTTTGAGTAGCATGCTTTAGAGGAGCACAGAGATAATAAAGCAGCAGCAGAAACAGAAACTAGTAGTGAGGGCACCAGACTAGGAGTCATTGGCTGGCATGGACATTTACATAAATCATTCAACCTCCCCAACTGAACTGCCTTATCTTAAAAATATGAATTGCTTCGAGGCTCAGAATAAATATAGATATGTATGAATATACTTCGAAAAGTCTAACTTCGGTTGTTTTTCTAATGGACCTTGTTACTTTTTAGTTCTAATTAGTAGAAGTCTTGAAAGTCTGATATAGTGGATTTGTATTTAGAGGCCCCAATTCTCATTCTATCTGAACAAGTTACTTAACCTTTTTAAATCACAAATTTTCCATCTGTGAAACTGGGCTAATCATATCTACCTCAGACAGTTAACGTCAGATTAACTGACATAATGTCTGTAAAGTAACATTAATAATAAACAGGAAGGCATAATTTAAATGTTAATTTGTTTTTCCGTTAATATTCCAGGAAAGGCAGTTCAGCAGTCTGTGGTGATGGAAAATACACAGCATGCTTGTTGCCATGCCCGACTCTCTCTCTCGCCGCAGACCTTGATCATTCATCGGGGCTCCTTTCTCCACCAAGTCTGCACATGCTCTCAGAACCTTTCTCACAGTTCTCTAGGCAAACACTACTAATTGCTCAAAGTTGGTGCTTAGGCTGGAGCATGTGGTGTTGTGGAAAGAATAGGGGCTCGGAGTCTGAGTAGAACTGGGTTGAGACCTGATTCTTCTTACTAGCTCTAGGATGGAGCAAAGTTACCTTGTTGAGCTTAAGTTTCCTCATTTATAAAATAAGATGAAGGTGAAGGGGATTATGAGGTACAAACTGCCAGTTATAATATAAATAAGTCACAGGGATGTAATGTACAGCACAGGGAATATAGTCAATATTTTGTAGTAACTTTGGATGGTGTGTAATCTATAAAAATATTGAATCACTGCGTTGTACACCTGAAACTAATATGATATTGCAAGTCAACTATACTTCAATAAAAAAAGACATCTATGGATCGAATTGAAAAAAAAAAGGAATTGTAAAACTAATCTCATTGGGCTATAATGTGGATTCAATTAAATCACATATGCAAAGGGCAGATAAAATATGGTAGATGCTCATTAAACCTTAGTTTCTTTCCTCTTAATTTGATCCATGTCTCAAAAATGTTAAACCTCATTAGGCGGTATCACTAATTTGATTGTGTTAAGAATGACTCATGGATAAAATTTTTCAGAGTTCAATGCCCGAACAACCCACAGTATTGAGGATAAAATTGTGTATAACTCATCAGACTGCTCATGTCATAAGATTCTGCTGGGAATCTTTTAAAAAGAATCCGAACACTGAATGACTGCAAATGTCTTCTTAGTTCATGTATTCATTTTTTAGGGTGAACGTGGAGAATGCGGTAAACCAGGAATAAAAGCTGACAAAGTAAGGAACTTGTTTTTAAAATGCTAACAGCTGTGATCCCTTTGGGACTGAGTTTCCTTACGAAGAAATTCCTGGATTCATTATGTTGCTCTCACTACTGGAATTAGAGAGTCATCGGCTCAATTTTCACGTCTGTAAAAACATGAAGCAAAAAACAAAGCCATCCCTAACTTTATTTAATGGAGCCCCCAAAGGCCTTTCTTACGGACCATTAAGACTTCGCCTTGTGGCACCCTAACCTTTGAGGCCAGGCCCACTAAATGTTATGGTGAAAAGGATAACTTAACTAGCAAAGTCAATTCAAGCTCCAGATGGGTCAAAGGAGAATTGTTTTCCAGATGTAAACGCTGAGAACAAGCACCTTCCAGAGTGAAGAACTCTATGAAATAGGTTAATGAAATACTTTTCAGTAATGTGGAAGAACTAGACACAGATAAGGATTTGAAAATGCAGCAAGCCACAGATAATTGGGTAGTTATTTACCTTTCATTAAAAAATAAATATGAATAAAATATGTAAACTGGAGACAATATTAAAACGTTAAGGAGTTCCTTAATGGACCAGAAATACATAGAAAGTATATTTGAAACATGATAAAGGGTCCAAAAAAGTACAGAGTAAAAGTAAATAGTTTTCATTATAGTTAAGAACTGTTACCAGCATGCCACCAAGATACCAAAGTCTTTCAATATCTATTTTTTAATTATGGGAAGAGTCAAGGAGAGAAAACGAGGAGGAAGGTGAAAAGAAAAGGATAAAATAGTGACACTGGCCTATGTAACTAAACACTTTAAATAGGCTGAGACTTTCTGAAAGCTTTTAAACTACTGTAGAGTTAAAGGTCAGGTGAATCTGAAAAAATGTAGGCTTGGTAATTATCTCTGGACAAAATGAAAGGTGTGATAATGAATGGATTCTTCCTGGAGAATAATTGAAAATGGGAGATGGACATAGACTTGAAAATACAGAAGAATGGACACATAGAATAGAACAAAAATGAGTCAAAAAAATAACTGGAAAAACTATTTGAAATAAAAACGGCTGACAAAGATTTAATACAGTTCATTGACTAAGATGGCAGGGATTGTTAAATGCCCTATTATTTTCTGTGCTAAAAAGAAAGAAAAAATACTGCCCATTATAAATGTAAGGTGCAACTGATTGTACGATGTATCCCAATTTCAGAGATGTAAAAATCTGAAAAAATGCATGTCTAAGGTCAATGAAATATAGTGCCCTTGATGTGAAGAGTTCATGTAAGTTTACACATAAAACGTACAAAGAACACAAAGCAACATAAAAGAGGAAATATAAATGGGTAATAAATGAAAAAATTATCCAAACACATAAGCAATCAGGTAAGTAAAATTAAAACATTAAAATATTACTTCACCTATCAAATTAGCAAGCACTGAGATAATATATAATACTCAGTATTGATGGAGATATTGTAAGATGAAGATGCACTCTCTATACTCAGGTAGTGAGAATGGAAATCTGAACAAAATTTATGGAGGAAGTTTTTACTTTTTCTTTCCATATATGGTGTGAGAGACAAAAGAGGGTGAATGAGAGCCTTAAATGTGCTTACAGTCTCTGTGTCAGTCATCTTCTTCTAGGAAATTATCCTTAGGAATGAATCAGAAGTTGAACAAAGATTTATACACAAAGATATTCACTATACTATTGTTAACAATAGAAATCATCAGAAACAACGTAAGTGTCAACACTAGGGAAATGAGTAGCGATGACAGAATCATATTCTTGGATATTATTCAGTTTACTAAGAGTTTTTAATGACATGGAAAAATATTTTTGATAGAATAGAAGACCAGATAAGTAGGACACGAAATTGGATATACACTTTGATCAAATTATTTAAAGAAAGACTTACTGGATGAAATAATAATATTGGATGAAAATATGCCTGAAATGTTAACAGCTGTTGCTGTTAGAAATTTACTTTTTTTCTATAATTGTCAAGGTATGTCTATTATAAACAGGTTACATTTTGGTAATCAGAAAATAAGTGGAAATCTGAGAAAAGAGAGACTAGATTATATTATACTGTCATAAAAACAAACTTTAAAGGGCTTCCTAGTTATGGGACATATTGAAATACTTTCTGTTAGAAGAGTGTTGAGTATAAGTTGTGTTTTGCCAAGTTCTATGTATTGAAGATGGGCAAGAGAGTGATGTAGACATTGTGGAAACTCACTAAATTGTTAATTTAACTGACATTGCCTTGCTGGAAGGAAACAATATTCCACCAAGTTTATTGGTTTCTAAGGATTCTTAAGAAATAAATTTTTTAAATTCTGATCAAAATGTCAATATACAGGCAAAGGACTTAACCTAAAATCGTGTTCTCATGGAGTTTGTTTACTAGAGAAAAGTTTACTAACAAGTTGGCTTGTTAATTAGGATCGTTTTGTTAACAGTGAATTTGGTGGCTTTGATGTTTGGATAACCTGGGAAGACTGGCCATTACTGGGAACACAGTTCCTTCTCTTCCATGTAAAATCATTGCAAATTGAATGGATATTTAGAGCAACTTACCGTTAATTTTATTCCACGGGGATCCCCAGCGCCAAATGGACCAAAGGAACCCGGAGGACTTCAGGTAAGAAGGCGAAAACCAAATCTAAGTCTGTATTAGAATACCTAGGGAGCTTTTAAAATCTCTGTGCCTCGTGCACCCTCTACCAATTCAGTCAGAATGTCCGGGGATTGGAGTCAGGCATCAGTATTTTTAAAGATTCTCAGGTGATTCCAATGTGAAACAAAGTCTGGAAACTGGTGCTCTAATATTTTGAATAACTAAGGCTCCTTCAAAGATAGGTACTGGCAGGTGAGTCTACTTAGTGAGTAGCTGAAGGGATAAAAGTTAAAAAATTAGAGTTTAGGAAGACGAATAAAGTCAAAGCAGTTAAAAGCAGGATGTAACAATGTTTGTGTTGCTGTTCTAATGCAGTAGGAAAAGCTATGCATTTAATCTAAATTACAGCATTTGTATTGTTCCATCATGATAAGTAGTAACTGCTCAATAACATGGAATGATTCTTTAAAGCATTTATTTTAGACTTATACCAGGGATTTCAGAAAATAATTGGATCAGTTTTTCCAGTCTGGGGACTTGTCTTGTCTAAAGCTGTAATGGGAAGAGGGTGTGTATTTGTGTGAAGAACTAATTTCAGCATTTCAAAAAGTCTACGGAAAATTATACCTTTACCCAAAATTTCCTAGATGGCATCTAGTCGACCATCAACGCCTTTGTCCTGGTCTGAAATTGTGTCAGGACAGGGCAGTAACTCTGATTATCACAGGTCATTGGAAACTCCAACTTACAGTTATATATGCCTTCGATATATATTTTTAAAGTTGTTGTTTATTCTTTCCAAAAAGGGGTCCAGCACAGGAATAATGTTGGAAACGCAGGTTTTGAAAACAAACACCTCATTAATAAATGTTTGCTCTCAGTTTAGGTACTATTTTAGAAGCTGTGTGTTTGACACAAGGAATTTTATCTCATTCCATTTCTCAGTCGTGTGTAACCCCAACTTAACTCTGAGTTAGATAGTCTGACTTCTAACTCCAGGATCTCTAGGGACCCTAATGAATGATTCATTCCTGATTGGCCTTCTGTACACAGAACTAATTCTCGGTTTTCATCTTGGAGCAGGGCATTACTGGACCTCCAGGGGATCCAGGCCCGAAGGGGTTTCAAGGCAATAAGGTAATCATACCTGTTGATTATAGACAGGCAGAGCGCCCTTCCCCTAGTGAGCTATGGTAATACACGTTTTTATTAGGCAGAAGTCAATGTATTCTTTGAGGACGAATCTTTGGAAATACATAATAACCTGCAGGTGTTATACACAGAATCATGTTTAAGTACACGCAGGAAGTCAGTGTCATAGTCTTTTCATTTATTATTATTATTTTATTCAAAGGGGCATTATTAAATATAAGCCATTATTTTTGCAGTGTTTCCATCTTATTCCCGCCCTTTTAGTCATTTTATGACTCACTAGAAACTGAAAAGTAGTAATAAGCAACACAATTCAAATCACTCTATTTCCCACAGGTAATGTCAACTCAATACACAGTTTATAAGAGAAGGGGATTTATAACTGTCATACCAACAAAAATGAAACTTTTTTAAATTGCGAGGGTGTAATCTCTATCAGTACCAGCCTTGTAATGTCATTCCACAGGTAACCAGGCAAGACGTATAGGGAGGGGTTGAAGAAGAGCCAGATGGAACCAAAAGTTGAGATAGAAGGGATCTTTAAAAGACCTGTTTATAAGACTCCATTTTCCAATGAGAGTGGCCATTAATTTGCTGAAAACAAGCGTTTTAGTGCCTTTTTAACACTTCTCAGTGCTTAGTGAATTCCACAGATATAGTAAATATCTAATAAACGGTGTTGAGTTAGTGACTGGAGATCTGTGGAATTTGTGGCAGTAATAACAGCAGACGGTACTGTCCCCAGAGGACCCTAGATAAAGCCAATCTTTTAAGGGTGCTATTAACTTTAAGTTGTGGGGAGCAGTTGGGCTACTTGACTGTTCTTTTTTCCAGAGAGAGGTAAGGGAGTGACACGTATACTATTTTTAATGAGATAATGACAATGTGTGATTTCCTGGGGCAGTTTTAATTGGCAAATTAAAATAGAATGAGCTTCTCAGTGGGTGTGTGCTTAAGGTTGTCTGGGGAAACTGTCCTTTCCAGTCCTTGCCTATGATTAATTCTCTCTGGGGGAAAGAACTGGCTCTTCTGAATACTGAGTAGAAGTTTCTACAAAATTGCTTTGGCTGTAGGTAAAATCCTGCAGCAAGGAAAAAAAAATATTTTGACAGTCCACACTTATTTCTAGGATTCTTTGGTTACCTAAGCTGATAATTTTCACATGTTTGTGAAAAAGAGGCTTAACATCAGGGATCAGGTTTGGAGTTTGCAACGGTGATAGAATTACAGATTGTTTGAGCCACAAGGGATATTAGAAATTATACTGGCCCAAAGTTTTCATTTTGGAAAATGAGAAGTCTGGAAATCAGGGCATCTGTGGAGGTGCTGGGCTGGGAGCAGGGCACGCAGCTTCGGGAGATGGGTGATGGCAGTTCATAAAAATGTGCCATCGTTTGATCACTTCTCTTCATGTCTCATACAATTACTACTTAGATTTTTCTTTTAAAGTGAATTTATTTCCACAGAATTTAGCTTTTAATTCTAAGAATGCATTAATTCTTAGAATAAATAATGAGTCAAGTATATTGGGGCAGGCTGTAATTTTCTGACATAACACTTCACGCTCGACTTTCACATCATCATCATAAAAGGAGTCACTTTTCCAAAAGTATCTGAGGACTTCAACTTTCCAAGGGCCTCTCTTTTAAAAAATTCTTTTTTTCAAAAATTTTGGTGAAGATATTTAACGTAAAATTATCACAGGTTTAAAATCACAAAATTCACTGCCAGGTGAACACAAAAAATTCATTGTCAGTTAAAAAGATGTCAGTATCTGAAGAATATTGGGGGTTCTTGGGAGGGAGTGAGATGGGAGTAAGCTTCTCATTTTTCTCCTAGTTATAGTTTTGGCTTAAGGTCACAGATTTAATGTCTCTTGACTGTTACTTGGAGACTATTACTAATTTCTACCCCTCTTTGGATCTGTCAACCAGAGACGCATGTCCCATTCATTAATTGTCTTAGGTTTTCTGGTGTTGTCTTAAAAGTCAGGTTTCAGGGAATGACTTCATCTTGCATCCCAGAATGTACTTCTAAATCTTAAAAAGTTAATAAACTATTTTTTTGCTCAATCTGGAAACAACGTTTTATAGTGACATTTCTTTTTATCCATTACCATTTTATTACAAAATGGTTTTACGATATTGCTATTGCAATTTGTGCCAAAAAAAAAACCTTTAAAATTCAGTAATTCTGTATTTTCCAATGGACACAGGGAGGATTATTATTTTGAAGCTTCTAAAATCACAGATAGCACTTATTTAGTGTATATTTACTATGCACAGATATAGTTCTAAATACCCATTTAACATAACACTACCTTCTAAGGCATGATCTATTCTCACTCCCACGGTACAGATTAGGCTACTACGGCACAGAGAGCTTAAGCAATGGATTCAAGTCTACACAGCTGGTAAGGGACAGAGCCAGGATTCAAACCCAGCCAGTCTGCTCTTAACCACCATATTATATCTATCTCCTTAGGAAAACTGCTGAATTTCCTAGACAGTCAACGTGAGATAAATGCCTTTCTTTTGGACAGTATGGAAGTTGCATCTGTCTCCCCCCTCTAGTGTACTCTGGCTGGAAACAAAAGTCTGTGGAGAGTGCACTTCTACTTGGTTATAATGTTCATCTTGAAAATGCAGGAAAAGAAGGAAAGGAATCTCATGGGAAAAAGAAACCAGTAATGTGCATTTTCAAATATTTTGTCTCTTATGAGACCTTAAA
Source organism: Eubalaena glacialis (assembly GCF_028564815.1). NCBI lineage: Eukaryota > Metazoa > Chordata > Mammalia > Artiodactyla > Balaenidae > Eubalaena > Eubalaena glacialis. The sequence continues at coordinate 66,534,636 of NC_083723.1, forward strand.
ATAGAAAATTTGGACTTGTAACATTTGCAAAGATTCCATGGGAGTTTCTAGATAGGGCCTGCCTATTAACTTGAATGTATGAATAGTCTCTCTCATGAGCGACAATCCCATTCTGTTGCTCTAGTGGTTGGATTTTCTTCATCAAAGGGTTTGCAGAAAAGGTGGCCAAAGAATAAAAGGAAAAAATAGCATGTGAGAAATTAAGGAAAAATGTGATTCTGGCCCTATTTCACAAATCATTTCTGTCATTAATATTTTCCATATGTAAAGTGGTATTCTGTCCTAAATGACCTTGTTGCCTTAGAAACAAAACATAGATGTTTCTCACAATGAAGCTTTTGAGAATGAAGCCACCTCAGCCTCTCCCATACATGAGGGTCAAGAGTGGTACTCGTAAGAAGAACATCCCATCGGTCTCTAAAATCAATTAGAACTATCATCACGCAAGTATCTGAGAAGCCATATCCCTAGGACCAAACTGGCAATGTCCCTAACGAGAGAGCATGGCGCTCCTTCTCTGTGAGGGCCTAAGAACCATACGCCACCTTCCAAGGGCTGGTGTGGTGGTTCAGGTGGCAATCCCATCTGGCCATAGAATGAGACCTCCAATGACGAGAAAGAATGGCTCAAGACTGGCAGGCCTTTCAAATCACAGAGAACAAGTAACCAAAATTAGTTTTGAACAAATAAACACAGTAGAATGCTGGATGTGCCAGGCCCACATTAGGTAATTTTTGCCATTTCTTGATGTCCTTCTGAGGTTATTTCTGAAGGGTGTTTTCTTCTCAAATCTCATCCAAATCTACTCTTTCCCAGACCCTCTTTGTGCTCTGGGAGGAGGGACTGCTCACTGTGGCCTGAGCAGGAAATAGCTTGTGACAGGTTGAAGCATCCTAGCATGAGCGCTTCGGTGCTAGGGCCAAAAGGGCATTAGGAATTATCCCTGACGTATTTCTCCAAGGCAAAGCAGCACATGTTAATCCTCAAACAATTTAAAAATACTGTGATATTTATGTTATATAGTAATTTATCTTAATAGACGTATTGCCTCCCTTCTTCTAACTTCTTCCATTGTTCTACTCTAGGACGTTCATACATTTTCTGCAGGGCTTTTCCCTCCTAAGTGTTTTCTTCTTGTGCTACACTCAAGTATAAGAAACTCAAAGGCCTCTTACTTTTTGTTCAATTTAGCTTCTGAGATGTTAAGAAAACTCATAGAGAAATAGCACCAGTCTGGTCCAGTTTAATAAATGGATATGGTCAGGGTAAATAATCTCCAGTGAATCAAACATCCAGCCCACATCCAAAATAAACAACAGACCTAGTATTAGTGAGTAAGTGAAACTTACGTTTTAAAGGAAGTAAATGAGGGCAAATGAAGCACTTAGCCCACTCCAAAGCTCTGCACTGCACACGATCCTTGGACACCCCACTCCTCCTTACCTAGTGCTGTCACACTTCCATCCCATTTTTTGAGGTTCCCAAGCATGGTAGATAATTTTTTTTAGTAGTTGGTGTTCTTATAAAGAAATTAAGTAAATGAGAGCTAAATGTACAGATCCTGAAATTAAAATTGTAAACCTAGTAAACATCCCTACACATCATCCTGTTTTCTTCAAAATGCTCTATGAAAAGAGGTTAGTTTTTAAAACAGGGATGGCTGTCAACCTTTGACATAGCTATTAGGAATGCGTATGTATTTTGGTAGCTGTAAGAGTACTAATCAAGTTTCCTTTTAGTTTCCGTGCATTATACCTTTAAACATTGCCAGTCTTCTTTCAAATATGAACCGTTGGCAGGAGAGTTAGATAGATATGTACACGTCCATCACTGTTTTTGAAAAATCCAAAGCAGAAAATCTAGTGACAATGGGTCAGGAGTAGTGCTATCATATCTGAGAGAGAGAAAAAAATTATTATATCTACACTCACACATGTTTAAGATAAGCAACAAATAAATATTTGTTGAATGAATGAATGAATGAGGAAATAGTCTTAAATGGAGTGAGCTGTCAACAGTATCATACTGCAGACAGGTCAAATAGGCAGGACCTATGCAGTCACTTAGATTGTCAATTTTGCAGGTTTTGGAAACCTTTGAGAGATTGGGGAGGTGACAATGGATTGTGGAAGGAATTAGAGAGAAGGGTGCGATAGCCAGGAATTTTGACCATTCTTCCAAGATATTTGGATAATAAATAGAAACAAGAGAGTGTAGATGTAATCCATCAGAAGCTTCTTGTGCATTTAATATTGTGCATTTAATAACTTAATGCGTTATTTATAATTCCACTTTCTTCTAAGAGAGGCATGGAGGCTTGGAACTTAATTTTTTTTTTTTTTTACAGTTTCAGATATACAAGTTAGAGTCTTATGTTTTCTATAATGTCACTATTTTCACTAGAACAGATATATCATTAATGAAGATTTAGTAGTTTTAAAAATTCATTCTTTAGTTTTGCCATTATTTGAATATTGATGCTTGATTTGACTTAAAGTTAGCTTAGCAGCTTTAGTAGGTCAACCTACTGAACATAAATAATATTTCAACTGTGGTTTGGAAAGAGTTCAAATACCACAAATATGAACAACTACGAAGAAGCTGAAACTTTCTCCTCAAACTAGAATGTTGTGTAGTTTTATTTCAGCTCTCACACAACTCAAAAGCCTAAAAATCCCCTAACATCATGATGTTGCTTTCAACCACTAAAAAAAAATCATGATTTCTAATAGGATATAATTCCTTATAACTTGACGGGAAGGAAATCAGGTGAAACATGTAGACATCAACAATCCCTAGTACAGAATAATGAAACAGAAAACTTTTTTAAGTTCACAGCTCTTAATACAGAATGACTATATTTTTGGCTTCATGAAAAGTATTTTTAAGTCCAGGGTATTCAAACACGCCAGCTTTTCCAGTTGTCCGAAACCAATAATGGGCCTTCAGTTTCTCCTGGCAGGCTAACACCTTTGAACAAGGTTGGAACTGCTCAGTGTAGAGCAGTGCGAAGAGAAGAATCCCTTTACAATTTTAATTACAAATATCTGTCTAATGCAGAATCAGAGCCAAGCTGCCAAACTATGTGGCTGTTTTTCTTCGGGGCTGTCAAATTCTAAATGCTATTTCTGTCCTGGGCCTAATCAAAGGGAAAGAATCATTAGTAATCCAGCGATTCTTGTTGTGGAAAGGGCTGTGACCTACATGCCTATCTGCCCACCAGGATTCTAAATGAGCTTATTAACTCATTTGACGTGAGACAACTAATAGTGACAACTTGAAGTGGCTGCCAGAACATGTGGCGTGTCAGCCATTGGCTTCAAGACAGATGATTTTCCTCCCCAAATCTCTGACACATATGGCCCTCAGCAGATGGGGTACACCCTGCGCGCGCGTGTATGTGCGCATGCGTGTGCAGAGCCTGCCAAGACGAAAACTCCGATGGATCAAGGCACCCAAAATGCTGCCAACATTTCCCACAAAGGTGCTGAGTCTAACCCACAGGCCCAGTCAAGTGGGGCCCTAATGTGGAACACAATGAGTTACTGCAATGTCTTCAGGGCGTTGTCAGAATTTTTTTTTTTAATACTTATATCAGTGCTCTTAATTAATTCAAGTAAGTTGCAGCAGCAACAGTGCAGCAGGGAAAATTAAGTTTATTTCAAGAGGAAGTTTTTTTTTAAATTGTGGTAAAATATACATAATATTTATCATTTTAAGCATTTGTAAGCATACAATTCAGTTGTTATTAAATACACTCACAATATTGTGTATCTGTCATCACTATCTGTGCTCAAAACTTTTCCGTCATTCTAATGTAAACTTTGTACTCTTTCAACAATAACTCTCCTCACTTTCCTCTGCCCCCAGTCTCCAAGAGTAGGTTTTTAGGAAACATATCACGCTGTTATGAACCTCTCTTCTCTCGTAAATTGGTGTCCTTCTTCTCGGATTTACGGAGAGGGTTCACCCTGAATAGTTTCCAGCCACTCATTTTGTGCTAGAGGAGTCCTAAGAGTGTCCACCAGAGCCTAGATTCTTAAAAGCTCGCCTGATGGGCCGTGGAACAGTCCTTCCTTTTAGGGAAAATGACACACAATTCCTTAGGTTTTATTATATATAATGAAATATGACTTTCCTATTAGATTGAAACATATGAATCATCCTTTTTGTAAGTCAAACCTAGCTGTATATTGTCAATTTCATTTGCTTTAACCTAATAGCAATCAAGAAAAGGAGTTGAGTTACTAAAATCTGGTATAACACTACAATTTTCATCACATTCTCCACCAATTCTTTGTTATTATGGAGTTTTTTCTTCTTTGAAAAGCTTAAGTAGGTAGAGTATGTGAACAGTGATCTTTTCTCTTACCCACGTAGACGTTATTAAAAAAGACTGCAATTGGAGATTTCAAATAATGATGGTTCCAACAGTGCAGTTGCTTAATAACTGCTTTATATGTAGAGTTACATTGTGTGATTACAGTATTGCCAATTATTATTTATGTTAACTTTACCACTAATTCAGTGACAACATTGATCCAGGTAGACTTTATGTGCCTGAAAGGGCATGTAAGTTGGCTTGTAATAGTATATACTTTCATGTGGCTTATTTTTATTTTAGAGATTCTTTGTCTTCATATGATGATTCTTGAACTATGGGTAGATTGTAACTATCTGATTTTTGTGTTTTTCATCCTGTAACAAAGATATAAATTTAGTCTGCAATCAAATGATTTTTGAAATACTTTAAGAATGGAAAAGTCCCAAGAGGCAGTTTTGCATGGTGGTTAGAGCACTGGGTCTAAAGCAAGACTGCTGGGGTTCAAACCCAGCCCTATATTGTATTAGTTCTGTGATTTGGGAAACTCACTTTTCCTCCCCATACCTCAGTTTTCTCATTAATGTAATGGGTTAAAAATAGAGTTGTTCTGAGGATTACATGAGTTAATACATGAAAAGCACTTAGAATAGCACGTGTTACATAGTAAGTGCCATATGTATCGGCAATAATTAAGCAGTTAAGTATTTTGACAACCCTCTTTTCATTAATGTAGAACAAAGCTAGCCTGATATGTTTTCTAAAAATATGCCTCTTATTACATAACACTCCTCTGAAATAAGAGGAATTAGGAACTAAAAATAGAGCTTGATTTAACAAGAATTTGATAAACGTTAGTTTCATGCCTCCACCACCCCCCTGCTTTTCCTTCTTTCCAAAAAAAAAAGGGCTTTTCTTGACTTTTCTCCCAAGCCTTTGTATACAGTAATCACTTCATTGAGTTTCAGCTAAGAATGTATTTTGTCCACACTTGAACCATTTTGCACCTACAAAATGCTCATTCATCATTTTCTTCCACTGGGAAAGTATGAGAATATTTGTCACAAGACTTAAAGTATTACAGTTGGTGCTATACATATCTGGGAAACGATAAAAAGAAGTTGCTAAAACATCTATCTAATGTTAAGAGCCCAAGGTATGACTAAATTATTTATAATTGTATTATTCAAGAAAAGGTAAAGTTCTGTCCTCAAAAAATTCAGAGTCGTGGACAACCATTCATTGTTTATTATTTTAGGGAAAGAAAAGATGTTGACTTTGGTTAGAGCCAGTGCCAGGAATAAGAAGTGTTGGGTTTCTCTAGCTGAACTTTCCATACAGTGTAACCTTAGGCCATCTATTGGCCTTCAACTGAAAAACAAAAATGATTAATTGTACCTGAGTAAGTTTGTAGCAAAAACTGTGCGATAAGTACTTTATATCACTATGTAATGTATGCACAGTCGCCCTTAGTTAAAAACGTACGTAAACCAGTGGGAATGCCAGAGGAGCAATTCCAAACCCCCAGTTCCCCCCGCCTAGACCAGGTCTCCTGTTTTGTTCACCTCTAGCAGCTGGCACAATATCTGCTCCTTAGTCACTGTTCAGTAAATGTTTGAGGCCTGGATGGTTGAATAGATAATATCAATTAGCTAAACATTGAGAATGGAGAGCTGAGCAAAATCACATGACATCCTCCCACAGTCTATGGGGAGACATATTAACACATGCAGAAATGCAAAGTTGCAACTGTAATGAATGCTCAGAAAAAGAGGAAAATGATGTTATCAGTGCCTCTAGAATAGGGATTTTACCTGACCAGAGAGGCCTTCCCTGAAGCCATGTTGTTTAAAATAAGATCTGAGGGATGAATAAGGATTAACTAGGAAAAGAGAGAGGTAGCCACATCCCAGCTAGAGACAACAGCACATGCAAAGACCCTGTGGCAGGAGGGAACATGGCAAGTACAAGGAACTGAACAAAGGCCAATGGTGCTAGGGTGGCTAGAGAAGAGGCAACTAATAACAAATAGTTTTGAAAAGGCCACAGGACCACACCATGCAGGGGCTCACGAGCCTTGGAAGGAGCTCTGTCTTTACCCTAAGAGCAAAGGGAAAGGACTTGAAGGGTTTTACTCAGATTAAAATTAGAAGATTGCTCTGGCAGCAATGGACGGGTGGGGGAATAAATTAGAATGTGCTAGAATGGATGCATGTAGAGTATTAAGGACTTTGCTGTAGTCTGAGCAAGAGATGATATTGATTTGGGGTAGGCTGTAGAGGCACGGTAGAGGACACAGAGGCGGATGGATTTGAGATTTAGGAGCATATTGTTAGGTGTTGGTGATGCATTGCATATGATGGATAAGGGAGTGAGATACGTTAAGAATGACTCCTAAGTTCTGGCTTGACATTTGGAGGGATCTTGATGCCCTTCCCTGAAATAGAGAATGCTGGAAGATGATCAGGTCTGTGAGTGAAAGAATATGACTTTGTCTTTGGAAAGGATGAGTTACTTTTGAAATTCTCTTTTTGCTGACTTCTTTTATACTGCCTTTGTCAGCTCTCCCTGCCCCCTTTTTTTTTCTGGGCCACTGTCTTCCCCAAATCCCCACAAGACATCTCTGTGTTCTTTCACTCCCACCCAACTTAAATGTTGGTACTCTCCATGGTTCTGACCCGAGCCTCCAGCCTCTTTAATCACTCTAAAGCTGCACTGTCCAACAGAGTAGCCATACGTGGCTACTGAGCACTTGAAATGTAGCTAGTTGGAATTGAAATGTGCTATAAGTGTTAAATACATGTAGGATTTCAAAGGCATAACATTAAAAATAATGAAAAATAAAATCATTAATAAGAGTTTTATATTGCTTATATGTTGAAATGATAATATTTGGGGTACACTGGGTTAAGTAAAATCTGTTATTACTTCCTTAGTGTGGCTACTAGAAAATCTAAAATGACAAATGTGGCTCACTGTATATTTCCAGTGGACAGTGCAGCCCCAGACACTGATCCTGCTGTCACCTCATTCCTGTCTGCTTGCCCCACAGAGCTGCTTACTGTCCCCAGAACATTTCACATCATTTTATGCCTCATCCTCTCTCCTTTTCCAGAACTTTCGTCCCCCTTCTTTCCTACTAGATTAAATATGATTCATACATTTTTGTTCAGAGCAAATATCTCCACTACTATATAAAACTTTCCCAATTCCTTAAGGTAGAATTAAACATTTCTGCCTCAGAGTCTTACATGCTCTGTTAATACCTTTTTTATAGCTAATTCACATGCTTATATTTTGTTTTATATTCGTTTGCCTCTCCAGCCAGATTGTAAGTGTGTGCAAAGTGCAGGTGCAACCTGATTTATGTCTATAATTATGTTAGGGGGTACTGGGTACCAGGCTGGTGCTCAATGAAAGTCTGGTGAATAACAATTGCTCTACACATATTATACAGCTACCACGTGACTGGTTATGACTTAGATGTTTTAAGGCAATATTTCAAATCCTCTCAACGATGCTGCAAGGTAGATATAATGATCCTCATTTTGCATATGGGGATCTTGCAAAAGCTCAAACTGTTAGTAAATTATAGAACCAGAATTCAACTACACTGACTGAATCAAAAAGCCATGTTTTTTTTCCTGTGATACCATGTATACTGAAAAATGAATTTAAAAATGGAGATTATATTCCTATATCATAAAATAGGAAAAAACACCAATTTCCTAAGATTGTTAGAAGATTAAATGCGATAATCTATATGAAGTGTCAGGGCAGTGCTTGAAAACAGTAGGTTTTATTAAACATTGGCTTTCTTCCATCTTGAGGTCCATAGCATAGGCATCTTTAATTTCTGAGAAGGATCAAAGTGGTTTACCTAACCTCCTCGATGCCCCTCAAATGCTTACACTCATGTTCACTTTCATTCACACTCATCCAAAGGTCATGAGACACAGACTTCTCTGGGGCTATCGACTTTAACCCAGTCCTCTTTGTGTATCTCCCTGATGTTTAAAGAAAGTGGAGTAGAGAAATAATAAGTAGTACTGAGGGTACTCAATCTGTGGGTGTGTTTGTTGGTGAGGATTAGGGCAGGAATAATAGCAAAAAAGGAATCAAGCCTGGAGTCTTTCAAGGCTATGTTCCCTTGGTGAATTCCAGAAAAATCACTTGGAGTAGAGTGCTGACTCTTTTCTTCCCGTTCTGTCTTATCCAGCTATGGTATTTTATAATCAGAACCACTTTCTTTACCATCTCAGGAATCTTTGTAGGAAAGGGAAAGGGGAAGTGTGACAGGGATAGACATTAATTGTGGACCAATACTGTTCTGCAGGTCCTAGGTTGAGATGCAAGCCTCTCGGGAAACAAACTTAAGCAGGTAAAGTGTGAAGATATGTTGCTATGGGGCTGTGTTCAGGTAAGGGAAAGTGGCCCCTCTATAACCTCAGATCCCTGTAATTCCCCTGGAAAAGCAATATTAAGAAGTCTCTCAGTTGCTGTTGGTAGGGGACCAAGGCTAAAGGGAGCTCATGCGCTCAAGGGTAATATAATTCCTTATCCTCTTGGCTCTCCTGGCTCCCTCATTTCAAGTTAACAGCAGAACCAGTGCCTTGTCCAGAGTTGGGAAACTTTCTCACCAACCTGTGATCTTGTTTGTTTTAGATCAAACATAGGGACAAGTACACAGTAGGGCAGAGCTTCCACTATAAAACACTCAAATTCTCCTCCAAATACATAATATATTGAAAAGCCTTCTGATCCATTACAGAACCAAACTACATACCAAAGGGCAGGGAATGAAGAGAATAGGGAACTTAGAGCCTTATACCATTATTATTATTATTATCATTATCATTATTTTAATGGTGTGTTTTACCTCTCAAACTAGCCCTTTGAGTTTAGGGCCTTTGTTTTAAACTTCTCTGTATTTATTACCATCCACATAGCAAGTACTTGCTGTTCCTTTGTTAAGTGGTGGAAACATTCACCCTTATGCCGTGTAACGGACAAGGAGATTCCAGCTTGAATGGAGAGCACAAGAAGTTATAAGGAAAGATTCTTTGAAGTTAAAATCTGGAATCTTTAGGAAACTGAATATTCTCTGGCACTTAAACTTGAGATTAAGAAAACAACTTCAAATTTGGGGAGAAATTTTATATTCTCCCCAAAGAGAGAATATTTGTCTGATATTATACAGAGAGAAATTCCATGGCCAAGAACATGTAAAAGATAAGAATGGCAATTACTTGGCTGCTCCAGAAAATTTAACCTATATTAAAAGAAAACTAGAACCTTGAATTTTAAAGGGAAAAATTCAGGTTGATTTATCTGCCAGATTGACTTGTACTCAAAAGGATAAACAGAAGGTACTTTTCAATTCAATCCATTGAAATGCCAAAGCATCATGAACTCTTACAATCAACTGATTTTGAGACAGGTTTTCTTTGTTTGATTCATCTTGAGCCTCGACATATCTTTTGGGGAGCCGATTTAACTATGACCCTTCTCCTTTCTCTTCTGTTCCCCTTTGCATTTGGCTAAAGTCAACAGACTTCTTTCAAGTAATGCCTCTACCATATCAATAGAACATTGCTCTAGTTACTAAGAGTCCCCTCCAAAATCACAAGCCTCTGGGGAGAATTGAGGCTTTAGCTTAGTGAAAATTCCTTTGTTCCCCTCAACCTGGGAGAAGGTTTGTCTCCACTTCCTGTCCCATTTTACTGTTGGTTTATAAAAGGATGAAGAGAAGAGAAAAATCTGTAAGTTTAGTGAAATTTTAAATAGCAAGTATTCATTAACTCCAACACAAGCATATTTTGAAATCTTTCTTAACATAAATTAGAGGTACATGCATGTATGTAAAGAGAAAGACAAATACCATATGATACCACTTATATGTGGAATCTAAAACATGACACAAATGAACATATCTATGAAACAGATACAGACTCACAGACATACAGAACAGACCTGTGGTTGCCAAGGGGGAGAGGGTTGGCGGAGGGATGGATTGGGAGTTTGGGATTAGCGGATGCAAACTATTATAAACTATTATATACAGAATGGATAAACAAGAAAGTCCTACTGTATAGCACATGGAACTATATTCACTATATATTATCCTGTGATAAACCATAATGAAAAAGAATATATATATATGTAACTGAGTCACTTTGCGGTACAGCAGAAATTAACACAACATTGTCAATCAACTATACTTCAATAGAATTCTAAAAAAATAACAATAAAAAAACCGAAGGAAACACACCAAAAATTAATAGTTGTTATAGATAGATAATGTAAAATTTTCTTTGTATGCTTTTCAATATATGGCAAATTTTCTACAGTGAAGATACAGTATTTTGATAAACAGAAAAAATTAGCATTATAAAAAAAGAAATGGTAATCAATAGCCACTCTCCTTTCCTCTATCAACATGCCAAAGGACCAGAAGCTTGAGAGACCTAAAGACCCATATCCCTGTGGGTGATACTGAGGTGTGAGTTTGTGCAGGCCTGGTAACCCCTCTGGGACTCAGGTTCCTCACCTGTGAAATGCAGGAGTTTGAGTGCCATGGTCTCAGTTCTATAATGCCTGAATTCTATGATGGGCCTGCCACATCATAGACTATATTAACTGAAAATGCTTCTTGTTTCTAGTAACAAACATCTCGACTAATAGTGGCTTAAATCACAAGAACGCTTTTTGTTGAGTAAACAGAATGTTTGAAGGTAGGTACTCTAGGACTGGATCAGGAGCTCAGTGAGGTTGTCTAGGAGCCAGGCTCTTTTAAATTTTTTCTGCATCATCCTCTTCAGCTGTTGGCATTCATCTGAGAGACTGTTGCCTCATGGTTACAAGATAGCTATCACATCTCCAAGTAGGAACAAAGAAGCAGAGGCAAAATTTCTCTTTGCATCCAGTAAGGTCCCCACATCTCATTTATCAGAACTGAGTCAAAGGATTAACCTAGATTAATCAGTGGCAAAGGGAAAGATTCTACCCTTGTGTTAGACGGATTGTCATTCATCCTACACATCTGAGGGCGAAGAATAGCTGCCCACTGACCTGAACAGGTCAGAATTCTAACAGCAGGGAAGAAAGAAGGGAGAGGATGATCATTGGGTAGAAAACAAATGTGTCTGCCAGAAGCACTTAATAAAGATGTATTGAACAAATAAGTGAGGGCCACGTTATGACTTTCATGGATCCTAAAAACTTTTGCCTTTCTAGGTACTTTCCTCCATAAAAACGTTTAAAATTATATTTTACAACTGAGTTGGTATAAAGAAAAATGTAGTCCAGACTGTATTCATTACTATATACACTATTATTATGTTTATTTTTTATTCTGATTTCAAAAATTAAAATGGGGACATTTTCATGAACCTTAGTTACTGGGTCATGGCTAAGTCCATCTTGGGTCTGTGTTGTCTGTCCAACTGGATGATAAACACTTGAGGGCGGAGACTGTGTGCTAGGTTTTGTTGATGCCCTCAAAGCCCCTATCGCATCACTATACGTCTAAGAGCTGCTCAACAAATACTATGGAGTTGACCTAACATATCACTGTTTCTTCCTCTGGGGTGAACCTGGTCCTCCTGGTCCTTATGGTCTTCCAGGAGCCCCTGGTATTGGACAGCAAGGTATTAAGGTAAAGATACTGGTCTCTCAGCCCATTGATGACTACTGAATTTATTGTAGGGCTGGGGGAGCTGTGATTTGAACTCTGCTCAGTGTTACTCTCATGGATACAAGGAGGCTGTCTGTATGAGTTACTTACAGGCTAGATGCTTGGACACTGCAATGCCCTGGTCAGGGGCAGTTACCACAAGAATACTCTATGTATTTTTTGATTTGGTTGGAATGAAAATTTTGCTTGTCTCCAAATACCCACTCTCTTGCCAACATACATCTAGTTCTGTTGAGTTTTCATGGTTTTTAAATGTTGGCATGCAAAAATGTTACTGGGAAGTGAAACACCTTAACATGTCAACTATCACCTGCTCACATCAAATAAGCACAGAGGGGCAGAAACCAGAAGAACCATGACACTGAATAAGTAAATGTTGACGGAGAGGTTTGTAGGGAACTAGAACGGACTAGAACACCCAACAACCTTGGGTGCTCTACATCATGCAGGATGTACTAGAGCAGAAGTGCTTATTTTAAATGGCTTTTCTATGTCATTGGGACGATAAGACTTCGACGCAGGGCTAAAACAGAGAGCAGTACAAAACAGTGCACTTTGAATGTAATCAGGTGTCACCATGGAATGCATTTAGACAATAAGCACATTGAGATTCCAGGGAAGGTGGAGTTTATACTGGCAGAGTTACTGGAGAAGGGTTCTGAAGGAGAAGAAATGTGAAACAGAACTGAAAGGCGAGGTGAAATGGAACAGGGCAGGGGGGTGGGGGACACATCCCCTGATGGTGGCGAGGGGGCAGAGAACAGCACGGGCATTGTTAACTTGGTCATTTCAGTAACCAAAAGGAGTCGTACACAGTCTGACCTGTCAATTGCTACGTAATCGTTTCTGAAAGCTGAAATTGCATTTAGACAAGAAGGAATGAGGAATGTTTGGGAGTAATCTGTTCACTTAAATTCAAGGCATTTTTCCTCCTCTAGATTTTTTTTTAATCTTTAAGAGTTTGAAAAGTTTGACAATTTTGCTATTTATCTTTGTTGAAATCTCCAGAGTATTTTGTGCTATGTGTATTCTTCATTTAAGAAATCAAACTTTCATTCAATTATTTCTTCCTCTTAGGGAGAAAGAGGCCAGGAAGGAAGAACTGGGCCTCCAGGACCGATTGGTGTCGGTGAGCCGGGCCAGACAGTGAGTAGCAAGAAATTCTAGGTGGAATTAAAAGGATAAATACAGTTCTTATGTGCTCTTTTGGGTTAGAATAAATGGTTAAACTAAGCCATCTTTATCCTTTTAAACAACAAAAGACGATAAATATATAAAGACCAGATTCAAGTGTTATTTTTTTATAACACTTGAAATAGGGATATCTATCTATCTATCTAACACTTGAAATAGGGATATCTATCTATCTATCTATCTATCTATCTATCTATCTATCTATCTATCTATCTATTTATACTTATAGGATATGTACAACAGGCTCTCTCTTACTGTAATCTTTTGTGAGATTAATCAGTTTGTCCTAGAAGGAAGGAGTTCTCATATGTCAAAATTTCCTAGGAGATAGGAGATCTAGATTCATACCTAATGTCTATACTTTGTAATTGACTTTCCTGTAACCATGAGAAAATCACTGAGAATAAGGACCTTGCTCATTACCTAACCTGTGAGTATACTCTAAAGCTAGAATTGATCATGGTAAACAGGTAATACCTGTGTTATTTGCAGCTTCTACCTTATGTAGCTTTGATATTTACTATTGTTGGAAAAGAAAAAAAATTCTGTCAAAAGAGAGCTGGAGAGGAAATGAATAAAACATGACTATTCTGGAATAAGAAGCTTTTTAACTTTTCAAGTAATCATTATTCTCCCAGGAAAGAACAGTAGCTGACTTGCTGGGGTACAAATAAAAACAACCGATTGTGAATAGTTGGTCACCCAATTGGGCTTTGCATTGCATAGTTCCTCACATATAATATTAACAGAAACATGTGCTTCCTTGCTGTACTCTGAGAATGAAATGGTACCATACTATCTGAGGGCCAGTCTTTTCACCAATGTCTTGATACACTAATTCAAAAAAGAGAACATCATATAAAGGAAAAATCATTGGTCTAATTATCTACTATGTTTCCACTAACTAGATAGGTCTCTTAAAACTAAACCACTGAGAAAGAAGAATTTGAGCTCCCTGCAGACACTGCTGGTTCTACACTGGAGAGGCTGGAAACCTAGAAAACCGAAATGACATCAGCTAGAAATATACAGGCCCAGATAGGTTGCCATGTATAGAGGGAGTACAGCAGAGAATTTGGGAAGTTTTAGACAGAAATGAAAAAATCTTTTCACAATGTTCTGAATAAGTGGGAATAAAAGTGAGCTTCATGTTTCACTGTAAAGTCTTTATGAACTGTCCAAAAGAACCTGAGATTTTTGAAGCAAGCATAAGATCTCTTCTTTTTCTTCCACATGCCTACTTCTAACTTAATAAACTTAATAAACAGCTCTGCCTTGCTGCTGGATCCTAGGAGAGACTGCATGGCTAATCATGGGACAATACATGACCATACATGTTGAATTTTTTTTTTTTTTGGCTGCATTAGGTCTTTGTTGCTGCATGCTGGCTTTCTGTAGTTGTGGCGAGCGGGGGCTACTCTTCGTTGTGGTGCGCGGGCTTCTCATTGCAGTGGCTTCTCTTGTTGCGGAGCATGGGCTCTAGGCACGTGGGCTTCAGTAGTTGCAGCACGCGGGCTCAGTAGTTGTGGCACACGGGGCCTAGAGCTTGCGGGCTTCAGTAGTTGTGGTGCACGGGCTTAGTTGCTCCGCGGCATGTGGGATCTTCTGGGACCAAGGATCGAACCCGTTTCCCCTGCATTGACAGGCGGATTCTTCACCACTGCGCCACCAGGGAAATCCATGTTGAATTATTCAGCATGAACTGGGTGTTATACAAGCCATCTAGGCTACATGTCGTAGAAGTTCATCATTATTCTTGAAGATACAAATAGTTTCATGAATAGTTGGCTTAGACTCCCATGGCATCTACTCCATTGCTACTTTTCCCACAAGCCACACCTATAGCCCCATATGAACAAAGGAAGAACAAAACTGAGCATGTTTTGCTGGCCTAGCTGGAAATAGACTCCTGTCCTCTTCATGAACACAGAGTATGAAGATATTTGTGCCCTAGGTGAATGCTCACCAAACCACATCCATTTTAAAGAAGGCTCTAAACAAGTAGACAGGATGTCAATCAATCTATTTGCACAGCTCTACTACCATCCACTCAGTTTTAATGAGTGGCTGGGATGGAGGTTATACACAAGATCAACATAAACTTCCTTTTAACAAACCTAATGTGGATACTGCCACTGCTGAGTGACCAACCTGCAAAAGGTACACGCAAGCCTGATGTCATCTTTCTCTGGCAAGGGCCAGTCACACTGGTAGTATCAATATGTTGACTAGCTGGAACTCTTTCATAATGGAGAGGGTCATGATGATGGCCATAATTGGTGGGGAGGGGGGTCAGGCAATTAATCAAGTAAGGATTTGCCATTACTGTCCACCATTGAAGGACTTACTGAATGTCTCCATAGATCTACTATGATGCATATAAATATGGATATATTTGTGTGCTTCAAATTCATGGGTTTCATGAATCTGAGAATTCAACAATTTTGAAAGTTCTTAGTTGTTAACTCTTCAGATATTTTCTTTTTCCATTCTCTATTTATTTAGAAATTCTGTTAGACATTTAGTTGCATTTTAAGGTGATTTCCTCAAATCTAACTCATAATTCACAAATTTATCTTTGTCTGGTTATAAAGTGTCCTTAAATCATACCTTGTATTTTTAACTTAATGAGTATTTTTTAAAATTCTTAAAGCTAATTTTAAAAATCTGCCTTTTTTTTTTTTACTAATATGTTTTTGCTATACTGTCCTCTTTGCGTCTTATATTTCTATTCTTTTCTTAAGACCATTAAAGTATACTTCCTTTTTTGGTCTCTATTATTTTATCCTATTATTTGGCAACCTTGGGGAAGTTTACATTATATCGGCTCACTTTTACTCACTGAGAATTATTTTCTTGTATGTTTTGTACTCTCGCATCTGAACTCATTGTCAGCCAGGCTTAATTGTGAAATCCCAAGTGTTCTGTGTGGAGCATGTTTGAGAGAAGTGTGCATTTGCATCTCTTATGTACTCCAGGCACATCCTTGATGCTAATGTCTTGATTAAGGTGTCCCCAGACCACCAACATGGTGTCACTTGAAACTACAAACCCATACACAGCACAGGACCAGGTTAGGAGTTTTCGGGCCCATTTAGAGCCCAAGTGAAGGTAGACAAGATTCTTGTCATTCATAACACTGTGTTTATGGGATGGCTTTTTTCTACCCTGCCCTTTCATTGAAGATATATAACTTTGAAGGTCCTAGTTTTATGGGGGGGGATCTTAGTTCTAATTTTCTCCTTGTTTTCCATCGAGTGAGCCAAAGTCTTTGCTCCTTGTTCTCCCTCTTAGACTACAAGACTTTGTCCTACCATACAACCACACTTTTTACCCAGAACAGTTATAGTGTCAGCGTACATGCTTACCTCTAGTGTTCAGAGCTCTTTTTGTTTTGGAACCCTGTGATTTCCCTTATTTATTGATTTTTGGGGCCTTCATTTTAAAGAAAAATGTGTATTACTTGCCTTTCTGTTTGTAGCTAGAGAGTTTTCATGATATTGCCAGAACATGAAATTCTTGTTTGTTTTCTTGCTATCCAATCACAATTACACAAATTAGAGTGACACTGTGAAGTCTCTGACTTAATTGGGAACTAAAATCATAACAAAGATGGGAAGGATCTCAAGTAATACATGAAAATATTCTCCCAAAATGTCATAATAAAAAAATCAACAATGAGAGCTTTTTAATTATTTCAAAGTAACATAAAGACTTACCTTAGGACTGACAAAGGTTCTGCTGAAAGAACCTTTGTTTCTTTGCCTGAATCATTTCAAGTGGTTTCAGGTTTAGTACTAACTACTCTTTTTATATAACAGTGATAAATAAATCTGATCGACTGAATTAATATTCCAGCTCCATGACCTAACTTTGAACTGTCAGCTACCTTCTTTAATTATATGATTACCACTGGTTTTGTGTTGGTCTGACAGATGACTGATTCATGAATAATAAATTGATTCAGACTCTCAGGGTGATCTGTTTGTGTTTTGTGCAAGGATACTCAGAGCACTATCCGTGAAAAATATCCCCTGAAACAAAACTATAATTATTTTGAAGTTAAAAGTAAAGTAGATTTCACTGTTTTAATATTAAGGATAATTTTTATTATTATTGAGCATATTTATATGTAGCATATGCTTGCAACGTATATTGAAACCACTTTTATTGATTACCCACACTATTGAGATTATTAAGGAAGATAATCAGATAATAGACAGTCCTATTTTATCTTTTAATGTCTCATATAAAGCATTTCTGATCAGACTCTGTTAGCTGATAATTAGTTCCTTCCACTAGATATTTTTAAATTAGAAGTGTTCATTAGAAGCCAAATAAGAATGTCATAGCTATAATTAGTTCTCATGGCCTTTGAAAAGGACACTATTTTTTACAGAGCATTTTTGTCTTTTAAAAAATAATCTGTTGGTACCGTCTTAATAAATTAACAGTATAGTTCATCTAACCCAAGTACTTTCTCTTTCTCTTCTCTGGTTGGCAGTCATCTTTCATCTTGACTGTTTAACTGGAAAACTTGAGAATATACTGATGGTGTAGAATATTACTCTGACAGTTTCCAGTAATTAAACCTTGAATCACTCTTTTTTTTAATGCTCCTAAGTGACTGTTCACAAGCATTAACTCTGTTCTCAGCAGCTTGGAACACATGACTCCTAAAAGCCTTCATTACTTTCATTTTCACCTTGGCCAACGTATTCTAGAAATGCAGAGACGAAGGAAGGGTCTGTGCTTACTCTGTGCAGCATGCCTCTCTCCATATTGCTTAACATAAAGCCGTTCACTCTGAGACTACCTAATTTGTAAGAACTTTATAAAAGGACATTCTTAGCAATTGCAGGATTCAAGGGAAATAATTTTGTTAGTGATAGCAGATATTTATTGAGTGCTTAATATGTAAGAGCTTTAAATCTCTCTGAGCTAATCTTTATATTAATACGTGTGGTTGAGGTAGGTACTATTGTTACCACCATTCTGATGACAATGCTGAACTTTAGAGAGATTGAATTATTTGCTTAAGATCACATTGCTAATATGTAGCAGAGCGGGGGCTTGAACCTCAGTGCAAATGACACGCAAATCTGCTTTTAGTTATCATGCAAGACTGTAAACTTTATGAGACAGGGAGCAGGGCTGCCTACTGTTTTCAGACCCTAGCACAGTGACTCGCACCTACCAGGCTTTTGGTAAACATTTGTTGAACGAATGGGAAAAAAAAAATTGAATGAACTGGAAAAAGATTCCTTTGCATTCAATGTAAATTGAATTATTTTCATTTGTCATAACGGTGGGGAAGAAGAATAATTTGTTAATATTTTTGGTATCGTGTGTGATATTAGCTAGGGCTTGTCTGTTTAGTTTGCAATCTAGTTTTCACGCTTATGTTTATTTTCCCCCTCATTAATTGCTCTAACATTAGAGTAAGCTGTCATGGATATTAGAGCTTTGATTAAGGTCTTGGATGGTTAAAAGCTAGTTTTCCCACAAGCATAGCAATTTAAATTGAATTAAATGCTAGCTTTTTCCTTCAGTTAAAGTCTTTACTAAATTGGCTATGCACAAATACTAAAGAAGACTCTTTTAAATATACAGTATTAGGGAAAGGCAAAAAAAATTAAATATGGGATACAGTTAGCTTTCTCTCTCACAAATCTGTAGCTGTGATCAGTCACTTATGAGCGTAATGCTGTATCCTAGTTCTGCTACCAGGCTTGAGTAGAAAGTATCTCTTAAATTACCCTGGATTACTGTATACTGAGTCCGAAGATCACTCAGAGTGTCTGCAGCGGGCTGGCTTTGGGGCTCTGGGCAACTCAGTAGACCTTGTTCCATCAAAGATTTACTGCCCTGGCAAGAAAGCCCTAATTATCTTTCTAGGTCCATTAGAGGAAAAGCTCCAGTTCATGCTTCTACAATTCTTGTTGTTAGTCCCTTTTCTACTTTTTTTTTTTTGCCTTCTGGCCAAGAAGAAAGAGGGGAAAACTTTATAACCTTTTAAAATTCCAGGTTTAAGTGACTATTTTGCTGTTATTTTTCAATGAGTATGTTTCCTGTCAGTCCATTTCAAAGCCTGGGACTGTGTTGTTTTTCTTGCCTTATGTGAGAAGTCCTCACCTATCTGAGTGCCTTTTTGAGGAATAGCCACATGGGCTTCTTACTTTTAAACACCGAGATGGAAAATCCTGTTCCTCCTTAATGATTCTATCACGATTCCTACTTGCACATAAACCTCCAGTGGATTCAACCAGTTCCTGAAAGAATTCAAGTTTGAATCTAAATTTATCAGGATGGAAATTAAAATAATATATGAATAGAATTCAGGGCTTTAAAACAGCTGTGTAGTGATTTCTTCACAGGGCTCCCCTGATACCTAATTAAATTATTAATCACTTCACATCCTTCTCCAGGCCACACAGTCCTAGATTTTTAGCCTTTCCTCATAGGATTGATTTCCTCATCCTTATTCTGAATCATCACTTAATTTCCATTTTCCTCCCATTTGAGAACACCAGAATAGAACATCTTATGCCAATCAAATGGAACAAGTATTTAATACAATGAGAATATTATTCTTCACAACTCTATGATTCTACTGATCAGTATGGAGTTTACTAGAAGTTTTCTCACTAATCCCATGAACAGGACTATGCCCATGTGAACTGAAATATGACCATTTTCTTTCTTCCTGTCTCCTCCCTTCCCTCTCCTCCCATTCTCTCTCTTTCTCTCTCTCTCTCTTTTCTCTTGCTCCTCATCCCCTCGTATCCTAACCAGGGTCCCCGTGGGCCTGAGGGAGCACCAGGAGAAAGGGGCTTACCAGGAGAAGGACCTCCAGGACCAAAGGTAACAACAACACCTTCTACACTGAGGAAAAATGCTTTGTATTGCATGGTCATGAATTACAAATTTAAAAAAATGTGTCCTAGCCAATTATCCCAGGTCAAGTATTCTCCTGACCATTTTCACCCTATTAAACAAAGTAATATGTAAATTTCCCCTTAACATGAAGCTATAGTGACATTTGCAAACATAAATAAGTAACTGAAAGGCTACTTCTTCATATAATTACTGCATATGAAATTAGAGAAATCTCTTAAAGTAGTTTGTAGTCATTAAAGTCACAGTGATAAATAGCATCTTTATGCCCAGAAATTAAGTTATTGAACGTGGCTATACCAAGCTTTACCCACAGCTTTGTTTTGTGAAACGTACAGAGGAAACAGTCTAATAAAACAATTTGTCGGGCTTCCCTGGTGGCGCAGTGGTTGAGAATCTGCCTGCCAATGCAGGGGACACGGGTTTGAGTCCTGGTCTGGGAAGATCCCACATGCTGCGGAGCGACTAGGCCCGTGAGCCACAACTACTGAGCCTGCGCGTCTGGAGCCTGTGCTCCGCAACAAGAGAGGCCGCGAGAGTGAGAGGCCCGCGCACCGTGATGAAGAGTGGCCCCCACTTGCCACAACTAGAGAAAGCCCTCGCAAAAAAAAAAAACAAACAATTTGTCATAGTACTGCCATTAACATAAGAAAGGGAATGTGGGTGGGTGGAGGGAACTGGAGTTACCATATTACCAGAAGGAGAAAAATGTTATGCAAGACCTACCTTTTACCTGGCAATTGAGAATTTAAATGTTTCCACTGCCTCCCATATGTAATTCTTGGAGCTCAGGTTCCTCTAGACCAGGGCTTGGCAAACTTTTTCTGTAAAGGACCAGACAGTAAATATTTTAGGCTTTGTGAGCCATACGGTATCTGTTGCAACTACTTAACTTCTGCTGCTGCAGCATGAAAGCGGCCCTAAACAATGTATTAATAAATGAACTTGGCTGTGTTCCAATAAAGCTGTATCTACAAAAAATGTGCAGTGGGCTGAATTTGGCCAATGGTCTGTACTTTGCTGATCCCTGCTCTAGACTCTTTACCCATAATATATGGCTCATTTGCTAAAGGCCACCTAGGAAATGATTTTCCAAGACACTTTGGGCAGCATCAACAAAATTTCAGAGTAAGTAAGGATAAACTTTGGGGTCCTTTTTCCTTCTTTTCTACAATCTTTCCCCCAGAGACACATGCATGCATACACACTACCCAGAGAAGCATGTGCTGCTTTCTAAGTGTCTAAGACCTTCCACTTCAGTCATTCAGTCGAGTCACTGAGATCCAACCTTCTCAGCATGGCCTCACACTCTAAAATTGCTTCTCATTTTCAGCCTCTTCCACCATGATCAATATTCAGTTATCTATGAGAAACCTAAATCTCAACTAAAGGGAAATCAATTAGTTAAAACAAATAATTCACACGAAGTTGAAACTGCTGGATTGAATTTTAAAAGAAGCCCTTGTTAACTAACAAATTTTAATTTGTTATAGTAAATGGAAATAATACGTTGGATGAAGGGGACATTACTAATGCTCTTGACTAACCAAAATATCATCATCAGAAGGCAGAGGCCAGCAATTTGGCACTACATTTCAGAAAGTTTTATAATACATAATTTCTTGAATTGTTTTTTGGCACATAGTAAATTTCTATTTATGTGTAGCCCAAACAACCTGAAAATTCAGTAGCCAGAATTATTTCTCCTTATAATCTGTGGGGTTTAAAAAATAAGAAATAAGTGAGAAAGGAATAAATGAAACACTGCAAAGCATATTTCAGGGCATGTCTTAGTGAAAGTTTCAACTGTATGATATAATGACACACTCCTTCATAATAACCCACTCTGACTCATCAAAGAAAGAACTCATTATATTCAGTGTTGTTTTAGGGTTGACTGGACACAAATATACTCTGTGGCAACAATCAGAAGAACCCATTAGTCAGAATACTTCACTCCCCAACCAGCAAGACCAAATCGGAGTTTTCTGTATGTTCTTCTTGGGGCTACTTTGCAATGACGTAGGGCTTAAGTGAAGAAATTATGAATATAGAAGGACATTAAGGTGTGTTTTCCTGTTTCCTAGGTTTCCTGCAAATGTTCTTTGATTTTGCTCTCGGTTCATGAAATGTGTGCTATTTCTGATTGATCACATGGTTTGTTTTTCATACAAATGCACAGTGTTATGACTTCATTTGATATTACATTACAACCAGAGGTATTCACATAGTTCATGTGACTCTAGAAGCATATCCAAGAAGATTTTCCATGAATTCTTCTAAAACTAAGTTTTCAATAAATGATTATAAATTCTGGTATAAAACATATAATAAATAATTCAATCTTAGCAAATATTATTTCATACGCTGAGAGACAAATTTTCATTGTGTAATGGATCCAGTTATAGGAATGTTGAGGAAATGGAAGACTGATTCTGTTAGTTATAATATGTGATTGATCAGATCTCCCATTTCCAGATATATCTGATTATATTAGGAATGGAGCGCTTTTCCAACTTTAGTGATGCTGCATGCGTTCTGCTTGGATAGATTCTATTTATGAATGTTAATGCTAATTTTCTTTGGCAATTTACAAATCTTGGAGTTAGAATTACCCATTTGTAGTTAGCAGTGAATTTAGATGCTTTGAATGCTTGAACTGTTTTAAAATCCTGAATTTTATTAGTGCGTTGATATCCCTTCCATATACTTTCAGGGTGAAAAAGGTTCTGAAGGACCAGTTGGCCCACAAGGATTAGAAGGCCCGTCAATCGAAGGGGACAAGGTACTGCAAAAGGGTGTATAATAGAAAGGATGCCAATACAATTATTTTTTCATTGTTCTTTATGTATGTACATTTATGAACTATGTACAACCTGATGATCATACACCACAGGTATCCAGTTAATTATAAAGGCCTTAAAGACCAGTGCAAAGGGAAAGCTGCCAGAAGGGGAAGAGATATAAGAAATGTGCAAAAAACAGAGAACTCAAATCACTTTGGAGTCATTTATATGTCAATATCTAAAAATATCATTATATTATATATTATATTAAAATAACGATTGACATTGATGATTATCTTGGGTGTTGTATTTCTACTTGAATTACTTATTCCTTTTATTTACTATTTACTGGTAGCTGTCTCTTCTGGGCATCTGTATTTAAATAGTAGAGACAGTGGTAAATAGCGAATTATACAAATTTTAGATGTCATACAATTCTTGGTTCAAATAGCTCAGCACTGGCGGTGTAACTCCACTTCCAAAGTACCTTAAAAATATGTAAGATGCTCTTTCTTCCTTTGGAGTACTGAGTACAAGAGAACTGTTGTGTTATGAGTTTAGTAAATTAACTTATCCAGGTGTTGTTGACATGGCATTCGTGGTTTTACATCTGGAGCTCATGCAAAGAAAACACATTAAATATCAGAACATTATCACATAGTAATTGCAAAACTTTCATCTGCTATTCCCTTACCAAATCAATACTGTCTTCCCTTTCCCTTCCCCTTTCTTCCTTTCCTATTCTTTTATATTCTGTGATTCAAGTGGCTAGATAAACACCTCTATGATAAGGACTCTCAAATATACACAATTGTTGCAGCACAAGGAAGTAGCTTTAATATAGATATTAAATGTAAGTAATAATACCCCAAAGAGGATCTCTCTTATTTTATTGAATATTTGCAGAAGAGTGATATGAGTTGGGTTTGGAGTTAGGGGGAGTGAACTTGAATCTTGCTTCTGCCATGTATCAGATGTGTGACTGGGAGTTACTTAACCTCATCTGGAAAATGGAGATGCTTACTTTCAGAGGGTTGTTGTGAGGATTAAATGAGATAAAGCATGAAAAGCATTTAGTGCACCGTCTGCCACATGATAAGCAATCAAGTTCTGAATCAGAATAGCCCAGCTTTGAAGTAGAACTTGAGTCCTTTACATGTTTCCATCCATGATATTTATTTAGACTAGGGAGTGACACAAAGTGAAACACTGAGAAGCATATGCCAGGACATGTCTTAATGACAGTTCAGGTTTTTAATATTATATAAAGTAGGATCTAATGATGTGCTTTTGTTCATAAAAACATATTTATTTTAGCCCAGGCATTGGCAAACTACAGAGCAGGCTGCCTGTTTTTGTAAATAAAGTGCTACTAGAACACAGGCACACCTGTTCATTTGGGTATTGTCTATGGCTGGTTTTGTACTAGCAAAACAGCATCATTCGTTATGAAAGAGACCTTATTATGACCCAAAAGCATAAAATATTTACTATCCAACTGTTTAAGAAAAAGTCTGTAAACCCTGATGTAGTCTAAATACAACTGACATTAAAATAAGAGTATTTATTCATGTTGCCTAATCCAGTGGTCAATTCTCAGTTGCCAATTTACTTGACCTATCAGTAGCGTCCTCTGCTAGGATCTTCACCTTCTTGAAACAATCTCTTCACCTGATCTCTCTGGCTGCACCTTATCAGTCTCTACTGCTGGTTGTTCTTCATCTCTCTGACCTCTAATACTTGAAGCCTCCAAAGGGCTCAGTTCTTGAACCTTCTCTCTTCCCTATCTACTTGTAAACTCACCCAGTCATGGCTTTAAATACCATCTATATACTGAGGGCTCCCAAATTTATGTCTCCAGCTCAGGCCCCTCCTGCCTACTTGATACCTCCATTTGGATGTCTATTTTAGGCATCTCAGGCTTAACATGTCCAAAACTAAGCTCCTGGTATACCCTCCCCCAACCTTGCTTCATCTCAGTCTTCTCCTTGCCAATAAATGACAAGTCTATTCTTCCACAAACCTCAAAGACATCCTAGGGTACTCTCAATCTGTAACAAATCCTGTTGGCTCTACTTTCAAAATCTATTTAGGATCTGAGCACTCCCCACCACCTTCACTCAACAGCCTGGTCCAGGCCCCCATCATCTCTCACAGGGACATCTCTTCAGTTTGTTCTCAGTACGGCTTCCAGAGTGAGCCTTTCAAGACTAAGTCAGATCTTTCAATCCTCTGCTCAAAACCCTCTAGTGGCTTCTCATCTCCCTCAGAGAAAAGCCAAAATTCTTACTATGGCCTAAAACACCCTACTGATTGTTCTGCCTGAGCCCACTGCCACACTTCCCTGACTTCATCTTCTACCACTTCCCCTCGTGCTCACTAGCTCCAGCCACATTGCCTCCTTGCTATTTCTGGAATGTGCCAGGCATCACCCTTGCACTGGATGTTTGCTCTGCCAGGAATGCTTTTCCTCCAAGTTTCTACCTGGCTCATTCCCTCTCATCAGTGAGACCATCCCTGGTCACCTTTTCCAAGACTGCAGCTGTCTCCCCCTTCCTCCATTTATTTTTCTCCTTAGCACTTATCATTATTAAACATACTATTTATTTCTTCTATCCATCTTGTTTATTATCTTCTGTTTCCTCTACAAAAATGAAAGCTCTATGAGGAAAGAGAGTTTTGACTGTTTTGGTCACGGCTGTTTCCCTGTGTTTGGAACAGTTCCTGGCATGTAATGAGCGCTCAACAAATATTTGTTGAAACCCACAGAGAATGGATGAATGATATTGTTCTTCTTACTGATAACTCTCACTTTATTTCCCAAATTTATTCATGGAAAGAGAAGGTGAGGTTCTTTAATTTTGCTGCACTTACCTTAGATAATTTCTTAATTTTTAAAATGCATTTTAGTAAGATTTGGAGGGAAAAGGTATTTAGAAATTTGAAAACTATTTTCCTTTAATTTCTCTCTCAAATATTTATTTTCTTGCACCCTATGAATTTTATACTTCTAAATATTTCTGTTATGATCCTAACAAGAAGTGTTTGTGTCATTATAATAACAATTCAGGAATTCTGGGTTCTTGTGTGAAAAATAAATATAAACTGGGGCAAAGAGTCACCAGTTTAGACAAAATAGTGAAAACATCATTCACTATTTTGGCAAATTTGAACTACAAACTATTTAAAAGGAATGGTGCTTTCTAACTTTCCATGTGGAGCTTCTTTATGGTTTAAAGATAGACTTTAATCCAGCATAATTCAAGATTAGCATAGTATGAAATAATGAGGTTAGTTGTTATACTTCTGACTTTATTTTCTACACACTGGGATATGGGACCTGTGGGACCCCAAGGACCAATGGGCATCCCCGGAATTGGGAGTCAAGGGGAACAGGTAATCAACGCTTTCTCTCTTTCCCTTTTGTACAGAACATTCTGGCTTAAACCTGGTGTTCACTGAAGGCCAGTACTGCAAACTGCTCTAAGAACATTTGATAGTGAAATTGCAATGGAATATATATCCAAAAGTGCATGTAGGGAAGGATATGATGGTTGCATGAGATTTTAGTTTTTAGAACTTCTAAAGACTTAAAAAATAAATTGTATGTTTCTTGGTGTTGTGACTTTTAACATTAAAGCCTAATTTACAGGACAAGAGTTTTGGAGCACTATCTTATATTTTTAGTTTACCTTGGGAGCGACAATTTATTTACCTGTCAGTTTGTGTGTTTTTTTCCCCTTGAAGCTTTATGAACGTTGAAATCCCACTCTCTTCTGATGCCAGTAGATTAGTGTTTCCCACCCCCAGCCACGTAGCAATCTAAAAAACTATTAAACTTAAAACAAGGACCAGAATCAGAGGGAACCACTTTACTGAGGGGGCACTGTTCCTGAATAGAAGTAAACCACAGATAGGGTTTACAAATAGCTCTTGGTCCCTCTCGGTCAGAACAAAGGAAAGATCTGTGAGGCTATGTCTAAATTTATGGCTGGAATGACTTCCAAATTCTTCTGATCACAACTTTTGGAAAAGCAAGGCAATTTTGTTAGATTGAAATAATATGAAGAGGGCTTCCCTGGTGGCACAGTGGTTAAGAATCTGCCTGCCAATGCAGGGGACACGGGTTCGAGCTCTGGCTTGGGAAGATCCCACATGCCGCGGAGCAACTAAGCCCGTGTGCCACCACTACTGAGCCTGAGCTCTAGAGCCCGCGAGCCACAACTACTGAAGCCCGTGTGCCTAGAACCCGTGCTCCACAACAAGAGAAGCCACCGCAATGAGAAGCCCATGCACCGCAACGAAGAGTAGCCCCAGCTCGCCGCAACTAGAGAAAGCCGGCGCGCAGCAACAAAGACCCAACGCAGCCAAAAGTTAATTAATTAATTAATTAATTAAAAAAAAGAAATAATGTGAAGATAATATAACAGTACTATCTACCTACATAATCTCATTTAATCAAAGTGACCAACAAATCCAAATTTATGCTGAATGTCCTCCTGTAGAGAAAGTGGCAAAACAGTTTGATTAAAATTTATGATTATGGTTTGAATTATTCTCTTGCTTAGCAAACAAATAGTACTTCCTTTATCAAGGGTAGTGAGAGAAGGGAAGGATAAAAAAGGAGATAACTCCAAGTCTCACTGTTGACATTAACTCTGAGTTTATTTCTAATCATATTCTAATTAATCAGTATTTTTATTGTTGTTAATCCAAGCAACAGCCAAGTTGGGGATTACTCCTTTTTCTATTTCCTTCCCCTTGGTAGAAGTCCTAGTATAATACATTAGGTGGATTAGGGTGCAGAAGAAGCCAGGATAAATATTTAGATAATATTTAGTTAATAATTAAGAGCTGGTTTGTTTGGACTACACAAGGATCATGGTTTGACTATGCTGCCAGGCATTCTCAGACTTTGTAGTTTTTTTGCTGGTTTCAGCAAAACCGTTTCAGCTAGTTTCTGATCTTGGAAGTGACAGCGCTGTCACATCCTGGGTCTTGTGGTGTTCCTGGTGCTGAGTCACCACTGTGAGGCTGAAAATGAGGTTCAAAGAAAGCCAAGCCTTTCCAGATGGGCTGTGAATCTTGGACCTCCCACCTGCAACTCCCTGATGCCTTTAATACTGTTTCTTGGTGGAAGCTGTTGTTCTACAGCTTGAAAAGAAAACAAAAGAAAAACAAAGAAAAAGAAAAAAAAGACCTCTTTGACTTTTGTTTTCTTACCCCCTTCTCTTTTGTTCCAAGAGAAAAAACCTTTTACGGTATATGTGACCATATGGAGCTGGCCCCTACTGGTTAGGAAATTGAATGGAATGCGTCATTTGTAAACTGAACAAGAAAAGAATTTGTTTACCTTTTTAAGACAAATGATTTAAATTCTACTTCAATTTAACCTCTATGCAGGCAGTTCCCCATTTTTCTTCTCATCCTTAATTTAACATGTTTACCCATTGAATTACTGTTATAATTAGATCTTCCCATTTCTCTTATAGACATTAATTTTCCCACTCATCTGTTTCTGGGGGAACTTCTGTTTCCAGCAACATGTGTACAGTATTTCTCAAGTGGCCTGCAGATTTTCACTAAATATTTGGAGGCCTGACTACTTCAAATCTCTTAAAAATGAATCGAAATATAAATAACCACATATACCTGTGTACACACGTATATGCACACATATCCTTTGAATTTTGGGGGGTCTTGCATGCTACTTGTAGACTGTTGTAAAAGTCAGGAAGGATTCCTTCTTATAATGGTTCAATATAAATACTGAATCTTAGCTTCCTTAAGTTGTTTAGACTGCTCCATCTTCATCAACAATTTAAAAATGAACAAACAGCTGTATCATCTAGCTGGAGAAAATGGGATAGCATTTGTAATAAAACAATCATGTATCTGTAACCATTATTTGCACAATCATGGCCTGTGGGGTGTAAACAAAACAAAATCTTAGTTTTTTCTCTCATCATCACTTTAAATTTTTTTCAGTGGGTAAAGTTTTTTCTTTTTCTTACCACAGAAAAAAATTACCAGCAGGCTACAGACTTTCCGTATCACTTTTAGGTAGTAATAAGTTATAGGATCACCTCTAAGTTTCAAATCAGTTTTAATTGTCTAATAAAAACTATCTAGTCAATGTATTAATCTTCCTTTTAATCTTCATTTATCTTGTACGAGCTGCAGGGAGAATCTGTTGTCCGTGGGATGGAACGTGCTTCTTACCCTCCCAGGCTGAATCAAGGATGGGAGGATGGGAGAGGCATGGAGGTTCTCTCGTGGCTGGTCTATTGTCAGATGGCTTTGGGTCCTCTGGTCTTGGCAGATGTTTGATGCTGACACTTTTCCTGGTGGGGCTCCTGCACTGCCCCTGCGACTGCCCCTCCTGGGACATGGATGAAGGACTCTTTCCCTCCAGCTGTTTCTCCCCATCAGCCTCTGCTTTTCTGGGGCTTTACTCTATACTGACTCTCTCTGTTGGAGTTCCATTACTCTTCTAGGTCCTCTTGGACAGGATTCAAAGCAGTTCCAGGTCAATTCCAGGCATCTAGAGTACATCTGGGCCACAGAAAAAAAACTCGTGTGTCCTTTGCACTGACAAACTCTGGATGCACAGGCTGATCCCACCCCAGCCCTCTGCTGGCTATCACAGCCCATTTTAACTTCCTCAGGCATGAGTCAGACACTGGTCCATTATGTTCCAAAAATAAAAATCAAGGTCTCCAAGTCGTTTCATTAATGTTCCCTGTCTAGAATGTGGTAAAGAGAAAAGCAAGCCAAACCCCTTCCATTTTCTCCAAGGAAAACACTTTATGAGACTATTTTCTCCAAAGAAGACCTTATTACATCCTGTCTCTTCTCCCTTTTTATACCCACAATGTGAATGAGAGTCAAGTATTAGACCGTTCTTCAGTTTGGTGTTTGCAGGCTATCGCTTCTTAGAGCCTAGGTCAAATTTTCAATTTCACATCCTGATAGATATTGCTTGGTACAGCTAGGATATAGGTTTGCCTGCATGGGACTGAGGTGAAATAGGTTAATAAGATGGAATTTTTATTTCTTTTATTTAAAACTCCAAGCTGGTGTGTTGGCTCCATTCGTCAGGGACTTCAGAGTTTCAGGTTTCTTCATTCTTGTTAGTCCGACATTCCAAGGGCGCTTTCCTCATCCACATAATCCAGGATAGCAACTATGTCTTCACTTCAGCAAGGGGGAGGGGGAACAAGGAAAGAGAAGGCATATCCTTCCTTTAGCATGAACCAGAAATTGCCCAAATCACTTCATTCACATCCCATTGGCCAGCATCCAGTTCACCTGGCTGCAACAGGGATTAGGAAATATGGTCTTTATTCTAGGCAGCCATGCAGGCCAGTTAAAAATTCTCTTACTATGGAAAAATGGTAGAATGCATATTATGGTTCTACTAGCAGCCTCTGCCACCCATTCAACAAGTATTAATTGAGTATAAGTAATCAATTGTGGGATGTGAACTAAACTTTTACCTTAGAGGATTTGAAACTACTCTTACTTAAATTTCTTCTTAATTTCACTAATACTATTTTTAAAATTTTCATTTTAAAGGGAATCCAAGGTCCTATTGGTCCACCTGGTCCACAAGGGCCCCCAGGACAAGGCTCACCTGGTCCCAAGGTAACTTTCTAAATGAGAGAAGAGTTTAATCTATCTATATTCTGATTGTTGTTTTCTGGTCAGTGGCCAGTGCATTTGGAAGGCAGCAGAGGAAATGAACTTAAAAATGAGAGATCTCTAATGCAAAAGGTACTAGTATTCCTAATGGTTTAGAAAATGTTATATGTATTCTTTATGCTCTTAGAAGCTTTCACATTCATCCCTCAGTATCTGCTGGAAGGTTGATTCCAGCACTCCCACCCCTTCCCTATACCAAAAGCCGAGGATGCTCAAGTCCTCTATATAAATGGTGTAGGATTTGCATATAACCTACTCACATCCTCCTGTATTTTAAAAATCATCTCTAGATAACTGCTAATACCAAATACAATGTAAATGCTATGTAAATATTTGCCAGCATGCAGCAAATTCAGGTCTTTCTTTTGGATATTTTTGGAATATTTTTCCTTGAATATTTTCCATCCAAGATTGGCTGAATCTGCAGCCGAGTCCAAGCTTATACCACTTGCTGCACTACAGGTCAATAAGTCGAGAGACACAGTGTTGGGGAGAGGAAAAGCAACTTCATTCGGAAAGCCAGCAAACCAAGAAGATGGCATACTAATGTTCTAAAGAACCATCTTAATTTGGGGTGGAATTCAAGTTTCTTTTATGCTAGGGAAGGGGGAAGCAGGAGGGAGTTAAGATCAAGAAGAGAAGGGTGACCACAGATATCTGGGCGCCAGCAAGGGTCCGAGGAGGGTTGTGAAAACATTTTGTTCTTGGTTAGTTGACTTCAGTTGACCTGAGTCTGTCCCTGATGTTCCTATAAATCTTGATAACACAATCGTTATTTTTGTTCATACTTCCTTATCTCCTCATGGGAGGTAAGTTTCGAGCAAGGGACTGTTTGCACAAATCTTAACCTGAGTCCCTTTAGTGATTAACATGTCTACATGCAGGGCTGAGCAGAGGCTTATGACTCAGAGGTTAAAGCAGCAGAACAGGTAGGTACAATATGGAGTCAGAGATGCCAAGCTTCTATAAACAAGAGGCAGGCGGTGGAGGGGGATCTTAGTTCCTGAAGAACACCTCAGGGATATTCATCAGATTGTTATGTCTGTCCCTTATGGAGGAACTAGTACTCTGTTTTATCGCTGAACTATTGTCATTACTTTTTTTGTTTAACTCCCCTTCCTTTGTTTTTGCATTCCCTCATTTCACTAATTAGTAACTGCCTGTTCCTGCTCCTTAGAACTCAGGGAAGGCCCAGGAAATTAAAGCCGTTTTCTACAAACAAGAAATGGGGGAAATGGAGGGGCTTTTGTACCTGGGAGGGCCCCACAGGGTCCTGCTCGATTTCAATCCCCCTTTTTCTTTTATACTATTCAATCCTAAGGGGAACAGGGCAGACAAGAAATGGAATAAAGTTTTGGATAGAGAGGTTAATCACAAACTCAACAGAGGAACTCAATTTTATGGGGACTCGGTTTCAAATCCACAGGCACAGACCGGTGGCTACCAAGGTGGCGGACTATATTTACACCATCTTAGTTTATTGTTTTTATTACTTTTACTTGTGAGATCCTGTTCTAGAAACTCAAGCAGTAATATCAGTAGAGGTTACCTGTGGGCTGGCTAGTTTTCATTCTCACTAACAATCCCACAGTAGGTCCAACAACCAAAACGTTTAGTTAAAGATATGGAGTCAGGGGCTTCCCTGGTGGCGCAGTGGTTGAGAATCCGCCTGCCAATGCAGGGACACGGGTTCGAGCCCTGGCCTGGGAAGATCCCACATGCCGCGGAGCAACTAAGCCTGTGCGCCACAACTACTAAGCCTGTGCTCTAGAGCCCGCGAGCCACAACTACTGAGCCCGTGTGCCACAACTACTGAAGCCCGCGCACCTAGAGCCCATGCTCCACAACAAGAGAAGCCACCTCAATGATAAGCCCGTGCACTGCAATGAAGAGTAGCCCCTGCTCGCCGCAACTAGAGAAAGCCTGCGCGCAGCAACAAAGACCCAATGCAGCCAAAAATAAATAAATAAATAAATTTCTAAAAATAAAAAAATAAAGATATGGAGTCAGAAATAACCTAGCAAATAAAAATTTTTCTATGAACTTGGAAGCAAATTACCTTCTAAATTAAAACTATTATTTATCCCTTGGGGAGAGGCATGACACTTATTATTTAACCAGCTGTCCTTAATGTTGCTTCAAAGAATCACTGATCATTATTAAATAAATACTCCTCTGAAAGTACCTCCCTTTCCGTAGATTCCTTCGAGAGTCCCATGTGAGAAGTAGCTCTGTAGAATACAGTTACTGTCCTTGAGATTTCTGATTTGAGCTCAATGGTGAAAGCTCAGGTTGTTCTCTCTGGTTATGACACTGCTTTTGATCAGCAGTAACCTTGGCTTCTCATGTGTCAATTCTAGTTGCTCTGGAATATAACTGCCTATCTTTTCCAAATATATATATATATATATATATATATATATATATATATATTTGCCTGAAATATATTTATATTTGAATAGATACATGCACATATACACACACATATGTGAATAGAGCATATGAAACTCAGTTTTATCTTATTTTGCTGATATGTTTTGCTCTTAGGAGATCAAAGGTAGGTATATATTATTTTTATTTTGCTGCTATATTCAAATACTCTTCAAATACTCTTACCTCATTAGGGAAAAGTAGGCCAGATAGGACCTACAGATCCTAGAGGACCATTGGGACTTGGAGTGCAAGGTCCAAAGGTGAGTTGTCTAAGCTGCTTGGAAGCATTTATGTAATATTATGTAAAGTTGCATTTATATCCAAATGTAATACAGATCATGTATGTATCATCTGTTATTTCATCAGAAAAGAGTCTGATGCTTAACTCGTATTGTTTAAGAAAAACCAAAATCTTAGTTTATTTTAGTGATGACTATTTATATTTTTATTTATTTATTAGCATTAGAGGTCCTCTTTCGTCACAGAGTGATTCTTTAAGAACATTATTGCCTGCCATATTATAAAAGCATAGGAGAATTTTGGTAAAGTTTACTTCTCGTCTTTTGTTTCGTGGCTGGCTCCTTCTCATCCTTCAGATCTCAGCTCAAAAGTGACTTCCTCAAAATTAATTTCCTAAATATAAAGTATGTCCACCCCACTACTGTTACCCCAGACTGTTATTTAAAAGCACACTGTTCGTTTCCCTTGCTTTTTACCACTGACCTCAACTTGCATGTTTTTTGAATTACTTTTCATCTTACTACACCCTCTAGAAACGCACTGCCCAGTATGGCAGCCGCTAGCCACAAGTGGTTACTGAATACTTGACATGTGGCTGGTATGAACTGAGGTGTGCTATAAATGTACTATACACTCTGGATTACAAAGCCTGGTACAAAAAAAAGAATGTAAACTATATGATTAATACATTTGTATATCGATTACATATTGAAATGGCAAAATTTCAGTTGTATTAGAGTAAGTAAAATATATTATTAGAATTGTACTTATCCGTTTCTTCTAATGTTGTAAATGTGGCTGTTAATAATATAATTACATATATGGCTTGCTTTATATTCTATTGGACAGTGCTACCCCACTGGGGCAGGGATTTTGTTTCCTTTTTTTCTTCTTTGTTACTGAATCCTCAGTTTGGGGGACAAAATAGGTACTCAATAAGTGCTGTCGAATAAATAATGAATCCTATTTTACCCTTCACAATTTCTATAACTCATCCTGAAGGCATATAGAATCTGGCAAGCCATGCTGAGGATTAAAATCCATCATTGTTCTGCTGTCATTGACATGATTCTTATGAGAATTTGGGTATTAGAAGAATATATAAGACACAGGTCTAAAACAAATACACATTTTACATATATATAAACATATAATTGCAAGAGACACAAAATGTACTAATACAGTGGTCATAGCTGCCACTTATTGAATGATTTTGATGTGTCACACAATGTGCT
Source organism: Eubalaena glacialis (assembly GCF_028564815.1). Lineage (NCBI taxonomy): Eukaryota > Metazoa > Chordata > Mammalia > Artiodactyla > Balaenidae > Eubalaena > Eubalaena glacialis. Next base: position 66,569,142 of record NC_083723.1, read on the forward strand.
AAGTACTAAATATGCTAAGTACATATATGTGTGTATATACATATACATACTATATTTATATCTATACATGTCTATAGTATATATATATATATATATATACATATTATGTCATCTAATGCCAATTTCAGAGAGGCCACATAGAGTAACAAGGCTACTAGGCAGTTAGACTACCTAAGTTCAAATCCCAGTCTTGCACTAGATGGATATATAATCTTAAGCTTCTCTCATTTTAAAAAATGAAATACTTAAAATATACTCGCTACTATAGAGAATAACAAAGAGCACCCATGTATTCCACAACCCAGCTTTATCAAATATCAACATTTTGCAGCATGTATTCTAGAATTTTTTTAAGAAGAAGCATTACAGATATAGCTGAAGGCCTCTGCCTGTGCTCCCCAATCCTATTGCCCTCCCTCCCCTCCCCAGATGTAATTATTATCATGAATTTGGTGTTTATCATTCTTTCAAAGTTTTTATAATTTTCCCATATGTTTTTATGCATAAGCCATATATTGCTTTTTTTGTATTCTTGAACTTTACATAATATATCATTCTGCAATATATTTATACTCAGCCTTAGTTATTTGTGTTTTTATATGCCTTTAATTCATTCAGTTTAATTATTTTATGATACTATATTGTATGAGAATACCTCATTTAAAATTTATGTTTTCCCCTTGATGGACATTTAAATTGCTTTCCATTTTGTGCATTTGCCAACAATGCTGCCATAAACATTCTCTGGGCTTTCTCTTTTGTAAGGATACAAGTTTCTCTCATTAGCAGGATTGGAAGATCACAGAGTATGCAAGTTTTCAATTTTGATACTGTGAAAATCCTGCCCAAAATAAACAATGGGCAAAATGTTTGGACCAGATTACCCTCCTTCCAGCAACAGGTGAAAATGCTCTTTTCTCTACATTCTTGCCAGTATGAAGTGTGTAAAAATACATCTCATTGGTTCAGTTTTTATTCCTTGATAACTAACTGAACAGTTTTTGTGTGCTTAATGGACCTCGGTTTTTCTCTTTTATAAATTCCTGTAGATACTGATTTTTTTTTTTTGATGTTGGGTGTTCCTTTCTTATTAATTAATAGCTCTTTATATATCTGGATAATAGTGCTTTGTTATTTGGGTTGCAAATCTCTTAGGCGATGGCTTGTGTTTTTCACTTAGAGTACTTTTCAGCATACACAATAGAAGTTTTAGATTTTGATGTGTTTCTATCCCTTTATGGTTTGGGCTTTTGGAATATTATTTAAAAACATTTCTTGACTCCAAAGTCATAATATATTCTTATGTATTTTCTTCTGAAAAATTTGGTGTTTTACTTTTTTAAATTTAGGTCTTTAATACACTTGGTATTTATTTTTGTGGATAGGGCAATGTAGGGAGTCTATTTTTTCCCCATATGGATAACCAAATATCCCAGCATCAGTTATTAAATAGCCCATCTTTGCCACACTGATTTGTAATACCTCGTATGTCATATATCAAGTTTCTATATTTGTGAGGATCAGTGCCTGAGCTCTCTATTCTGCTCCGTTTGTCTATTTATATCTCTCAGTGCTATTACCTCTCTGTCTTGATTATGATAGATTTATAATGTTTTATCATCCACAGAGAAAATACTCTCATCTTCTTCCCTGGTTATTCTTAATTCTAACATATACATTTTAGAATTGGCTTGTCAAATTTGACAAATATCCTGTTGGAGTTTTTGAAATTGCATTGAATCTTTGGATTAAATATTGAGTCTTTCAAACCACAGAGTAAACCTCTCTAACTTTTTTAGGAAAATATTTGTCATTTTATCCATAAAGATCTTCTACTTTTTTAGTTAAAAAGGTACCTTGGAGAAATTTTTGCAATTGTGAGTTTTTTTTTTCTGTACCTTCCAATTAACTATAACAGGTGTATAGGAAAAGTATTGTTTTGTTATTGTTATTGTCTTGTTTTGTTTTGGTATATTGATTTTTGTAGCCAGCCAGCTGATAAAATCTCTTATTTCTAATTGTTTGTAAAGTCTCTTGCTTTTCTACTCCCTGTGTACATAAGCATACTGCCTGAAAATAAAAAGTTTTGCCTCTTCCTTTTTAGTTCTTTTTCTTATTCACTTTTTATCATTTTACACTGCTAGGGTCTCCAGTGCAATGTTTAAAGGAAGTGACTTCAGAGGAAATGCTCCTAAAATTTCACTTTTAAGTGTGACATTTGCTGTACGTTTTTTTTTTTTAAATATAAATTTATTTATTTATTTATGGCCTCATTGGGTCTTCGTTGCTGCGCGCGGGCTTTCTCTAGTTGCGGCGAGCGGGGGCTACTCTTCGTTGCAGTGCACGGGCTTCTCATTGAGGTGGCTTCTCTTGTTGTGGAGCATGGGCTCTAGGTGCGTGGGCTTCAGTAGTTGTGGCACGTGGGCTCAGTAGTTGTGGCTCACGGGCTTAGTTGCTCCGGGGCATGTAGGATCTTCCCAGACCAGGGCTCGAACCCGTGTCCCCTGCATTGGCAGGCAGATTCTTAACCACCAGGGAAGTCCCTGAAATCTATGTTTAACATGTATGAATAGTTTGTTATTATTTATTGCTAAATAGAATTCCATTGTATGGATATACCACTATTTGTTCATCTATTCATCTGTTAATGGAAATTTTGGTTTTCTCCAGCTTTTGAATATTACAAATAAAGCTCTTATGAACATTTATGTACACGTCTTTGTATAGACATATGTTTTACATTTTTCTTGAGTAAATACCTAGGAGTGAAATGGCTGGGTCATACGATAAGTATTTAGCTTTTCAAGAAACTGCCAAATTGGTGTCCAAAAGAGTCTGCATTCTGTCTACATTTTCACTGAGTATGGAATTCTAGATTAATGGCTCTTCCTTTTTCTTTCCAGTACTTTCATGATGTTGGTCCACTGTCTTCTCGCACTATTTCTGATGAGAAATCTGTTGTGATCTATACATTTGTTTCACTACATAATGTCTCTTTTCTCTGGCTACTTTTGAGATTTTTCTATCACTGGTTTTGAGCCATGTGATTATAATGTGTCTTAGTTCAGTTTTCTTCATATTTCTTGTGTTTGGGTTTCATTGATCTTCTCGGATCTATGAGTTACTGATTTCATCAAGTTTTGAAAATATTAGGTTAGCATATCTTGAAATATTTCCCACCCTCAGCCTTCACCCAGGAAATTCCCACTTAAATTTAAATGCTTGGAGTTTTCTCACAGTTCACAGATGCTCTGCTCATTCTTATTCAGTCTCTTTTCTCTGTGTGTTTCATTTTGAATAGAGTTTATTGTTATATCTTTCAGATTGTTTATCTTTTCTTCTGTGATGTCTAATCTGCTTTTAATTCTACCCAGTGTATTTTTATCTCATACTTTGCAATTTTCAACTCTAGCAGTTCAATTTATGTCCTTCTATATCTTTCATATCTCTATTTAACAAGTTTTAACTTTCCTTTAGTTTCTTGAATATATGGAATGCAGTAAAATAACTGTTTTAATGTTCTTATATACGAATTCTATCACCTGTGTCATTTTCTGTGTCAGGTTTTTGCAGCTTTCTTTAATCCCTGATCATTTTTGATTAGCTGCCAAATATTGTGAATCTTACCTTTTTAGGTGTTAGATATTTTTGTATTCCTATAAATATTTTTGAGCTTTGTTCTTAGATGCTTCTATACTGCTTGAAAACAGTTTGAGCCTTCTGGTCTTGCTTTTTAGCTTTATTAGGTAGGACAAAAGCAGCATTTTAGTCTGGGGTTAATTTTTCCCCACTACTGAGGCATGACCCTTTTTAGAACTCTAATCTATGCCCTCAGCACTGTGAAGTTTTCTTTCTTGCCTCTGGGAGCAGGCACTGTATCTCTCCTGCTGTCAGTTCTCTCTGATCCTTTAAACTGGTTGTTTTCTTGGCCTTGGGTAGTTTCTTCACTCCGTGCTGAACAGTATTCACCTAAATACTCAAGGTGGATGCTCAGCAGATCTTCATAGTTCTCTCCGTGGCATTCCTTCCTCTCTGGTAATCTATTGTGTGAATTTTTGATACCTTGGCTTACCCAGACTCCTACCTTTGTCTCCTTAAATTAGAAAGACTTCTGAACTTTCCCTGGGTTCTCTCTCCCTGCACCATGGCCTGGGAACTTTACCCAAACAGTAAACTTGGGAAATTGTAATTTTCGCCTATTTTGTTTCCCCTCTCTCAGGAATTATTATCCTTCATTACTTAGTGTCTAATGTTTTGAAAGTCATTGTTTCATACATTTTGTCTGCTTTTTTAGTTGCATCAGGTGGGAAATTAAATCTAGTCCCTACTGCTCCATTTTGACAAGAACCTTAAGTTGCATCTTTTTCTTAGGTAGACTGGTCTGTGATTTTCTTTTCTTATCTTGTTGTATGACTTTTTAAATCAAAGTTTTATTAGCCTCATAAAATAAATTGGGTAGACTTCCCTCTTTTTCTATTTTTCAGAACTATTTGTATAAGAGAGGGAATATCTCTTCTTCAGATGTTTAAAAATTTGGCAAGGTTTGACTGTAAAACCAACTAAGTCTGTGATCTTGGAGGGAGAGGAAGTTCCAGACTTGCAATTACTGATTCAATTTATTTAATGGCATTGGTTTATTTAGCTTGTTCATTCCTTCTTATGTCATTTATGTAATTTATATTTTTCTTGAAGATTATCCATTTATTAATGTTTCCAATATATTTGAAATTGTCACAGAAATTTTCTATGATCAAAAAAATGTTACTATGTATATAACTATATTCACCTTTCATTCCTAATACTGTTTTTTATGACTTTTCTTTTTTAATATTAATCATTACTGCTAGAAGTTTATTTTCTTAGTATTTTTAGGTATTACCTTTTAATTTTGTTACTCTTGCTTTTTGCTTGCAAGTTTATTATTTTCTGCTGTCATCTTTATTATATCCTTCTATTTATTTTTAGGTTCACTGTGCTTTTTTTCACTAGTTTTTATAATTTAGCTGAAATGACTTTCAATTATTTTCAATATTTTTTGCTCTTAATAAATGCAGTAAGGACACTTGTATACTGTTTAAAAGTAGCATGTGTTTTCTCTGAACATTTAAAAGGATTTGTTCTTAATCACAAATTAACTGGAAAGTGAGTAGAATGATTGAATATTAGAGTTGGAAGCAATGTTTGGGTCCCAATGTTTTCATTTCATTTTTATATGTTTTTTTTTCAGGATTGCTGTCACAAATTACCACAAACTGTGGCTTAACATAATAGAAATTTATTGTCTCACAGTTCTGGAGGCTAGAAGTAAAAAATCAAGGTGTCTGCAGGGCCATACTTCCTCCAAAACCTATAGGGAGTCTTTCCTTGCCTCTTGGCCTCTGGTGGCGGCCAATCCTTGGAATTCCTTGGCTTGCAGCTATATCACTCTAATCTTGGCTTCTGTTTTCACGTGGGGTTCTCCATATGTGCCTGTCTTCACATTATGTTTTCCTCTTATAAGGACACCACTCACATTGGATTAGGACCCACCCTAGTTACCTCATCTTAACTTGATTACATCTTAACTTGATTACAAAATAAGGTCCATTCACAGGTGCCAAGGGTTAAGACTTCAACATATCTTTTGGGGGAGGGGGCTGGTCACAATTTAACCCATAACAAACAACATGACCCAAAACTGAGACCCAGAGAGGTTAAGGAACTTGCCCGAGGCCAAATAGTTTAATGACTATTAATTACTATTCAGATTTCCCTGCTCATAGGCTTTTCTCAGGTATTACAAGATGTAACCAATTTCGAGTACCTCAGAGGGGAGTTCCATGATAAATATGAACTTCTGGGAGATAAAAATCTTTGCTCATCCACCCGGGGGAGCCAGGCTCAACAGGGCTCTCAGGACAGCCAGGAGTACCGTGAGAAGATGCAGCTACAGGGAAGAAGGTAACACTGCTTTTCATATTATTGGTGTAAAACTATTGAACCACACTATATCTTGGTCCTGCAGAAGCTCAAATTAAACCATTCAAGACAAACTTAGTCTTTTCAAGAAAAAAAAAAAATCCCACAACTCTTAATTTCCTTTTTCTCTTAGTTCAGATAAAAGAGCGCCAGTTCAAAGCCTGAGTAGTATCTCATACCCTCTGCCTTCTCTCTGGTATTTTGGCCATGATATCCTCCAGTGACCTAGTCCCTTTGGGATTCCTAGAAAGCACTTTTATTTAAACTTACAGAAAAACACTTTTTTCTTTCCCCTCCAAAAGGAGAGTCTGTAAGTGCATTCAGGAAGTAAGGCTACTCTAAAGATTTCCTGAAGTATTTTGAGTTGACATTTGAAATACTCATTTTTCAATATAAGTAGTGGAAAACAGCAGATGGAAAGGCTGAAGGTCCTTCTTGTTTTTTAAAAAAACAAACCACCAAATCTGAATGAGGAGCCAAAAGAAAGTGAGATTATTGCTTTGGCAATTGGCTGGGAAATTGGACTTTTTCATGATATTTCAGCTGCTCTGAGCTAAACTGGAGTTTGATATTAATTTATTCAAGTTGGTAAACTTCCAACTTAATTTTGAGACTAGAGTGAAGGTCTGGTCTGTATTGGAGGATTGCAGCAGAGACTCTACGGGCTGTAAGAAGAGACAAGGTGGGTGTGTACATATTGTCTATGGAGGGTCAGCTAAGACATCAGTGCCATTTTCTCTAGGGAGAAGCGGGGCTTCCAGGAGCAAGAGGCCCTGAAGGACCACCTGGAAAAGGACAACCTGGCCTCAAGGTATGGAATTGACAGTGGTAGGGGAAGGGAAGCAGACTGCCTGAGTTCTGGTCCTGATACTAAGGAGCCATCCTAGGAGAAATTTCATGTTATTCTTGCTATGTCAAAGGTGTTTACTTCTGGCTTAAAATTATGGATACCAGCTTTTGAACTTTTGTAAGACAGCAAGTATGTATTATTCATTTTCATTTTCCTAACATCTGTCATTAAGTCCCAGCTTACAGGAAGAGTTCAACACATTTTCTTAATAAACAGCCAAACTGACATTTAAAAAACACATAGTAAGGGAAAAGAAGACTTGAGATACATCAGTGAGACGTCGAAGTCCATAAAATTTTTTTCAACTATTTATACAATCTCACAGAGTAATAAGAAATATAACCTTATTAAGTGGTACTTTCACAACATGGAATACATTTATTTATACATTGTAGAAATGCTAGTTGAATAACATCTTTATATGTCAAGATGAGAATATCCAAATTCATCAATAAGACCATTAGTGACATTATCTATAGCCTCTAAGGTGTCAGATGTTCCTGCATTTCTTATGTGCGGTCATCAATGACCATATAAAGATTCTGAAGAATTATATATGAGTAAAGTAAAAATAAAATCCATATACTTATTAGTGTTCTGTTTATAATTCTATTAAAATAGTAATTGATAGCTTAGATGTCTATGCCTTGTGAAAATATTGGCTAAAATTGAGTTGTTAACCTTAAATGTGAAAAACTGAAATATAAATATATTTGTAGAATTTCAAACATTTTAAATAATTGACTAACCAGACTCTGAGATCTATTTTTGGTGGGGTGAGAAGCAGGAAGTAAAAACATGAACAGAGAATCCCTTGTCAACATGATGCAAAAAATACTTTTAGAAATGATCGCCTATTAACATTCATGAGAACTAACATTTTCTTGAATATACTTTTGGAAAAGAGACCCTTGGAGTTATAACTGAAGCTGTGGGAATGAGTGATAGCTCTGAGAAAGAGAGCTAAGGTTTGAATCCCACATTTTACAGTAGCTGGAGAAAGAGCATTCAGAACAGCATGAAGATAGGCAGAATGCATAGTAGTACCATGTTAGAGAAACCAAGGAGAAAGGGTTTCAAGAGGAAAGCAATGGGTGGTGTCAAATAGACCAGCAGAGCAAGGAGAATAGGCATTGACTGGATTTGTGGCTTTCAGGTGATTCGGGGCTTACGGAAGGCTATTGGAGAAGAGTGGTAGGAATATGTTACATATCCAAGGTATGTTATGGTTCAGTGTTGGCACTTTGTAATAATAGTTGGATTCTTACTGTTGGCTTCTGGGATGATTTAGGTCAATAAGTTCAATTTGGTAGTTAACGGGAGAAAATAAATAGTCGTGGGTAGCTTTCATTTCTGTTGGCATTAATAATGATACAATAAGTTATATTCAATATTTGGACATTCAACAGGTTTTTTTTAAATTACCTGTGTCACTACTCTCAATTAGTATGTGTATTAGGGAGTTCTTTGCATGTCTGTGGATTCTACAGGTCACCTTTTCTTCTTAGTGAAGTGTCTGCATTGCCGATGACCTTGGTATAGTCCAGTGGTTCTCAAGGTGCAGTCCCTGGAAGAGCAGCACCTGATGCTGCTGTCAGAAATGGAAATTAATGGACCCCAATCCAGACCTATTAAATCAGAAACTCTGGATGCGGGGCCCAGCAATCTCCAGGTGATTCTGATGCATGCTTAGGTTTGAAAACTGGAAAACTGTGGTATAGTCATTTATGTCATATATATTGAATGGCCTCGGCTACAAACCCCGAGGAGTTCTTTTGCTGAGCTAGACACAAACTTAGGTATGGTGCCTTGCAGTTGAACCCTAGTGTAAGGATAGTTCTGGAATTCTCTGAGGCTTCTGGCTGAAGGTAATACAATTCTTTGGGGGTAGCATTGGTGTACACAACCCTGCTGGGGAACACTAGGCAACTTCTAGCTCTGAACCAGGTTAATGCTCACTCATCTTTCTACCAGTTGAATTATTGGCCTCCTTTGGGAGAAAGAACTAGACTCTCCACTGAGGAAGAAACAAGGCTGGATTTTTAAAATGTCTTATTTTATATTTTAAAACTGAAAGAGCACAGAAGCTGAAAAACAGCATGACAAATCATAGATGGCTTTCTTTTCTGAAACTGTCTGTCTGAAAATCATCTGTTAATAGACCAAGGGGGCAAAAAAACTGTAAAGTCAAATCAAAGGCCCCAAAGGAAGATACTGAACATAGAGTTTAGAAAATACTAAATCACACTGAATAAATGAAGACTGAACAATTCTGAAGTCATCCAATCTGCTCAGGAACATCGACAAACCCTGTGCAACTGAGCTGGGCTTGGGGAACATCACTTTAAAGTAGGTATTCATTGAGAATCTGGCCGTGATATAACATTAAGGAGGGTCTGTTAATAGAACAAAGATATTTTTATTATAATTTCTGTCAGGGTGATGAAGGAAAGAAAGGGAGCAAAGGAAATCAAGGACAGAGGGGATTTCCAGGGCCCGAAGGACTAAAGGTATGTTTCTTATATTCTCATTTTTGCTTTAGGGAGATTGTAATTGTGCCTGGTTTTAATGGAATATTAGATTTCCACTGTTTTCCTCTCAACAAATACAAAACAAAAGCCCCCAAATGAAAAACGCTTTAGAAAACACACTATTTCAGACCATAATAGAATGGAATAAAGAGATTGCATAAAACATGTGATCTTCATTGAAATATTCATTCTGCTAGGAGAGAATCTGTGTGTCAGTCCTCTCTAGTAACAGCAAAATATTCAGTAGTTGGGATAAAGTTAGGACCATAGAAGATATCAATTCTCTATCATCTTGTTTTGCTGAATAAGAACAAAAAAGTCCCAGACTGAGAGGCAATGCAGTGAGGATGAGGAGCAGGGCTTCAGAAGGCAGGAGAGTGGGATTCTCATCCTCCTCCACCCCGGAACTTCTGGGGGCCAGTCAACTTCAACCGTACAAAGAAAAGAGTAATAGTATCTATTTCACAGGGTTGTTGCGAAGACTTAAAAGAGTGAATAAAGAACTTAGCATGGTTCCTGGCACATCGTAAGTGTTCAAAACATGGAGTTATTCAGAGAGGAAAAAAATCAATATGTGAAATGGAGAGTAGGGCATATACGTCCTGATAAACTGCCCGAGACAGGGTGCTGAGGAAGAAGTACGGAAATTGTGAAGCAAGAAATTAGATACGTGTTCTGACTAAGCAGGAGAGAATATGGAGGTCATCTGGACGTGTCAGGAAACAGAAATTGCACACCTGAGAGAGTTCAGGGCTCTAGGAAGACGCTAATTGTAAGAAAGAAACAGGGAGTTCTGTTCAAGGACCAGACTATTAAAGAACAACTAAAAAAAAGCGTACCAGCAAGATACGAGCAGGTACAAAAAAATAAGGCATCCCCTATAGACCAGTAATTCTTAACCTTCTGAGTCATCAGTATTGCCTGGGAGCTTGTTACAAACCCCTATTTCTTGGTGCCATGCCTAGAGATCTGGATTTAGTATGTGGGTGGGTCCCAAGAATCTGCATTTCCTAAATAAGTGTCTTCTGCTGCAAGTAGTTCAAGGAGCACATGATGAGAAAAGCCATTATATAGGAAATGTGTCGGATTAGTATTAACAACAGTGATTACTCTATGTCTTAGTTAAGCTGACTCAATGGGAATATTTTTCTGTATTTTGAAAGAAAGTTTTTTCTGATAAAGAATTGCCATATTTCAAAACATACACCTAAATAAGGGTCTTTAAAAGAATTGTATACTTTCTATGTATACAATTTTGTATTTAAAAGTAATTGGCTTCTCTTAAAAAAAGCAGAATAGATTAAATCTAGAAGCATAATTTTGCTTCACCTGGTTTTAGTGAATATTTTAACAGGTTAATGTTTTATCCCTTTGCCATGGGATTGAATAGGGTGGTTATCTGTTGCCAGAACCCTGGCCATGTCCTGTGCCATTGCCATACAGGTTTGGAATTAAGGACTGGCACATAGAGGCCTCGGCATCACTTGGCCCCAGCGGCCAGTGCGCTCAGCCTGTTGGTCGTATTATGGAATCAGCACAGGGGGAGGCCTCAGCTGTGAAGATGGAGGTGGCTCAGGGCACGAGTCATCACCAGTGCGTCTGACTGATAGAGTTCCTCCTGGAGGAAGCAGGAGGACCAGATAGTCAATTCTCTAAGGCAGGAGGAGGCCAATTTTTTGGTAAAGGTACAGTGAGCAAATATTTTAGGCTTTTTGGGCCGAGAAGCAAAATTGAGGATATTACGTGGCCACCTATTTAACAATCATTCAAAAATGTGAAAACCATTTTTAGATGATTGTTATATAGGTGCTGTACAGTAGAAATTAACGCAACATTATAAATCAAACATACTTCAATAAAATAAGTTAAAAAAATAAAGACAATTGCTTTGCACAGTGTTTTAAAGTGCAATAGTGGTACTTATATCAGAATCACCAGAGGTGCCTCATAAATATTCACATTCCTGGGCCCAGCCCCTAGACCTATTGAAATAAAATCTCCAGGGCTGAAACCCTGGACCCTATATTTTACCAGATTTCTCTAATGATTTCTCTGTTCCCTAAAATTTGAAAATCACTGATCTAGAACCAGGTAGGACAGAGACATTGCTTGTTGTTCCAGACTGAGTCTTTATTGAGACTCACACTGAGACAAAAAAAAAAAGAGAAATGTTTTAATTTTACTGTTCAAAATTTCATTTTTTTAAACCACAAACTCTCTACTTTTAATAAGGGACGTGAGATACCATACAATGGAAGACTGATATACTGTGGACCATAAAATAAAATAACAAAGGAAAAAGTTATAAACTAGAAGGAACATTATTTACCTACCAAGTGTACTCAAAAACTTACACTAAAGGTATTTGTTATAATGGAACAAATATTTCCCTCTGAGTTTCCTGGCATACAAACACAAAAGTGAATCACCACGAATTGCATGATTTTTATTAGCTAATAAAAGGATGCACAAGAGAGAGAAATTTCCTATTACTCAGGAATTAACTGAATGCATTTATTAAAGGGAGTGAAATTTTAATCATCAACAACTTTAGTAGTGGCTTAACAAAGATGCTCAAATATTTTCACATTGGTCTGTGAAACAGGTCACAATACTTTAAAATGCTGGAAATACATTTTTATATTTTTTAATATAATTCCTGTATATGGTTTCCTTGTTTGACATGTAATGGGTATTTTGCTCTTTTTTTAGGGTGATCCAGGGATTATGAGCCCTTTTGGGATGCCTGGAACATCAATTCCTGGACCACCTGGGCCAACGGTATGCATTCTTGGGAATAGTTTTTTTCTTTTACTTGGGTCTTTGGCAGTTGGAGTGGGAAAGGCCAGCAGCAAATTTAAGATTAGAAACCAGATTTCTTGCTCCTAGTCTTGAACTTGTCACTTTACCTTGAACTACCTCCCTTAAATCCTAGACCCTAAAGCAGGTAAGAATTTATTGCATTTGTTCAGAATAATCTGCTAATCAGAAAGTCTGGCAGAAAAGAAATCCACTCAGATGTAAGAGCATTCCCGGACGTTTTCACAGTCTAAATATTTGAGTCTAGAGAGCCACCTATTATTTCAGTGGCCTTTCTCTGAACAGCTTAGTAGTCTTTACTGACAGTTTTTATTTGCTTAAGATTTGAAACTCTCCTCAAATACATTAGAAGATGTACTCTCTCAGGATCTGATTCTAGTAGATTAAGCCCTTTATAATTGGCCAATGGCTTTTTTGCTCTGCGCCATTATGGTTTCTCATAAAATCTAAAGCCTGAAACTGTGAACATTATTTGAAATGTACAGGGAGATAGAGGAGGACCTGGGTTTCCTGGATTTAAAGGAGAACCTGGAATTGCTATTCGAGCACCAAAGGTATCCTTTATTCATGTTCTTTCGTTTTTTTCCCCTGTATGTGAGAGAAGTGAAAGTAGATTTAATGCATCATAAGTTGATGATTGTGATTGTTCTACTTGAAGTCTCTACGTTGATGAACTGAAATGTAAGAATACACTATTCCCTTTTTAAAAAATCAAGCTAGCAGATCATTTATTTTTCATAAATGTGGGGGATGATAGCTCCTCTGGTAAAATGTTTGCTGACTAAACAGTTGACTGAAAATGCTCTTTTGTAATATCTTTGATATGAGATTATATGGCCTCTAGCCTCCTTCATTTACATATTAATGGCCAATGTATCTCTTCTGTAAAACATTGTCCAAAAAGTTCATGTTTGGAAATTTTACTGAATCAGATTTCCCTGCTTTGTTGTCCATCTTTCAGAGTTATTTCAAATGAAAATGCAAATAATTATAGGAGAAGACAGCTTTAAGTAATCAACACTTTTTTCCCATGGCAACAAAGTACCATTTCCCTCCTCACATAAAACCCAGCATCAAGCAAAATTCTACATTCCAAATGTCAACAAGCACATCCCTGTTTATGAGAACAGGCTTTAGGGCTCCATAATCAGCACTTATTAAATTAGTAGCATGTTGTTATGTAGCTTTGAAGCTGGCTTTAGTTTATCAGATTGTCTCTTCTAGATGAAAGGGTTCAAGTACTAACGTCAGTGATTTTCAAACTTCAAAAAAGAAAACTTAGAACCATCTTTGAAATATAATGCAAAACCTATGATATACTGACATAAGTTGGAGTGGTTCTTTTTGAAGGATGAGGTAAGATCCTGACCTCTGCTGTTCTTAATCACTTTAAGGGTCCTCCTTCCTAGAGTGATGATCTTCTGGCTTATTTGAGACAGAAGAGGTTTCCGGGATGTGGCATTTTCGAGCTAAAACAGAGAATGTCCTGGGCAAACCAGAACAAGATGGTCATCCTGCTCCCCAGACTCTGAGGCACATAGGAACCCAAGATATGTAAAAATTCTATGGAAAACCAAGTTATGTATGACTCAAGGAAAAAATTCCAAATTTCCTAATGCTAAAACTACAGATAGAACCTCAATCAAGAACATTTGGGTGACATTTTCCATATTGTTTGATAACTTCCTGAATCTGTGTATTCCTAGGTCCCTGATTTAAAGTTACTTCTCTCTCGTTATACTATTCTTTACAATAGAAATAAAATCTAATTAAATGTGCAGCCGGGGTTTAAAAGCTCCACCTGTTTTCTACTGATCATTATTAGGCGTCGTTGGTGATAGTATTTAAAGTTATTTGCCTCTTCAATCAATTTTCTAATCCCTTGGCCTCTAATGATACTCTTTCTGCCATTCTTCCCTAATGCACTGGTTTTTAAGCTCTTGGAGGGTTAAATGTCTGATCAAAGTTTTGGCATGTTAAATTCAGTTTTGTGTATCACTTCAGGGACTTCCCAGATTTTTTTTAAAGCCCATTTCGAAACACCTGATTAAGATTTCTACCCTAATTTCTGTTGAATGAGAGAGACACTTCCAAGTGAATCACTCTGCAAGACATTTTCTTGAATCCAGTGCAGAAAGACCAAGTGGCAAAATTCCATCCATAGAAATACTGAGGTGTCCAAAATAAAAATCTGAGCGAGAACACTGCCCTTTCCCCACCCCCATTAGCATTAGAAGTAACAACCTAACTGAAATTTTTGTAGGAGAGAGGACAAAGATCCCTAGGAAAAAAAATGTTCAAAAACTATGAATGTTTCAGTGGCTTTCCCCCCACTCTGGGTGCCAGAGGATAAACAATAACAGCTGCTGATAATTTGTTATAGGCTTGGAACTTCGAAATGAAAACTGAAAGTGAATTTTGTTTCCAATTTTTTTCCTTTCAACTTAACCAGGAAGCAGTTACTGCTTCATTTTGTTGCTGGCCTGCTCCTTGTGTAAGCATGCAGAGAAATGGGCATCTTATTTTGGGACCTGTCCCATAGAAAATGTTTAGCATTTTAACCTTGAACATAATTGGAATAGTATAATAAATTGCTTCTGAGAAGTGACCATTTCCTTAGTGGGGAATACACCAAAATTCACCTCTCCAGAACAATTTGTTTTTTCTCTGTCATACAACTTTAAGAGATCACCTTGGGTTTCTGTTGATGATAAATTGTACCTTAAGTGTTTATAAGTGGCCACATGTTTTCTGAAGATCATTCTTAAGAACGTTAACCACATAAAGCCAGTCTCTTTGTTTTAATAGGAAATAACAGCTATTGCATTCATGATTTTCAAAATCAATTTAACTTTCGTATTGCTTAAATGGCTTGAAGAATTTTTTTTCCCAATCCTTCATTCATAGGAGTAGAATCAGGAGCAGTTTTGGGGAGTTTGATTTTGGGCAACACTTTGGCTTGGAATAATAGGTAACCTACAGTATCTTATTTTATACTTAAACTTTTACTACATATTCTTCTCTATTTTTCTCACATGATGCTTACTAAATTTTCTCATTTTATACTTCCTGATTTATGATGCATTAAAAATTTGTAATTTTTTAAATTAAAATATCAGCAACTAGCCCTTTTCTAATGCCCATGAAGTGTGTTTCCTATAGAGGACTTTGTAATGGTTCATATATATTCCCTACACTCATTCCATGGGTAAGACTTATGAGGAGATAAGGAGTTGCCATATTTCCTTCTAAAATTTTTCAAACCATTCCTTTGCACTTATCAAATCCACCTTTGGCATGTTGAGTTGGTTTTGTGCTTAAGTTTTGCCAGGTGTTTCATAGTTTAGTCTTATGATATCTCCTGGTGTTGGAATTTACCCAGGGTGCCCAAGGCCCTCGGGGACCAGTGGGTGCTCCAGGACTCAAAGGTGACAGCTATCCTGGTGTGGCTGTAAGTGTGGACATTGCTTTTATTTCCTTCCTTCCTCCCTCCCTCTTTTCCTCCTTTCCTCCTTCCTCCCTTCCCTTTCCTTCCCTTCCTTTCATCCCTCCCCCTCTCCTTTCCTCCCTCTCTCTCTCCCTTCCTCCCTTCTTTTCTTTTCTTTTTTTTTTCTTTCTCCCTCCTTCCTTTCCTTTCCTTTCCTCCCTCCCTTCCTTCCTTCCTTCCTGAACACTGCACACAACAAGGTTGCTCCCTCTCCCCCTTATTATGTCATCTCAGGGCCCTCAAGGATTACCAGGACCCCCTGGACCAAGGGGTTTACGTGGAGTGGGAGACACTGGAGCAAAGGTAAGACTTTAAAGTAGGTAACAGTAGCTTTTAAAAATGTACCTTTAGTTTGGTAAAGATGAAAATCTTTATCAGACATGGTAGAAGAGGAGAAGCATCTACAGAATTGATCAAGTTATTTTTCCTCATCTATGGACTTCCTGGGCCTTGTACTCACTTGAACATGTAGATTAACTTTATGGTTTTTGGTAGCAACCCTCACATTCCTTTGCTGCCTTGTCTTCCTGTACCAAGAACAGACTTTGGTTCAGATCCCTCCCCTCTCTGGCCACGCCCCTGCCTAAATGCTCTCATTCAATACCATGGCTTTAACCACTATCTGCACACTGATGGCCTCCAGGTTTCTATCTTCCCTCCTCTAAGCCCTGCTTTCACACGTCTAGTTTCTTACCATACATCTCCTCTGAGATTTCTCACAGACAACTCTAACCTAACATCCAAAATAAAGCCTTTGATTTTCACTCCATAAGCCTGGAAATGGTGCTACCGAGCACCCTTTGCTCATGCCATGATACTTGAGTCATTCTTGGTCCTTCCTTTCCCTCTCTTCCCTCCCCGTGTAGTCCTATGGTAAATTCCATCAGTTCTACCTTCAAAATATATCTTGCTTCTGGCTGCTTTTCTCCTGCTGCTTCCATCAGGCAGCCCACCATTATCTCTCACCTGGGCTATTCAAACCTCTTCACTGGTCTTCCCTCTTCCACCTCTGCCCTTCTATTACCTAGTAGGCAAATTGATCTTTTAAAACCATAAATCAGATCACATCTCTTTCCTTCTCAAAAAAACTCTCTAATGGCTTCTCTTTGTACAGAGAACAAACTCCAAGCACTTTCCATGGCCTCTAGGGCCCTTCACAACTTGGCTGCCGCTCCCGCCCCTTGCTCCCTTGCTGCCCACCTCTAGCCACACTGGCCTGCCCTCCTTCAGCTCATTCCTGCTTCCAGACCTTGGCTTTGTCAGGATAGCTCCTTCTTCAGGTCTCAAATCTTGCCTCCCTGTCCGCCATACAAAAGGCAATCCTCTCTCCCCTCTCCCCACCCCCATCACTGTCACGTCCCCCAGTGTGTTTCCTCCACAGCACGCAGCATTTCTGAAATCATCTTGCTTATTTACTGCTCTGCATACTTCACAAGAGTATAAATTTTCCTGCAGGCCGGCTCTTTGTCGTACTAAATTCTTGGTACCAGAACTAGATGTGCTACCCAGTAGGAACTCTATAACATGTTGAATGAATGGAAAATGAATAATCAGTGTTACCCTACAGAGTGAAATTCTCCTTAGAAATATACCTACTCACTTAGTTTTTCAAATGCTTCCAGGTCATTAGAGAAAGAGGTTGTAAGGGCCTAATGTCAACTTTTTGTCTTGAGCTTTTGGCCTCTGCCCCAGCATTTGGGAGTGTTGACACCTTGATACTGCTTCTGTACAGTGGGGCAAGTACCCTTTTGGCCTCTCCCAGGTAAAATGAAAGACTGGAGACCCATGGCACTCAATTCATCTCTAAAGGAGATCTTGATTCCTGCGCATCTCTGTGTGTTAGGGTAATCATGAAAGTCGGGGAGACGTGTCTAAAAGTGCTGAGTAGGCTGTGCTGAGGACAGACACCCTAGGCGCTTTTGTCAAGGTTCTGGCTTGTCTGACTCAGGACTGAATCTGATCCTCATTTGAATTTGGGTATTGAAATATTCTTTTATCTTTAAGGCAAAGTGTCTGTCAAAATGTTAAAATTTAAAAATAGAAAGAGGAACTTCGATATGTAAACCGCATTACTTTCTGCTGAGCAAAACAGTGGTAAAAACTTTTGTTTTTACACTAAACATTCCTTTAGTTATGGAACTAGAAGCTTATTCCTATTCAAAATAAGGCATGTGTTAAATATACTGGAATGCATTTGTAGTCCAATGGAAGCATGTAACCATTTACATTTCCACAGAGTAGATTATTATAAATATTTTATATAAGTATACATTGTATTATATTAAATTATACCATTGCGTTACTGCTTTACATTTAGCAGTAATAATAAAGACGGGCACTTAAGCACAGATAGTGAGCACTTAAAAATTTGACTCTTGTGCATGTTCCACCATGTCAGGTTATTTAACATGCAGACCAAACATTTACTAAATGAGTTCATTTATCATTTCCCTCTAAAAGTCCCTTGTATTTTTTTCATACACATTTTAAGGGGAAAAATCACAGGAAAAAAAAAATGTTCTTTCAAAATTTTATCCTGCCTATTTTCTGTTGTTGTTAACAGTCAGCATGTTGTCAGAAGACATCTTAAGTGAAACTCATATTCCCTCTGCTAACTCACACAGGAGGCTGAGTGGAAGCAGTGGCCTCCAGCTCACGTCTACTGAGGGGAGATGGGAACACAAGCGAGGACCTGCCTCCATCCCGCTGCCTTCTCCTTGTCTCTGTCGCCCCTTCCTGTGGATGCTGGGAAAATGCATTACCCTGGCCCTCTCTAGCCCTGGAAGGAGATGTCAAGAGTGCAAGCTAGTCTTAGAGTCAAAGAACCTGTGGATCATGAACTTGAAAATAAATTCCAAAAGCAAACACCAGCTTTTAATAACTTTCGGAATCACCTCTCTTCTTTTAGAGAAGGCTTAGAGACTTTATGGGCCCTTTTTCATTTTTTTTTCCTGAAGAAAACTTTTGGACACACACACACAAGCACACACAGCCCAACAGAAGCTGGTAAAGAAAGGGAAATATTTGGAAAAGTCTAATTCCACTTAACTTTGTCCTTTTGGTTTGGTAAAGTGGAGGTGAGACTCTCAAAAAACCTAAGGTTGCCAATGGTAGCAAAAGCACAGGACTCAAATGTGTGCAAAATTCCTCTCCTTCCATTTTTTCTTCAAATGGCAGAGAAATTGTAAGTGCATGGAAATGTGTGGGTTTGTGTGCGTGCACACGCATGTGTGTGTAATCGTATAGACATATATATCAGACATGTTTCTTATTTAAATTCTGTGTTGTCACCTTAAAATGTTGGCCTTAGGGCATTAACTTACAAAACAAACGTGTTTTGAAATGAGGAAACCGTTAAGGTTGACGATTAATTTATGGTGGGTTTTGCGATATTTAGTTAAGGTCACATGTGTTTAGCATTTGACACAGACATTAGAATCAAAGCTTCTATGTTTCAAAACATATAAAAAGCAGTCCCTGACATCTTGCACCCTTGTGGCACTCCATGGCTTTTTTCCAAGTGGAAGAATTCCATTATGACATCAGTGGTTATAGTACTTCTCTATACACTTCCCTTGAATGAATGTAATCCAAATTTTGACAAGGGCTTCTGAGAGATTTCTAAAATTCTTGTAAAAACTACAATTTCCAAGGATATAGTAGATACAGTTTTAAAATCTACTTTTTTTTTTTTTAGTTTTTTGGCCACACCGCAGGGCATGTGGGATCTTAGTTCCCTGACCAGGGAGGGAACCCATGCCCCCTGCAGGGGAAGTGTGGAGGCTTAACCACTGGACCACCAGGGAAGTCCCTAAAATCTACTTTGGAAACATGCCAGAAAGAGGAACTGACAATTCGGGGTCTTTTTGCTAAGTTGGAAGCGCTCATCCAGTTCCCTGAACCCTAGACCCAAATTGTCTGCACGATGATTGGGAGGGCAAGCTCAAAGATTCTACCTAACACTGCTGCCATTTCTCTACTGGGCCCAGAAAGACTAGAAGGACCCTTTGTGATTTGGGGACCATCATTATATAAATCTCATCTCCCTTTGAGAAGCCCAGCTAATTCTTTGCTTCTGTAGTTTCACCCCCATAGGCTAGTGAATCACCCCAGGGCTGATTCACTGACATCTCTGAGGGTGAGAGTTTGTTCTTGGCCTCCTGGAAGAGGACCACAAGGAGTGGCTCTCCTGAGCTCCAGAAGGGCAGGAGCATCTTGCCAGGCACCTCTCTCAGCTCTTTCAGCCCCCATCAGTGTGCTAGTTCATCAAAGAGAAAGCCAAGGCCTTCCCCAAAGCTTTGGGGCAGTTGAGCTTAGGCCAATTCTTGCAAAGAGGAACTTTAACCTGGCTTTGGAGCCCTCAAGGGACCTTTTAACCATAAAGTGGTTGGAATAAAGTCTGGGCAGAAAAGGCTTGTTGGGTTGTTGTTGTTGTTATCATGATTGTATATGACCTAAATGTTATATGTTACCTAAATATTTCCAGAAGCTCATGGCATTTTTAACTACTCTCTTATTTTATAGATAAGGAAATCAAGAGTCAGAGAGGTTGAGCAACTTGCCCCTTTACAGTATAAACAGTGTTGATACTATATTGTGTTGAGTGTGAGAGGGAGTCTATAAATATGGATGAATGAATGAAAAACGAAGTGCATGAATAAATCAGAGCAGGTAGAATGACCTGTCCTGATCTACAGATGCTCAGTCTTCAATACTGTCCATTTTCCAACTACCTCGGCACTGTTTAGTGTACAGTTAGATTGTTTCTCTTTCCATTCTAGTTTTTCCATTGTCAAAACTTAAATTATGTAAACATTAAGCAGAAGCATAAACCTAAAACCCAAAGAGTTAAACATTTTCCAAAAGCTTTAAATGTTTGAATATTATAAATACATGCTTTATTTGACAAAGGTGACCCATACTCATAAATTAAAATGGAAGTCTATGTGAAATTCCACTGAGTATCATTATTCTAAAAATGTTCCCAGCATCTGAATCGCCCCTCTGTTCTCTGCAATGGCTCACATATGTGCACACCACCAAGAGGCAGTGGTGGAACAGAGGAGCGATTCACACAGAGATGCATTAGGAATTTGTGGATTCCACTGGCAGACATGGACTGGACAAGGAACTCCATTTTGAACTGTGTCTGACAAGGAGGGCTGGCCTAGGATACAGACTTAATGCTAGTAAAGTTGAGGGTCCATGATTCCAAATTGGAGTTGAAGAAACCCACCTTTTATAATATGACTGCAAAATTGCTACAGGAAGGACAATCAGCTTGAAAACAGGACTAATTAAAGCCAGAGCCATATCAAGTTTAAATACCAGGCAATTGGACCTTCAGATGCCAGGAAAGGTCACTTGACTAGGTGACTTTTCAAGGTTACTCCCCAATTCAGTTCCATGCATGATCTCTGAAATCAGAGCTGGAATGTAGTCTACCTTATAATTTTCAGTATTGCTTTCATTTCTCCTTGCTGTTTTCCTAGCTCTGCATTTCTCTTCCCCGGAGTACATACATACCTTCCCTTCAGCCTTAAGGATGCACACTAAATCCTCTTATCATTCAACACCCACGTCACCATCAACACATTTTTATTTTTAATCATGCAGACTGGAGGAACTTTCCCCCAGTGGAAAATTATATTGAATATCCGTACAAGAGAGCCTTTTCTTCTCCCTGACATTAAGGGCGCTTCATCGTTTCTATTTTTGAGGTTTCTAACTCAACTAAATAAGAAAGAGTGTCCCTTTCCAGTGAGATTCTTGGTATAGGGGAATCAT
Organism: Eubalaena glacialis; assembly: GCF_028564815.1. Lineage (NCBI taxonomy): Eukaryota > Metazoa > Chordata > Mammalia > Artiodactyla > Balaenidae > Eubalaena > Eubalaena glacialis. The sequence continues at coordinate 66,590,575 of NC_083723.1, forward strand.
TTGCTCATCTTTGATGAGTTGATTTTGAGAAAAGGAAGAAACAATCAACAACAAATCCTCCCAAATCCTAAAGCAAGTTTTTAAGTTATCATTTAAGATACTGTTGCTTTGGGGTAAATATTAAAGTTCTAGGAGAGAAATTGATTTGAAGAATTGAAATTATTTTAAATATTTTGAAATTTAAAGCTGGGAAAGTACACTAAAGGAAATGTTATAGCGACTTGAGTTTTGGTTTTCTGGCACCTTCTTGTTTCCCCATCCCCCTGAGAAGTATGCTGGTAATTGTTACTGTCTCCCTTTTCATCTTAAAGGGTGTCAGTGAAAAGCAACTGAGTTGTATGACAATGGCCAGTCTATAATTAATACACATTATCAATATCTGGGTTGTCTGTCCATAAGCTTAGAAGAAGGCCTCTAAAATTTTCATTGACATCCTGGCAACCACAAGTGAGGTATTCAGGAGTCACCAAACCGTTACATATACTCGTTACATAATTCATTCCAGAGTGGTGCTTATATTTGTGGTAGTTGGAGCCTTAGTAGTTATACCTTAATTTTATTTAAAAGCCAGAAAGAAACATTAAGCAACTGCTAATCATCACTTTGACTTCTTCTACCTTATTTTAAAACTCAGTCATTCCTTGGTTTCATCATTTAGTGGACTCTTCAGAGTAACATTTTTTGGGGGAAATCCTTGAGAGGCTAATTCTTTTCACAGTGAATTCAATTTGTTTTTTATTGTCCCAAAGTAGAAAAGCATGAAAGCACTTTTAGAACAACTGTAACCTGCTTCCACAGCCCTCTCATAAAGTGACAGAGACTTAACTGGCACAAACAAAGGGAGAAATGGTGATTAAAGCTTTATTAATATATGTAGGGGGAGAAAGTATAACGGCCTGTCTTGTCTCTAAGAGTACTATCTTCTCAAATATTATATTTAAATCTTATAAAACATAAAAGGGGGGCTTCCCTGGTGGCGCAGTGGTTGAGAATCTGCCTGCTAATGCAGGGCACACAGGTTTGAGCCCTGGTCTGGGAAGATCCCACATGCCACAGAGCAACTAGGCCTGTGAGCCACAGCTACTGAGCCTGTGCTCTGCAACAAGAGAGGCCGCGATAGTGAGAGGCCCGCGCACCGCGATGAAGAGTGGCCCCCGCTTGCCACAACTAGAGAAAGCCCTCGCACAGAAACGAAGACCCAACACAGCCAAAAAATAAAAAATAAAAAAAAACACCAAAAATAACATAAAAGGTATAACAAACTATTTCCTTATCACTGGTCCACTTGAAACCTTTACCACTTATTAGCGCTGTAACCTCAGCAAGTCATTTAATCTCCCTCAGACTTAGCCTCCTCATCTGTGACTTGGGAATAATAAGCCTACATCAAAGGGTTATTCTGCGAAGTGAATGGAATAATGTCTACAAAACATTTTTATGAATTCTAACACACTAAAGTAGTAGTAGTAGTAGTAGTAGTAGTAGTAGTCGGGGTATGCATTACTATGCCAAATGAAGTATATTTGCAGTATGGATAAAAAGAGAGTAAGAATTTGTGTAGCTAGGAGATCTGGAAGGAAACCAATTGAAACATCGGGGAAAACCACAAAACTGAGGAATGGCAATAGAGGCAAAGGGAAAGGGAAGCCTTAGACAGCTGGGTACTTGTGTAGGTTGTGTGGGCCTCTTGGGAATCTTACAATCAGGATGTTTTCTTTCTTCTTTTTGAGAGAGTGTGATTGACTCAATGTAGGAAAAGGACTTTCACAGCCACATAGCCATGGTCTTTGCATTAAATGGCAGCTGGAAACAAGTCTGGGGAGATGTTATCATCTTGCATCTAGCTCCAGCCAACGCCAAGCTGGGAGACGGACTCTGGAGTCAGACCTGGGTTTGAATTGCTTCCAGCTGCATGGTTTTTGGCAAATCATGTATCCTCTTAGGCCTCAGTTTCCTTATGTATAAAATGCAGTAAGTTGATATTAAGAAGTTCAGATAATGGCTAAAATGTTCCTGCCACATGATAAAAAATAAATGTTAATTATGAGTTCTTTTATTAAAAATTAATTATAATCATTTTAATATTAACCAAAGCAAATATTTGCCAAAGAGAAAATGAATGCATGTGATAGTGCCTTTGCTTTCTTTTTCTTCTTTTCTTTCTTTTAAAACGTAAAATGTTCAATGAATGATTACTAGGGCCATCATAAGATTATGTATGATTTTAATGAGGTTGAAACTAACCACACTGCAGGGTTATGGTCTAGGTAAAACCTTTACTGAATCATTTGCTAATTTCATATATGCAAGCACTGCAGAAAGTCCTAAACTTGGCCATTTTCTATGAAATTGAAAGGAGTATCTCCCATCCAGAATCCCTTTTGTGGGCCAAGAGGAAGCTGTAGGCAATCTAAATAGTAATTCTTTTTTTGAGGAAGTGGAGATGAGAGGGTAGGGGTAGGATTTATAAGACTTCTGGCCTTATGAAATTGATGGACAAAGTTAAAAATGGCAACTTCAGAATTTGCTTTCAGGTCTTTTCATTATCTCCTAATGCAAGGGCTCCCTCTGCAGGCTCCAATAACCTTAGATCCTGCGTGGGAAGCAAAGTCCAGCTATGCAAGTACCTGTTGTAAAATCCTATTTGTGAATGTCACTCTATCCACAGACAATAAAACTACATATCTGAAAATATCATAGTAAATGCACCTCTTAGGTACCATTGGTGCTGCACTGTAGCAAAACCAGAGTTATCAAGGGATGAAATGAGTCCTAACCATGGTCCTCTTGTGCTCATTCACCTTGTTGTGGTCTAGCATGGATGCATGGCCCATGGAACAAAAGACACTATACATTTTCAAGAACCCACCATAGTGGAGGGACACTATCTCTGTGGACTTACACAGCTCATTAAGGGCTTGATATTCCCATCTACTGAAAAGTATGATCCATAAACACCAAGGAACCACCCTAAAACCTGTTACTGACCAACTCAAACACTTGCAGAATGTGTTAAGATAAGTCTTGGTTTAAAGTCTATCAGATTCATAAAAGCATATATCAGGTTATATTTACATAGATCAAGAGATTACAAAAGGCAACTTTGATAGGTAAAACATAGTTATATGTCAACAATTACATAGAAAAGGATGGATAGCTTGTTTGAAGTAGACACTGCAGTACCACAGTTGACATGGATCACACCCTTAAAGCTCACTGGCAAAGGTTCAAATATACAGAGGGCAATAAGGTGTCCACAGAGGCAGCTATTCTATTACATTTAGCCTTTAGACACTCCTGAAGGGTGACGGTTGGGGGAACTGAATAAGAGAGAAAATGGAGCAAGTGTGTGAAACAGTAAGGTATAATTGGAGACCCTCACCTGGTGAATTTATAGATACTCCTTTTAAAGGTACCTCAGAAGTACTCAAGAAAGAAGAGAGAACAGAAATGTATATAATATAGGACAAGTTCATGTTCTCTACTTGGAACTCTTGATGATAGGAGTGATCATTTAAGCTGGGAGAAACTTGGGGTCACTAAAATTTGGCAGTCAGAAGGAGAGAGGTGTTAAAGAGATAATTAGCACCTGTGGTCTCAAAAGCAGCTAAGTATTAAGTGGAAGAGATGGATAGAGAAAACCAGAATCATAACAGTGGCCTGCAAGCAAAAGGGAATACATAATTATGAAGTAGAGATTAAAATAATTAACTCAGTAATAAAGTTTAAAGGTTTTCCCCATTTTTAAAGGCCTTGTTTCCTCTAGAAGTATTTTAGGGTTTGGAAGTAGAAAGCAAAGCTAAATAAAGGATGGGATTTTTTCCACATAAACAATTTAATCATTTCTTATCATTTATGATTTTTGCACTGTTGAAAGCTATTGATATAAGCTACTTAGCTCCTAACAGGACATGGACAAAACAGAACCTAGGCCTAAGAGCTTGGGAGTCTAGGTTCAAAGCTTGGTTCTGGCCTTTTTTTTTTCTTTATAACTTTATTGAGGCATATTTTACTTATCATAGAATTCACCTATTTTAAGTGTAGAATTCAGTGATTTTTTTTAGTACATTTACCACGTTGTACAGCCATCAACACAAATCAGTTTTAGGACATTTTCATCCCCCCAACAAGGTCCCTCGTGCCCATTTACAGTTAATCCCCCTTCTTAGTTCCTGTTCCTGGCCCCAGGCAACCAATGACTTACTTTCTGTCTCTATCGATTTGCCTTTTCTGGACATTTCACGTACATGGACTCAAACAATATGTAGTCTCAAATATTTGATTTCTTTCATTAAGAATAGTTTTTGAGGTTCATCCATGTTGTAGCATGTAGCTATAGTTCATTCCTTTTTATTGCTGAATATACCACATTTTGTCTATCCGTTTAGTGGCTGATGGACATTTTGGTTGTTCCCAGTTTTGGGCTATTATGAATAATTCTGCTAAGAGCATTCATATGTAAGTCTCTGTGTGGACATATGTTTTCATTTTCTTTGGGTGTATACCTAGGAGTGAAATTACTTGATCAAATGGTAAAATTATGTTGAACTTTTTAAGAAACTGCCGAACTGTTTTCCAAAGTGGCTGTACCAGCAATACACAAGGGTTCCTATTTCTCTACATCCTCCTAGCCCTGCCTCTCAATAGCTGTGCAGCTTTGGGCAAACTTTAGTCCCCTCTGTAAAAAACCAGGTGGGGTGGGGAGTTGAGATTTACCAAGCACCTGCTCTGTGCTAGACATGGCGGCAGCAGCCTGGCATTCTTTGTCTGCCTCCACTGTCATCTCCATGAAAGGTAGATATGATTTTCTATGTATCTGATGAATTTACAGAGGTTCAGAGAAGCTAGGTAAGTAAGTCATTGTCATACAGGATTCTTGTGAATACTAAATTATATCAAGTCTCATATACGAACATGCAGAGCACAGTGTTGGGGACACAGAAGGTGGTTAATAAAGAGATTTTCATTTCTCTGCTTCTTCCCATCATTCCCATCTCAAATAGGTCTAACCACAGGGCCTGACCCACGCCAATCAGGCCCCACCACCTTTCTGGTGATAGTTGCCTATTATGAAACTGTCATGCATTGGCGAATCTAAAAGCCGTTAGAGAACCCACCCTGCAGTCATAACCACTCTAGGGGCAGGAGTATCCTAAAGCCAATCCCTAGCCCAAGTCGCATAAAAACATGAGAGCAACCAGTTCAGGAGAGGGTTATATCTTTTAACGCTTGTTTTTTATTCTTGTCTCTTCTTTCTCCCTCTCTTCACAATGGCAGTAATTACTTTTCCAAATTCCTGAGACGGGAGTTCCGAAAAGTATATATTAAGGTTGCCAAGAATTTAATGGACTTTATTGCTCTGAAATGAACCCGTATCAGTTGGCTTGATAAATGGCAATAAGAAATGAAAACAAAGAGGGATAACACTCCCTTGACCAAGTATAGAAAAGTGAGATGGAAGAAAAGGGCTCAATTATCATCTTAGTCAAACTCAAGGGTTTGGGATTTTAAAATATATTTCTGAATATGAAAATTCATATGAAATATTTTAATATGAAATATGAAATTTTATATGAAATATTATACAACATAAAGGTTTTTTAATCAATAACTTGTCATTCATTGTGTCTTTTCAGGGAGAGCCTGGTGTCAGAGGCCCTCCAGGCCTCCCTGGGCCTCGGGGCATAGGAACCCAAGGGCCAAAGGTGAGTCCTCAGGCCTGTGCTCTGGGTGAGTGTCAGGTACCACCCGTGACGATGCATAGGAAGTGCTCATTCTGGTGCTGACTTAGCTTTTTCTTGATTGTTGATGAAGAGTCTTATTTTCTCATATCATGTGAACTTTCAGTAAAATAGAACATTTAGGTTTATAAAGCCATTCGCTTCCCCCAAAGAAATTAGAAAGTTAATGTCTTTTTAAAAAGTGATTGCAAAGTGCTCAAAATATTCCCAGGTTCCTTAGAGGCTGTGCCATCATTCAGAAGCACGTGTTTACTTTGGCCAGAGGTGCCTCAGGTCGCCTTTTAACAGGACACCAGCTGATGGATCTCTTGTGTGTGTGCACGTAGTCCACTGTGTCCCCAGTGCAAGGGCCTAATTTATTGTCCCCGTGGAAGGTGAGAGGAACTTCCTTTGGCTCCCTTTGCTCTCATTTCTATTTCTCTTCCTTTTGTCACCTCCAATTTGGTGATTATTTATCCTTTTATTCTTTTAATCCAGTGTTTCTCAATGAGGAAGATTTTGTCCTCCCCTTTCCACCCCAGGGGGACATTTGGCAGTGTCTGGAATCATTTTGGGTTGTTATGTCACACTGGGGAAGGAGTGCTACTGGCATCTAGTGGGTAGACACCAAGGATGCTGCTAAACAACACCCTACAATGCACAGGACAGCCTCCCATAATGAAGAATTATCCAGCTCAAAATGTTAATTATGCTGAGGTTGAGGAGCCCTGTTTCAATTGTTCATTCATTTGCTTAACAAATATTCCTTTGATTTGTTCAAAAAGGAAGGTAAAGAAGTATCAGGCATGTTCATAGGGAAAACAGGTTTCAGAGAGCCACCCATCACAAATTCAAATGTCAAACACATATATTTACATCCAAAATGCACAGAAGTGAATTAGAATCCTATTATCAGAGACGAAAGGGAAAGGGCTTTATGAGTCAAAGATTTGACTGAGGATCCTAGAATTACCAAGATTCTTAGTTTATCCATTTTTGTCCATCAACTGCATTTTGACAGTGGGCTATTTCTTAACCTTACAGATCCCTTTATATGGAAAAAAGATCCCTCCAAGATGTTAGTAGTTGTTATCACTGGGTGATGCAATGATGGGTCTATTTTTTTTCTTCATTGTCATTTTTATTTCTTTTTCTACTTTTTTTTTTCCAATGAGTTTCTCTTACAATCAGAAAAAAATAAAGCTTTTTCCCATATTGGAAAGAAAAAGACTGACTTATACAGTAACTTTTATTAACTCAGGATTTCTCAAAGTTTGTTTCATCAAAATGTTAATTTGGGAACTTCTGGGATAAACAAAGTTAAACTAATCTTTCTATTGTGGGACTTCTTAGAGGCTTTAATATATTCATACTGTGGTGTAGAACATTTTCCAATCTTATTTGACCACAGAAGTCTTTCTTCAAGAAACATGGGGTCAACTTAAGCTGTAAGGAACATATACTTGGAAATGACGCACATTTTGCTTCATTTACATGTATTCTTAAAAATTCAACTCTGATCCACATCAATAGCTGCTGAATCTTTAACTGCAACCCCTGTGAATTAATACGCCATATTGAAATGGAGCAACACAGTGAAGTCTACATAGAATTATGAATGGTCTTCGAACCCCTGGTGTTCTAGGGGTTGACGGTAGAGCAGCTTGGAGGAGCCCAAGCAGACAAGGCTACGGGTCCGACGCTTCTGCTTACGCCAAGCAGCTCTGCCTTATCTCTTTACAGCTGGATTACATGCAAAATTTTTGCAAAGGATTCTGTGGCTTAAAATTTTTGTGAAAACACTACTTTATATCAATATGGGCAGTGTGGATGTAGGTCTTCATCAGACTGAAGTGAGAATGTAGCTGAGAGCAGTAGTCTGTGGTTTCTTTCTAAATCTCCTTAACCTTCTCTCTGATTTCTCTCTGTCTTCTAACAGGGTGATACTGGGCAGAAAGGCTTGCCTGGCCCTCCTGGCCCTCCTGGCCCCCCTGGCTATGGATTACAAGGAATCAAAGTAAGTGAACAGGAGTGTGCCAGGGTCGCCTCTCAATTCACTAGGGCGATGGGGAGAAGAGGTTGCGGATAATACAAAATACGACTATTATGAAATGGACTTAACGTAAGCTTAGCAGTTTTCAGAGGCATCATCCAAAAGTGGAAACATGGTGTAAGTCCAATAGCTTCACAAACGCTAAACATTACCTAAGTAGCTTGGAGAAAAACTGAACGGGTACAGTGGTTTACTGTTCCGCCAGTTTCTGAGCTGAACGGAGAGTCTGTGCCCCACCGCATGTGCTCTGTCTCCCTTAGCTTCCTCACCTGTAGCCTCCGTTCTTTGCCCAGGGCTTCCCAAGTTCCCAGTTTTAGCTCACAATGGACTCACCCGGGGAGCTTTTGAATAATGCTGCTGCCCTACCCCAGAAGAAGGAAAGCTGAATCTCTGGGGGTAGAGCTTGAGTACTGTGGGTATAAAAGCCCCCCACATGATTCTCCTGAGCATCCAGGTGAGAACCCTGACTCTGTGCTACCTGAGTTCACAACCACCCATTCTGCTTGATTTCTGTCTCAGCCGCGACAAGCCTATCTATCAAGATGGGACTCCCAGGGTCTCCCCTGTCTCAGTAGACAAAATTTGGCATCTACAGTCTGCTGTGTAATTTCAAACAATTCCCTCTTCTACTTCTAATATGGTTTATTTATTTTTTATTTTGTTACTGGCTCCCTCTCATTCTATTTGTTTCCCCCCAAATAAACTTCTATGGTTAAGCTTCAAAAATAATTCCCTCCTGGCTAACTGGTATTGGCTCTAAAAAAGTGGAAGCATTCAAAATAAACTCTTTTTCAGATAGCAGAATTTCTTAGTAAGCAGGAGACAGTAGGAGCTGAAGATAATAAATGTGAAAATGCTGTGTTGAAATTAAACCACCTACCTGTGTTAAGAGTGAGCTTTGTCAAGAGCAAAACTCATTGAATCTGTGATCAATCTTCCAATCTATCACGCAGAGTCTAGGGCTTCCACTGCAGGTCTTTTACATAACAGTTGTTCATCTTTCAGGCTGAGTATCAAAGCAAAGGCCAGTTAATACTGCTGATAGTGAACAAGCACAGGAAAATACAGCAAAAACCTGCTTCCTTGTAAACAGCATCTTTCGTACTTAAGCTTTCAATTCTACAGTTAAAAGATAGTTTTGTATTTATAAGTTTGCTTTAGCAATGAACCCATAATTGACCACTGGCTGGTCACCAAGCTCAGTTCACATGTGCTGTGAGTTCATTATCACTATGTAGTTAAAACCTGTGCCAGCTTTCTCCCTTTGTTATCTGGGAACTATTTCCTTATTTACATAGGGGCCTCTTGAGCTGCACTTAATTAATCCTTACCAACTCTGCCCTTCCTTATGGCCTCCAGGTTATGCCATGTTCAAAGTCCCTCCTGAGTGAAACTATGGTGGGAAATCTACCATAATAAGGAAAGAACCAAAATGAAAACTGCCAAGTACCCAGTCCTATCAGAAATGAGATAACCTTTCCTCCACTGAGGGTAGTGGCCCGATGCTACTTGGCAGTGAACCTTGACCATACTGCCTCACAAAACCTCTCTAGACGTCCTGGCATCCTGTTGGCAACAGGGCAAAAGTATTTCCCTTAGGATGCCTACCTACCTCGTTTGTCTGACCCTGGCTTGTACCATCACTGCAAAAGGGAGGGAACTGAAAAATCGAATTGGTGGTGTTCCTCCGAGTCATTTTAACGCTACATATTTAGTGAAATTTCATTTCTTATGTTCATTTGTTGAATTTATTTCACACCCCCTTCTAAAATCCATTTGAATCAGTGAAACTTGCTTTAATTGGTATGTCTGTTGGTGAGACTTTGATGGACGCCCTTGTTGTTAACCTTTAACATCAGGGCCCGACTTGTACCCCGTCTCTCTATGCCATCCCAACCACGGGGAAAATAAGGGCTCGGGCTGCAATCACTGAAGTGATTTGCTCTAGCACTGACCTAACTTCGTTGTTAGAATATTGACTTTTTAGTCAGTTATTCATTCAGCCAACCAACCGACCGACCAACCAACAAACCAACCAATACTGACTGAGCGCCACCTATGTCAGGGAAATAGGCTAAGTGCATCATAAAACAATGAGTAAAAAGATGTGAATTCTGTCCTCATGGGGTTGGACATAAAATAATCACTTTCTGAGCTTCAGAGCGTATGGAGGGGTGGCACGGTGAAATGAATTGGGTTACAGGGGTAGGCAAGAGCCCTGTAGGGTCCTGTAGGCCACGGTAATGAGTGGTCTTAATCCTAAGGGCAACTGAAAGAGCAGGGTGACATGATCGGGCAGGTATTTAGACAAGACTTGCCATTGCTCTGCAGTCCCCACTGTGGCCCAGCTGCTCCATGCTGCAGAGGAGCTCCAGCTCCTCCAGGGACCTCAGTGCTTTTTCTCAACCACACATGTCTACTGATTGTATGGATGAATGCAAGACTGTGGCTCTTTTGTCCCAAGGTGGCCTTGGCCTTTCGGGTTCACAGCATAGGTCAGGAGGTTACATGATGCCACCATCTTGTCCCACGTGAGCCTCCAGCACTGACCATTTTCCCTAGATATGTCAGTAATCCTCAGATTAAGTCAGGAGGGAGAAGGGGTGGGGCTTGGTCTTGAGGGATTGCTTGACGTGTCAACTAGCCCTTGAAGGGCCAAGAGAGATGGAAAGAGAGGATGGGTCATCCAGGTTAAAAAGCCAAGTATGAGGACAGACAGAAATGGCTTCTCCCCCCACCCCCCCTCTTCATTTCTACTCAGGAGCCGTGCCTGTTTTCCTCTCTCCATCTTTGTTCAAGTCAGTTCCTGTGGCCTGATCAGCCCTGACATTCTCAGAGGATCAGGAGGTCCTTATAAAAATAGGATTCCTGATGGCCCTCCATTACCTTAGGAGTTTCTGAAGCAGATGTGTGGACTGCACTATGCCTCCTGCTACGCATAAACCCTTCATTCATTACAAAAACGAGCTTCCATGCCACTGGCTTCCATTCTCTGTTTAGGCCTGAACATGACTGATCTCTTACTGGCTGAGGAAACCCTCCCTGTGTTTAGGCTGTGGCAAAGGATGGGCTGACTGATATTTCAGACCTCGCCAGTTTGTTATCAGTGTGAACAAATAGCCTCAATGACGTGCTGGGGGAATCCAGTGAACGCTACCTGGTAGAAATCCCAGTGTCTCCAAAGCTGACAAAGTGTGATGACTGCAGTGGTTCCATGGTCACAGAGCTAACAGATCAACTTCCGAGAATCCTGGGGCCCAGAAATGGAGGGAAACTTAGTCCCGATGACCTCTCCCCTCGATCTAGATTCTGATCTTAATGATCTGATGGAAAGAGAATAAGCTTGAGAGCCACTCGGACCTCGGCCTGAACCTGTCTAGTTGTGTAAGCTTGGACACCTTATTTAACTTTGTCGAACCTTAAAACGTACTCATCTTTAAAATGGGGATAATAAAGCCTATTTTACAAGGTGTTGTAAAGATAAAATTGTACAAAGCGCCTTATACACAGTAGTGGATACTCAACCAGAGCCTGGGCTATGGAGTCAACAGATTTGAATCATGGCTTCCTGAGTACTACACCTCTGCCTCAGTTTCCACATCTGAGGAATAATGATAGTGAGGATAATAATAGTACTATTTTCTGAAGTTGTTATGAGGAATAAATGAAATTAAATGAGACAGTATGTGTAATGTATCTAAAACAAGGTTTGACACATGGTTACATATGCAGTCAATGTTCGTAGTTATTCACATTATAATTTCTTCTTGCTTCCCTTCCCTTTCTACTAGTCCCTCTTACATTTTCCAGAATGAAGGCCCAGAATTTTGACAGTCATGTGATGTAATGCTCTAAAACATAAAATATCGGTTGCATTAATTAGTGTAGACCTGGCACCTGTACCAAAAAGACCACCAAATGTATAAAGGGTCAAACACAACAGAGGTTTCTGTTCACATGGCAGGCCAATGGGAGTCTTCCTAATTGGTGGGCAATTTTCTTCCACATAGAATTTCAGAGAACCTCAACTTCCATTTATGTTTCCTCCATTGGATGGGCCCCTTTACCACTTACACCCAGCAAGCAGAAAGGGGAGAGTGTGGAAGAGGCACACCTGCTTCTTAAGAGTCTTGGCCAAGAGGTGACACACATCACTTCTGCCCACGTTTTAGCGGCAAGAACTAGTCTCATGGAAAGGTAGTCTAACTGTGTGACCAGAAAGAAGGGGAACCAGGGGTTTGTTAAAGAGCTGGCAAATGCCATGCAAAATTTAACCTGCCTCCAGGAAAGATGGAAATTTAAAAGCTATATGTTATTCTGAAGTATGTTGGTGCTTCCAGAAGAAAACAGAAAACACGAGTGGTCTCCATGGCAACTTCCAGAATGCCTGTCACTCTCCTGATACCGTGAGGCACAGTGATCTGGCTTACAAGGACTGGGTTCAGCTTTATCATTCTTTTTATCCTATCTTCAAAAAAAAAAAAAAAACCCTCAGAGTCTTGCTATCTTCTTATTTCAAGCAGCATCAGAAGTACCACTGGATAATTTAGAAATTGCCTTGAGTAGACAGGCTGAGTACCAACCAGCCAAAGAAGTAGAGCAGGCTTGGGGTTTAGTGAGACCAGGAAACAAACAAGAAATGCTCATTCTTGTCTTTGACAGAGCCAGGGCCAAAGGATGAGGGACACCTGAAACTTGGCAGGAGAGCTGTGGTCGAAAGGCTGGAGAGAGGCAGGGACGGCATCAGAGGAGGAAAGCAGAGTTGATACAATGAACCTCATATAAGGAGACAGAGAAGCCAGCGATTAGGCTCAGGTGGAGAATAAGGGAAGGGTTGGAGTCCTAGGGGATTACATGGGATGCCAGCATTGGAAATCAGCAGGGGTGTGATGATGGGTGAGTCAGCCCAGCTTGCATAGGGACAGTCAGAAAGAAAACAGCTTCTCCCACCAAAGCTCTCTGATTAGGAATTCAGAGTAGAACCCAGAACTTTGTAAGATTCTTGGCTCAATGTTTAAGGTTAATGTCATTTCTTAGGTAGTTATTTTGTTTGTTTTTTCAACTATATTTAAGTAACTGTGGTTCTGTAAATTCCACGTGCTCTTTTAACTGCATCAGGTATGTGGGCCACCTTCTGGTGTCCCTTTACCAGAAAGGCTGAAGCTTGACAGATGTCAGCATGCTGAGGTGGAAATCTCACAGGGAGCCTGCCAGCTTTCCATTTGGCTGCCACCTGTGACCTGATCACATTGAAAGTGTTTCCAGAATCCATATGACTAGATTTTTGATTAGAATGGACCTATTACAGCATGGGAAATGGCCCTCCCTAAAGGCCAAATAGAAATGATTTATTCATTGAAATAAAGCTGACTTAAGGGGAAAAAAGAGTCTCACTTATAAAAAGTCAGGGGTGGGTTCAATATACTCTAAGTTTCAAATACCTGCAGAAAGGCTAAGACGTATTGACATTGGGAAGTTTTTCTAGTCTTCTCAATTCACAACCATGCATATGATGGTATTAATATTACTAAGGGAGCAATACACACACACACACACATATTTTAATATGGTGAGTTTCTGGTGTTTCAATTTAAAGTTTTCCTTCCTCCTCCTGACCACGATCTAACAACAGCATCAAAAACAGAAAACAAAACCACCCTTGGTAATAGTATGATCGCTGCATTCAACCTGAGCACACCTTAGAAATTAAATTGAAACAATAAGGTATATAGTTGACAGCATAACATAGATTGTGTGTCTTTATGCCAGAAACCATCTTTGAAATAACTTCTAATACTTTCCTGTATTGTAATTTTCAAATTCCCATAATGATTCCTCTATGTAGAAAGGAGTCATCAGAACCACCTGAGAGTTTAAACCTTAAAATAGTTCGTTGTTTTGGGATTACACCTGCCAAAATGCCTGTGGCAGGGGAAGGCTGTGGCTAAAATTGATTCTGGTCATCAAAGTCCACAAACCTATTTTCAGACATTGAAGTCATCTTCATACCTTTATACCTTTTATTTCTTTTTCTTTTTCTTTTTAACATCTTTATTGGAGTATAATTGCTTTACAATGGTGTGTTAGTTTCTGCTGTATAACAAAGTGAATCAGCTATACATATACATACACTTTATACCTTTTATTACTTTTTAAACCAAATTAAAAATAATTACATAGGTTACAAACCAAGCTAAAAGCACTGATCCCATAATATTCTCTATACTATAGGTTGAATAGGTCAGGGAAAGTTTTGCATTTATTAACTGGGACTGGCTCTCAGCCCATTTGTATATCTCACTTACTGGTTCATGCTTTCATTTTCCTCCTGGGCCAAGGGGCTTTCATTTCTTCAAGCCAATTAGGAAACAGGATGGTATCCTTTTTTTGAATTTCTGAATCTGAGGATATGGTATGGCATTTTCCTTTGTTAATCTCATTATTAAAATTTCCCTTTTTAATAGCCTATTTCCCCAATCAGAATTGGAATGGAAACGTTAGGCTCTTAATTTAGTGGGGCTTGAATCATCATTACCAGCTTATGTTTACTGTCTAGTTACCATGAACAAGGACCTGCTCAGTGACTAGTGACCATCACAGAAGTCTGTTTGATATCTACCAGACTCCTTACACTACTATGAACCTGAAAGGAAAAACTAATTTCTAAATCATTTTTTCCAAAGTATGTATTGTATCCTGCCCCAAGGTTTACTATGGTTTCCCCAACTTTGAAAGGAAAGTCAAAAGGACTAAAGACTTGGTAATAAAGATAAGACAGTATCTAATGCCATATGCTGATGCTGAATACTAAAAAAAATTTTTTTTAAGTTAGAAAATTATATGAAAGATTTCATTTGAGCAGTTATATGCTAAAACTAGTCATTTTGCTATAGTACTACATAATTTATAATTATGTGAGCATTCGACCATTTTAGATTGTTTTTCTCTCCCTTTCCTTCCTCCCTGCCTCCTGCCCACCTGTTCATATCTGTCTAATATACAAAGATGTAAATACTATATATGTATTTCTTTTCATCCTTGTAACAGATATTGTCCATATAAAACCAAGTTGAGTAAAGGACATGGATAAATTACCCTTAGTTGCTGCTACCATCTTGATAGCCCATGACTTTCACTGTTGAAAATTTATAAAATGTATTTTATCTTTTGCCCACTTCTCAATGCTTGCTTAGAAATAAGTTACTAGTATATATGTTTTCCCTTCTCTATTCAGCAAGGTAAGAGACATCTTTACTGCTCAGAGCTTTGAGCCTGGGGAGAGATCTAGGGCCATATTATATTCTCTAAATTCCATGTGTTATCTTATGCAAGCCTCACCAGCCTATGAGGTAGGCTCTAGGAAACTAGGGCACAGAGATGTTAAGTCATGAACCAAGGTTGCTCACAGCTACTCCTCCAGGCGGCCTCCCTGAAATAATCATGTGTTGGGTAGTAATCAAGTCAAGGTAGATGTCAGAGAGAGGAAAAAGATCAGTTTAACACTTTCAAAATTAAATGCCACTCAAAATTTTTATTTGCACCTTGCAATGTAAAGTTGGCCCTTCGAGAGGTGAGACATGTACTGTGAGGTCTTTTTTCTTGATAATCTAAAATTTTTTAAAGGAAAGAGGCATAAAAAGTACTTCTTTTTCCCTGAGCACAGTTCTGTCCAAAGCCAGGGGTTGGACTTGGTGACCTTTTGAAATCAATCACCAGGCATAAGGCTGGAATTACAGCAGGATCTGGGCTGGCATGCGTAGCTGCTGTGGGGTGAAGCTGTTATAACCACTATACTAGTCACACATTCAAAGGCTTATCAAGTCCTTTCCGGTTTGGGTGGTTGAACGACATACTCTTTTGTACCGCAAACCTCTGTGACAAGTCAGTGAGTGGCCAACTGGTCTGTAATCTAAACTTTTTATTGCTTTTACAGACATCTTAAGAACTTTATAATTATTGGCTTTTTATTATCAGCGTCTTTGCTTATCTAGTTGCAGATATGACTTCTTATTTTAAATATAACAAGTGAGGAGAAATGAGGTAAGTTACCTGTTCAAGATCACTCACAGAATCCCTAACAAAGCAAAGACTGTGGAGTCTATGGGTGTTGGTGGCTCAAACTGACAGGTGATCAACCTAATCCCAGAATAATCTCTCTTTCATCCTATGAAAAAGTCTTCAACAATAATTCTTTAGAACTGCTTCTCATGTTATCATAATGGGAATCATGGGTCCAACTGGTGTGCACTCTGCCCTAGGAAACCAAGAGAAGAGCAAAGAGTATTGAAATAGAGAAAAACAGGCAACAAAATTATCTGCCTCTAAGACAGAGAGAGGGAATCAGGAAGAAAAAGGAGAAAGGGAAATAAAAGAAAATTGGTTATGGTGAATTGAAATAAAGAAATTGGTTATGGTGAATTCTTTAGGATGCTATGGTTAATAATGCTTTTGGCCTTGAAGTTTCTACTACCTGAAATTAATGTAGTTACTGTCTTTTGGTTAAATTTTCCTGGTATTCTACTTCCATCCTTTTACTTCTGCCTTTTTGTATCCTCTTACTTTACATGTTTCCTTTAGACAACAAGTATTTGGATTTTTAAAACTGCAGTCTGACAATGTTTCTCTTTTGCCAGGAGCATTAATTCATTTACATTTAATGTAACTAGTGAACTTTTTTTTTTTTAAGATTTATTTAATTTATTTTTGGCTGCGTGCGGTCTTAGTTGCGGCTCGCGGGATCTTCGTTGAGGCATG
This sequence comes from Eubalaena glacialis, assembly GCF_028564815.1. Classification (NCBI taxonomy): domain Eukaryota; kingdom Metazoa; phylum Chordata; class Mammalia; order Artiodactyla; family Balaenidae; genus Eubalaena; species Eubalaena glacialis. The sequence goes on from NC_083723.1 coordinate 66,607,102, forward strand.
CAGGAACTTTAGTTGCGGCACGTTGGTTTCTCTCTAGTTGTGGCATGTAAGCTTCTCTCTGGTTGTGGTGTGCAGGCTCCAGGGAGCATGGGCTCTGTAGCTGTGTCGTGCGGGTTCCAGAGCACATGGGCTCTGTAGTTTGCGGCACGCAGGCTCTCTAGCTGAGGCAAGCAAGCTCAGTACTTGTGGCGCACAGGCTTAGTTGTCCCGCGGCATGTGGGATCTTAGTTCCCTGACCTGGGATCAAACCCACGTCCCCTGCATTGTAAGGCGGATTCTTTACCACTGGACCACCGGGAAGTCCCACTAGTGAACTTTTAAAATTTATTTCTACCCTCAAATTTCAAACTATTTGTCCCACTTATTCTATGTTTCTTTTTTTTAATCTTGTCTTTCCGTTTTAAAGATTTATTAATTTAACTGTTGCATTTTCCCCTTTACTAGTTAGGAATTTACACATTTTCTTCCTCTTTTTTCAATACTTACTCCTAAAAATATTCACATTTGCCTTATGAAATATCCATACCAACTTTCTGGTTACTACAATAACTTAGAACACTTTAATTCCATTTACCCCTACCCTAATATTATTATTGTGGTTTTATATTTTAATTAATTTTAAATCCTTCAAGACATTTTTATATGATTGCTGTTTATTTAGATTTATCCACATATTTTCTAGTCTCTTCCTCTTTAATGCATCTTGCATCTCATACTGGAACCACTCTCCTGCCTGACTTGGATTTTTCAGAATTTCTTTTGGTAGGGAAATTCTACTAGTACAACCTCTCTCTAATTTTGTTTGCCTGAAACTAAATATATTTATTTCTCCTTAATATCTGCTTAAAATATATTTTTCTGAGTATAGAATTCTAGGTACACAGTTTTCCTCTCAGTGCAAAGGAGATTTTCACATCCTTTGTCGTCAATGTTACCTCTTGGTTTAGCTATTCCTTTGGCGGTAATTTGTCCTTTTCTCTATGGCTTTTAAGGGTTTCTCTTTTTATCTGGTGTTGGGCAGTTTCACTATGATGTATTTAGATGCAGATTTCTTTTTATTTATTTTGCTTAAAAGTTGTTAGAATTCCTGATTTTGTGGACTAGGATTTTTAAAATTATTTCTGAAATTCTCTGCCTTATCTTTCATTAAGTAATCTGAAGTAATCCGATCCAGTCTTCCCATCCCCTGCTGTTTCTGCCTTTCTGGAACTGCAATTAGTTACACCTTTTCATTCTTGCCTCCTACATATCAGTCCTTTCATATTTTCAATCTTGTCTTTCTGAGTTACATTATGGCTGATATTTTTCTAGTCTATTTTCCAGTCAACTAAATCTTTCTTCATCTGTGTTGAATTTGTTGTTTAACCAGTTCATTGAATTGTTAGCTTCAATTATATATTTTATTTCTAGACATCCTATTTGAGTTTTTTAAGTCCACATAATCATTCTATATAGATATTCTTTTAGAAAAAAAAAATCCAGATTATATCCCCTCCTTGCTTAAAAAGCCTCTAAAGTCTTTCTATAATATTTTAAAAATTGAAAGAAAGAAAGAAAAAAAGAAAGAAAAAAAAGAGAAGGAAAGGAAAGAAAACCTCTAAAAGGTTGAATATGATCTGGATGCTGCTTACCTCTCTGATTTTATCTTGCATCTCCTTTATCTCACTCAATACTATCAAGGCACTCTGGTTTTCTTTCTGTTTTCCAAAAACAAAGTTCATTCCTTCTGCAGGGCTTCTGCACTGTTGTTTCTCCTACCTTGGCATTTGACATGGCTGGATTCTTCTCCTCATGTAAATCTTAGCTCAGATGTTATCTCCTTAGTGGGACCATGTCTGACCACACCATCCCATCCCTACCCCATTCTCAATCACTCCATAATATTGTCCCATTTTATTGTTTTCATAGCACTATTACCATCTGAAAATATTTGTTTCTTTCTTTACTTGTTTATTATCTGTCTTCTGGTAAAAGAAGCTCTTTGAGAGCAGGGACTTTGTTTCTTTTTCTTTTTTTTTTTTAATTGGAGTGTAATTGCTTTACAATGTTGTGTTAGTGTCTGCTGTACAATGAAGTGAATCAGCTATATGTATACACATATCCCCTCCCTCTTGGAACTCCCTCCCACCCACCACCCCCATTCCACCCATCTAGGTCATCACAGAGCACCAAGCTGAGCTCCCTGTGCTGTACCACAGGTTCCCACTAGCTATCTATTTTACACATGGTAGTATATTTATGTCAAACCTAATCTCCCAATTCATCCCACCCTCCTCTTCCCCCCATGTCTACACATCCATTCTCTACATCTACATCTCTATTCCTGCCCTGGAACTAGGTTCATCTGTACCACTTTTCTAGATTCCACATACATGCTTTAATGTACGGTATTTGTTCCTCTCTTTATGACTTACTTCACTCTGTATGACAGACTCTAGGTCCATCCACGTCTCTAAAAATGACCCAATTTCATTCCTTTTAATGGCTGAGTAATATTCCATTGTATATATGAACCACATCTTCTTTATCCATTCCTCTGTCAAAGGGCATTTAGGTTGCTTCCATGTCCTGGCTATTGTAAATAGAGCTGAAATGAGCATTGTGGTACATGACTCTTTTTGAATTATGGTTTTCTCAGGGTTTATGCCCAGTAGTGGGATCACTGGGTCATATGGTAGTTCTATTTTTAGCTTTTTAAGGAACCTCCATACTGTTCTCCATAGTGGCTGTATCAATTTACATTCCCACCAACAGTGCAAGAGGGTTCCATTTTCTCCACACCCTCTCCAGCATTTATTGTTTGTAGATTTTTTGATGAGGAGCAGGCAAGATTATACAATGGAGAAAAGAGAGCCTCTTCAATAAGTGGTGCTGGGAAAACTGGACAGCTACATGTAAAAGAATGAAATTAGAATACTACCTAACACCATACACAAAAATAAACTCAAAATGGATTAAAGACCTAAATGTAAGACTGGATACCATAAAACTCTTAGAGGAAAACATAGGAAAAACACTCTTTGACATAAATCACAGCAAGATCTTTTTGACCCACCTCCTAGAGTAATGGAAATAAAAACAAAAATAAACAAGTGGGACCTAATTAAACTTAAAAGCATTTGCACAGCAAAGGAGACCATAAACAAGACGAAAAGACAACCCTTAGAATGGAAGAAAATATTTGCAAATGAAGCAACGTTCAAAGGATTAATCTCCAGAATATACAAACAGTTCATGGAGTTCAATATCAAAAAAACAACCCAATCAAAAAATGGATGGAGGGAAATTGGAGGGGGGGTGGGAGGGGGGTGGGGGTGGTGGTGGGATGAACTGGGAGATTGGGATTGACATTTATACACTAATATGTATAAAATAGATAATAAGAACCTGCTGTATAAAAAAATAAATAAAATTAAATTTAAAAAAAATGGGTGGAAGACCTAAATAGACATTTCTCCAAAGAAGACATACAGATGGCCAAGAGGTACATGAAAAGATGCTCAACATCACTAATTATTAGGGAAATGCAAATCAAAACTACAATGAGATATCACCTCACACTGGTCAGAATGGCCATCATCAAAAAATCTACCGATTGCATTGAATCTGTAGATTGCTTTGGGTAGTATAGCCATTTTCACAATATTGATTCTTCCCATCCAAGTTCATGGTATATCTCTCCATCTGTTTGTGTCATCTTTGATTTCTTTCATCAGTGTTTTATAGTTTTCTGAGTACAGTTCTTTTGCCTCCTTAGGTAGGTTTATTCCTAGGTATTTTATTCTTTTTGTTGTGATGGTAAATGGGAGTGTTCCCTTAATTTCTCTTTCTGATCTTTCATTGTTAGTGTATAGGAATGCAAGAGATTTCTGTGCATTTATTTTGTATCCTGCAACTTTACCAAATTCATTGATTAGCTCTAGTAGTTTTCTGGTGGCATTTTCTATGTATAGTATCATGAAAATGACTATACTACCCAAAACGATCTATAGATTCAATGCAATCCCTATCAAATTACCCATGGCATTTTTCACAGAATTAGAACAAAAGACTTTCCAATTTGTATGGAAACACAAAAGACCCCGAATAGCCAAAGCAATCCTGAGAAAGAAAAATGGAGCTGGAAGAATCAGGGGCTTTGTTTCTTTCATTCATCTCTAATTCCTTAGCATGTAGCACAGTGTGTGGCATATAGTGATCACTTAATAAATATTTGTTTAATTAATGAACAAAGTAATGAATAATTGAATGAATGTATGAAGGTTGTATAGTAGATGATGGTAAAATTCCACCTGTAACCATATTGTCAACCCACAAGATACTTCATCTGGATATACTTTAGTTCAATAAACCATTCTTGAATTCCATCATTAAGAGAACTCTAAAGTTGTGAAATGATAAATTCTTTTCTAAATCCTAGTGCTTAATAGTGGAAGTACCTTACTCTTATAGGTTGTAAGAGTATACTGGTATACTTGGTGTATTTGGTTGGCCAAATAAGTAGAAGTTTACGTGCAAGTGCTGGATTTGGCTTTCTTGAAAGTATATCTTTGTGATCAAATTATCTATTACCACAATGCAACAGGATCACAATGAATGCTATAAAAGTAAATGTATTTATTTGATATGAATAAAACTGTGAATATTATATCTGGTGGTTCTTTTGTATTCTCAGTGAGTTCTGCCCACTGATAACCAGAGTGTACTGTCAGTAAGTTCTTGATTGATCTGATCTAGGTCCTACTTTTAAAGACTCATACTAACAGATTAAAGAGCTAAGGGGAAGAAACTTAATCCATCATTGCCTGTCACCAGACAGTCCAACTATTATGCAATATCATTACACTTTCCGTGGTCCTCTTAAGTTAATAATTAAATTAGAAATAAATGAGAGACCCAGTGCTATTCAGTTGTTAGATTTTGACAACTTTATAGTTTTTGCCAGGAAGTATAAGCCTTAGAAATGGACAGATTTTCCTGTGAGTTCATAATTGAAGAGATGACATTTAAAGAGTAGTACTAATGCATTCATTATCAATTCCTATTCATTGGTGTAGAGACAGTGAGCTTTTATAAAACTTATTTTTGGCGTATACAATTACGCCTTTAAACAGTGGCTCTTAAATTTCAAAGGAGAAAATAAATTTTTAATCTATCAGAATACTAGTCTTCTGAAAGTTCTCCAACTGCCTCCTGTTGGTTTTAAGTCAATAGTTCCCATTGTTATTATTATGCCAGTTTTAGAAAAAAATAAATCTTCCACAGACCTCAATCTGTCCTTCCTTCTTAAGTTACCTTACTGTGGTAATTTTGTAAAGCAAACACATTTGCTGTGTCTTCTTGTTACGTATATACTTAAGTAATAGTGCACACACAGTCTGCCAGGATTGTGAAATGAGTAATGCTAATATGCCCTTCAGAATAGAATGTTTTTGTTCTGCAAATAAGGAAAATAAGTTTACATACAAATTTTAAAATCAGATCTTCTTCCTGCTCAAAATTAAGGATACTGACTCTAATACTCAGTCTTGGCTAGTTGTACAAAATTTTATTTCAGTAGTTCATTCAGTAATTGAGTATTGAGTATACGTAAATATGCTGGCTCTATTCTAGGTGCTTGGGATGTATTATGAGCAAAAGAGACAAAGATTCCTGCATTTATGGAAACTGCATCCTATTGACAATAAATATAATAAATAAGTTATATAGTATGTTTGAAGATGAAAACTATTATGGCAAAAAAGGAGAGCAGGGTAAGGCGGATAGAGGGCTATGATGAAGTTTTAAGTGTATGGCCTCATAAGAAGATAACATTTGAGCAGAGACCTGAAGAAGGTGAGGGAGGGAGCCTTGTGGATTTCTGAGAGAAGCACATCCCAGGCAGAGAGAAGAGCTTGTGCAAAGGCCCTGTGGTAGCAGGAGGGCGCCTGGCATGTTTAGAGAAGAGCAAAGAGACTTGTGTGTCTGGAGATGAGGTCTAAGAGGTAACAGCAATGAAGTTGGAGGAGGGCCTGATCACGTATAGCCACATAGGCCCTTGGAAGGATTTTGGCTTTTACTCAGAATGAAGTGAGGAGCTATTTTCTAGGTTTTGACCAACAGCGTGATATGGTCTGGCTGACTTTTAGAAAGAATAATGGTGACTGCTGGGCTGAGAATAGATGTAGTACGACCAGGACCAGGATTGGACTAAGGAGGCTATTTAGGAATCCAGGCAATTATAAATGGTGTTTGAAAATCTAAGTTTTATAATCTAGTTATGTAAATTTAATTCCCTAGGAAAGAATTTATATCTAGTGGCCTGTGTCTGAAAACAGAAACGTGTAATAGGAAACATTCTGACAAAATTGATGCCAGATATGTAAATCTGACTGCAACTGAAATCTACCAACTGAATTTTGAGCTATTGAATCATACTGAACTGTACTTTATATCTGGATTGTGGCACAAAAATAAAACATCCTAACCCTAGATACATGTTTTCATTATGCATTTGGAGAGAACAAAGGTGGAATTTTCCTCTCTGCTTTTGCCTTTATCTCTTTGCTCCCTTTCTCTCTCTCTTCAGTGTATGATAATTACATGCTGAGACATTATAGGTGAAATTGTGAGGTTTATAACATATATGTGACCGAAGTAACACTTGCTGTTACCTGACTTCCCTGCCAAAGTCCAGTAAAAGAGGTATCTGTCTTCTATTGGCCATTAGAAAACATCTGGAATGTACTTTATAATAAACTAAACCCTCATCCATGGTAAATATGTGGTTGTGAATATATTATCCAAAATCTATTGATAGTTTATAATTTTTAAAACCTTTATTTATATAACAGGAAAATAAATCTAAAGTGTTTTTAAACACATACCCAAAGAGATCAGCTTCAGAAATTAGCAAGACTCTGTATGATCCAGGCACCCAATCTTAAGTCTTCTTAACACCTTAGCTCCCAAAGATCTAGTCATACTGAAAGCCTTTCAGTTCTCTGTGAAAGCTGTGTTCCCTGGCCCCAGGTCTTTTGCATGTACTGTTCCCTTTACTTGGGGAGATCCTTTTACCCCCCACTTCAGCAGGCTCACTCTTACTCTTATGTCAGGCACATATTAGGTAGCACTTCCTCCAGAAGTCCTCCCTGTTTTTTTGTTTTGTTTTGTTTTGTTTTTTGTCCACACCACGCAGCTTGTGGGATCTTAGTTCCCTGACCAGGGATTGAACCCTTGCCCCCTACAGTGGAAGCACGGAGTCCCAGCCACTGGACCATTAGGGAATTCCCCCTCCCTGTCTTCTTAATTCTGTGTTCCCTTTGTGTTTCCATGGTCCACTGGATAACCCCCATGATAGCACTTCTCACATTCTATCATAGGTGCTTGTTTTCTTATCCTACCACAAGACTGTGAGCTATGTAAGATGGCGAATGTCTTGTGTCTTTTGTATTTTGGTATCCTGAGCACCCAAAAAATGCCTGGTGCATATTAGGTATCTAATAAAAAATGAGTCCTGTCTATAGCCTTGCTCAATATTTATCATCTTGCCTATTTCCAGAGCATTCACTCAATAAATATTAGTCAGCATCTACCATGTGCTGGGCACTGAGCTAAGTGCAGGGGACAGAAGTGACTGTGAGGCTAAATAAAACACCTATGCATGGAGATCTACCAAAAAGAAACTTTGTGTAATTTAAAAAAAGATCAAAACATGCAGTGGAGAAGAAAACAGGGACCAGTGGATTGGGTCTGTGGGCTTTTTATCTTATAAAGGACTTTCTTTAATATTTTGACTTGATATTTATTTCACCCACAGTGAAAACTACAAGTCTACAGAGTCTGATTCTATAAACCTCTTTATAAAGCACGTTTCCTTCAGTCTGAGACATCCGCTACATACATTCTCTCACATGCTATCTAAGTAGCGAAATGTGTTTGTGTTGAAAGTATTGGGTTAAAGATTTGTATAGGAAATGGATCTGGGAACTAGGGAGACTGAAGCATATTTCACACCTCAAGGAGAGCCCATTTTTTCTGAGCCATAGAATACCTGTATTTATAATTTACCACTTCTCATTGCATAAGATAGTGGCATTGCAAACAGCCTGGACAAGAAGAAGCAAAATGTCCTCAAGTTTAACCCTGGTTACTTTGCTGGTGAAATCATGGACTGCAACTCAATCCTAATAACGGCAGCCAATGTGGAAAACAGTTTCCCAGAGTTGTCAGCTGTACTGATAGTAGATTCTAAAGTATGAATTAAAGGGACAAAAGACTCAGGGCAACACTTCTCCGACTGGGAGAATCCCTTTACCACCTGCTTTTGCTTCTTTTGTCAAAACACTCCCTTCTTGGCTATGCTCTTCGTCCTTCCTCACTCTGCATCCCTAGCCCTTGACATTCCATGCTGCATATTGAAAAATGGGATAGAAGCTCAGGCAGTGGGTAGAAGGAATTTTAAGCATTCTTACTTAGGGGTTTGGGATAAGAACCCATGCCTGGCATACTCAAAGAACATCAGGGACAGGATGACTGGAATGCAGTGAGTCATGAGGTGTGATGAGAAGTCAGTGGAGAGCTCTGCATAGAGGAGTAACCTGATATAAATCATGTTCTGGCAGCATGTGGGAAGTAGACTGTGCGGGTACAAAGACAAATTAAAAGTTGGGATAGGAAGATGTTGCCAAAGTGCAGGTAAGAGATGGTGCTGGTTTAGCCCGGGGTGTTAGTGGTGGAAATGGTAAGGGATTCCACCACTGGAATTGGTAAATTGGATTCTGGATTGGATGTGGGATGTAATTTAAAGGAGTCAAGGATGACTAAGATTTTGGGCTGGAACAACTGAAAGGACGGAGTTGCCACTTTCTGAGATGGGAGAGACTATAGGAAAATGGGGATGGATAGGTATGGAAAAAATAGCTCACACAGTATGAAATTTTGATCTGGACATGAAAAGCTAAACCTCCATCAGAGCTTTTAAGTAGGTATTTGGGGATAGAAATCTAGAGTTTGGAGGAGAGATCAATACAGGAGATATACATTTGATTTAACAATATATAGATAATATTTAATGTCTTGAGAGTGGATGAGTACATGTGGGGAGTGAATGCACATTGAAAAGAGAAGTGGGCCCTGGGCCCTTCAGCAAAAGGAGGTTTTTATAATGAAAAGGACTCAGCAGGGGAGACTGAGAAGTAGTAGCCAGTAGGTAGAGAACCAAGAGGAGGTGGATCCTGGAAGCCAGGTGAAGTGTTTCAAGAAGGACAGCATTGTCAACTACTTTTGGTGCTGCTGATTGGATGAGAGCTGAAAAGTGATCATTAGATTTGACAACATGGAAGTCACTGGTGATCTTGACAAGAACTGTGTGTGTAACACACACACACGCACACACATATTCATGCATACAGAGAGAGAGAGAGAGATGAGAGAGAGAGAATAAAATACAGGGGGAAAATCTTAACTGACGAATCTGGGCGAAAAAAAATATGGGAAATATTTGTATGATTATTGCAATTTTTCTGTAAGTTTGAATTATTTTAAAATAAAATGTTTTAAAAAGAGATAATGGTGAGAAAGGAAGTGAAGATAGAACATACAGGCAACACTTTTGAAAAGGGAAACATAGAAATAGACTGATAGGGGGAGTGAAGTGTGTGATTAAGGAAGTTTTTTTAAAGGTGGGAGATATTATGGTATGTTGTATGCTGATGGGAAAAACCTAGTGAACAAGGAAATATTCATGATGCCAAAGAGAAAGTAGTTGCTAGAGGCATGCCCTTGATCTTCTGAATTAGAAGGGCTTCCCGTCCTCCTCCCATCCATCACAAGAATCTGTTCTACAGCATTCTCAAGGGCATCTGGCCATCCAGACTCTGGACATGCTAGGGAGTAGAAGAAGCTTTTTTCCTTTCTTGTATGTTTTCCAATGACCTTGTAACAAATTCAAAAAGCTTTGTTACCTTTTAAAATGAAAACTATGCATCCTTGTATCAAATCCAAAGACCTCATAATCAGTCAAAGTTGTGAAAGTCTCCCTCTTTCCCCTTCAGTCCTACCCTGTAAAGCTTGCCTCTATTTGCAGTTTGGGGGTGTAGCTTCCACATTTTCAACTAGATTGCAAAAACACACACATATACAGCACAGCAACCTTTAAAACTCATTCTATACATAATTTCCCCAACTCGCTCACCCTACCCGCTCCCGCACCTCACTTACTAGAGCAAGCACGGCCCTTCAAATCAATACATAAAGATTTACTATATCTTTTAACAGCTACATAGTAGTCCAATACGTGGGTGTAACATAATTTATTTATATGTTTCCCTTGAGAACATTCTTGTATTTTCCCATACTTGTATTAAATATTTCCATTTCACTATATTTTGAAAGGCTTTTTCTATAGCTATAATTGGTAGACCTTTCTTCTTTATGTTGGACTGAAACCTGCCTACCTGTGAATTTTTCTGCTGCTGCTAATCCCTTGATGTGGTTTTCAACTTCACTGTGAGCATCAGTCTAGGCTTATAAAAATTTGTGAATATAATTTCATTATACCATATTTGTCTCTTTTACTGTTAAATGTTAACACAAGTGTTTTCTTGCTTTAGCCTTGAAGCAAGCATGATGCAATTAAAGCCTGAGTTAACTTTGTTTATAACAGAATTTTCTTAAAAGATATGTTTTTATAGGAGACTGGGACCTTGTTTTCACACTATTTCATTTTGTTTCTTGGCCTCAGATATGCCACCCACATCTGTGTGTTCCGTGGTATAGCAAGGACAACTCTTAGGTTGTCATTAAGCAGCTTACGAAGACAGTGTAGAAGAGTTTTACAGGGAAAAATCAAGAGAAAAATTTCCATATATGAGTAGTTCTGCCCCTCTGAAACTTGCATCTGAATTGTCAGGAATAGTTACTACCATGCTAAGTTGAAAGCAATGAGAAAGGAAAACAGGGCATATAAATGAATGGGGTTGAGGACAGCCTATAGGAAGTATTAACCATAAGCCTCCATTGTACTTTTATTTTTTCAACTTTTTAAAATTAACGTAATTTTCTTTATTTTCTTAAAAAACAGATTTGGATATATTTATCATTTCCATTTTTTAAAACAAATCATTATTTTCAGCTATTTCAGTTTTTAATATTTTTTATTGTGAGTACACTTAACATGAGATCTACTCAAACTTTTAAGTGTACAACACAGTATTGTTAGCTCTAGGCATTATGTTTATGACAGATCTCTAGGACTCATTCATCTTGCATAACTGAGACTTTATACCCGTTGTCTCCTCATTTCCCCCTCCCCTGAGCCCCTGGCAACTACCATTCTACTCAGCTTCTGTGAGTTTGACTATTTTAGTTATCTCATGTAAGTACAATCATGCAGTATTAGTTCTTCTGTGACTGGCTTATTTCACTTAGCCCTCCTATGTTCACTGCAGCACTACTCACAATAGCCAAGATATGGAAACAACCTAAATACCCATTGAGGGATGAATGAATTAAGATGATGTGGTAATAAGCATCTAATAGATTCCTATTCACCACCCTCACAAAAGAAGGAAATTCTGCCATATGTGACAACAAGGATCAACCTGGAGGACATTATGCTAAGTGAAATAAACCTATAATACTCTTGTTTAAAGAATTCATAGGACTTTATAAATATTACTCCTTTAATCCCCATAGGATATCCAGAAAGAGACACATAGATGAGCTAGTATTGTGAATCCTCTGGTGAAAGAAATACTCTAAGAGGGCAATTAGCTGTTAGTCCTTTCTGTGCTTTTTATTCCTGGTAAAGAATAACCAGCTTATAGAATGCTACTGTCTTTCAGTAGCTATCATCCTCATAGGCAATAGAACTAGGAGAACAATACAGAGGCATGTGTCCTGTAACACACATCTCAACTACCAGCATTTAAAAGCAATCTATGTCCATGATGGCTTTTCAGTGCCAGAGTCAACCATACCTACAGAATTTCTTGGTGGGAGGGGCAGCAATTTAAGGGTCAGGGAGGCCAGGGGCCTGATGTGGAAGGGTGCTGGCATAGCAGGCGCTCTGCTTTCAGTGGGTTGGAGGTCAGTGGTGCGGCTGGAGATCATGGGATTAAGTGTGGGTGTAATCCACCCCTGAGTCTTTTTTTTGGGTGCACCACACATGTTAATGGGTCTCACTAAACCTACTGATGGGAAATAACTTAGGCCTAAGGGAAGGCCTGGCTTAATGTCACATTGGTATATTATTTTCGATATAATTAAACATGTAATGCATAGTCTAAACGCATTTCCCTTTCCCCAGAATCATATGGTGATGATATAAAGATCATTTTTTTTTACCAGGCTTCACACCTAAAAGTGTGACAGTTAAGAGACATTCATTGTGACAGCTGGAACTGCTCCCTTCTGCTTATGTATAAAGCTGCCTGCTGTACTTTTCTGTTCACTTAACAGAGAAGACTCTCACCCTACATTTCCTCTTGATGTTTCTGAAGGCTGTGCATAGTGAAGTTAGGTAAATCTAACTAGCATCTTCCCTTTGGCTGTCTGTTCAAGGAAGCATGGCTTATATATTTTGATAAATTTGGAATTTCTAGCTTTATGCCTCATGAAGACTGTTTGGCTTTTCCATTCCTTTTTCTTTATGGCCCCAATCCCAGGGGATTTGGACAGGCAGTAGCACCAGCTTTTAGGAGGAAGTAGTTACCTGTTTGTGTGAGATGTTAGGGTGCTGGGGTGATCTGGGCCCAATCAATGGTCCAGAAACATTAACTGAATATCTGCTTTGTGCCAGGCACTGGGCTAGACACTAGGGGTAAAATGACACCCAATATATGGCCAAAAAGTATGGGGGAACCAGAAATAGATCTATATGAGTTAAGGTTAAGATGAGATAAAGCCTGCAGAGAAATAGGCTACAAAACAGGGGAAGCCAGACTGTGAAGAACCTTCATGGCTGAGCCGAAGAACTTCAGTTGGAGTCTATCAATCAGTGATTCTCAAAGCACGGCCGCCAACCAGCTCTATCAGCATCACCTAGGAACCTGTTAGACGTGCACGTTCTTGGGCCCCACCTAGACCTAATGAAGTGGTAACTCTGAGGGTAGATCTCAGTAGTCCTTGTGTTAACCAGCTCTACAGATATTTCTGATGTACACCAAACTTTGAGAACCACTGCTCTGATGATAGAAAGGCCTGGAAGGGTTTGTTTATTTTAAAAGCTCACTTTTATGGTGATATAATTCACATGCCATGCAAGTCACTTGTTTCAAGTATACAATTCAATGATTTTTAGGATTTTCACAGAATTGTGCAACTAGCAATGCAACCTGATTTTAGGACGTTATCATCATCTGCCAAAGAAAGCCCGCACCTCACAGTCGTCACTCTCCATTCCCTTCCCACTAAACCTGTAGTCCCAGGCAACCACTAATCTACTTTCTGTCTCCATGGATTTGCCTATTATAGACATTTCACATAAATGGAATCACATAACATGTGGTCTTTTGTGGCTGGCTTCTTTCATTTAGCATAATGTTTTCAAGGGTCATCCATGTTGTATCAGAACTTCCTTTTTATGGCCAAATAATACTGCATTGTATGGATATACCACATTTTGTTTATCCATTTGTCCTCTGATGAACATTTGTGTTGTTTCCACTTTTTGGCTATCGTAAATAATTCTGTTATGAACATCCGTGGGCACATTTTTATGTTTTCATTTCTCTTGGGTGTATAACCTGGAAGAGTTTTAAGAACAGGTGTGACACAGCCAGTTGAATGTTTTAGTATACTTGTTATTTAGTTTGGAACAATGCTTCTCATTCTTTTGCCTCCATACCATTCACATGTCCAGAACACTCCATCAGCAACTATTCTCACTGTTCCCTTTTTAGGTAGTGGTGTGAGGGTAGGAGGTGGATTGTGTAGTTGGAAATATACGCCTCCCCTTGCATCCTTTGGGTCTCCTGTAGCATCTCCTCCTCCTGCCCCACAGTTGAGAATCTCTGGTATAGAGGCATAGGAGCAGAAGTAAAGACATGGATTAAGAAGCTATTGTAACAGTTTAGTCCACAGGTGATGTGCATCTGAGCCAGGGCAAGTTTAGAAGGGATGGACTTGTTGAATCTGAACCATCATCCTTAGAAACTCATAGCCTTCTGCCAATTTCCAACTATGCTGCAAAGGCAAAGTCGTACATTGACTTCCTTTTGGTGTGAAATATTTTTCAGCATTGCTTTCTCTCCTGGAGGGAGAAAAGCCATAGAAGAGCATCACTTCTCAGAGAACTGTCTTTGCCTGCAAAATCCAAAGCCACCCTGGGCACAGCTCACAGCCTCCTCATTTTAATGTTTGAATTTTCACCTTCTGACAACTTGAAATACAAATGATTTCTGAGCCAAATTATTTCTTGGTAATTTAATGCAAAATGCTCTGTGTTGTGATCTGATCTGCTAAAGGTGGGAGGAACCATAACATTCATATCTGTGATAGTTTCCTATGGCTGCTGTAACAAACTACTACAAATTCAGTGATTTAATACAATACCAATTTATTCTTTTTCAGTGCTGGAGCTCAGAAGTCTAAAATGAATCTTATGGGGCTACAGTCAAGGCATTGACAGGGAGTCCAGAAACTGGGGGTGGGGGGGTGGATTCTATTTCCTTGGCTTTACCAGAGTCTAGAGCCACATTCTTTGTATTCCTTGGTTTATGGCCCCTTCCTCTATCTTCAAAGCCAGTGGTTTACATCTTCTCTCTCTGCCTCTGTTTTGCTGTTTCAATGACCAGACCTTCTTCTCTTCCGCCAGCTAAGTCTCTCTCTGCCTCTCTTTTGTAAGACTATTTGCGACTGCACTTAGGACCCACCCAGATAGTTCAAGATAATCTCCCCACCCATGATCCTTAACTTAATCACATCTGCCAAAACCTTTTCTCCCCTGAGTAAGATAACATTCACAGGTTTCAGGTATTAGGCCCTGCATTGCTTTGGTGGCCATTATTCAGCCTATCTCAGTATTAAATCAGCACACTGTTGCTTCTGGGTCAATTCTTGTGCGTTAGTGAAGGGATATATGGAAAAGAGAAGAGTAATTTGACAGCATATACCATTTCCTGGAATCCTTTCATTCAGCAAACTTATACACAGGGACTGAACACTGGGCCAGGAGGCCCGGAAGCAGGAGGCTCCACGTCCTGCTGCTGTTGTAGCAGCTGTGGCCGCACAGGCCAGCATTCCCACCGTGCCTGCACCCTCGCAGCCCGGCTGAAGAGGCCTGTGCAGTCAGCAGAAGGCTTCTTCAATGAGTCACTGTGGTTTTCTGACTTGTGGCAAACTCCTCACCTGCTTTGTTCAACTGTCTCCCGGGCTAGTGCCACAGGAGATATTAATAAAGTCGACCTGCTTATAAATAAGGGGTTGGCCCAAAAGTTTGTTCGGGTTTTCGGTACCATCTTACGGAAAGCCTGAATGAACTTTTTGGCCAACCCAGTACCTCCTTTGGTTGACCCACATCACTAAATCTCCGCTGGCACTTTTCCATGCATCTCTATTTTGTTATCTCTTTTCCACATGGATCCCAAATGCTCATCAGGAAATTTACCGAGGTACCCATGGGGGTTTGTGAGGCTCAACAAGACAGAGATTAGGATGCATGGTCTCTAGGCAACTTCTACCAAAGAGATGGCCCGCCTCCACATCCACTGCCTCTAGCTCAGGGTGATATGCAGGGCCCTGGAATTCGTACCTCAGAGGGTGGGAAGATAAATAAGATGAAGTGCTTCAATTTTGGGAGTTTAAGATAAGCAGGGTAGAAAGGATGCGAGCATCCAAACCTGTTCTGAGACAGGCTACAGGAGAGGGGTGGGTAGATCTGGGGGAATTACTCTTGACTCGGGGGAGGGCGAGTCAGGGAAGACTCCTCGGATGCGTTTGGTGGGCTGGGACTTGCCCACAGATGGGATGAACGTGTTCCGGGAGCACAGATAAGGTCAGAACACAAAGAGAATCCCAAGCCTGGAAGACTGCGAGGTGAGTGAAAGAGGGAAAGCCAGGAAGAAAGGCAGATGTGGCGAAGGAGAGTGTCTGTATTTGATAGTTTTGGTTCCGAAATGGCCAGCAGGAGGAAAGGTCTAGAGAGCAGATATAATGTTACGCCTGGAGGTTAGAGACCGGGGTAAGACTGGGGATTAGAGAATTGGGGGTTATCCCCAGAGGGTCACCATGGATGTGGACAGGAATAAGGGTTCAAGGCAAACATCTACCTGGAGGGCACAGAGAGCACCGTGAGAGACACCGGAGTTCTAAAACACAAACCGACAATGACACAAACGAACCACGAGAAACCCAGGAGGGAAACCAGGAGGCTGCACCATGCAGATGGCCAGCAAAGGGAGCACCCAGAGTCCCCTCTCTCTAGCCGAGGAACTGCCATAAAGCCGACCTTGTCATTTTGTATTTATCATTTGTGGTCAAGTGTATTCAAATGCCATGCAAGATATGCATGAAATTTGGCAGGTTTTACAGAAGGCTATTTAGGCAGGAGGGCAGGATAAGTCAATTTATGCAACTGAATCCAGCTGATAAAACCCCTCGAAGCTATGATGCTCTTTGCACTGTGACCTATCAATGTATTTAATCCTAGATTTTATGCTAAGAACCATTTTATTACTGGAAAACGGGACTAAATTCTGTGAGTGGGATAGAAAATCCTAACAGCGAGCACACGTGTCCATGAAACAATCAAAGGGTCCCGTGAAGTGGCTTGGCTTTTGCTGAAATTATTTGTAAATATTCACGTGCTACTTGTTCAATTACTTTATCATCTGCTGCTAGTTATAAACAGAAAAATGGAAGTAGGGACTAAAAGTTTAAGAAAAATGACTGGGGGAAAATATGGCCAAATTGAGCACATTTGGCTATGACTGTTGTGAGCTGAACTAGGCCAGTATGGACATTCACAATTTGTCAGATTCTTCTCAGTGACTTTCGGTAGTCTCTGAAGATTAGAAGTCAGCAGGAGTGACCTGCCTTCTCCTAGACAAACTTCCTGTTAGTTGCCATGCTTCAATTAAAGCAAGTTTCAGACAGAATTCTACCCTATGTTCAGCTACTTATTAACAAGTAGGCACAAAAACATGTACTGAAAACTGGGTCCAAATTCCATTCTGTCTCTTTAAGTACTTTAACAAGTACTTTGCCTAAAATGATCACTCTGAGGCAACGACAACAATGTTCTTATGATGGGACCGACTAACCTCTTAATCAGATCAGGTGACGGGATTCTTTATTATGGGATGAGGGTAAGAGACACCTGTTCTGAATGAGTTCTAGAATTTAGGGTACTCTACCAGAAGCATTCATGGGGGTGTGGGCCCACCTGGCTATTATACCCGATTTACGAAAGAGGAAAGGGCCTGTACAACGCTTCCAGCTACCACATGTCTTGAACACCCCTTTTCTCCAAGGATAAATTGTTTCTATCATCCTTGTGGAGCAAATTCAGATAGCAAGAGTCGAGTCACCTGTCTTTGAAGTGTGGACTACTGATTATAGTATTTCAAGTGTTAACTCAGCACCCCTAGAGTGTAAATTAACTTGCACATACACACATTCATGGTACTGTTTAAACTGAAGTACATTAAGGTAAATTACAAAAAAAAAAAATTATAATAATTAACTTTCTTTGCGCACGAATATGGAAAAAGCCACTGTGGTAAGATGAATAATGGCCCCTAAAAATGTTCACGTCCTAATCCTTAGAATTTGTGAATATTACCTTACATGGCAGAAGGAAGGTTGCAGATGTGATTAAGTTAGGTATTTTGAGATGGGAAGATTATCCTGGATTATTTGTAGGCCCTACATTTAATCATGCGTGTCCTTATAAGGGGGAGACAGAGGGAGAAGAGACTGTGGAAGAGGCGATGTGATGATGGAATCAGAGGTGATGAAGGGGAGGAAGATGGAGGAAGAGGCCACCAGCTAAAGAACACAGGTGACCCCTGGAAGCTGAGGAAATTAGGGGAAACAGCTGCTCCCCTCAGAGTGTCCAGGGGAAACCAGCCTTACCAACACCTTGACTTTAGCCTAGTGAAACTGATCTGGACTTCTAACTTCCAGAACTGTCTGAGAACAAATTTATGTTGTTTTAAGCCACTCAATTTGTGGTCATTCATTATAGGGGCAATAGGAAATGAATGTAGTCATCAATATTAATGTTAGTAGCATCTTGGTCCAGCTCATGGAAATTTCCATGGGAGCTGTTTTGAAAACCCTTGCCATACATGGCTGACAGTTCCTGGGTTATTAAAAAAGACTCTGCCCTGAGGGCCATAGAGAGAGGACCTTTAGTGTCCAAAGGTCCGGGCCCCAGGATTCATTCCTGCAGGCTTTAGTCTGTTTCCTTCCCTCAGCTGCCATGGGTCGTCATCTGTGCCCTAAAGGCTTGCTTCACTTCCCCTAGCTGTTTTGATTTTTGTCCCATGGGGGCTTCGGGCCTTCCCCTGGAGGGCTGCTGCCTCCCTCCCCTAGGTCTGCCCCACTAGGGAAACTCTGAGACTTGCCCTGTCCCCAGTCTCTCTCTTGAGCACTGGTGAGGTCCCAGAAGAGACTGGGCGGGTGGGTATGAATTTGCCTTGTGCCTGGAGCTCCCAGGAGTTTTGTCTTCTCCAACTAGCCCACACTCAGCAATTTGTTAAGAATTTTAGCTGAATTCTTCTTATTAGCTTCATCTGTCATCTCCAGCAGGTAAGCGCCCACGTCCTGTCTCTCGTTGGAGGAGGCTGTGTTTCCTTAGATTTTGTGTAAGCTGGTGGCGCTGCAACCACAGCTCTATGGTAGATTCAAGGAAAGTTGCGATTTCATAGATTAGTCAGCAACTTTGGTGAGATTTTAAGAATAAAAGCAGCCTAGTTTTCTACATCCTAAGAAGAAGCCAGACATCCATTTTATATTTTTTGGCTCATCTATGAATTGGATTTTTTTCCTTATAGCACCTTACTCAGAAAACATTTGGAAAGAAACACTGTTGTTTCCTGACATACCGGTAATATGCACGCCACACACATCTATTAAAATATTCAGGTAGTTGTGCATTATCCTTAGAACTCTCTCTCCCAGAGAATAAGCAATCATCTGCAAAATTAAAATGATCACAACTTTAGCAGAAAAGATCTAAGACTGAGATATAGTGGTTAAGAAGCTGGGTTTGAAATGTGGACTTAATTATATATCTTCAGATAGACAGGTTCTTTTGTGCAGTGGCTTCTGACTCATCCTGAAATCATTGCCTATCATTTTCCTGAGACTTGTAAGGAAAAAAAAATCTGATTGGATAGTATTCACCTCTGCCAAGCCAAGGCATGGACTTACTTGCTAAAGGCTTTCAGCCAGATAGTTGACTCTGAACGTTTAAGAAGCCTTCAAGTATCTTGAAGGGAAACTGGTGATTAAAAAGAAAAAAAAAAAAGCCTTTATTATAGGGAAACCCAGCTGCCTGGAATAAGTACAATGTTAACAATTATATATAAAATGTCTATATTATGAAGTAATGCAGAATAAATTCCTGAACATGGAGCTGATTCTAACATGATAATTGGCTATTCTGAGGCTTCCCCCCGCCCAGGGCATGGCAACGAAGCCACAGTAGCTTTTAACTTCGCAAGAAAATTGTGTCATTTCTCAAAAGCAGCTAGTCAGTCATAAACATTTATTGAACATGCTCTAGATTAGCTGCTGTGGGAATCTAAAAGGTTGTAAAATAAATAATTATTCTGAATAATTGTCAGAAAGGTATCAAGTTCTTTCTGAACCCACTTTTTCTAAATATATAATCCCCAGTGATAATTCACCATCACACCATAGTCCCAGCCCCTTTGTTTTTCACACTATTCTGTCCTTTGGGGTTGGAACAAAGCCAGCTACAGATTTCTCCCAATAACCTTTAATCTCCCCTACACCTGGCTAGGAACCCTCCTGACCCCACAACTCAGGTACCCGTGCTCTCAAGCATAGCCTTGACAATCCCAAACCACCTTTCAACCAGGGACCTGGTTGAATGAAGATGTCCTTATGCCCCTCCACAAAAAATCTGAAATAGCTAATTTATGCCGAAGTGTCATTTACTGATACATCTTTCTTCAGAGGTTACCTTCCTTGTAATTTTTGTTTTTAATTTTCTTTTTAATGAGAACAGAGAATGGCAGCATCTCAGGCAGGAATCTTCCCAATGTCCTTCATCTCACTCTGTGGGCTGGCCACCTAATCTGTATGACCGGCTAGTTTGTATGTAGACAGACCCTTCTATCTTTCATATTCAAGATGAGGCTGCAGATCACTCTTGGTAGAGCATGTTTTCCAGTAAGTGTAATGAGGTTGGGCTGTGTTATCCATGTATTCCCACCTATTCCTCTTCATTACACCTGTGTTGGCAGTGTGATCTTTAGAAACAGAACAGATTTTTCTCCTCTACTTTGTCCTGTTTGAATCTCCAGCTTGGAATCAGAGTGTTGCTTTACTGTTTGGGGCTTACTTAACTGGCTCTAATCCCTATCCAAGTTTCTGGGCTCCAGGTTTCCTGGGGACTATTCTGTAAAGTGAATAAAGCAGACCAATGATCCTGGCCTGTCTCCTCTAACCAACTAAGCGCCTAAGGGGCACTCCTTCTTCAGGGGAGAGTCTCCTTGGATAGACCTGAGACATCTGCGCACATCACTGCATAAATACTCACTACGAGCCCTCTATGCTAGAGCGTTGTGTTTGGCTCAAGTGTTAACAGGGTGAAAAAGACATTCAGTAAATGAGTTCTCTGCAATCTGACCACAGTAAAGAACTTGCTATGAGACCTCTAGAGTTGAAATGAGGAGGCAAAACTATACCCCCCTACCTGCCGTCCATTTAGAAATACCACATGACAGAGATGAAAAGGGCCTCAGAGTTTAGCCAAGCCAGCTTGGCTAGGGGATAGGGATGGATTCAGGAAGAACTGAGCACTTCATTTACCAACAAGAGAATCTCCACTTATATTCATTTTATTTTGTACTCTACTGTATAAGATTTGTTTCAATGAAAGAGTTCTCTCCTAGGGATGTGTGCAAAGATATATGCAAGACTATTTGCTGAAGCATTATTTGTAATAGGGAAATACTGGAAACAATCTAAATGCCCATCACTAGGATAATGTAGTCTAGTTATTTAATGGAATGCTGTAGAGCAGAGAAAACTAACAAACTAGAACTACATATATGTACACAGATAAATTTCAAATAGATAGTGTTGAGATTTAAAATACAAATTAGATGCATAAATGTATCAATTATTTGAAGTTTAAATATAAAAAATCAATATTGTGCATTGTTTTAGAATATACACATGTGTAGTTAAAGCATAAAAACGTAGATAAGAGTGTTGCATATCAATTTCAGAGAGAGGTCTCCTCTCTCCTTCAGGGAAGGGGATTAGGTACATTGGGGATTTCAACGGTATCTGTACTATTTAATTTTTTAATATGGTGTTATATCAGTGTTTGTCTTTTTCCATATAAAATTTTGTGTCTGAAATATTTCACTATAACACTTTTAAAAAGAAAGGGTTCTGTTTTTAAAAAGCTTGAAAGCCAATGAGCTACGACAAGGGGCTCAGGAATGCTGATATTTGAAGTTACAATGGTCTCCAAGCAACCCTCTGTGGCCCCTTTCAGGAGCGACCTTCTAAAGCCCATCCTGCCTTCTGGAGCCTTGGCTCTCGAGCCTTCGCAAGCCTATGGCAAAATGCATATTATACCCCTACCTCCATCCTTGATTCTCATTAAGTTGGTCTGAGGTTTTTATTGAGCATACCAGTGATTCTAGTGGGCACGGTCAGGATACCTTTGAGAAAGATGCTTAAGGTAAGCAAATCAAATCCCGGGAGCCCATGGTCCTTCAAACCTTCGCCACAGACTCATTGCTAATAATGATCTAAAGTAGGGGTTGCTGATCTAAGCAGCATCAGTGCTATGACTTTTGTATACTTGTTAGTGATTATTCCTGTTTCATGTTCAACATAATGAAAACCTTTTAAACCTGTGTGGTTTTGAAGATGGGGGTACAGGAACAGCAGATAATGTTAAGATATGATGGGGAGAGTTAAAAACAAGTACTGAAAGGAAAAGATTTTTATTTTCCAAATTTAGGAGGTATTGAATTTAGATAAATGGATTTACGTTGCTACAAATGATCAGCTATGGAGCAAACAGTGTACGGTGAATTATATAAACACTCCTTGGCATTAATTGGGGAGAGATGCTGTTAAATCCTCTTGTACTCCATTATTAAGATAATACATGCTTTCAACATATCAAAAATATAGAAAATGTAAAGAAGATTATAAAAATTACCAGTAATATCACGACTGAAATATCAATAACAGCTGCTTGTTACTCGTGAACCGGTTGATGTCAAGTTCACAGTTTGAAATTGGCAAAGGCGCAAGTATTTACACCACAGAAACAGACAAATGCTATAAACCAACTCCCTCACTTCTACCCCAGATAAGTAGTTAAATTTTTACTAGCAAAGTATTGAGCCCATCTGACGTATATGTGTATTTCCCCCCAAATTTAGATAATGCTATAATGCAGTTTTGAAAGTGCAAATGTATATCAGACCGAAAGTATATTCTGAGAAATATCTTGGGAAATTAACAGGAGCATCCCTTTCACATATTGAGTGCAGGGGGAGCAAGGACCTCAAGGCTTCCCAGGGCCAAAGGGCATGAGAGCCCATGGCCTCCCTGGCAGGAAGGTAAGTATTTCAGGACCTAAGAGAAATGCTTAGGTTTAGGATCTCAGTAGTTTAACTTGAACTCTGGAAGAGCTCTCATGCACTTGACACTCTTCTCCTTACAAAGCTCAGAGGAAAAAATCCATTTCAGAGTGAATCCTTATGCATTTCTTTTCCTAACTACAAACATGTTCACTTTATGAAATCTCATTTTCTTCAAACTCAAAAGCCAGCTGATAAGGAATAAATCCTTACAACGTACCATGAAGAAGATACCAGATAACTCAGGTGTTAACCTGTATAACAGTTGAAGTTCCTAAAGGCAGTGAGCTAATCGGACGGCATCTCATGGTCTCCTCACCTTGAGGTCCCGAGTTGATCATGAATTAGATTATGGTTCCTGGGGGGATGTAAATAAAATGCCCCCCATTTTTTTCATGTAGTATATTCATATCAACAAGAACCACAGGTCTTCAAGAGGTACCACAGTTGCAAAGAAATAAAACTTTAGGGTTCTTATTTGGCGTTAATATTCACATTCTAAGCTTATCTTTTCATTGTATTATAAAGGGAGACCGTGGAGAACGGGGCGATGTGGGAAAGAAAGGGGATAAAGGGGAAATTGGAGATCCCGGACTCCAAGGAAAACAGGCAGGAAGTGATTTTTAACATCTTATGGTAATTGTACACAGTAACTGCTTCCAACCTGCATTGACTGTTACTCTTCTTCCACTAAGTAGGGGTTACAAGGACCAAGAGGAGACGGAGGACTGACAGTGAGTATCAATCCTGGAGGGTAATTGAGGGGTTTGTGCTCACAAAATGATTGCGTTTGTGTTTTAGCTTTAGAAGTGACTTCTTTTGACACAGAATTAGTGCTGACATAGATGCAGGAGGTAATTGAACCCGAATGTGAGGGAGACATCACACCCAGCGCCCTTATCCAGCCTTGTGGTAGAGATATAATTGCCCACCCCCCGGTAGAAAGGTTAACAAGGAGGTGAACTGTTTACAAGAAGCCAAATGAGCAAGGGACTTTTTACTGTACATGAGCCTTCACATGTCAGCACAGGGGCTCTTTTTTTCCTGAACTAGTTCCTTTAAGAAGTGCTCTGAGGAGAACAGCAATCACAAAATCGGGATTACTTTTATGTACTGATTCACTTATTCAACAAATATTTGTGATGATGTATAAACTTTCTCTGTTTTTCTCTCTTTTGTTCTCTTTTGTTTGCACCACTACAAACAAAAAGCTGACACCTGAAAGTCCCACAGGATGGGAAAGTTCTAGAATTTCTATAGCAAAATCTACTTCTTCCTTTCTAACTTTGAGACACTACATCTCCTGGAGTTGAGGAGAAATAGGGACCTTCTCTTCTCCCCCTTCTTTTTTTTTAATTGGGGTAT
Source organism: Eubalaena glacialis (assembly GCF_028564815.1). Lineage (NCBI taxonomy): Eukaryota > Metazoa > Chordata > Mammalia > Artiodactyla > Balaenidae > Eubalaena > Eubalaena glacialis. The sequence continues at coordinate 66,631,257 of NC_083723.1, forward strand.
AGTTGTTTTACAATGTTGTGTTAGTTTCTACTGCACAGCGAAGTGAATCAGCCATATGTATACATATATCCCCTCTTTTTGGGATTTCCTTCCCATTAAGATCACCACAGAGCACTAAGTAGGCTTTTTCCCTTTTTGATTCTTTGGTGGGTCATGGTCTGGGGATGTTGACCTTATGTATAGTGCCAGGAAAACCCAGGGGTGGGAGTTCAAGTGGTGAAGGCGAGAGCTGGACATGTGACAAACAGAACTGTGCATGGTTTTAGGGCCCATCTGCCTTTTTCTCTTTGTTGTTCCCCACCAGAAGTCAGACCCTCCCCAGATGCCTCTGGAGGATGAAGCAGCTATATATGCAGCAATTTCTCCCTAAAAGTAGCAGAGGAGGGTGTATGTAAAATGCCCAGAGGAATGTTTCCCATAGGTTTATACCCTCCCTCCTGTCCCAACATGGAGAGGGCAACTGGTTTCCTTCATCCATGCAGTTGTTCATTTACTTCACCAACGTTTATTGGGCACCTACCCTGGGTCAGGGTCTGAGACAGGCACTGGGGGAATAGTTGAGATTAAGAGACTATGTCTCTGGACTCAAGGAGCTCACAGCCTAACGGGAGAGAAAGACAAGCAAAGGATGTTCACCTATAGTTTGATAAATGCTGTGATAGAAGTGATATGTGGGTCCAGAGCACACAAAATCAGGTATGGTTTGATGCAAATTCTCTTTTCCTTCACTATTCCCTTTTTGTAGCATTTAGAAAGCCAAGGTCAGCATTAAATGAGATTCTAATATGGGACAGGCTCCTTCATATCAATACCGCCCTGACCCAGTACTGCAGGGTGCCTGGGGGGTGCATGTAAAGTACGGCCCCCACTCTGGACCCCTGGACTTCTAGGCCTTCTCCAGTTACACCCCTTCCCCCAGGTGAGGAGCGACCACCCTGAGCGCACGCCCCCCTCTGTACTGCGCTCTGGATACACAGGATCTCAGAATTGCCCCAAATGGCCCCAAGTTTGGAAGCTGACAGCACTGGCCTGTATGCACGAGGTGGCCAAGGGGCAGGCATCTGGGGGGATTTGACAGAGCTTGCATTCACCTCATAAGTGCTGGCTAAGGCCTGGTACAGCACAGGGCCGGTGGGGAGAGGGTGCAGGGAGAAGGGGACAGGCTATAAGCCGCAGCTCCCTCTTGCCCAGAACCCACATGAATCTACATGACAGCCCATGAGGTAGGTAGTAATGTCTTCCCTCCAGATGAAGGCACACCAAGTCACGCAGAAAGCTTGAACGATACGCCCCAAGACACCTCAATAACAAGTAACAGAGCCCTTAGAGCCAAAGTTGGCTTGTCTGATGCCAAATCCCGGCTGCTCCCCCATGAAGGCTGTTCTTGGAAGGCATCTTTCCTCTCCCCACCCCCATTCTCTCCCTGATCAAATATATTCTCAAACACTCTCAGTGGCAGATTCAGTCCAGAATAACAAAGTCCTCTTTTAAGAGGCAAATACCATAGATGGAGTTCAAGTTTTTAATCATTCACACCAAATTGCTTCAGACAGACTGTTTCTCCGTGTGTCCCTTAAATGTCAGTGTTTCCCAGTGTCTGCCCTCAGTCTTTTCTTCCCAGTCTTCAAACCCTCAGGGAGGGACAGCTATCAAAGTCAGGGGGATGTACAGTTCAAAAAGGGTAATTTAATATTACAGTAAAGTTGTATGGAGAATGAAAAAATATTTTTATATTATAAATATAGAAAAGAATATGCTTGACAAAAGGGGGTAGGGAGGGGTTAAAAAAGGCAGAGAAGCTCTGCTGCACGCAATCTCGTCTGCCATCCCTGTTTCAACAGCCAACTGTACACTGGCATTTCTTAAATCTGCCTCCAGCTTGAACCCCTCTCCTGAGCGCCAGACCTCACATCCTACTGCCTACTGGACATCGCCAGCTGGGTGTCCCACAGGTGCCTCAAACCCAGCCAGAATCAAGCTGAACCAGTGAGCTTCATTAGCTTCAACCTGCCCCTGTTCCCTCCCTCTCTATCTCAAAGAGCGGCACCGTTATCATTTGCCTCCTAGACTCCTTTCCCTCATCCTTCCTTCCAATTACTCACCAACCCCCTTCATCTCCTTTTGAAATGTCCCTCCAGGTCATTCCTTCCCATCCATCAATACCACCACGGCTTTCTAGTGTTATCTTCTTTGCCTGAACTATATAGGAACCTCAGACCCCTCCACTGGCTGCCACAATCACGTTTCTTCTCTGCTATGGACCATGTCTCTTCTCAGCGCTCAGGATATGTCCACACTCCTCAGCATGACACAAAGGCTTTCTAAAGTCCATCTGTCTTTCACATTTCCTGTCATTAGTTCAGTCACATTCCGAGTCACAAGTTTAATCAAGTACTCCAGTGCACTGCACTTTGTGTGTTCCATCCCCTGCCTGGAAAGCTCTTCCTCCTCCTCTCCCCACCCCACCCCGGTCAGAGTCTGCCTAACCTCCCTGGACCACAGGCCCACACCCACTCTCCCACCCCTGGTATTCCCGGCAGACCAGCGTGGTTCCTTAGCTCAAGCCAATAGAATAGTACTTATAAAATTATTTATTTATTTGCCTACTTCCTACTAGACTCATGTAAACATGAGTCCTTTGAGGGGTATAAACTTGATGCCTTCATCACTGGCACTGAGTAGCCAATGTGGTCATTCAGCAATTTTAACGGAAAGGGTGAAACTATTCCAGTGACTTAAAAGCAAAGAATACAAGGAAAAGATTTATATATACACACACACACACACACACACACACACACACACACACACACATATATATGACTACTTAAAGCATATTAGACCTGGTTATGCCATAAAAGCACAGTGAAAAGAATTAAAATGCAACCTTGATGTATAAATTGTTCTTACAAGTCAAGAAAAGACAAACATTCTAATAGAAAAAAATGGACAAAGGACAAAGACTGTGCATAAGAGAATACAACTTGGAAACATACATATAAAATTCAGCCTCACAAATAGTAAGTGTAATTTAAAACAATGAGATATTTTGCTCTATCAAGTGGCAAAGATTATATAATAATAATAATAACCAGTGTTGTGTCTCTAAAACAAAATGGGTTTTCTTATATACTGCTGTTAGAGGCATCAGTTACTACAACTTTTCTGGAGGATTGTAAGGCAGTCTGCATCAAGAACCTTAAAATGGCCATGCATCTGACTTCAGTAATCAAGTTTTTCAGAATACTTAATAATATGGGAAATTAGTTACTACATAATGTTAAGTGAAAAACTATAATCATAAAACTTAGTGAAAAGTATTTTCTCCACTTGTAAAAAATTAAACACAAGTATATTAAATATATAACATTTCCCCTTCCTAGATAACAATATAAATATATTAATAGACATTTCCCCTTTCCAGACATACTCTAGTTTCAGATTTATTAAATGTCTCTCTAAATGTGGAAAAGCATGACAAAGCCTAAAAAAAAAAAAGATAACTGTTGACGCCTTCATTTCATGTAATTTTTTAAATCTCACATTGGGAGTTCTTTTTGTATAACCACTTGAAATCATTGGCTTTTACTCAATTTATAGAAAAAAAAAATTAAATTAAAATGCCCTGAATATTCTCTGTACATGCTTCTGTTAAGCCATGTTACTGTCTATGTCACCTTCACCTCACTTCTGTCATTATAGGTTTTCTCCTTTAAAACTTTACTTTTGCAACTGTTACATTGTATCTTCTTAGAACAGGTCCACTGCTCTTTCCAGTTGAGATTTTCTGGGCTTCTGCTTCTCTCATCCGTTAAGTTAATCATCCCTGTCAGCTTCATGTCTTTGGCAGATGTAGAATCCTGACTTCTCCAGTCTCATCCCATGGCATTTGTAAACATGCCATGCAGGGCAGGATGTTGGCAGATTGATTCCTCGTACCCAGCTCATCTCAGGCCCTTCTGATGGAGCTGGTGAGCAGCGGGGCCTGGAAGGAGCATCCGGGAACCCAGGGAGGTTTCATGGAAGAGCCCAAGTGAGAGTATTAGGAAACCGGAGAGAAGACTTGCAAATTTGGGGATTGGTACAGAAAAAAAGGAGGGAATACAGCATTGGATGAGATCTCTTTTGGCCCTGGTGCTTGTCCTGGTTTGTCAGCACATGTGGGTTAAACCGTGTAACTGAAAGCATGCATTGCCCACACCATTATTGTCCTCGGAATCTGCAGGGGATTGGTTCCCAGACACGCCCACCACGCCCAACCCAGCAGGTACCAAAATCCGTGGATGCTCAAGTCCCGCATATAAAATGGCACAGTACAGTCAGCCCTCCGTATCACGGATGCAGAACCCATGGCTATGGGGGGCCGACTGTAGGTAGTACATCTTTTGTGGCGCCAGACCCTGTGTGTGAGTTACCTCATTTAATCCCACCACATCCCTGAGACACAGACACTGTTAGGTCACTTCATGCCCAAGGTCACACAGCTGATAAATACTGGAGCTGCAATTTGAACTCCAGGTCTGAGTTATTACATTTCACAGCTCAAACACATTTCAATTCTGAATATTATAGCCAACTTTTAACCTCTGTGCTATGTATTTTTTATTTATTTAATTTATTTATTTTTGGCTGTGCTGGGTCTTCATTGCTGCGCACGGGCTTTCTCTAGTTGTGGCAAGCGGGGGCTACTCTTCATTGTGGTGCGTGGGCTTCTCATTGCGGTGGCTTCTCTTGTTGCAGAGCATGAGCTCTAGGCATGCGGGCTTCAGTAGTTGTGGCTCACGGGCTCAGTAGTTGTGGCTCGTGGGCTCTAGAGCACAGGCTTAGTAGTTGTGGAGCACGGGCTTAGCTGCTCCACAGCATGTGGGATCTTCCCGGACCAGGGCTTGAACCCGTGTCCCCTGCATTGGCAGGTGGATTCTTAACCACTGTGCCACCAGGGAAGCCCCTGTGCTATGTATTTTATTTGCAGTGGAAGGATTAAGTCAAATAGCCCAATGCTGATTATAATAAGACATACCTTTCATGACTATAGGAAAAAATATGGTCACACAATTAATACATTTTCCTCTTTTCCTCCAGAAAGAAGAAATCATTAAGCTTATTTTTGAAATATGTGGTAAGATTTGACGACCAAGAAAAAACCCATCACTTTAAAGTACCAACCCCACTATGTTCTGTGTTGTCAAGATAATGTGCTCACCCAGAATATGTATACTGTAGAGCTCGTGGGAAAGTTTCAAGCTCATTTTCAGTTTCAGTGGGAAACTGAAAGGAAGCAGTGTGAGGGGATGTGGGAATCCTGATTTAAGAAAAGAAAGTCATTTTCCCAGGGTAGTTAAGAAGCGTGAAGATACAGGCATGGGGTCTGTGGGCAGCCAGGCCTTTTGTTAGCACAGAGCTCATTTGTATTCAGTGACATTTACCTGAGCCTGAGAAGGAAAGAACAACAAAGGAAGCAGGACTACAGGGCCCTAACTGGTGTTTGAATCCAGCCTAGCTGGTGATGATAATGTCTGTGTTTTTCCTGAAGCAAAAAGTCTTTCTAAATTGAGTTTTGAGCCCTACGTCTAGAGTGCCTACCACTTCAGAGGCAAAAGGACAGGGTCCAGAGGTCATCTTGTGTCACAACTCTATCTAAACGCTTCTATGGCGAAATAGACTTAAAACAGAGTTACCAGAACAAGGAAGTCAAGCAAAAAGACTAGCCAAAAGGCAAGCAATTAATGGATAATGAAGGTAACTTCTGTGTTCAACTCAGACAGAGGCAGGAATATCATTATCCTTCCATACAGAGAACCCCAGAACTGACTTGTCCCCCAAAAGACTTCCGGACCTTAAGAAGCAGCCTGGGACTTTCTATGGTGACAGGCCGATTTAGACATTGCTTCTGAGTTCTAGAAGCACTGTAAAATAGCAGTCAGTTTCCTGATGATTTATCGTGGCAGGGCTGTTGGCCAACATGAGGATATGAATACACCAGTGGAACCCTGATAATTTTTATTGCCAAGGAACTCTGGCAACTGCTTTGAATGATAAACCCTAAATAGAAGTTGTTTACTGACCAGTGTTCTGAGATCATTTCCCTGAAACAGTTTCACAGTATGGATGGACTGCTGGCCTCCTTGATAAGATGGGAGCCACCTTACTGGTCACTAAGGGCGTGACTGGGGACATAAACCAGAGTAGCTAGGGGCCGCTACTCTTGAGTCCAGTTAAAGACCTGAATCTTTCCCCCACGATTAAAAAGTTTCATCCCATTACTTTACCCATTGGCCACGCCAATGAGCAAGTATTCATTTTCACATAAGGATATGGTTGAAGACCGAAATATTAGCATTCAGATTCCGATTAAATACAAATGGTCGGATGATAAAGGGCAAATTTAGGATGGTGGTTATCTCTTATGGAGGAGGGAAATGGAATCAGGAAGGCATACACAGGGATGCCGAATCTTTTAAAAATGCTATTTTATTTTTTAATCTTAGAAATTGGCTAGCTGTTTATTGTTTTATCCTCTACAGCATTTTGGTTTTTTGTGGGGGAGTTTTTTTTTTTTTGCAATATATCATTTTTTTAAAAAGTCAGGTATAGAAACCAGAAAGGAGACAATCGTCAGCTGTGTTCACGGTCACAGAAAAGGAAGGTTACAATCCAGTCTTGGGTTCATCCTTGCCCCTCTCCCCCCTCCCCCCACCCATCTGATATCAATCCCCGCTGTGTTTCTATGTCAACATTCGTGTTTCAGGTTGTGGGCATAAATGCAGAGAGGCACTGCTAGAGCTGCTGTTTGTGATCAACAGCTCAGAAAGTGTGGGACTGGAGAACTTCCCGATTATCAAAGACTTTGTGAAGACTCTGACCGACAGAGTTGAGCTGGACCTTGCCACGGCCCGCGTAGGTGTAATCAACTATAGCAATAAGGTGGAGGAGGTGGCTCATTTGACGCAGTTCTCCAGCAAGGATGACCTCAAGTGGGCCATGGACAGCATGCAGTATCTGGGAGAAGGCACCTACACAGCCACAGCTCTCCATGCCGCCAACCGCATGTTCGAAGCCACAAGGCTGGGTGTGAAGAAGGTGGCCTTGGTCATCACTGATGAGCAGACAGATACCCGAGATGAAAAGGATCTGACAGAGGTGGTGAAGGATGTCAGTGACATCGATGTGGAAATATTTGTGATTGAGGTGGTGAAGACAAATGACCCCAACTTCGAGATGTTCCACAAAGAAATGAATCTAATTGCTACCAACCCAGACGGTAAGCACGTTTATCTGTTTGATGACCTTGTTACCCTTCAAGGTAAGACTCAGCTCCAGGGGAAAGGAATTCACACTGTCCTTCCAAGTACCACATCACGGGATTATCCTGACCAAAGATGAAAATCAGGAGGCTAATGAGGCGTATACTGGCATTAAATTGTAACACAGAAACTATGGAAGGCAAAGATGTTTAGTATTTCATTCAGGGAGTACAATCCCTTGTCTTTACTCATTTGTAGTAAGTGCTGAGTTGGCCTTGGAGTTGTTTAACTCGGGTATCTGCAATCGAAGGACTAAAAAGAAAGGATAGGATTTGGGGGCATTGCTAAGATTAGTTCATGTTCTAAAAGTTACCTAACTTGGATAAGAGATGGAGCAAGCCAGCAGCAAGACAGAAAATAACCATAGAATCAAAATGAATTAAGAAGTGCAGAATGAGTGGAAAACAGGGATGGTAATCTAAAGAGATGAGAGACACGGTAACTGGGATTATTCTCTTCTATTCTCTATTCTCTGTTCCTATGAAAACAGATAATGAAGAGTAAACAAGTTGACGTCAGGAGTTTATCTTAAAGAACAACATGTTGAATATTCCTCATACACTCAGTGCTGCTCTGATGGCTTTCCCTATGCTGCTTTACCCTTCACGTGAACTGACATTTCCTGACGAGCCATGCTAAGACACTGACTCACCATGATTCAGGTGTGACCAGCATCACTTTACAATGAAACATTCCAGTTCTTTGGAAACTGATAACACATTCTGGCAGGGCCCACACCCAGAAAGCTTGTGAAATAAGTAAAACTTATACTTAATGTGTTTGCAGGCCTCAGTTTGACCCCATCCTTCCTTCTCCACTCATCCGGGAGCAGGGCCTGACAAGGCCTCATGCTGTTCCCAGCCTACTCCAGGTACCAGCACGTCTGGCCCTAAGGAGAGCGGACCACGCTCAGAACCTTCCCACTTTCCCTCTTTCTCCAGACCTTTCTAACCTGGGGTCCCATTTCCTTAACACCCTATCGGGTGACCGGTCTATTCAATCTCACTGGGCTGTTAATGTGTTAGAACGGCCAGAAATATTACACATTTCAGAGACACGTTATATTTTAATGATTGAAGAGCTTTATCATCTTAATCAAAGGAGTTACTAATTTGTTCTCGGCAATGAAGGATATATTTTTGGACTGGCTGGCTTTTTGCAATTCCCAAAACCAGAGGTAACTGCCTGTTAAACTTATTATGGGTTAGACTTGCCCCTTCCACAGAGTAGTTCACAGATAACAGACAGACACTTTGGATAACAAGCATGTAAGTCATTCTTTTGCCTATTTGGGCCATCGAATATTATTAAATTAAATTAAATAATTAAATTATTTTAGATGGCCTCTTACAGATGAGGTAAAAATGCGGTAAAACTTCGTTCCCCTAGTGGTTGACTTCAGGTGATGGGGAAGTGTCTGTTTACTTTAAGGAGAGTGCAAACAGTCTCTTTAAACAGATTTTGAGTAATGTTTCATTGCTCCTCCTGTTCCCTTTTCTACTTCTCTTTTAAAAGATAGATACCCTGAAGCAAAAATTGTTTAAAAAAAGTTGTGAGGATTTTGAATCCTACCTCTTTCATATTTTGGGTTCACCACTGCTTCAACCTGGATTTGGGATATCGGGGGAAGAACTCACTGAATCTGCTCCAGAACCCCAGAAAGAAATTTCTGAGTCCATAAGTAACTGTCTTGCTTAATTTGTGAGCCTAAAATTGTGTATTCAGTCTGTTTTACATCAAAGACAATCTTGCCCCACGCTGTCAAGAATCAACTGAGGTATGGATATTTTCAGGTCCTTGGCTCTAAATAGTAGGCTTTTGTCTCCAGATTTCTAGTTCTGAAATAGCTCTGGGGCTTATGAGCTTGAATATGAGATTTTTTAATATTTCCATATTTTATAATTATTTATGTTACAAATAATATTTTCATATTATATCCCTGCCACCACCAAAAGTAATCGTGTACATTAGAACAGATTAATACTATACTATTTGCATCACCCCCTTGCCACATTTGCAGATCTTTCTGTATGGGGTCACAATTCTCCCTCATCCGTCTGTGTATCCACTCCCCACTTTGCACCCTCTCAAGTTTCTTCCAAGTGCACACATGCTCAGCCTGCACTCTCCCACCTTCCAATCCACGCTCTTGTTCATTTAGCTTCCCCCGCCTGTGCCCAGAGGGGGGACAGGGAGGGAAACTATGCATGCATATCGCACAAGGTGGGTGCTTCATTTCAGAGCTCCCCAATCACCTGTGCATGAGAGAACTACCTCCTGAATGTATTGAGACAAATGTGATCGTCCTTAGAGCAAGCTTCTAGGAACTGACTTCAGCCGATCAGGTCACAAGCAACTGTTAGTTTCTTTTAGGTGAAAACTGGAGAGCCTCTCATAGTTACTGGTAAGTGAGTGTTGTAGTCTCTTCCCCACCAAGTTACAACTAAAGCAGCTGTGGACTGATGTTCACTACATGAATGGACATCGTCTAGCAAGCAGGCACACAGCAGTGTCCCTATTTTGTAAGCTCAGAGAAGTCCCTGTGCTGTCCTTTTATGAAGTCTTCATAGACATGAAAGATTCATTTTGAGCCCGTGCAACAATACTCAAGCATCAGGATTCAGCTACCTGTATAGTTGGACTAAGGCCCTGAGAAACCTCCAGATCAGTAGGTAGATGCAGAACCATTCAGGAGTCAGGCCTAGGATGCCATTCCTATGGGGACAGATTACAGGACTCACAAGATTTTTATATTATGTTCAAAAAAGGACAGAAAGGCCTCTAATATATTTCTATTTGATTAAATAGGAACCGACTTCGAGATGGGACATTGCAATTAGGGCAACAGACTGCCCCTGGATTGTAGACTGAAATTAACACACGCATTTATATCACATGGTCTATATCAGGGGGTCAACAAACCCTTTCTGTAAAGGGCCATATAGTGAAGATTTTGGGTTTTGCACGCCATTTGATCTCTGTTGCCATGACTCAACTCTGCCTTTGAAATGCAAAAGCAGCCATAGCCAGTACTTCAATGAATAAACATGGCTGTGTTCAGATAAAACTTATTTCCCAAAACAGGTGAAGACTCAGATTTGGCCCGTGGGGATTTGCCAACTCTGGTTTTTAGTGAGCATTTTAAAGTAAATTACAGACAGTAATGTACACAGCCCATCTCCTCCTGCTTGTGTGAGTTATCCCTTTGTTCTTCCCTTAGTCAACCCATGTCCCTTTCTAAAAGCTTCCTACACAAGAGCAAACTCAGGTTTCATCCAGCAAGTGGTGCCTAAACGGAGCTCTCCTCATAATCAATGAATTCCAGCGGCATGTATTGATCATTTACTGCAGTGTTCAGGGGTGGCTCTTAGGACACAGTTCCTGCCCAGGAGAAGTCCACGGTCTCTCAGTGAATGGATAAGTACAAGAGGTATTAAGAACTTCAGCAGAGCTATAGATGAAGCTCAAGAGACAGTGCAGTTACGTTCAGGGCAGAGTAATGGAAGCCTTTACAGAGGACGTGGTGTTGAGCTGAGTTTTAAGACTAAGTAAGTGTTTTTCAAGGCAAGAGTAGGGGGAAGCGTATTTCCAAGAAAAGGGAACATGTGGGGGCAAAGGGGAAATCCAAAGGGAATGGCATTTTAAGAAATGAGGACAAGTTCAGTCTAACTGGAGCCAAAGGTGTATCTGGCAGAAGGGCGAGAGTTAAAACTGGACAAATAATTTGAGGACTAATTATAAATGGCTTCATGTGTCACGCTAAGGAGCTTGAACTTCATCCATAGGCCAAGCAACCAGGAGAAAGCAGGAGAGTCTTAAAAGCAAGGGTCGTATGGTCACATTTGGTTGCACTATGAAAGATAAATAGAAGGAGGAGGGGGAGGGGAGACTGGAGGTGGGATAAGAGGAGTAATGGTCCAGGTGAGAGATAATGAGGCCTTAAACTAAGGCAGGGGCCATTGGAATAAAGGGACACATGGATTGGAAAGCCATTTCTGGGGCAGAATGAACAGGATTTAGTGACTGAATGGATTGGAGGTTAGGGAGAGGGTTTGGGGAGGACGGTTGTATTTCTAGCTTGGAGATGGGGTGAACTGAAACACCATCCACTGAGATGGAGAATATAGGAGGCAGGGTAGGGTTCTCTGAAAGAAAATAATGGGTTTATTTTGTACCAAAGCGGAGGTGGCTGAGGGACATCCAAGGCAACGGCACAGAATGAGACAAGAGCCTGTGCCTCTGGTGTCATGACGCAGGAAGTTAGATGCCCTGAGAGAAAAGTGATGTTAACAGGTTATGACAGAGGAAGCATTCTAGTAGCTGGGGAGCGGGGAGGGCATAAGAAGAGGACATCCAAAATAGTTTAGATTTGTAACACCAAGAGTCACAGGGTGGGTATCAGTTGGATCTCCCTAGGGGCCCTCTGACTGAGCTAGTGGGAGCTTGTAATGAACTTGAACTTGGATAGTCCCTCTTGTCTCTACACCTTCTCACCCTGTCTCTCTTTGCACAAGCACCGAAGTAAGAGTGAATTTTTAAAAATGAATGATCCTAATAGATATTTAGTCTGAACAAACATATATGCATTTATAGTCACATTTTAGATCGGTCGTACGTATATATAATGTATACACACACATAAATACAAAAACATATGTATGTATTTGTCCATGCACACTCACCTTTATCTAACAGTATAATTATAGTATCGAAATACCTAACGTAACATGAATCTGTCAAAACCTTTCAATCCTCAGATTGTTCCCAAGCCTACCCTAGGCAATACTGCAAAATAAATAAACAATCTCAGAAGCCCTGTTTCCCTTTTTGCATCTCTATTTCCTCTCTGTTGTCTCTTCTATCACTCCTTAAGACACCTAGCTCTGTATTCCTTCTTCCTCTCCTTTCTATCAAAATCTGTTTTTAGGGGAAAATCTGATATCAGTTATTACACTTTTGTGAGAAATCTAAGCCAATGGGTTGATTTAAGTCAAGAAGGACTTGCATTTGAACTATTTTATCTAGTTGTGGAATGAACATGATGTACACTATACATCTACAAACAGATGTATTGGGAAATATGGACAGCAGAAGGATTTCCCAGTTCCACTAAATTCATAACGCTTTGGCAATCCCAGCTCTGTTGCCTTTTCAGGCCAGTCTTGAGAAGCTAAACGTGTACGTCCATTCTATTCTGCCTCTTTCCTGAAATCTCAGGATAGTTTATACTTTCTTCTGGAATTTATCACATTTTAACATTGTTAATACTTATTTTTGTACGTACCTTAACTTTCCTAATGGATTTAAATTCCTTGAGGACATCTGTGTCTAATTAAACTTTGTGTCTCTCAGGACCTAAAACTGTGCTTCATCTTGCACACAGTAGATGCTCAATAAATACTTATGGACCAAACCAAGGCTATACCAACTGTTAGAAAAAGAAATCTGAAGATTTCCTTCCGTGAAAGGCATCAACTATACTATCATTAACAAGATTATATACATAAAAAAATCCTTATCTTTTATGGGACTAACAATGTTGGTACTTGATGTTCCTTTATTCATTCTGGGTGTGGCCAGTTGGGGAAAGATTTCCCAGATATAAATGGGAAGAGGGCAATTAAATCAAGTAAACATCATTTAATCAGACCAAGTGGCTATATCCAGTAACGGCCCATTAGGCAAATAAGTATATGGATTTCATGTATGAAGTCACTTTTTGTCATTCTAAATGTATTCATAATTAATGTCAATGCAAAGAGTGTTTATTCACTGAAGCCAGTTTCTTGTAACGGTATTGCAGATTTCTTTCCCCCTTGAAAGAGCAGAAAGGAAAGAAGCCCTGTCTACCCTTTCCATAAAGGTGCTTTTTTGTATTATGAAAAATTGTCCCCAGATTGCAAATAACTTAGATAACTGGCAGCAAAGATTTTTTTCTCTCTGTAGAAAGGAGGCTGTGGGATTCCTATGAGGAGTGATTGCACAGCAACACAGTGAAGGTGACACCCGAGCTGGTGTGGGAAGAGTCCCTCTGAGTAGCTCCTGCATGAGGTGGAGAGGCATGGTGGAGGCCAAGGGGGAGCTCAGAGTCCCCTCCTTCTATTTAATATGGTCCTGATGTATAGTCCAATGCCAGCCTTAAGCCGAGCATGCAGGTTCCTCATTTCTATGGAAGAAATGGATGTTCTGTATAGATGTAAGTTACAGAAAGCTAACACAGCAGGCTGACTTTGCTGGCTGTCCTGCCCTCTCTTTGTCCATCCTCTCTTTTAGTGAGACCCTATCCCTGGTCCCCATTCCACTGGCTGCATTTCTCCCCTCCTTTCATTATCACACAAGCTGCTCAAAGATCTCCATCTCCATTTTCAGTTTTTCCATCTCTTACTCTCAATGCCCCACAACCCTTATGTGTTCTTACTCCATCTCAAGATCCATCTAAAGAGGGCCACTTCTGAAACCAGGGTTCCACTGGCAATTTCTTCGAGAACCGGAGCCCTAGGCAGGTTCTGCCTTGATAATGGAATTGGATGTGTCCCTTCATCCTCAGACCTGACCATGGGCTCTGTCCTCAACTCTGATGTGACACCTGCTTGTCCCCTACTGTGCTCTGAGGCCATTCCCTTCTGCTTCTTCCAAGACCAGGATCTTCCTTTCCTGTGGTACCCTTTCCCGCCGACACTTCTGACTCTTTCCGTAGAGTCAGGAAATAGGCTTCAGGCTCTCCCATCTCAAAAATTCCCAAACCCTCTTTTAGTTCACATGTCCCTTTTGCTACTGTCCTATCTCTATGTTTATATAATAAAGTTATTCCACAGGCCAGTCTCTGCTGTCTCTGCCCCTCACAACCACACATGCACCCTCACTCTCCTTCTCTCCATCTCCCTCTGGCTCTCACTGTTTCCTCACTTCTGTTCCCCTGGGAAATCCTCTGAAGTCAGGCTGCTGCCTCCAATATGCCCCTGAAGCTCAGCTGGAAAAGTCACCAACAACCCTTTAATTGCCAAATCCTTATTGCCATATTCTTACCTAATCTCTCTTTTGCATATATCACCGTGCCGCTGCTTATTTCTGATTTTGCAAGTCGTCTCTCTCCTTGTCCTTCTTCTGAGCATTCTTTCTCAATTGCTTTTGGGTTTTTTCTTTCTCTGTTTACCCCTTAATATTAAACTCAATTTTTCTGAGATTTGTCCTAAGCCTGCTTCTCTTCTTGTTCCATATTCTCTTTCTGAGTTCCAAAGCCACGTGTGCTAACTCTCAAATCTGCCTCCCCAATCCAGACCTTTCTCCTGGGTCCCAGATTCACATTTTGATTGTCTGTGCACATCTTCTTCTGGGCGCCCCGCAGGCATTCAACATGGAATACGTTCACCGTGCTGCTCCTCCAGATTTCCTTCCTAGGGGTATGGTCCCTCCAACCAGCCGGGTACCTGGCAAGAAACCTGGGATACACCTGTAGCTCTGTTCTCACTGTATCGTCCCCACTTGTTGGTACTGTGGTCTTTGATCTGTTCTTATCATCCCTCGATCTATGCTCTCCGTTCCTTTCTCCTCATCAATACCTCTACTGCTTTAGATCAGGGCCTCATCATTTCTTATCAGTATTTAATAATATGGTCTCAAAACTCTTATCCCATCTCTCTTTTCTATATCCTCTTCAGCTTATCCATTACTTGCTGATAGTGTCATTTTATTTTTTTGCTCTTTTAAAGATAACATCATTGAATTATTTATCATATATATGATTCCATTTTGGCTGAATTTTCTTAAAAACCTGTCTTTAGTACCATGGCCTATATTTTAACTTGGTACTGAGTATCCATGACAGATTAGGAAAAAGACACAAATATTTGAGTACACCTATATTTTCTCCTTATGTCATATTCAAGTAAAATTTTATAGGTTGCCCAATCATACTATACTCACTATTGAATGAAGTAGCCTATTCAAAGTCCATAATCAATACTTTCAAAATACATGGACTTTTAAAACTTTCACAAGACTTGGGACTAAGCCTAATACTAGATTATTTTCTCCACTGACACGAAAATTAAGTTGATTTCCTGAAATCAGACTTAATTATTTGTAAGTGGCCTTGACTAAGCCACATACACAGATATAGTTATATTGGTCAATACAATAATTTATTTGTTTATAAAGTAGAATTAATACTTTCTCATTGTGGTAGTCAAAAAACCCTCAAAATCTTCTTGATAAACTGCATAACAATGAATTATTAGTATTGCCAGGTGATGTGTCTGTGGAAGCCTCATATATTGCTAATCATAGACTTATTAGCCTTAGAATGTAAGATGTTCCTCTCTTAGGGAGAAGAAAAAAATAACATATTGCAAACTGATCTAGAAAAAATATCCCAGATCTGGAAGTCAGGAAACTTGGCTTGTAGTCTCAATGCTGAAGCTAAATCCTTTATTTCCTTGTCTCCAGAATTTATACTTTTCCTACTTTATTATTTCAGAGATTGGTATGCATCTGCTTAGTATGCTGTGGTCTTTTTTTAGACTTAAAATTTATAGTGTATTTCACAGTGAATGACATCTTAGAAATGAGATCTGACAGCTGCCTGGCATTGGGTGAATCACCTGTTTCTTCAGGTTTCCATTTCCTCATTTGTAAAATAAGGGATTATTACCAGAATATTCTTCCTTTTGTAAAAGTACATGATTAGAACAGTCAAAAACCTTTACTGGGCAATGCCAGAATGGAGGACATTATACTAATGTATGAGAGGGTTTAAACAGAATAAAATCTTGCAGTTTTCCTCTAGGAAAGTTGCAGGCGATCAGGGGAGGTGCAGCCCAAACTCAAGGTGTTCCTGACAGTCCTCAGCAACCTTAAATGCAAATGGAGAGCATTCAGCTTAAGTGCTTGAGTGCTGAGAGACCTGGCAAAGAAGTGTTATCATCTGGGAAGCGGCAATCAAGGTCAGAACCTGCGAAGCCAGGCACCTTGAAGGCCCTGGCAGTGCCCCAGCTGGCAGGAGCAGAATCCCCACAGCTGACTGAGAGAAACGTGGCCCTGCACTGCTGGGAAAAGCTAAGTCTGAGCACATGGGCTAATACTCATGATCATCAGCACTCATCCAGGGAAGACGGGAGCTCAAGTTTAAAGAGCTTGTCTGCAATATATGCAAGGTTCTGGGTAATGAGTTATGAGGAAAATGTTCGGAAATCAGAAACCAAAGGCCCTTCTAGAACTGTGTGGCACCTATTTAGTTATCCTCCTTTAGGTCATACACTCACATTCTTGGATGCTGCTTGAAATCTGTTTTCTCCCCTTAAAGATCTGCTCTAAGGCTAGAAGGGACTGAGCATAACACATCTGCCCGTCCAGCTGCACGGAACAGCCCGGCCTCTAGGTGTCGGCCCCTCATGGCCCGGCTCCTCTGCTGTGTTTTACTGTGTGAGCCCTGCTCGGAGCTGGGGCCATTCGTCTCCTCCAAGGCAGGCCAGTGTGGAGGGAGCAGAAGTGTGCAGAGCTGATAGGCAGCCTGTTGTGTTTAGGTTTAAGATTTATAAAAAAAAAATAATAATAACAGAGAACGCATATAGCAAACACTGGAGTGCCCACCACCCAGACATAACTGGTGTTTCCCTCTGTTCATCACTGTTGCTTCAGATAAACTTAGAGTCCTTGCTGTTCTCCTTCAGAGTCTCTTCCTCCTCCTCCTCCTCTCTCCAGAAGCAGCCACTATCATGAATTTGGTGTGTATTCTGCCAGTAAAGTTTGGGGCAGCTTATATCCCACTTTCAGAGTTGGAAGGTAGGTTAGGGGCTAATCCTTTCCTATTTTAAAATGATGACATTAAAGCCTAGAGGAGAGAATTCTCTGGGAGTCCAGTGGTTAGGACTGCTCGCTGCTTCCACTTCAGGGGGCACGGGTTCGATCGCTGGTCCGGGAACTAAGATTCCGCATGCCGTGTGGCATGGCCAATAAAATAATAAAGCCTAGAGGAATTGAATAATGAATCCAAAGTGTCCCCCTATCCCCCTCTCTCTCCCTCTTTCTGTCTTTCTCTCTGACCCATTGTGAATTTACCCAGTGGCAAATATTTCCTCCTCCATGCTATAAAGATTTTAAATAAAGAAGAAAAGGCAGGAAGGAAGAAGAAAAAGAGAGAGAGAGAAATGTGGCATGGCTTAATTTGTCTTATCAGGAAAGTGATATTTACACATGTGAAACCAGAAATGATCGAGAGGATAGGCTTAAAGGTTAACTTCTGCAAGGTCAGGGCCAAGTATGGAGCAGCAGAGGTACCATGCCCCTTCTGGAAGGGGAGCCTTAGTACTGACTGGATCCCTGGGGAAGGTTCTGCTGCTGGGGACGAACTTTTCCTGGGCGGTGGTGGGAGGACTGACTTTGAGAGCCAGAGGCAGCATGAGGAAGAGGAAGGAATGAAAGCGTAGCAGGGTGTGCTGGGAGGAGTGGGACGCAGGGTTACAAACGTGGGGAGGAAGCAGACTGGTGGGGCTATAGGTAGATCAGTTGGAGGACTTTTGACCCATCAAACTTGATCTCTTTTTCCAATCATAATGTCTCATAAATGGTGATAGCTTAAGGGAAGACACTTACTAGTGAAAGTACACATTGGTAAAACTTTGTCTCACAAGGCTCAAATATGTGTGTTCTTTGACCAGAATGAGCAATGTGGTTTCTACAGAAAAAAAAAAAAAAGCAAATAAATTAAATGTTAAAAAACGTTATTGTAGTTATGTATATTCTGTATTCAAAATGGTGTTATAGAGTCACAGTAAAATATATGGAAACATATTAAATTAAAAAAACCCAGAAAACCAAACATACAGTATATATTTTGTTAAAAAATATATATGCATATAGAAAAAAGACTGGGGAAAAAACCACATGAGTATCAACAACAATTATTTCTGGGAGGTGGAATCACTTGTGATTTCTAGTTTCTTCCTGTTGCTTGTCCAGATTTTGTAAATTCCCTTCAATGAACATGTTTGCTTTTGTAATAAGGAAATTATAAAAATGGCAAACTATAACATATAATATAATTATGTATTATGTAAACTATATGTAATATAATTATGTATTTGCTTAAATAAACTGAAATTTCATGGAGCCAAAAGATAAAATTATTCTCATTTATGAAAAAAAAATATTCCACTTGTTCTAGAACCTGAGGTGTAATGTTCTAGTAGTCAAAATTCCCAAACAGGGCTTCCCTGGTGGCACAGTGGTTAAGAATCCACCTGCCTATGCAGGGGACACGGGTTCGAGCCCTGGTCCAGGAAGATCCCACATGCCATGGAGCAATTAAGCCCGTGCACCACAACTACTGAGCCTGAGCTCTAGAGCCCATGAGCCACAACTACTGAGCCCGTGCCATAACTACTGAAGCCCACGCGCCTAGAGCCTGCACTCCACAACAAGAGAAGCCACCGCAATGAGAAGCCCGTGCACCGCAACGAAGAGCAGCCCCCGCTTGCCACAACTAAAGAAAGCCTGCGCACAGCAACAAAGACCCAACAGAGCCAAAAGTAAATAAATAAATAAATAAATAAATTAATTAATTAATTAAAAAAAAAATTCCCAAATAATGACGTGATTGAGAAAGAAAACATACACTCCTAAACTTACAAGAGGTAAAGAATGACTTATGAGACCTTAAGACTTGAACAAGATGGTTATTTAGAGGCTGAGTTAATTCCTTTAAGAGAACCATGCTGCCCAGTGAAGTTCTTCAAAGGAACATTCTCACCTGACAGTATATCTCAAGTGTAGCCATAACGCCTGTTGTCTTTTTTATGTTTGATAAGCTACTCCTCAGTCAAGCTTTTCTTTTAACTTATTTTTTGCTTAAAAGGAAATATGAGCAAGCAAAAAAACAAAACAGTATTTCTTTCCTGAAAAGGGCATTTCTAATTTTGCCACTAACTTACCAATAATTTGGGGGAAGCTTTAGGTTTATAATTATTAATTATTTGGAGCTTCAGATTCCTCCATAGAAAATGAAGTACTGATAAATGTTTCCTCTAAACTTAAAATTCTGTAGTTCTATGAATATAACAAAATTCACATTCAAATCATCATCTGTATATACAGGATCATTCTGAAAGAAAGAGGAATGCCAACTGACCCACAGGTCTACCTCCATTTGTACCAAAAGATGTGTTTGGGGTTAATGAAACATCACTACTGTATTTGAATTGAGTGCCCTTTATATAGGCTGATAACCAGACCAGTCCCAATGGAAATATTTGCTCTGATAATCATTTAATTATTGTAAAAATATACATACATGAGTAATAGAGTTAGCTAGTTCTTCCGCATTGTGTGTGTGTGTGTGTGTGTGTGTGTGTGTGTGTGTGTGTGTACAGAATCAAAAGCAGTGGAACAGTTTAGATGGCAGAGAGCAACTAATGATGACAGCTGGCTTTGGTCATAAGATGACAGGAACCACAGGTGAGGAAGCATCAAAAATGACTTTACCTAGTTCACAGATTTGCCGATTTAAATAAATAAACAAAAGCAAACAAACAAGAGAGGGCCTTGCGAGGATAAATGACCACACTGTGCTAGGACTGAAATGAATTATCGATTCAACCTCATGTAGCTGGGGTCCAAGGAAAAAGAAAAAGAACTTAATTGGACCCATAAAAGATTGTCCTAGCTCCTGGCAACTGTAGTCAAGAATAACTGATGTGACTTTTTTTTAAGTTTTTAAGCAAAACACATTTTCTTCCTTGTTTCATTACATATCATAAATTTAGATGAAACTTGGAAATCTTAGTTCAGAAAACTTGCTTTTGATATTATAATCCTTTATCCCTTAGCTAGCATACATTTCTCAGAACTTCTTAGAAGCTAAGCATCCTGCAGCATTTGACATTTGTTGGGGTCCAGATAATAGGATGAGATGAGAAGTGATTGCTATTGTTTTTATTTTAACAGTATTATTGTCCTCTGTCACTTCAATTCCCAATCTCAACATTGGTGGAGTTCATGGTAGATATTTTGGAATATATTGTTAAGTTCTCTAGTTTTAGAAAACAGAGAGGAAAAGACCATTAAAAAAAAAAAAAAGGTCAGAGAAATTATTGGTTATTTTCCCTCCTCATACAACTGACTAAGAAAAGGATGAAGATGAACTCCTCCCAAACTCACATCTTTTGTACCCTGCAGGTAGATCTCTCTGAAAGGCCCAGCACAAAAGCATTTGTGTCTGGCAGTGGGAAAAATGTGTGTGACCACGAGGTGGTCAGAAAATCCATAACTTAGGTATTCAGGAATGCCTGACATAGGGGAGAGGCATCGTTTCGTGAGCTTTTATTGAAATAATTAATATTGAAGAATTGGGGAGAAGCTTTTCTTTAAGTGTTCCCCAAAGCAAAGTAGCTTTTTTGACTTGATATCACCAGATTCAAAACTCTAAATTTTTTGTATAGGTCAGTGTCTCTGGAGCCCAGGACAAAGAGAATGAGCCTTCAGAGCCCACCTGGGCTGCCAGCCTTGCTGCCACTCCATCATCTGAGGCTGCCACCACCCAGGGGCCATTGCTCAGGTCCCCTGAGGATCAGGCAGAGGGTCTGGAAACCAGAGCTCAAAGTCCCATTTTGAACTCAGAGCGAGAAAAGTTTGTGCACGAAGGTAAGAGATTTCTGCCCATCAGCTGTTGTATCTATAATATCAAGAAGGCACAGAGAGGATGGTCTCTAAAATCTCATCCAGAGAGAACATGTTTTGACTCTAAACAGGGAGGACAAAAGACGCTTTTCATTTTATTATATATAGAATTAGAAAACTGGCTGGTTGTTGGAACAAATTTGGTCAATCAAAAAATTTAAAGCTCTTATAGTGTTTATTGTTATTTTAAAATTTGGAAGCCTTTAGAGAGGATATTGCTCTCATGTTTGCAGTAGCTCTTACCACTCCCTATTGTCTTACATGAAGCCTTCACACATGTAGACATTTGAATTTTTGACCCCTGGTTGGAAGAAAGAAAAAGAAGCTAGAATCTAGATTCCAATTCATCAGCATATTTTCTATGGAGTTAATGTCTATAGAAATTAATCATTACATACACATTTGTGAAGAACATGCAAGAGAGACAACATCCTTGCCCAAAAGCAGCTTAGATTGGCTTGACAACAATATACATTATTCAGTTATTGTTTTTAAAGAGTGGAGGTAGTGAGAATCCACTTGCTCCCTTCTATTTGGCCGAAAAGGTAAATTTAGAGGTCAGTATTAGCAAATAAGTGAATTGAGACATACTCCAAATCTGGGGAAATGATTATGGCAGATGGAGAAAGGGCTTATTTTGCTATTGAGAAATGAAGCTTATGGCATGTAAACTGTCACACAGAACACAAGTGTCAGGCAGCAAGTATCTATTTGGTCTTTTTTGGGAATTTTCTCACCTTGGTATAAGTTCCTCAGTAAGAAATAATAATCAAGGCACTAAGGACAAACATGAAATAAAAAGGGATTTAACAAATAGCTTTATTGTTGTAACTCTAATTAGCTTTATTTTTTATTTTTTTGGATAGTGGAAGTGTTTCTGAAACTTATTTGTAAACTGACATTAGAAGGTCATGTTTTTATCGTCCTGTAAAAGCTGATCTTTTGGGCTTCCCTGGTGGCGCAGTGGTTAAGAATCCGCCTGCCAATGCAGGGGACACGGGTTCGAGCCCTGGTCCGCGAAGATCCCACATGCTGCGGAGCAACTAAGCCCGGGCGCCACAACTACTGAGTCTGTGCTCTAGAGCCCTGAGCCACAACTACTGAGCCCGTGTGCCACAACTACTGAAGCCCATGCACCTAGAGCCCATGCTCTGCAACAAGAGAAGCCACCGCAATGAGAAGCCCAGGCACTGCAACGAAGAGTAGCCCCCGCTCGCTGCAACTAGAGAAAGCCGCACACAGCAACAAAGAACCAAAGCAGCCAAAAGTAAATAAATAAAATAAATAAATTTATTTTTAAAAAAGCTGATCTTTTTAAAAGAAAATTGTGATATAAAGAGAGCCCTTCATGGAGGCAGCCATTGTTGGTGTGTATTCAAGTGGCACCCCAGAAGCAGCCCAAGACCACCTTGCTGCATGCCCCAGCCCAAGCCAAAGGAACATTCTGACCCCACTCACTCCATGCTACAGCCTAGCACTAGATCTGAGGTGGCCACAAGTGAAACAAGTGAAAAGACAGGATCATGGGGTACATCTGAGCCGAACTCTGTAAGCCCATGAGCCCTACTTGCTTCAGCACTCCCCTCCTTTTGGGGCAAAGATCCCAGAGTGAAGAGAAGGAAAAGCACACACTTTAAGGGAGAAGAGTCAGCTCAAGCCTGACCCTCGGGGCTTCCACTCCAGCAACTTGGGAGCAGACCCAAGGGCAGTGACAACCACTGAGCAGAGAGGACGTCCTGCCTCACACACAGCTCCAGCTCTAGCTCCTCCACCTCCAGCCCAATACCCTACCAAGGTGACAGCTGCCAGCTCACCCTGAGGAAAGACATGGCTGGCATCCAGCTCTCCCACCAAAGGCAGTGGGCACATGCACATAGCATAGGGACACTCCCACATAAGAACACCCCTTCAAAACCAAAATAGCTAACTGTTTCATCTAGGTTCATAGACACAGAGAAACTTAAGTGAAATGAAAAGGCAGAGGAACTACTCTCAACTGAAAGAGCAAAAAAGAAAACCCATGAAAAAACAATGAAACAGAAATAAGCAACTTACCAGATAAAGAATTCAAATCATTGGTAATAAAAATGCTAATTGAACTGGGAAGAGAAATGATCTAAACACAGATCATTTTAATAAGGAACTAGAAAATAGAAAGACCTGATCAAACATAGATAATTCAGTATCTGAGATAAAGAATACTCCAGAAGCAATGAATAGCAGAATAAATGACAGAGAAGGACACATAAGTGATCTGCAAGATAGAAGAATGGAAATCACTCAATCAGAACAATAGAATGACAAAAAACAAAACAAAACAAACAAACAAAAACAAGTAGAACATGCAAGATTTCTGGGACAACATCAAACGTGCCTACATTTGTATTAAAAGGAGAAGACAGAGAGAAGGGGATCAAAAATGCATTTGATGAGATTATTGCTGAAAACTTCCCAAACCTGAAGAAGGAAACAGATATCCAGGTACAGGAAGCATAGAGGGTCCCAAACGAGATGAACCCCAACAGACCCACACCAAGACATATAATTAAAATAGCAAAAGTTAAAGAGAGAATTCTAAAGGCAGAAAGAGAAGAAAACAGAGAGTCATGTACAAGGGAATCCCCATAAGGCTATCAGCTGATTTCTCTGCAGAAAGTTAGCAGGCCAGAAGGGAGTGACATGATGTATTCAGACTGCTGAAAGGGAAAACCCACAACCTAGGATACTCTACCCAGCAAGATTATCATTTAGAATAGAAGGAGAGATAAAGAATTTCTCAGAAAAGCAAAAACTAAAAGATTAAGCAACACTAAACCTACCCTAAAAGAAATGTTGAGATAAAGGAACCCAAGCATACTACAAAATAAAATCATCAAACCACAATGGGAGAAACACAAATAAGAATAAATGATCAGAGAAGAACTATAACCACAACTGGAAAACAAAGAATAAAATGGCCATTTATAACAAACCCACATACTCAGTGGTGAAAATCTGGAAGCCTTTCCACTAAATTCAGGAACAAACAAGGATGCCCACTCTCACTGCTTCTATTTAACATAGTATTGGAAGTCCTAGCCACAGCAACCAGGCAAGAAAAAGAAATAAGGGTATCCAGTTGGAAGGGAAGAAGTAAAACTGTCAGTATTTGCAGATGACACAATACTCTATATAGAGAACCCTAAAGTCTCCACACAAAAACTATTAGAACTAATAAATACTTCCAGCAAGGTTACAGGATACAAGATTAATATATGGAAATCTGTTGTAAGTCTATATACTAAAAATGAAATAACAGAATTGAAAGTAAAAAAAAAAATCTTGTTTAAAATCGCATCAAAAATATTACAGTACCTAAGAATAAACTTAACCAAGGATGTGAAAGACCTATACTCTGAAAACTATAAAACATGGATGAAGGAAATTGAAGATGATACAAAGAAATGGAAAGATATCTTTTGTTCTTGTATTGGAAGAATTAATATTGTTAAAATGGCCGTGGTACCCAAAGCAATCTACAGATTTAATTCAATCCCTATCAAAACACTCATGATATTTTTCACAGAACTAGAACAAATAATCCTAAAATTCATATGTAACCACAAAGACCCCAAATTGCCAAAGCAATCTTGAGAAAAAAGAACAAAGCTGGAGGTACAACCCTCTCAGACTTCAGACTATACTACAAAGCTACAGTAATCATAACAGTGTGGTACTGGCACAAAAATAGACACATAGATCAATGGAAGAGAATAGAGCACCCAGAAATAAACCCTCACACCTACAATCAATTAATCTATGACAAAGAAGACAAGAAACACAATGGAAAAAAGACAGTCTCTTCAACAAGTGGTACTGGGAAAAATGGACAGCCACATGTAAAACAATAAGATTAGAATATTTCCTCACACCACGTAAAAAAATAAACTCAAAAATAAACTCAAAATAATTAAATAACTAAATGTAAGACCTGAAACCATAAAACTCCTAGAATAGAACACAGGCAGAACATTCTTTGACATAAATAGTAGCAATGTTTTATTGGATCAGTCTCCTTAAGGCAAAAGAAATAAGAGCAAAAATAAACACATGGGACCTAATTAAACTTAAAAGCTTTTGCACTGCAAAGAAAACCTTAGACAAAATGAAAAGACAACCTACAGAATGGGAGAAAATATTTGCAAATGATACCACTGACAACAGATTAATATTCCAAAATATAAAACAGCTCATACAACTCAGTATCAAAAAAAAAAAAAAAAGAATTCAATCAAAAAATGGGCAGAAGACCTGAAGAGACATTTCTCCAAGGAAAACATACAGATGGCACATGAAAAGATGCTTAAAATTACTAATTATTAAAGAAATGTAAATCAAAAGCACAATGAGATATACCTCACACGGGTCAGAATGGCTATCATTAAAAAGTCTACAAATAACAAATGTTACAGAGAATGTGGAGAAAGGGAACTCTTGTACACTGTTGGTGGGAATGTAAGTTGATGCAGCCACTATGGAAAACAGTATAGAGGTTCCTGAAAAAACTAAAAATAGAACTACCATATGACCCAGCAATTCCACTCCTGGGTATATGTCTGGAAAAAACAGAAACGTTAATTAGAAAAGATACATGCACCTCAATGTTCATAGCAGTACTGTTTACAATAGCCAAGACATAGAAGCAACCCATCAACAGATGATTGGATCAAGAAGACGTGGTCTATATATACAGTGGATACTACTCAGCCATAAAAAAGAACAAAATTCTGCCATTTGCAGCAACATGGATGGACCTAGAGAATACTATGCTTAGTGAAGTAATTCAAAGAAAGACAAATACTGTATGATATCACTTATATGTGGACTCTACAAAATAATACAAATGTATGTATTGATATATGCAAAACAGAAACAGAGTCACAGATATAGAAAACAAACTTGCAGTTACCAAAGGGGAGAAGGAAGGGAGGAGGGACAAATTAGGACTCTGGGATTAACAGATACAAACTACTATGTATAAAATTGATAAGCAACAAGGGTATACTGTATAGCACAGGGAATTACAGCCATTATCTTGTAATAACCTATAATGGAGTATAATCGGCAAAAATACTGAATCAGTATGCTGTACACCTGAAACTAATATAATATTGTAAATCAACTATACTTCAATTAAAAAAAAGAGTCCTTTATTTTACATTTTTTTGTAACTTAAAAGGATTTTCCTCCTTTAGTAAGCACAATCACATGTGATCATAGTGGTGCTTTCTATGAACAAACTTGGAGGGAATGTGTATAGAAGGCCAAAGTCATCTTCATTCCAAGTGCTAATTTGAGTTCAAATCAAGTCCAAAGAAAACGAAGAAGTCGTATCTTTCTCCTGTCAACTAATACTCACAAGAGTATTAGCCAATCAAGGCTCACAGTATTGTCAGGAAAATATGCATTTTAATGAGGTTTCATGAAGATCAAAAACTTTTATGTTTTCAAAGGGTAATGACTATCTAATGGTGGAGTTTCAGGTGGTAGAGGAAATATGTCGGGTATTCAGGAACCCGTCGTTAACTTAGAACCATACTTTTTTAGGTGGTGTGTTAGTGTGCACGGAGAATAAGCTTCCTAAAGCTTTTACTTTTCAATGAAAGAAAAACTTATAATAACATGTTATCCTTTTCTCACTCTAGATCCTAGATGTTTGGAACCCCTACAGCCAGGAAACTGTAGAGAATATGTGGTTCGATGGTATTATGACAAACAGGTCAACTCCTGTGCTCGCTTTTGGTTCAGTGGCTGTAAAGGCTCAGGAAATAGATTCAACAGTGAAAAGAAATGTGAAGAAATCTGCATTCAAGGATGAGCAAGTAAATCACCCTGTACTGAGTCAAATCTATGTCTCTATCTACAAGCCTATAAAGAATCTCTATAATTTCAATATTCACCCAATACAAATAAAACACCATATATGAGTGTATACTGAACACTGACAATTTATAAACATAGTCAAATCCTTACAACCACCCTAGGATGTAGGTATTATTAACTATTTTTACAGATGAAGACACTGAGACACTGAAGAACTTCTCAAACGTCACCAAACTAAAAAGTGGAAGAGATGGGGGGTCTGACCCAGGGCTGTGTAACTTCAACACACATGTTCTATCTATTTCACAACCCACAATGTTGTTCTGATTGCCATTAATTCCTTTGCATGTACTATGTCAGATGAAACCCCTGCCCCAGACCACCCCCACTCCCCCTTGGCTCCCCCAGTCCCTCACACCTGCCTCAGTCCCCCAAACCCCTAAAAGTCCTGCCTGTAGCAAAAGGTAGCTGGTGGGGAAGGAACTGGGTATGGACATTAGAAGTGATGGAAGTACGTTTGTGCAGAGATGGTGGTGAGGTAAGAAAGATATCCCACCTGAGGGAAACCCAGCAAGATGGAGTGGTTCTGAGAGATAAGCGGCCGTGGGATAGGAGTGGGGTTGGTGAGGGTAGTTAGATTTTTGCCTCATTTGCCCTGAAAATGATTAAGAAACCAATCTAAATTAAAATTAAGACTCAGATTTATTAACAATTGTCATTCCCCACTCTTCCAACATATTTGGAAGAAAAGCCTTTATTGTATGTTTAAGCTATACATTTAAAGCAAAAATTGTAATTTAGACAAAGGAACATTTTCTACCCTTCCTTTAAAATGTGTAAAAGCAACTTTGAATTTTAGTGGGGTGGGATGGGAAGGCACTTGACAGCCAAGGACCACTTGAAGCCCCCATGAACTCCTGAGCAGAGCATTTTAAACATACAGCGTACACTAAAAAAAAAAAAAATGAGCCACCAAATTGAAATATAACCCAACAGAGTAGTAGAGAACTGGCTCTGTCATTTTATGACATCCAGTTTGGGAAGATCACTAGTTCTGAGCTGAACTCAGACAGCATTGGTATATATCATCTCACAACACACTTTCCTCTTCTTTCAGGCCTGTGACCCTCATTTGAGTTTGGGGGTACACAAAAGTGCACCCAAGGAAGGAGGAGCTGGAATAGCAGCCATCTTAGCAAAAACAATTTTGTATAGCTTAAATTTTTATCATGTAGTATTTGATACTACAAAATAATATATGCAATATATTTGTAAATTAAAAAACATGATACCAAGATGGACACCGGTGAACACATCACACGGAGAATGAACCAAACATAAGCAATTCTGTTGAAACTTCCTGTGAGCCCCTTCATCATCCCAACCCCCTGCTTTCTGCTAGAATAACCCATCTTGAATTTTGGTTTTACCATTTCAATTTGTTATTGGTTTTTATATGTAATTTTACATGTGAAACCACATAAATCTCTATGTATCTCTAAATAATACATAGTCTCACTTATTTTAGAACTTTATAAAAATGGTGTCATACTCTGGTCTTCTGCAACTTGCTACTTTCATTCAATATTATAATTAATCCCTGTTTTACCATATCTAAATGTATTCCTAAATAATTTATTATTTAGGTTTTTTTGAGCTTTAAAAAATTGGTTTCATGACGTGTAATTCTTTTTCACTTGATATGTTATTACATTATAATTCATACTTGTTCACTTTCACAGTTGTATAATACTGGTATGAATATATCACAACATAGTCAACCATTACCTTGTCTATGTTAAATTGTTTCTAATTAATGTTTTTCATCAGCTTTGCTATGAATGCTCTTACGTGTGGCTTTGGGTGCTCGTGTACCAGTGGTTTTCTAGGATATATACCCAAAAGTGGAATTGGTGGGTTGCAGGATATGTAAACATTCAAAAATAGTACATCATACCAAATTTTTTCCCAAAGTGCTTGAACCAGTTCATTATAAATTCGCACCAGTTGTTGTATAAGTGTTCCCATTGCTTGATATTCTTTTTAACACAAAATTGTCAGACTTCTTCATTTTGTTAATCATGGATGTGAAATGGTATCTTGTTTCAATTTGCCTTTCTCTAGTAGCATCTTACCATATTTATTTACCATCTGTGCTGTTGCTTCTGTGAAATGTCTGTTTATAATTGGGGGAGATTTTCCTATTGGATTGTTTGCCTTTGCTTATTGAATTTCTGGAGTTCCTTATATATCCTGAATTTGAATTCTTTGCTCATTATTTGTGTTGCTAATATCTTTGTGGCTTGCCTTTTTACTTTACTCTTTTCTTTTTTGAGTGAACAGAAGTTCTCAATTTTAATGCAAATTTACCCATCTTTTTTTTTGTGGCTAGCACCTTTTTTTCTTGTTTATGCTGCTCAGCCTTTCAGCCACCTTTCTTGGGCAGGAAACTCACCCAGGACAAAACCTGCTCTGGGTGCTGGGTGTACCTCTCTAGCTTCCCATCTTCATGCCTGGTAATTCCTATGAGCCTATTAGCATGTTGGTGATTTCCAGGTGACTGTTTCTTCTTCATCTTTTTTAGTTGTCTCAGCATGAAAGTGGGTCTGAGCTACATAGATGGCCACTACCCCATTTTTTGTTGTTCTGGGATGGAGGGCTTTGGGTATTTTCTTATTTCCTGGAAGCCCAGCAATGCATTGAAAAGCCTGTATTGTCACCATATGGTTGTTGGAAAGCAGAAAGACCCTTCAGAGTATCTAGCCTGCCATTTTGCAAAGAGCAGAAGTACTTATGTTTGTTTTTCAAGCTTTTCACAATTTTTCCCATATAGAAAATTGATATGCAAACATATTGTAATGTTGACTTGGGTGTTCATCTCTTTGTCTAAAATGTTCTCCTCTTGCTTCGTGTGACTGACCAAATCCTAATATTCCAAGGACAACTTGCAGGCCTCCTCCTTTGTGGTACTTCCTCATCTCTCTCAGTTGGGCCATGCTCAACTCTGAGGACACAAAGCACTTGCCCTAATGCCTCCATTCTACCCTGATCACAGTCTGAGCTGCCTTGCACTTAGTGGAGAGCACCTGTGTTAGTTTTGTTTTGCTGCTTTAACAAATTGCCACAGGTTCAGCAGCTTAAAAAACACAAATGTATTATCAGTTCTGGAGGTCAAAAGTCTGATGCAGGTCTCAAGAACTGGGTTAAAATCAAGGTGTCAGTGGGGCTGTGTTTCTTCTGGAGGATCTAGGGAAGAATCCGTTTCCTTACCTTTCCCAACTTCTAGAGGCTACCCACATTCATTCTTTGGCTCATGGTCCCTTCCTCTACCTTCAAAGCCAGAAACAGCTGGTTGGATTCTTCTCATGCTACCATCTCTCTGGTGCTCTGATTATAGCTGGGAAAGGTTCTCTGCTTTTAAGGACTAGTGTGATTTGATAAGGCCCACCTGGACAATCCAGACTAACCTCCCCATCTCAAGGTCCTTAACCTTAATCACATCTACAAAGCCCTTTTCCTATGTAAGGTTCTGGGGATTAGGGAATGGACACTGTTGCATCCATTATTCTGTTGATCACAGCATCTGTACCGTCTGCCTGTTCTCTGAACTTAGGAGCAAAGACATGCCTTGTTTATCTCTGTGTCCCTAGTTCCTGGCACACAGGAAGAACTCAATACTTTAAAAAATATTAGAACTCACTTTATAAAATTCATTAGAGAAATAATTAACTCCTTGAAAGAGAGGAATAGAAAACGTTAAGAAAAAATCACACCAGTTTAAAAGAATAAGAGAGAAGTGATATGTCAATGAGTGAAAAACTACTACTCTCATCCACTTTGAGATTCAGGACACTCCTCCCCTCTTTTTCCCACCATAATTAGCAAAACAAAGGGAAAAGTCAGACGGAGTGTTGTCTGGCTAGATAAAGAATCAAAGAGGCTGAACTGAACAACCTGAGATTTTGGAAAAGAGAATGATGATTTATGTTTTCATTTTAATCTAGTTAAAAAGCTAATATGGAAATAACCCAAGTGCCCATCAACAGTTGAATGGATAAAGAAGATGTGATACACACACACACACACACACACACACACAGGAATATTACTCAGCCATAGAAAAAAAGGACGAAATATTGCCATTTGCAGCAACATGGATGGAACTAGAGAATATTATGCTTAGTGAAATAAGTCAAACAGAGAAAGACAAATACTGTATGATGTCACTTATATGCAGAATCTAAAAAAAAAATACAAATGAATCTATATATACAGACTCAAGTAAAAAACAAACTTACGGTTACCAAAGGGGAGAGGGATAGGGGGAGGGACAAATTAGGAGTCTGGGAGCAACAGATACAAATTACTATACGTAAAATAGGTAAGCAATAAGGATTTAATGTTTAATGTTTAGCACAGGGAATTATACCCAATATCTTGTAATAACATATACTGGAATATAATCTGAAAAAAAAATCCAAAACTGAATCACTGCACTATACACCTGAAACTAACACAATATTGTAAATCATTTATACTCTATTTTTAAAAAAACAATAGAGATGGGGGAGATACATGACATTTTGTTTCTCCATTTTCAAATAAAAAAGGACAGACTATGTACACAATGTGCTAAAACCAAGAATGTGTATCGAGAGAAGTCTCCATTTTAAATTAAGGCATTGAGAAATTTTTAGTATTTTATTAAGTACTAATGACGTTCAAGAATTTTAACAATGACAAACTTCCATTGAAATGTTAAAATATCTTAGATGATCATTTCTATCGTTTTCATTTAGTTGAAACCTCAGCTTTGCTGACTGCAAGAATTGCTCTCATGGGAGGTCTGAAGAGCATGCTAAATTTATAAAATGCCAAGTAGGTTCGGTGATTTTAGTCTTAATGTTTTTCCTACACACAACAAGAAGTAGACGAAAGAATGAGAGAAAGCCATTTGCACGTTACAGGTAACAGAATCGTTGCACATCACTAATAAACCAAGAGATCCTATAAGTAAAAAAGAATAAAAAGGAAAAAACAGGAAAATGATAGGGACTGGCCATTCAAAGGAGATGGCCAATACACCTCTGAAGGGATGCTTAGCTTCATTAACTGTCAGAGAAATGCATGCTAAGCAGGTCTGGGGTGAGGCTGGGCACCCATGGGTGATTCTAATGAGCTACCCTGGCTGAGAACCAGCAAGGGGACATCTGAATTATGCCAATCTCAGGAGAGAGTCTGCTATTTGACTTGGAATTTTAGATGTTCAATGATTTATGCCCTTTTTCTCTACTAAACTATAATTCAGTATCTTTCGTGAACAGCTGTGCAAAGATGGATTAATGCTGTTGAAGTGTCCAAGAGCTTTCCCCCTCGCTAAAATAAGATGTTTTAGAATATGTGTGTGTGTCTGATCGTTAAAACAAGAATAGCTCCAAATCATATTTCACACATATGAACGGCATTTCAGATTTAAATATATACATCTGACTTGATTTCTAAAAGCATTCATTATTTCTTACCATTTTCATAAATTAGTATCTTTGAAAAATCATTCATTTAAGCCAATTCATTAAAAGTCACATCAAACTCTGAAAGTTAGGAAATTTTAAGCCCTGCCGTAATCAGGTTGAGAAAATATGGGCTCTTCGACTTGCCAAGGATCCTTAGAGTCTTCTAGTACTATGTCTCCTCTATTCCTTATATCCTTTAGACAAATACTCTGACTGGGCATTCTTGGGGTGAGCATTTCTGACAAGACAATTTTCTCCTCCAGAGGCAGCCCATTGTTTAGGTTAACACCAACTCCCACTGCTATTGTTGAGCTGTATGTCCCCTGTGGCTTCCATCCTAATAAACTCCTACCCTGACCTTGTGGTACCTTTCAGAATGGTTGTGTTATTTTAAGACAGCCAATATGTCCTCATCCATTTGGGCTGCTTCAGCAGCTTCTCCTATTTCCATGGCTTTTTTACCACCCTGCCCTCTAATTCTGAGCATGCCCTCCAGCTTGTGATGGGTGTTCTTGGTGCCTAGAGTAGGGGAGAGGAGCAAACCTTGTTAACACATCCCTGATTCTAAACAGTATTATGTTCCTGTGGAATAGAAGAAAACCTAAGGTAACTGCCACGTCAGTAGAAGACATGGGAAAATTTCCCTCTATCTTGGAAGCAAAGAAAAATAAGAATTACATAGTAAGAATTCTAAATAGTAAATCAGGACTTGTGGATTGCAAAGACAGCAAAATAAAGACTTCTTTCCCTATTTCTCTCTGAAATTGACTGAAGCTTCAATTTTATTTTTACTATCCTTCGAATTTGCCTTTAAAGTCTGCACTCACGGTTTCTTGACATTATTTTTAAGTACTACTGGAATTCTCCAATTATTTTCTCCTTAGTATATTAGTTGGTGTTACCTTAAATTTATCATTTGGCTGTTTTCCATCTCTTGCATCTTAATGAAGAGTGCTATGGTTTTGCTAGTTTCAGCAATTTGGGATTTTTCTCAAATTGATTCTGTTATGAATACATCACTGCTCAGATTTGTTTTTGACCTTTTAAAACAAAACAGAACATGTCCCTGATAGGAAAAAAATCAAAAACAAAACCCCAACAGACCTTGTTTTTATGTAATCATCTCATCTCTAGTCTTCCAAGAAATAAATATTGGAATTTGTGTAGACTTTCTTTGTGGTATATTACATACTTTGCTATTAAATAATATGGACAAATACAGTAAAATTGACTAAAATTGTGCCTATTCAAATTTTAGAGTGTTACTTGAGCTTTTCCCATACTGAAAGTTGAAGGCCAAGCCTATTAAATTTGCTTCGTACCACCCTCTGCCTTTACCACAAACCAGCAGTCCCTCTGTATTCCATTTCTCTGAATGGCGCAATCACTCAGCCGCTGACCTCATCTGGCCTCTGAGGAACACCCCAGACTCTTTCCTCTCCCTTACTCCCAATATCCAATTGCTCAGTGCATCTGGTCCATCTTACTTCTCCCTGATCTTCTCCACCCTGAGTCTGTCATTGCTTCCAAACCAGCCTCCTCACCTCCATCTTATCCCTCACCTCTGATCTTTATCCCCCCAGTGTTGCTGAGTTACAGTAAATGTGACCCAATCATTCTCCTCCTTAAAATGCTTTAGAGGCTCTCCGTCTTCTCCAAGGTACAGAGCAAACCTTTTAGCGCAGTGTTTGAGGTCCTCACCCCTGCTTACATTTCTCATTTATCTCCCTCCAGGTTCTTATACATATTCTTCAGTTCAGCTATACTCAACCATTTGCTACTTTCTGAGAGCACCATTCCTTTCCCTTTGAAATATTCCCTCTTTGTGCCCTCTTTTCCTTTTTTTCCTTCCTCCCTCCTTCTCTCTTTTCCTTTCTTCTTCACTTAGTATTACGGAACTCATTCTGTGTCAGTAGATGAAGAGCTACCTTAGTCTTAAAATTCTTCACAGCAGTTCATTTTATTTAATCAACCCATCTTTCCTTGGCCTTTCAATGTTTCCAATCTTTTGCTATTATGACCAAAGAAAAGCTTCACTGAATAGCCTTGTACACATTAGTCTTTTTTTTGTACATATTAGTCTTTGTGTAAGTATATCTATACAATATATTCATGAAGCAAAATTGTAAGAACAAAGAGAATGTACTTTTGACAGGTATGTCAAAGGACTTACCTTAAAGATTGTGCCAATTTACATTCCCCCAACTTATGAGTGTACCTGCTTTTTCTCTTTTTCGCCATTACTGAGTCTTACCAGTTGTTTGATCTTTGTGATCCTCTGATGGTTGAAAATGGAATCTCACTTTAGTTTTAATGTGTATTTTTCTCTTATTTTTTCATTTCTTTATATTGCAAAATATTTGATATATTCAAAGGAATATATATTACATATAAGTAGGTTTTAAAGTAAAATAATTACATAAAAACCTGTGTATCTACCACCCAACTGAAGAAATAGATCACTACCAATATCATTAAAGCCACCTCTAAGTTTGTCCCCAGTTGGACAAAGTCAACTTGAAAATAAGTGGTCATGGTGACTTGAGGTGCCCAAGAATATGCTATATGAGTCTCCAGAGATTACCATGGCCAACAATGTGCTATACAGATCCTGAGATTATTATGCCCGATGATACCCTAATGTGGATCCCAGAGGTTACTGTGTCCAAGGATATATCATGAATCTTCAGAGGTCACCCTTGAAAGCAGCTCAAAACAGGATAATCTGGGGGAGCCAATCCAGTCCTAACCCCAAATACCTGGTACAAATAATCCAAAGGTCTGTGCTAGAGCTCTGTGGGAGGCTAACCCAGTCCTTGTGGCTCATAGAGATGCCATGTCAAGTTCTAAATGCCACCAGAAACCTTGCTCAGCTTTGATCTTCTCACCTGGTATTCTGCTTCCCTGCTGCCTGCCACTCAGTATGCCAAGTATTAAAACTGGGTGTAGTTACGGAGGTTATTCATTTAGGATTATGCCAAGAACCCAGGAATGCCTGAGAGTTACTCCAAACCCCAGCTCCCCACATCCACAAGAATACGTACAGAGAACAACAGCAAAGGACAGCAAATCTCCACATCATTTTCTATACTTGAGTCAAGTGCCAGGGCTGAGCTCTCTGGAAAGTATGACTGAACCTCATAGCATCTTTTGGTCCTAGGCTAGTTCATCCTAAATAGTTTCTAACCAAATGCCATCTAGCACATTCCTTAGTGCCTTGGGAAAGTAAGCAGAGAAAGACATTCTTTTATTCATTTACTCACTCACTGATTCGCTCATTCATTCATACAATTACTGTCTACTGCGTGCCAGGCACTGTCTCTGCATTTATGAAGCTTATTTTCTAGTGGAGGACAGACTTAAGAGTCAAGAAAATGTCAAATTGAAATTAATCTGTGAAATATATGATGTGCTCAGTACTATGAAAAAGGTCCATTGTGCCAGTAGAGCATGTAGTAGAGAAAACACAGCAAGAGAGTGCAAGTCATCAATGCTATGGAAGATCGTGATTGTTTGTTTACAATCAATTATCCTTTCTTTCTCTATCCTTGCCCTGCTTGCTGTAGGTAGGGTGTACTTTCCTGTACATTTGACTCTGGGTTTGGTTACTGATTTGCTTTGGCCAATGGAATGTGCACAGATGTCAGGTATGCCATGACTGAGCAGAAGCTTTAAATGTGGTTGCATGCTTTGGCCCTGTGCCTCTTCCTCTGGACCTTCACCAAGAAACTAGCATGTCTTCACCTTTGGTCCCAGAATAAGAAGATGCATAGAGCTGAACTGAGGCCAGGCAAGCCCACTTGAACCAAACTAAGCTTGCTGAGCCCAGCAGAGCTGGAGCCATCGACAGCCCTCAAGTCATGTGGGCAAGAAATCAATGTTTGTTGCCACCAGCCACTTAGATTTGGGATTGTGTGTTACCACTATAAAAGTTGACAGATACAAATCCCTACTCTCAGGCTTGCCTTGGCTGTCTATGGCAGGCTGTAGACCCTGGCCTGGCTGACATGTGAGAGAAGAGAGAGGCTGTAGGAGATGGCTGGGTCTTTTCCCATGTAGGAAAAGGCTCTGACATGTCTACTGTTGCAGCTTCTTAGAAGAGGAAAGAAAGAGATGGACAGTTTTGCTTCCAACTAAGATGGAGTAATATGGACCAGATTTATCCTCATTCTTGAAACAACTAAAAACAGACAACATGTAGGAAATGACACTTTGTAAAACATGTAAACCAGTCAAGGAAGGACAGTGAGCCCTGATAGGCAGGAAAGAAAATGAAGTGAGCCCTGCAATTGCCCCAGTCTACTGCTTTGGCAGCGTTTCCAGGCCACAGTGCAGAGAGAGGGAACCAAGGCAGGACCTGGCAGATTCCCTGGGATGAGGCCTAAGAGCTCAGAAAGACCAAGGCGGCTAGAATTCTGAGGATGAGGACAGCGATCTGGACAGGAGAGAAGTTCACAGAGTGCGAACTTGGGAGGTCTGTGGAGGGTTCCACCTGAGTATTCAGCTAGGTACTGGTGAGTGAATGCACATGCGGAAACTACCCAAACCTAGGAACTGAGCCAACTGAAAAGATTAAAGGTAACAGTGTCAGGTGCTAACTTTGGGCCGGGAGCAATCAATGCCCGTCACAGCAGCCAGACTGGAAAACCTCAAGATTCACTCAGTGTTTGGTAAAGTACATTCTGGACCATAAAATAAGTGCCAATAAATTTAAAAGAATTCAATTCATATAAAATATGTTCTTATCACAATGAAATTAAGTTATAAACCAATAGCAAAAATATATTTGGAAAAACCTCAAATAGTTCCAAACTCTATAAACTACTTCTAGATCCATAGGTCAGTAAAGAAATCAAAGAGGAAAATTAGAAAGTATTTTGACCTGAATGAAAATAAATACAGGATGTATCAAAATATGTGGCATGCTGGGGCTTCCCTGGTGGTGCAGTGGTTAAGAATCCGCCTGCCAGTGCAGGGGACATGGGTTTGAGCCCTGGTCCGGGAAGATCCCACATGCCGCGGAGCAACTAAGCCCGTGCACCACAACTACTGAGCCTGCGCTCTAGAGCCCATGAGCCACAACTAGTGAAGCCCGTGTGCCACAACTACTGAAGCCTGCGTGCCTAGAGCCTGTGCTCCATAACAAGAGAAGCCACTGCAATGAGAAGCCCTCACACTGCAACGAAGAGTAGCCCCCGCTCGCCGAAACTAGAGAAAGCCCGCGCACAGCAACGAAGACCCAACGTAGCCAAAAAATAAGTAAATAAATAAATAAATCTATTTTTAAAAAAAGAAAAACATTTTTTAAAAATAAATAAAAACAAATAAATAAATTGTTCTAAAAAAATTTTTTTTGTGGCGTGCTACTAAAGCAGTATGTAGGGGAAAATTTGTAACACTAAATGACTATTAGAATAGAAGAAAAGTCCCAAATCAATGATTTAAGCATCCAACTTAAGAAACTAGAAAGGAAGAGCAAATTAAACCTAAAATAAGTAGAAGAAATAATCATTACCAGAGTAGAAACTAATGAAATAGAAAGCAGAAAATAAATGGGTATATACTTATTTCAAAACTTAACTGTATACTTTAAATAGTTTCAGTTTATTGTATGTCAATTATACCTCGATGAAGCTATTTAATATTTTTAAAAGTATCTTGGAGCAGGGGAGGAAGGAAGGGAGAATGAATGAATGAGCTGACCCTTCCACAGCCTGAGTGAGAGAGAGAGAGAACCTCTCCAGAGACTAGAAATCACTTATGTGCTTGGCATTTTAATAGTTTAATACAAATTTCCCCTGTCTAGAGGTAAATGTAGGCACTTTGGTGACCTGAGCGTGATTAATCAAATTAGCATCCCTTATTATTAAGGGGAGGAGCTGGGGTTTAAGATGTAGATCTTAACCTCCCCTTACATTACTGAACCCATAAATGAGCTGGCATAGTTTGAGTTGTAATTTCAAGTCCTCTGAACCCCAGCCTTACTCCTGTTGTTCCTGTCTCTGTTTACGGCATCACCACATATCTTCACCTTCAGATCTTACCTTCCTTTCACATTCCATAAGTCACTGAGTCCTACCAGTTAAACCTCAAAAATCCTGTTTCATCATTCTCTCCCCACCTTATGCTCCACCCATTCTGCTTAATAATCCCAAATGTACTAGGTTGGGTTTGGTTTTGGTATTTTGCCTTTTTGTCCTCACACCTGCTGCTTCCTCTGTCTCTTTTCTGCATGGCAGACTCCTACATATTCTATAAGACTTAGTTTAAATATTGTATCTTTCTTTGATGAAGTCTTCCCCAACTTCCAAGAAAAATGGCCCCCTTTTGTTTGACCCCCAAATAATACTGCCCTAATGGCATCTACTAATGGCACAAGAAACACGATAACTGTAACCTGGGCAGTGAACTTGGACTCCTACAGTGGTTTGGGCTTGAAGAAGTCACAGAAATGCTAGTGTAAAGAGGAAGAAGCAGGAAGAGAGAGGGACTGCTTACATCAGAGGCTGCAGTACCATCTTTCTTGGGGACACCTAGGCACTAAGAGCATTTTCATAAATACAGCAATAAAACATGAAAAACAACCATTTTTCTTAGAATAGACATTAGTAGAAGAAAGAACTGTGTTCTGAGGATTTAGAAGCCTGCCATTATCAACCCTACCCATGTAGGAAAGAAATAATTAGCTTACTGGGTAATTCCCTGGCGGTCCGCTGGTTAGGACTCTGCGCTTCCACTGCAGGGGGCATGGGTTCGATCCCTGGTCAGGGAACTAAGATCCCGCATGCCATGCCACACTGCCAAAAAAAAGAAAAGAAAGAAAAAGAAAAAAGAAATAATTAGCTTACTGACAGAGGGACTTGTGTCATTGCAATGCAGACTATAACCAGGCGTTTTAAATGGGGGCTCATACAGCAGGGACAAGGAGGAGACTGGTCATCTACTTCCACTGGCCAGTGTGGCCAAAAGCTAATTGAAAGCCCATGTACATTCTTTTTTGTTACTGTGGACATTACAATTCATTGAAATAAATATCTATCACTGTGGGAGAAACAACCTGGTGTAAGAAATGGAAGCCAGGACACAAGTTTCCTAATTCAGCTCTACTAAAAATATTTGCAACTGATTTATCTGGTTTGTTTGATAAAGAAAAACAATTTTAAATATCTTAAGATAATGATGCTTTTAAACTTAACTCTATAGATAATATTTATATTCCACTATCAAAAGGCTCTGGCAAGTAATTTTTTAAAGTGGCATTTAATCAGAGGAGCATGTCCAAACAAGAAGCAATGTCCCTTTTTTCCCCGGCAGCCTTGATTCAGTTAATAATTAAATTTTTATTGAATGCTGACTATATTTAGAGTACTGAATTAGGTGTTGTTTGGACTGAAAAAGAAGTTAAAAAAAAAAATTGTACCCACATTGAGCCTACATACTAAAGGAGCACATTTAAGTCCACATGTTGACATCAAATCAATTACAGTAACATTTCAGAAAACCCATCACTGTTAGGGAATGTTGGGTGCTACCCAAATGAACTTTTCTTCTAAGGTAAACTTTTTTCACTCAATACCAAAACTTTATTCTAACTTAAAGAGAAAAACAATACTGGAGGTTTTTATGAAGTGTATATATTACCCATTAGTAAGGAAATCCAAAAAGGTTGCTATACTAGTTAAGAATCTTTATTTATAACTCCAAGGTTGACTTAACTGAATCATTTGAGAAATACCTTAGGGAGTTCTGGATGAACCAGACCTAGACTTTTCTTCTTAAGACTTACATCCCAACTGACATAAAGTTCATGTTTCTCATCCTAAATCGTAGCAGAAGTTTATCTTTTACTAGTCATTACCAAGTCTAATGACTTCATTTTACAAATGCCAGACTCAGTTCCTGGAGGTGGAATGATCTGCTCAGTCACTTAGCTAGTTACTTTAGCTAGTTAATCTGGTTAGTCCTACAGCTAGTTATATAGCAATGTTACTACTCAAAACCAGTTCTTCTAACTCCAAGGAATGTGTTGCTCTTGCTTTACCTGCCCCCGGCTGTTGCTCAGGGTGTCTAGAAACGGGGTAACTGGCCTGTCAGGAGCCCTTCACACACAGCCCACGCCCAAAGGCTGGTCCAGTTCCGGACCACTCTCAGGCTGCTGTCCATCCTGTGGTTGGTTAAGGTCTCAGAGTCGGATAGTGAAGAAACAGTCATTTCCAGCCTTCCTGGCTCTGAGTAATTCCTGGGCTACATGTATCCAGGAGGGTGGATGAGTTATGAGTTAGACATGTGGGTTTGGTCAAAACTGGGCAGTCCAGTTACCATAACAGAAACTCAACTTTTATTCTTTTCTGCACGGGGCATATAGGAATGCATTAGAAATAGGAGTCATACAGCAGTAGCGACTTGCGAAACTGCTGTGGACTATTCACAGAGTGGCTCTTAGGGTTGAGTTGAAACTGAAGTGCTGTTCAAAGGTGTCTTTAAATTTTAAATCTACACTTAATCAAACTCCTACCTCCCTTCTTCACAGTATCAGGTCCAAATAGGCCCTTTTTAGTCCTCTGGGAGCAGACTATACATCATTTAAGAGGGGTCCAGTTTCATTGGGCTTCATACCTATTTTCATACATGATGCTGTACGTATTGTTTTACCATTACCACTAACTCTTATTTGTAAAACACTGATTCCTCTTCACACTGATACCAAATCTCATCTGTAATTTTCACAACGCAATTTCTTCTATTCGGCAGTAACTCCAGACCCCTTAAGAATTTGCCTAGAGGTCCTCACTCCAACGTTAGGGAAGAAAACTGATACATCTTAGATGGGAGCCCAAAGGTCTCAGTAGTTATTAATACAGTTGGTGAGGGCGGGCAAGTGTGGTCCACCAAGTATTTCATATCTTCCACCAGGCTACAGAATGAGGGACCAAGAGCTCGCTTTGTTTGGGGGTAGGGTGGATTCTCCCTGAGAAGACATGTCCCGTAAGAGACAAAGGGTGACCATACAGCAGACCAGGTTTAGTCTCCTGTGTGTCAAACTCATAACCAGTGTTCATCTCTGTTGGGAGTGCGGCTGGTCTTCAAGGGAGTCCAGAACTAATTGCACTGCTCAACTCACCGCTCAGGGCACTGCCCAGCTCCTGGGTCTTTGTCACAAAGAGGACAGTGCTGGCCTTCTGTCCTCACATGACACAGAATCCAGGTCTCCTTACTCTCAACCCAGTGCCCTGTCCACACTGCCTCTGTGCACCATTCTGCCATGCGTGGTTACTTCAGTGACCCCAACGAGAAGAGAATGAAATGACTCCTAACATATTAGAATATCTGTTCAACATCATACATAGGCAATACACTGAAACACTTATTACACCCACCTTCTCATGGCAAAAGGACATTTATGTTTCTATGATGCATTTGGATTAAAAAAAATTTTATCCACATGCCTTTCAATTGATTCCCTCACATCCCCTGCAATTACATATGAGCATAAACCTAAGTCTTCTTTAACCCTTTTCAGAAAACAAAAAGCAAAACCAAAACACCACCAGCTTGGAATCCCTGCTTCCTCTTGTATCCTTTAGGAAAGAACTAACCTCTCTGAGTCATAATTTCCTTCCTCTCTCCATATACATGGAAATGATCTACCAACCATTTGCTGGCTTGTTTCCTAGCCTCATAAAGAGCAACAGAGTCATGGTTACTTCTGCCAAATCTGTTTCTTTGTAATCATATTACTAGTTAGACTCTTTCAGATAGCAAGGAAGAAGCTCATCAGTGTCATTTACAGGATGGTATCCACAGGGAGGGCAGATGCTGAGGAAGCCATCTCTCAGCCCAGAGTCTGTACCCATCTCAGCACTTCTGAGACTAGGTTGTCCAGAGAGCCAGGGGGAGAACAGAAATCTTGTCAGTCAAGATACAGAAGCAGTGCTGGTGATTCAGATGTGTGGCGCTATCTACTCATCTATTTCAGTGGCTGTTTGAGCAATGTTTTTTGTTCAAGTTCGAGAAAGCATGAAGCAATTAGTGGTATTTGGAAAATGATTATGAACAAATGAGGCTGCTTTCACAAGCCACGGGTCCTCACACATTCTTTTTATATGTGTGACATGAAGGTCACAACTTAGATCTAATTTTCACGCCTGCCTTGGAAATTCTGGAATATCGGGGCCAACTGTGAGTCCAATTTGCAGGAGGACATACTCATACTCCTGGGAGAAAAGGCAAAAGCAACCTCAGAGGTGATGGTCGGATTGGTGGGGTGACTAGACTGAGCAGAGGATGCATTCAAGGCGGTGCCCAAGTCTTCCTCAAAGAGAATCATGGGGCAGTTAAGCAACTCGGGCTACCTGTAGGTTCTGTAGTGGCGGAGATGGGGAAGGACAAACCTGGTCAGAGGTCATTAGGAAAAGCTGAGGGTCAAAAGCTGGAAACACCATCCACAATGGTCATTATCAAGGACGACAGGTCCACAGAGTCTAGGGTTAGGATCACACTAGATCAGATTGAGAGCAGGACGGGAATAAGTGATGGGAACGTGACAGTTGCTAAGTCCAGGGAGTTGGCTGTTAGCAGGAAAGCATCAGGTGGCTTGGTTAGAGCCACTCAAAGAACCAGAGGCAGGACAGCCCAACAGCACTAACAGTGAAATGTCTGCTCTATGTGACACTGGTAATAACCTTCAAATGCCCTCTGGCCTGGTTTCTAGGACATTCTGGCTAAGTGAAATGTCTCTAATCATGAGGCAAAATCCCCAGCACTCCCAATCCCCGGACAGTCTTTGTAGCAACTGGACAGCAAGTGGCAGTCACAAGAGGAGGGGAAATATGAATGTACAGGTGGTAGCAGGTGTTGCTAGGCGGTCAATAAACAATGACAGGAATGTGGCTACATGCCGCCAGTACAAAAAGACCCAACAGCCACTAAAATTGTAAGCAGCTTTTTGCAGGAAACTGCTCTCAGCAGGAAACCCCTTTCTTCATCACTTTAGCAAAGCTATATTGTAACTAACTTCTAACCAGGCACCCCCAGAAACCCCCATGTTCTACTCATCTCTGGCCCAAGCATACCTTTCAAGTCTCTTGATCACACAATACCTTGCCTAACTTGTCGGTTCTTTCATAGATCAAAGAAGTAGAAAATGAAGAATAGGTAATTAACAGATGGATAGATCTCTTCCCTAGCTTCCCCTTCAGTAATCTCCTGAACAAATTGTGTGACCAAATGGTGTGAAGAAGATAGCATCTATTCTTTTTAATGGCTGAGTAATATTCCATTGTATATACGTACTATACCTTCTTTGTCCATTCATCTGTCGATGGACATTTAGGTTGCTTCCATGTCTTGGCTATTGTAAACAGTGCTGCAGTGAACACTGGGGTGCATGTACCCTTTTGGACCATGTTTTTCTCAGCCATTAAAAAGAACGAAATAGGGACTTCCCTGGTGGTCCAGTGGTTAAGACTTCGCCTTCCAATGCAGGGGGTGAGGGTTCGATCCCTGGTTGGGGAGCTAAGATCCCGCATGCCTCGTGGCCAAAAAACCAAAACATAAAACCAGAAGCAATACTGTAACAAATTCAATGAAGACTTTAAAAATGGTCCACATCGAAAAAATCTTAAAAAAAAAAAGAATGAAATAATGCCACTTGCAGCAACATGGATGGACCTAGAGATTGTCATACTGATTGAAGTAGGTCAGACAGAGAAAGACCAATATCATATGGTATCGCTTATATAAGGAATCTTAAAAAAAATGATACAAATGAACTTATTTACAAAACAGAAACAGACTCACAGACCTAGAGAAAGAATTTATGGTTACGGGGGGAAGGGTGGTGGGAAGGGATAGTTAGGGAGTTTGGGATTGACATGTACACACTGCTATATTTAAAATGGATAACCAGGGACTTCCCTGGTGGCGCAGTGGTTAAGAATCCCCCTGCCAATGCAGGGACATGGGTTTGAGCCCTGGTCCAGGAAGATCCCACATGCCCCAGAGCAACAAAGCCCGTGCACCACAACTACTGAGCCTGCGCTCTAGAGACCGTGACCCACAACTACTGAGCCCACGTGCCATAACTACTGAAGCCTGCACGCCTAGAGCCTGCGCTCCACAAGAGAAGCCCCCGCACTGCAACGAAGAGTAGCCCCCGCTCACCGCAACTAGAGAAAGCCCGTGCGCAGCAACGAAGACCCAACGCGGCCAAAAATAAATATAAATAAATAAATTTTAAAAATAAATAAATAAATAGGACTTCCCTGGTGGCACAGTGGTTAAGAATCTGCCTGCCAATGCAGGGGACACGGGTTCGAGCCCTGGTCCGGGAAGATCCCACATGCCACGGAGCAACTAAGCCCGTGCGCCACAACTACTGAGCCTGCGCTCTAGAGCCCACGTGCCACAACTACTGAAGCCCGCGTGCCTAGAGCCCGTGCTCCACAACAAGAGAAGCCACCGCAATGAGAAGCCCGCGCACCGCAACGAAGAGTAGCCCCCGCTCACCACAACTAGAGAAAGCCCGCGTGCAGCAACAAAGACCCAACACAGCCAAAAATAAATAAATTTATAAAAAAATAAAATAAAATAAATTAAAAAAAATTAAAAAAAATAATAAAAGGCATAT
The DNA here is from genome assembly GCF_028564815.1 of Eubalaena glacialis. Lineage (NCBI taxonomy): Eukaryota > Metazoa > Chordata > Mammalia > Artiodactyla > Balaenidae > Eubalaena > Eubalaena glacialis. The sequence continues at coordinate 66,676,235 of NC_083723.1, forward strand.
TTGGAGCTTACTATATAATAAATAAATAAATAAATAAAATGGATAACCCACAAGGACCTACTGTATAGCACAGGGAACTCTGCTCAATATTATGTAACAGCCTAAATGGGAAAAGAATTTGAAAAAGATACATGTACATGTATAACTGAATCACTTTGCTGTACACCTGAAACTAACTTAACATTGTTAATCAACTGCACTCCAATATAAGGTAAAATGTTACAAAAAAAAGAAAAGAAGAAGATAGCACCTAGAGGAAGATCACGAGGAGTCGACATGCCTGCACGCAGTGGGGGATGGCGACAACTCTGACCCCCACCTCTCAGTGATTAACTGAGATGCCTCCCCTCCTTCCCTTCACAACTTTCATGGCCGAGCAGAATCTTTGGAGGTGGTTTCTGAGGGACACCGAGTCCACCATCTCCCCAGATTGCCAGCATCCTGATTAAAGGCAACTTTCCTTTGTACCAACATTCACGAGTTTGATTTTGTAAGCGGCGAGCAGCAGGACCGACTCGGTAACAAAATGACACTTTGGGGAACTGGGTGGGATGAAGGCGGTGCCTGCATCCCCAAGCGCGGAATTCCTCCGTCTCCCGCAGTCCTCTCCACTCTCTCCCCTCCAGCTCCAGCACACAATGCCTTCTCCCAGGACTGGCACTGTGGCCTTCGTTCATATAAATCCTACCCAGCCACTCTCCTGCAAGGAATCACTCAGCGAGTTCTCACAACCCACACACCGGCACCAACTCCTGCCTGCCTAGTGGAGACGTTCAAGTTTCTTCCTGGTCACATCCCATGCCCTCCAGCCCACTGGCAACCTTTCTGTCCCTCCACAGACAAGAGTTCTTTCCCATCTCAGAGGATCTTTTCTGGCTGTTCCGCAACCGCGAAGGTTCTTCCTCCAGCCATTGGCAAGGCTGGTCCCGGCTTCATCTCCAGGGCTCAGCTCACGTGACCTTCCCTGACCTCCCTCTGTAGTCGCCCTACCCCCCCACCACTGCCTTTTTATTACCTTCGCCAACCTCCTCACAAGGTTTGTTTACTTCGTATTATCTCTTCTAGGGGCACGAGCCTTGCCTGCCTTGCTCACTGTATCGCAGTGTCCTGTGCATAACAGGCGCTCCAATAAATGTGTCTAAGCTGAATGGATGGATGAAAGAATTCTCAGTTAGAGGGTGGGGAAAGGATGGGAGGAGAGGGACCAGCAGGACTATGCTTTGTTGAAGGCGTTCTGAACCATTACCACCTCACTCTTCATCCCTGGGATGGGGCCCATCCCTCTGTCTCTCTGGTTGGCTCTAGGCCCTTTTCTTATTATCTTATCCAACTGAGGGACCAGAAGAGGCAGCAACAGCTGGTGCAGGCTTTGAGCACAGAGGGAGCAGGTTCCAAGGTGCCATGATGTGAAGGGACTGGCAAGAGCTCTCTGACCCTAAAATATCCACTCCATCTACTTGCCAGTGCCATCTTTTTTGTTTTTTAAATTTAGTTGTAATTGACGTCCTGTGTGAAATTCTTCTATTAGCATTACGACAAGCTTGCCTGTCAGCTAAGACATTGCCTCCTTTTTTCAAATGTAAACAGCTCTGGTGAGGGTAACACAAAAAGTTGTCCCAGCTCCCTGCCATTAAACACACAGAGCAGGATCCTGCCTGGGACTGAAGCAGAACCAGCTGGCTCCCCTTTGCCAGATATAGAAAGTCCCAAGGGGCCACCACTCCTACCCTAACAACGTGAACGAGCCTGATGAGGTACAAAATCATCTTTAAAAACAAAACGCTTGAAGCAAGTGGTGAACAGAATCCAAGTGAAGCCCAAGGAAGCCCAGGGCTGCCAGTGAGACCGACGGAGGCCCCGCAGTATTCCCCTCCCACACAAGCTGGCAGCCAGCTTTAAGGGCTTAGCCTCGTCTGACTTCTCTGGGAGGCCTCCTCCTCCACAAGCGTTAAGAGGAACAAGGTTGGATCAGATAATAGCCCTGAACCTGCCCAGCCTGCCTCACAGGGTAATTATGAAGAGGGAGTGGGACAGAGGCTGTAATCTGTCCTGAGCTATGTAAACATAAGCATCCACACGGACTTGAGCAGTTCAGCCCAGGGCCGTTCCTTCCTCTGCCTCTCAAATTACATTCAAGAGTTTCCAACCAGAGAAAAACTCGACCCCAGTGGACACCACCCAGAACCAGCACAATGTCAGCTGACATTTTAGGTCTAACTACCAGTGTTTGTAGACGACATTTTGAAAATCATTCTCTTCGAGAGGGGACACGATTCCCCCTTCTGCTCTTGGGTTTCTCAAGTCTCCTTTGCCCCACCCGCAATCCTACACACGTACACACAACACACACACAATCTTCCTCCGCTTGGGTTCTAAAGTCAGCCCCACTGACCTGAACAAGCATCAGTCTTGAGCAGGAAGCCAGTTCGAATCGAGGTCGACCTATGAACCTGGCCACTCCCTGGCCGACTGGGGGGTTTGGCCAGCATCTCTAGCAGTTATTATGAAAGTCTTCTGTAAACCTGTGCTGGCGCTTGCGCAAATCCACCAGCTCTTTGACACAGGTGTTTTGACCTGGTAATGCAAATCTAGACCTTTAAATGAATCAGGTGTTTTCACTTACACCTGAAATTTTTGCTATTGATTTTCTTGCTTTCCTGGGCTTGGTTTTCAAGCCCCTAAAAGACACGATGCTTTCTATTTAGTAGCTAAAGCTCTGTAAGAGTTGATTTTTATTGGGGCCCATGAATTCTTTCCCACAGCCTTGATCTAATCCAGGTCCCAGAGATATACTTCATTCACATTTACTACAAGCAGCATAACCAAAGCAGCTCACTGATAACTGAAGAAAAAATATCAGGTCATAAAGGAAGGACAGGAGTAGGCGCATTTTACAGATGAAGAAAGCAAAGTTTGAAGATAGCTCCAGTCATTTGGCCAAAGGCATACCATTATATAGGACTAGCAGAGATGGTCCTAGAACCTGTCTCCAGCCCTACATTATTCCCACCGTGTGCGGTGATAAGGGCTGCTCTGGAAGGAAGAGCCAAGGTGAAGACTGCACAACTAGTGTATCACTTAGGATTAGGTTTAGTTGTCAAGTAACAGAAAACAATTAATTAATTAATTTAAAATATATAGATTTTATATATATTTCCACAGAAAAAGAAATAAAGAGGTAAATAGTCCAAGCCTGGCGTGGAGGCCCCATAATGTCACTGGGCCATCCTGGCTCCTTCCAGCTTCTCTATCCACCTTCCTTAGGGGGTGTCTGCTGTCCTTTTGTTGTCAGGATGACTCCCAGATTTCCAGCCATTATATCCGTGTGTCAGGCAGGAAGGGATGAACCAAGGGAAACAGGCACTCAAGCCAGCTAAGTTAGTCCACTCTAAAGAACTTTCTAAAAATCACCATTCCATGCCTTCTGTTTGCCCTTAATTGGCTAGAACTGTGCCATAATTACTTCTAGCTTCAGAGGAGGTAGACACATCACCAACCTGGATAAAACTGGGGTTCTGTCAGTAAGGAAGGAGAAAACCTCTTCAACAGGCAACTAGCAGTCTCCCTCACGGGGAGGGTGGGCTCTCGGTGCCACCAGGGATCGATCCTATTCTATCACATGGGAAGAAACACGGAGGAAGAAGCCAAATCCTGTGGAAAACACTCAGGCCTCATTTTATTTCATCACTTTCAGCCTTTCCAACACTTGATCACTCCCTCCTTACTAAGCACCTATTTTTCCTTTGGCTTCCAGGAAACCATATCCTGGTTTCTTCTTAGTGTCCTTGGCTAGGTCCTCTTTCCCTTCCTCACCTCTGACACTGGGTGGACCCAGGGCTCAGGCCTCGGATGGCTTCTCAATCTAGCCTTCTCCCTGGAGGTCTCATCCAGCCCCTGACTTTATATACTCTTTATATGCTAAAGACTCCCCAATTTTTATCTCTAGCCCTGTCCTCTATCTTCTGGTCTCTTCTATCTGTGCCTGAAATCTCCCCTTAGATGTTTCACAGGTCTCTCAATACTAACAGGTCCAAAGCCAAATTTTGTATTCAGGCACCCAAACTGATTTCTCCCCAGTGTTCTCCATCTGCGGAATCACACCGCCATTCACATGTTCATGCCCAAAGCCTCAGGGTCATCCTCAACTCCTCCCACCCCAATGCCAGACCTTCAAACTGCATCTGGAATCTGACCACCTCTCACCAAGTTCAGTGCCACATTCCTGGTCCAAGCCACTCTCATACCATCTCTCAGCAGGTATATACAACCGTCTCTTAACCTGTCTCCTCGTGTGATGATTAATTCTATGTGTCCACTTGACTAGGTCACGGGGTACCCAGATATTTGGTTAAACATGTTCTGGATGAGATTAACGTTTGAGTTGGTAGACTGAACACAGCAGATTTCCCTCCCCATTGCGAGTGGGCCTCACGCAATCCATTGGAGGCCTGAAGAGAACAAAAACGCCCAAGCAAGAGAGAATCTGCTGTCTCAGCCTGTCTTCAGGCTGGGACTTTGGTCTTCTCCTGACTTCGGACTCAGACTTGGGATCTTCAGCTTGTTAATGCAAATCATGGGACTTCTCAGCTTCCATATCCATGTGAGCCAATTCCAAACAAACGAACAAATAAATAAATTCACTCATTCATTCACTCCTTCTATTGGTTGTTTCTCTGAAGAACCCAGACTCCTACACTTTGCTTCATTCCTTCTCTTCTATAGTCGATTTTTCACACTGCAGCCAGAGTGAGACTTCTAAAATGTAAATCAGATTATGCCCTTTTGCTCAAAGCTAGCCAATGGCTTATTGGATATTCATTATCTTCTCTAACTGCATCTCTATTCTTTCCCTCACTCATGCTTCTCCAGCTATGCTGACCTGCTGGCTGTTTCTTACACGCACCAAGCATATTCCTACCACAAAGCCTTTGCCCCTGCTGTTCCCTACTCCTGGAGTGCTTTGCCCTCTGATTTCCACATTGCTCGTCTCCCCAGGTGATTCAGGTTTCTGTTCCAATGCCGTCTCTTCCAAGTGATCGTTCCTGCTGGCTGATCTTATCATTCTTCATTCTCTTAATCTGCCTTATTTTATTTTCATAGCACTTATCACTACCTAATATTATGGTATATATTGATTTACTTATTTTTTTATTTACCTGTCTTCTCCATGATAATGTTTACTCCATGAAAGCAGGGATTTTGTTTTGTTCAGCACTACTTTATCCCCAGTGCCTAGTTATATAGTAAGCTGCAATGAACTGAATATTAGCGTCTCCCTACCAAATTCATATGGTAAAGCCCTAATGCCCAGTGTAATGCTATTAGGAAGTGAGGCCTTTCAGAGGTAGAGGGGAACAAAATTTGCCACCCTAAAATATCTCTTTGGCATGTGGATTATCTCGAGCTGAAAATAATCAAAGCCCAAAAGTCTCAGGAAGAAACTTTGACTTTCCCCCTAACTGCTATCACCTGTAGATCGAGGACTTGTTCCAGGAAGGGAGCTATCACCATAGATAACTATAGTATGAACTAGGGGTGTGAACAGGGAGGAACCTAGCAAAGTCTGTTTATTAAAATTCCTCTCTGTGTCCCATTGTCTCTGCAGGGCCCAGCAAACACCTGTTTACCAAACATTTGCTTTTCCCTCTCCATGTGAACTGCCTTCCTCCCCTTTGAAGCCCCAAACCACTACTCCCAACACCCTCTTTGTCTTTAGCTGTCTTTAGCTGAAGATGGTACTTAAGGTCAGGGCTTCAACCATATTGGCAAATTCCTTAGTTTTCCTGGGTCTCTCCCATGTATATATGTTATTAAACTTTGTTGATTTTTTTCCTGTTAATCTGCCTCATGTCATTTAATTCTTAGACCCCTAGAAGGGTAGAAGAAAATTTCTTCCTCTCCAACAGAGGGAATTAGGTCATGAGGGAGAGGCTCTCGTGAATGGCATTGGTGCCCTTATAAAAGGGACCCCAGAGAGCTCTCTCACCCTCTTTCTGCCAGGCGAGGACATAACAAGAAGACAGCAGTCTGCAAACCAGAAGCAGTCTGTCACTAGAACCCCACCACACTGGCACCCTGATCTCAGACTACTAGCCTCCAGAGCTGTGAGAAATAAATGTTTGTTGTTTCAACACCCAGCTAATGGTAATTTGCTATAGAATCCCGAACTAAGTCATAAACACTCAATGAAGATTGGTTGATTGAAAAAGTGAATTCATAATAGAAATAAAACCCCTTTAGTAGACACTAACCATAATATAGCTATACGTTTTTCTTAGGGAGGCTTATACAGGGCTTTAGAACGTTATCCTTTAGCCTACGCAGAAATCCTAAGAGACAGGTGGATCAAGTTGGCAAAAACCCAAAAAGAATCCTCTGATGAAAGACATAACACGCCCTATTTATGTGAATACGAATTCCTTCCATCTTAGAATAAACACTGCTGGCTCTCAACAATATAATCCCTATCTAGCAAGTGATAGAAATTCTAGAAAGTGAGATGTAAAGGTTTTGCTTTATCTTCCAAATAGCATTGAAAATATAACCCAAGTATAAGCCCAAGAAACATGAGAAAGGGTTATGTTCTAATCCACATAGGCTGTTGCTGACCTTGAATTTTAGTAACTGACTGAATTCCTAACATCAAACCCTCTGTAGCAGGAGGGATAAGGATGCCATGGGCTTTCTGACCAAGCTGCTTCTTGAACAGAGATTCAGGGTATTTGTAAGAAGGGTATATATGTAGAGTAGGAATCAGTATGCATGTGGCAAAGAGAGAAATAAGAGCGATTAGCCTGTTGGTCATAGTTCCAGAAAGGTCAGTGACCATAGCAAGTCAGGACCTCAATGACGGTGAATAAAACACCCCAGCAGGAGTGGAAAAGCACTGGAAGAGAAAGTTACAAAAGATTCATTGTTGTTAAAGCAACAGTAGATACTCTTTCTTAAAGGCTAGTTCACATTTCTCAAGATGGCATGTATAAACATGAAAAGAAAGCACTAGAAAAAAAGTGAACAATTTTTTTTACTATTTTTTACGGTGAGGAATGTATCTTAGTGAGACACCAACGTCAGAATCAACAGAGGAAAATAATGTCAAATTAATTATGTAAAAAATACTACAGAAAAAATTCATTAAAAATTATAACACAAGTAACATACTGGAAAAAAACATTTGTCTCATGTATGACCAAGCATGAATTTCCTTGGTATATAAAACCCTTAATTAATCGATAGTTAAAGAGAATAACCCACTGGAAAAACAGCCCAAAGACAAAAAAGTAATGAAATATAATCATTTTGAATAAGCAAGCACAATTCACTGGTGTATAAACAAAATATAATTTTTTTCCAAAAGCTGCTGTGAACTGTACTGTCTTTTTTTAATTGAAGTATAGTTGATTTACAATATTGTGTTAGTTTCAGGTATACAGCAAAGTGATTCAGTTCTCCCTCTCTCTATATATATATATATTTTTGGTTTTTTTCAGATTATTTTCCTGAACTGTATGGTCTTGGGTCACCTCCTCTTTCCCTTATCCCCCACCCATACTTGTTAATAGTCAGGATAACTTAGCAACATCTCAACCTAACTCCACAAGTTTTCAGTCATTCAAACAATCTCATTCCAGTTCTTTTATTTTAGTCATGTTCATTTATAAAATTTCAGTCTCCTATGCAATGGAAATCTTAATTTGCAAAACTTCAATACCATATTCAAACCACCTCTCCCCGTCCAACACAGGCTGAGTGCTGGCTGGGAATGGAGAGAGGTGAGCTGCCCTCTCACACACCCCCGCTCCATGGCTTCTGCTTGGGCCAAGGCTGCCCCTCTCTCTTGGTTGTTGCCACCTCCTTCTCTAACACTGATTGGCCTTGGTTTTCACAGATGGCGAAGATGACCAGAGCCAGCTCTCCAGGGGACGGACCATTTGATTTTCCTATGGTGACCACTGTCCAGGGCTCCGGCCACAGAGCCACTGCTCTGGGAGGCCTAGGTAAGGCCTGACCCCTTCCTCACCCCCTACACCCTCACGTCAGCCTCAGGGATAGGAGGTCCACCTCTGCACCCTTCCTCAGGAGGCTTCCTACCTCTGTACCCTGATCCGAGGGAACTTTCAGTGAAACGGGAAGTTGGGAAAATCCTACCCACTATGGCGAAGATCTTTTAAATGATTTCTATTTTATTTTTATTGAAACTTAGGTCTTAAAAGCTTAAAATTAAGAACAGAATGCATAACCTACTCATTAGCAGCCAGGAGGTGGTGGAGATATGTTCCCACGCTCACAGGGAAGGCTCCCTCTGTGTGTCCTTCCTGTCGCAGCAGCAGGGCTACTACCTATCCCAAAGGTAGAAAAACCTTACAGTGAAACCGCTCTTCTAATCGACTGGTCAGTAGCCTTAAAAGTAATTTTCTGATTGTAACCTTCTTCCTTTCCTTGCCTCAATTAAAAATATTTTCTGGTAAGAAACTCACTACACTCTCAAAGCCTCAAGCTTTCAGTTTGCATTTAAAGAAGAATATACCTGTACATTGGCATCAACCTCAGTTCCCAAAGGCACGTATGTGACAAATCTCATCTCTGTTTTTAAAATATATTAACTTAGTTCTTATTCTGTGTCCCCATGAAGCTAACCTGGCAGTAAATTCAGGCCTGGACCTTCTCTTTACTTCCGTTCTGCTTTTAGGTCACAGGAATCTTTTTGGTGCTATGGCTTGAATCACAGGGACTACGACTTCTTCCATCAAGACCTGGCAACAGCTATGTCCCTGCGCCCTTAACACCTGCTCAGTCCATGGCCCTGCTCCTCCAAGACCACAGCTCTCTCCTCTCCTCAAGCCAAGGGGAAGAGTCTCAGTCTCTCTTTCACCCTGGCCTTATCCCTTTCCCTCAAGCCCTAATCTCCTCAGTTGATAAAAGTGTCTAGGAAAACAAATCCAAGAAGTCTCCAAGCTTCCACAGAGCTCTGCTGTCCACCCTTTTCCATGCCCCTTTGGACTCAGTGGAGCACAGATCCTGTTATGAGCAGGGTTGGGGGTGGAGAAGATAAGAAAAGGGTAAGTATGCAGGGAATAAGAATTATACAATTAATTCACCAAAATATTTCCAACCACGTCCTGTTCTTGTGCTCTGTTTTCTCAGTGCTCAAATCACCCTGACCTGTAAGGTGCCCTCTCACAATGAGACATCAGGGCACATTTCTTAGGGAGTAAGTTCCCTTGGCGTGTGATTTCATATAAGGTGGCCTTAGATGTCAATCTCTATGAATTAGGCTCCAAGCAGGGTGGTAAAAAGTAAGGAAACCCCATTTTAAATAACCTGTCTTTACTCCTGAGGTCTGTGAATTAATCTACTAATCTAATTTCTTTGAAGCTTTCATTTTGGTTGGATGCACAGGCATTTAAGAGTAAAATAATTGGACAAGAGTAGATGGTTTAAGTGCACAGCTAATGGGGTTTAAACACTTCTTCTACCTCCTTGGCTTGCCTGACTAGCTACCACTCCTGGTTCAGGATAGGACTTATTTATGAATAGGCAAGTTATAGCATCATCTGTTTGTGCGATCTAAGGGATTCAAAAGTTTCACCCCAAAGAACAAAAATTTGTCTCTATCAATCTGCATTGCTGTCTGAAATTCTACTCATTAAACATTTATTTCCTTGCAATAACCAATGTCTCTTGGATAGCTCAGGTGTCCTCTTAAAGATGCAATTATTAACCTTGGGAAAGAGAATACTGTTATGGGATGTGATTTTATCTGATTGCTTTTAATTTGAAAGGAGCAGCTAATACCCTGACTCCACTGATGCCTTGGGGAATGTAGACAATGATTACTGGGAAAATGAGGTATAACTAATATGTCCCCAGTCTTGATGTGCCTCAGGCAATCAAATAAGGCCACCTTTTAAAAAGTATCTATAATTCAAAGGCACAGAATCTTCATCCCTTAGATTCCAGGAATTCCTTTTTTTTTTCTTTCAGCCTTAATCCCAGAGGGAGGGTGACTTGAGTTAGAGCCCTCCTGTTGACTCACAGTGAAAATGTAGCGTGAGTCAATAAGGACCTTTGTGGCCTTAAGCCACAGAAAGTTTTGGATTTATTTGTTGCTGAGACATACTCTAACCTATTCCTTTTTTTTTTTTTTTTTTTCTGAGTTTACCTCCCCAAAGTAATCCCTGGAAATCATTGAGGAATGTTTACATGGTCCCCAGATTCTCTCTGGCTGTTGCTTGTCCCCTCTGCTGTACTCTGAGCTGCTGCTGCATTGGGACTCAGAAGTTACCTCTTGCCTTCTTGTAAGTTCTGATGTTCTGCTTCTGTGGGTTGCTCTCCTCCTCTTCCTCCTCTTCCTTCTCCTTCTTTTTGTTCTTCTTCACCACTTTCCTCCTTGCCCCTTTGCCAACTCTCCAAAGTACAGCTAAAAATAAGCTGAAGGTTTAAAAATATTTATTGATGACTGAGGACAACAGTAAGGAATTACTGTCCAAAAGAGAACACTTAAAGCTGTATGTGGGTTATTGCTTCTACACACACCCCTCCACAACGAGTGGCCCCCTAATGACTGTCTCTCTCCTCAGCTCCTCTCAACGTTGAAGTAGCAGTTCAAATTCCACCAAGATAGGGGCCATTCACCATGTTCCACCATTGCTAGATCCCACCATCAACACAAAATCATCTCCAGACGTCTGACTCTGCTCTTCTTTAAGAGACTCTGCCAAATTATTAGGTATAACTGCTCAGCATCTCATCTCTTGGGTGAAATGGACAAATTCATAGAAAGATATAAATGATCCAATCTGACCCAAGGAGAAACAGAAAATCTGAATAGACCTATAATGAGCAAAAATAAATAAATAAACAAACTAAATGAGCAATGGAAAAATTTTCAACAAAGAAAAACCTAGGCCCAAATGGCTATACTGGTGATTTCTATCAAATATTTACAGAAGAAATAATGCCAATATTAAACAAACTCTTTTAGGAAATAGAAGAGGCTGGACTACTTCCCAATTCATTTTACTAGGTCAGTATTAGCCTGATACTAAAGCCAGATAAAGGCACTACAAGAAAGGAAAACTAGGCTCATGAACACAGATACAAAAATCTTTAATAAAATGCTAACAAAATAAACCCAGGAAAATATAAAAAGAATTATACACCATAAACAAGTGAGGTGTATCTGAGAATACAAGGTTGGTTTAACATTCAAAATCAATTAATGTAACACTATATTAACAGAAGAAACAAAAAAAAATGACCATCCCAATGAAGCAGAAGAAGCATTTGACAAATTCCAATACTTATTTATGATTAAAAACTTTTAACACACTAGGAATAGAAGGAAACCTCCTCAATCTGATAAAGGGCTTCTATGAAAACCCTACAGCTAACATCATACTTAATGTGACAGACTGAATTCCTTTCCTCTAAGATCAGGAATGAGACAAAGATATCTACTCCAACCACTTGTGATAGTTAATCGTATATGTCAACATATGTACATACACACACACACAAACACACACACACACACACACTCTGTTTCCCTGGAGAACCTTGGCTAATACATCACTTCTATTCAACATTGTACTAGAGGTTCTAGCCAGTGCAACAAGGCAAGAAAAATAATGTAAGAGCATATATATTGGAATGTAAAAGTATACAGATTGGAAAAAAAGAAGTACAATTGTATGTATTTACAGATGACACAATGTTATGCGTAGAAAATCCCAATGAACCTATAAAATCTATCAGAACTAATAAGTGAGTTTAGCAGTGCCACAGGATAAAAATATTAGCGTACAAAAATCAATTGTGTGTTATACTCCAATAAAGATGTTAAAAAAAAAAAACACAACTGTGTTTCTACATACGAGCAACCAACAACCTGAAAATGCAATTAAGAAAACAAATATAGTCATAATAGCATCAAAAAGAATAAAATACTTAGGAATAAATTTAACAAAAGAAATGCAATATCTATACAATGAAAACAACATAACATTGCTGAAAAAATGTAAAAGATCTAAAATGTAAAAGATCAATATAAATGAAAAGATACAGCATGTTCATGGAATATAAGACTTCATATCACTAAAATTGCAATTCTCCCCAAACTGATCTATAAATTCAACACAACCTCAATCAAAATCCCAGTTGTTGTTTTTTTTTTTTCTGAGAAATTGACAAGCTAATCTTAAAATGTATATAGAAATGCAAAGGACCTAGACTAATCAAAGCATTAAAAAAAAAAATTTCAAACTTACTGTAAAGCTACAGTTATCAAAACAGCACGGCAGGGCTTCCCTGGTGACACAGTGATGAAGAGTCTGCCTGCCAATGCAGGGGAAATGGGTTCGAGCCCTGGTCTGGGAAGATCCCACATGTCGCAGAGCAACTAAGCCCATGCGCCACAACTACTGAGCCTGTGCTCTAGAGCCCACGAGCCATAACTACTGAAGCCCACACACTTAGACCCCATGCTCTGCAATAAGAGAAGCCACTGCAATGAGAAGCCCATGCACCGCAACAAAGAGTAGCCCCCACTCGCTGCAACTAGAGAAATCCTGTGCCCAGCAACAAAGACCCAACTCAGCCAAAAATAAATAAATAAATAAATTTATTTTTTTAAAAAATTCCTTAAAAAAAACAGCATGGCATAGGCATAAGGATAGACATATAGATTAAAGACACAAAATAGAGAGTTCAGAAATAATCCCACGCACCAACCTTCAAGATGGTGGAGGAGTAAGACGTGGAGATCACCTTCCTCCCCACAAATACATCAAAAATACATCTACATGTGGAACAACTCCTACAGAACACCTACTGAACTCTGGCAGAAGACCTCAGACTTCCCAAAAGGCAGGAAACTCCCCACGTACCTGCATAGGGCAAAAGAAAAAAGACAAAACAGAGACAAAAGAATAGGGATGGGACCTGCACCTTGGGGAGGGAGCTGTGAAGGAGAAAATGTTTCCACACACAAGGAAGCCCCTTCACTGGTGGAGATGGGGGGTGGGCGGGGGGGAAGCTTCGGAGCCACGGAGGAGAGCGCAGCAACAGGGGTGCAGAGGGCAAAGCGGAGAGATTCCTGCACAGAGGTTCGGTGCTGACCAGCACTCACCAGCCCAAGAGGCTTGTCTGCTCACGCGCCGGGTCGGGTGGGGGCTGGGAGTTGAGGCTCCGGCTTCGGAGGTCAGACCCCAGGGAGAGGACTGGGGTTGGCTGCATGAACGCAGCCTGAAAGGGGCTACTGCACCACAGCTAGCCGGGAGGGAGTCCGGGAAAAGGTCTGGAACTGCCTAAGAGGCAAGACACCATTGGCTGTGGGTGTGCGAGGAGAGGGGATTCAGAGCACCACCTAAACGAGCTCCAGAGATGGGCGCCAGCCGTGGCTATCAGCGCGGACACCAGAGACGGGCATGAAACACTAAGGCTGCTGCTGCAGCCACCAAGAAGCCTGTGTGCAAGCACAGGTGACTAACCACACCTCCCCTTCCGGGAGCCTGTGCAGTCCGCCACTGCCAGGGTCCCGTGATCCAGGGACAACTTCCCCAGGAGAATACACAGCGTGCCTCAGGCTGTTGCAACCTCATGCTGGCCTCTGCCACCGCAGGCTTTCCCTGCATTCCATACCCCTCCCTCCCGTGGGCCTGAGTGAGCCAGAGGCCCTAATCAGCTGCTACCTTAACCCGGTCCTGTCTGGGACTGGCTCAGACGCCCTCAGGCGACCTACACACAGAGGCAGGGCCAAATCCAAAGCTGAACCCTGGGAGCTGTGCGAACAAAGAAGAGAAAGGGAAATAAAAACAAAAATAAACAAATGGGACCTAATGAAACTTAAACGCTTTTGCACAGCGAAGGAAACCATAAACAAGACGAAAAGACAACTCTCAGAATGGAAGAAAATATTTGCAAACGAAGCAACTAACAAAGGATTAATCTCCAATATATACAAGCAGTTCATGCAGCTCAATAACAAAAAACAAACAACCCAATCCAAAAATGGTCAGAAGACCTAAATAGACATTTCTCCAAAGAAGATATACAGATTGCCAACAAACACATGAAAGGATGCTCAACATCACTAATCATTAGAGAAATGCAAATCAAAACTACAATGAGGTATCACTTCACACAGGTCAGAATGGTCATCTTCAAAAAATCTACAAACAATAAATGCTGGAGAGGGTGTGGAGAAAAGGGAACCCTCTTGCACTGTTGGTGGGAATGTAAATTGATGCAGCCACTATGGAGAACAGTATGGAGGTTCCTTAGAAAACTAAAAATAGAACTACCATATGACCCAGCAATCCTACTACTGGGCATATACCCTGAGAAAACCATAATTCAAAGAGTCATGTACCACAGTGTTCACTGCAGTACTATTTACAATAGCCAGGACATGGAAACAACCTAAGTGTCCATTGACAGATGAATGGATAAAGATGTGGCACATATATACAATGGAATATTACTCAGCCATAAAAAGGAATGAAATTGAGTTATTTGTAGTGAGGTGAATGGACCTAGAGACTGTCATACAGAGTGAAGTTAAGTCAGAAAGAGAAAAACAAATACTGTATGGTAACACATATATATGGAATCTTAAAAAAAAAAAAAAAACAGTCGTTCTGAAGAACCTAGGGGCAGGACAGGAATAAAGAATAAAGACGCAGGCATAGAGAATGGAGTTAAGGACACGGAGGGGGGAAGGGTAAGCTGGGACGAAGTGAGAGAGTGGCATGGACATATATACACTACCAAACGTAAAATAGATAGCTAGTGGGAAGCAGCCACAGAGCACAGGGAGATCATCTCGGTGCTTTGTGACCACCTAGAGGGGTGGGAGAGGGAGGGTGGGAGGGAGATGCAAGAGGGAGGAGATATGGGGATATATGTATACGTTTAGCTGATTCACTTTGTTATACAGCAGAAACTAACACACCATTGTAAAGCAATTATACTCCAAAAAAGATGTTAAAAAAAAAAAGTTATCATAAGGAAAAATTTCCAATGACCCCAGATTCTTGCATCTTCCCAAACATAGAAAAGCACAAATATCATAACTTGAGATGCCTGTTCTTTGCGATTAGCAGTAATCTTTTGATGCTTGACTATGTGATTTTCCCAGCAAAAATTTCATATATATCCTGGCTCCTCCCTTATCTCTTTAAAGCAGTTCCTCAGAGCTATCTGAGAGGCTGTCTCCCAGACTATAGTCCTCAGTAAGGTCCCTGAATAAAACTTAACTCACAACTTTTACATTGTGTGTTTTTCTTTCAGTTGACATAATATAAAAATATTAATGAGATGTTTTAAAAAATTAAGTTTTCAAAATCTGGTGTACATTTTACATTTACAGCAAATTTCTGTTTGGTCTAGCCACATTTTAAAAAATTTATTTTTTTATTTAGGCTGCGCCAGGTCTTAGTTGTGGCATGCAGGCTCTTAGTTGTGGCATGCATGCAGGATCTAGTTCCCCAACCAGGGATCAAACCCAGGCCCCCTGCATTGGGAGCATGGAGTCTTATCCACTGGACCACCAGGGAAGTCTCTGGACTAGCCACATTTTAAGAGCTCAGTAGCCACCTGCGGCTAATGGCTACTGTATTGGAGAGACCAGCCCTACCAGACCCTGATCCCTTAAATTTCTGTCAACCGTACTCATTCTTCCCTGAAACACTCCAAGATTATTTGCTTTGTACCTTGATAGGCACTGTTCCCTTTTCTTGGAAATTCCTTCCCCTGTCTAAGTCTTTTGAATCTTGCCTACCTTCTAGTGTCATCTCAAATGTAAGACAAAGCTTTTCCACCTGGGCCAGAGGTGTTCGCTCACTTATCTTTTCTACCATAGATTATCTTAATCTACGCACATATGTCATTTCTCTTTATTGTCTTGTTGAAAGTATTGAGACATTTTTGTTCCTCTTCTCAGGCCTAACAGATTGCCTTGCACATAGTAGGTACTCAATAAGCATTCATTGTTTTAAAGTGGATTGCACTGAATTCACTGCAAAGGAAAGGAACTAGTCTAGTCTAGTCTAGTCTAGTGACTAGTCTAGGAACTAGTCTAGTCTAGGAACTAGTGGTTTGAGAATCAAACCACTGACAGCTAGTGAAACATCTGTCTGGCAATATGTTTTCTACCTACTGGGAAACCAGAGCCCTGCTGACTTGTCACTCTATATCCAAAGTAACCATTAATTATATGGAAAATGTTCACATAATGTTATGTGGTAATTCAAGAGAGTCCTCATCATTAAGTTGATGATTATATTTTATTTAGCTATTATCACTTTAAGGCTGTGCAGGGCTCCCTTTTGGTAGACTGTCTGTTAACTTAGCTAGAATATTCTCTGTCATTTTGTAAAGAACTGCCAGTTAGTCTGTTTTTCAGGCACTGAGGATTGTTGAAAGGGAGGGAAAGAAACGGTAACTGCTTTGACTAAATATTTATAAAGTGTTCACATCTCCCTGGTCCCATTCTATTTAAAAAGCGAATTCTGGCTGCTAGGAAAAAGAGTAAAGGAGCACTAGAGCACCAGACTTCCTCTCTCCAAGTTCTATCTTTCCACTTACGCTGGTTTCTGTCTGCTGTGAGGCTGCAAAAAGCACTAGCTTGCTTTCCTTACAGAGGTCCCAGAGCCGAGGTTACTTAAGTTTCTTCCCCAAAGAATATGAAAAATGACCTCATACAAAAACTAGTTACTAATACTGAAGTGTTACTTCACATAGGTGTTTGCACTGTATTTATTTGACAATACAAATGAAACCCTTGTGGGTCTCTCTGACTTACCCGGTGTCACACCATTTAGACTCTCCTGTACTAAGTATCAAGACCAGCTTTTCACTCACCAGAGTCCTAGACTTTGCAGAATGTGGAGATTCTCGAGCAAGATGAGATGACTCCATGTTAGGAACTTGTGCTCTGACAAGAAAACCCCTGGGTTAATAACCATTCACTGACTGTGAGACATTGAGCAAGTTCACAAACTGAGCTTTGTTTCTTTCCATATAATGCTATTTAGCTCATAAAATTGTGGACAAAAAAAAGTTGCCTGCTATTTCAGTAAACAAAAAATGTTGCCCGCTATCCAGGGAGCAGCCACTGCAGCCACCCCCAATGGTGTGCCTTGAGGGGAATTCACAATGGAGAAAAACAGGATACTGGCCCTAGATAGACAAGATGCCTATCAAAGGAATAAGTTCAATGAGTCCAGACTCTTGTATCTTCCCAAGCTTAGAAAAGCACTAAAATCATTAACTTGAGAGGTCTGTTTTTTTGTGATTAGTAGTAATCTTTTGATGTTCAACTGTACTTTTTTTTTCCAGCAAAAATTCCTAGATATCTTGGCTCCCACCTTACCTCTTTGAAACAGTTCCTCAGTGTCAACTTAAAAAAAGGTACAACATGAGAGTTGTGAGTTAAGTTTTATTGGGGGCAAAATGAGGACTATAGCCTGGGAGACAGCATTTCAGATAGCTCTGAGAAACTGCTCCAAAGAGGTAGGGGGGAAGGTCAGAATATATGTGATTTTGGTGAAGGGGAAGTACATGCAATCACACATATTTTTTGCAGAAGGTTGCTGCTAGTCACGAGGAGCAGTCATCACCAGGAAGGATTTTAGTGCTTTTCTAGATATGAGGAGATACAAGAATTGGGCTCATAAAATCAGCTCCTGAAAATAACTATCTGAAGACCTGTTCTGCCAGTTTTTCCCAGAGCACAGAGTGCCTCCTTTCTGTTCTCCACCCTGAAATCCTTTCAGGGGGTGTTGAAAGTCAGCAGCTGCAACAGCACATGATTTAATCCTTGTAGAGGTAGATGGCAAGTGCCAATGGCAAGTGCCAATTTATAGTTGACAAGAGCTATCTGAGAGGCTGTATCCAGGATATAATCCTCAGTAAGGCCACCAAATAGAACATCATTCTCAACTTTAGGTTGTGCCTTTTTCTTTTTTGTGACAAAATCATTGTGAGGTTTAGATGAGATAAGGTGCCATAGTACATAAAGTGCCTGATGCATGGTAAAGGCCCAATAAATATATTATTATCTTCCTCTGAGAAAGACATCCATTTACAAAATAGTAGGTAACATACTTTTTAATTCTCCTGTGAATTAAATGGTAATCGTCACAGTCCTCAGGGGTTAACAGGTGAGGCTGCCCAAAGTCAAAGGAGAGCAACCCAGAGGTTACAGCCAAGATCTTGGCATCCTTATCATACGTTTGTGATGAGGGCAGAATGTGCCACCCAAAACACGCCTCCTTGGCATAAGGATTATTTTGAGCTGATTTTTTTGAGAAACTGCACACAAGGGAGCTCTGAAGATATAGTAGAAGTTTTGTAAGGGAAATTTACATTAGAAAGGGAGCCTGTACCAGGAAGAGAGTTATTACCAGAAATAACTTTTTCACCTAAGAGACTTACCTGCATAGCAGGGCTACATTTGGTTTTTTTTTTTTTTAATTTTATTTATTTATTTATTTATGGCTACATTGGGTCTTGATGCACATGGGCTTTCTCTAGTTGTGGTGAGCAGGGGCTACTCTTTGTTGTGGTGTGTGGGCTTCTCCTTGCGGTGGCTTTTCTTTGTTGCGGAGCACAGCTCTAGGCGTGTGGTCTTCAGTAGTTGTGGCACATGGGCTCAGTAGTTGTGGCTCAGGGGCTCTAGAGCGCAGGCTCAGTAGTTGTGGCACACGGGCTTAGTTGCTCCGCGGCATGTGGGATCTTCCCGGACCAGGGCTCAAACACATGTCCCCTGCAATGGCAGGCAGATTCTTAACCACTGCACCACCAGGGAAGTCCCAGGGCTACCTTTGTTTACCTAACATTTTATCTTCTCACCTTCCTGTGAATTGCCTCCCTGCCACTGAAGCCCCAGAACCCTCTCCCTTTCTTTATTTAGCTCAGGATGTATAAGCGTCAATGTCTGGCTGCCTTTTGAGTCTCATATATTCGTGGGGCCCCCATGACCAATTAATTAAATGCATTAATTAATTTCCAATTTAATTTTGAAATTAAAAATTAAATTAATTTAATTAACTTAAGTGCCTAATTAATTTACACACTTAATTAAAAATTTATTTCTTCTGTTAATTTCTTTCATTAAGGGGGTGGGGGGTCAGCCAAGAACCTAGAAGAATAAAAAGAAAATTATTTTTCCTCCCCTGCATTTGGGATACCAGGGTGCCTCAAAACATCAAAACTTGGAAGTTTTGCTATAAAATATTATTGTCCCCCACTACACATGGGAGAAAAATTGAGGCTTGAGAAAGTTAAGGCTACATAGCTCATCAGTACCTAATAAATAGTGGTGCTGTTGCTAATAAACAGTGGTGCTGAGATTTAGTCTTCAGTAATCTTCGAACTATTTAGTTAAGTCAACATGTTTATTTTAATATTTATGGCAGTTATTTTTTCATTAAACTTTTTATTTTGAGACAATTGTAGGTTCATATGCAGTTGTAAGAAATAATACTGAGAAAGCAAGAGAGATCCCATTAACCCTGTACCCAGTTTCCCCCAATGATAACATCTTGCAAAACTATATTATCACAACCAGTACATCTGATAGGGATAGCATAGGATAGTTACACAGGTAGTTGTAGAAGTCCCAGTAGGGGACTATAGTTAGAGAGGGAAACCTAGGAAACTTTGGGAGACCACTGTAAGTTAATGATCACTCAAGAAAGCTATTGGAACATCATGGAATGAAGCAGGCTTGCTTAACTATAAAGCCATAAATAAAAGCACAAGATATGCCCCAGGCCATTAGGTGGAAGAAAAATGTCACCACCCTTCTACTGATTTGAATAAGCACTATGATAATCCTAGTTTGACCTCAGAGGGTCAGACACTCTCCTGCCTGATATGAAGGAGGAACTAGTGATATAAGCCTCATGTCTACTTGAAGAAGGCGGTCTTTTCCCCTCCCTCTTTCCTTTGACTATAAAATTGTAGCCCACTTAATCCTCAGGACAGAGCTCTCTCGCCTGCCTGCTTGCATCTCTTACAGCATCCTATATTAATAGATCTACTTCTTTCCTATCACTTTGCCTCTCACTGAATTCCTTCTGCACTGAGACACAAAGAACCTGAGTCTCAGTAAGTCCAAAAACCAGGTGAGTGATTCTAATTAAAAGACCGTGGGTTCAAGTCCCAATCTGAGGTGCACAGTTTCACACCCACTTTGATGCCGTCAAGTTACAAAATATTTGTGTCGCGAGAAGGATCCTTCATTTGCGATTTTATAGGCACCTCCACTTCCCTCCTGCCCCTTCCTCCTCCTTAACCCTGGCAAGCACTAACCCTATTCTCCATTTCTATAATTTTGTCATTTCAAGAATGTTATATAAATGGAATAATAAGGGTTTCTTGTCGCTTCAGACTATATTAGATGTGAGTCAAAGCATATATGCTCTTTCAGTGAACAATAAATACGAATTTAGGGTGGATGAAGAGGCTTGAAGTTTATAAAGCTGGAGAGACAGGCAAGGGCCAGATCATATGTGCCACATGAAATAATTTGAATGTTATTCCATAGCCCATGGAAAGCTGTTTAAGGATTTTAGTTAGGAGAGCAACAACTTCAGATGTGTGATTTAAAGAGCTCACTCTGGGGCTTCCCTGGTGGTGCAGTGGTTAAGAATCCACCTGCCAGTGCAGTGGACACGGGTTCGATCGCTGGTCTGGGAAGATCCCACGTGCCGCGGAGCAACTAAGCCCGTGCGCCTCAGCTACTGAGCCCACGTGCCACAACTTATGAAGCCCCTGTGCCTAGAGCCCATGCTCTGCAACAAAAGAAGCCACCAGGATGAGAAGCCCACACACCGCACGAAGAGCAGACCCCGCTCACTGCAACTAGAGAAAGCCTGCGCACAGCAACCGAAGACCCAATGCAGCCAAAAATAAATAAATAAAATAAATAAATTTTAAAAATAAATAAATAAAGAGCTCACTCTGGCAGCCACGTACTGGATTGGTCTAGGCTGGAAGCAGGAAGATAAATCAGAATCTAATATCAGTAGTCTATGGAAGGTATTCCAAAGAGCTGAACTAAGCAATGGCAGGAAGAGGAGGAGGAAACACATAACGAAGATGTTGAAGAGAAATCACGGAGGCGGAGGGTGAAGTCCAGGACTCTGGCTTGGCTGACTGGCTGGGTAGCTAGGTCATTTACCAGACAAATGAAGGTCAAGATCGGAGTGCAGAGGGTGAGCTCAGATTTCAAATACTCATTTCAAGACACTTGTGAGACATCTGTGGACAACGTCCAGGAGGATACATGGGGCGTGAGCTCTAAAGAGAGTTCTGGGCTGATGATAATGATTTGCAGTCTTCCACCCATATGTAAGAGGCAATGGAATCCACGGTGATGAAGAGTTCCCGCAGAGATGGTGGACACAGGGAGAAGACAGAGAGCAAGACAAATCATTTCCCTTCTATTTTCTTATCTGCAAATTGGTTATAATGATAACCATCGAGCCTACATCATATCTCTAGGGGTGAGGGGCGGGGGAAAAATATGTATGACAAGGGTTAAAACACTACAGAATTTGATAAATTCAAGGTATTACTACTGCAATAAAGATAATCTTAAAACATAGACCTATAATAAAATACTGGCAAGTTTTCAGCCCTTTTTATTTTTTCCTTTTAGCAGTTAGCACTTTTTTTAACCTTTTCCAAACATCTAAGTCATGCTCCTATTTTTGAAGAAGTCAGAAAGGCAGACATTCAATTACAGTGGTATTCTGAGCAGTTGTTCAGGCATAAACAGCAGCTTCAACAGACAAAATCTTATAATTAGGGGCAAGTCCTCAACCACAGCTCCAGAAAAAGTGGGATGGGAGCAAGCGAAGCACCAAAGGATTTTATCTTCAATTGAAAAAGTGAAAAAGCAACATCAAATGTATCTTTTCTTCCTGTGGTACATTCATTTCTGAATTTTCCATTTGCATATTGCTCTAAATACCTTCTGCCAACAGAAAGTCGGCACAAGTGGAGGAGAGATACTCATGTGTGAGAGAGCCCTCTTGCAAATCAAAACATGTGTAGTCGTATCTAGTAATCCCTCCTCCCCTCCATTTGCACCACATTCCCCAGCCTCACCACGGGGGTGCCTTATTTCCTTCACTTTCTTTAAATCTTTTTTTTTTATTAATAGGATTCATGGATACTACAGTGAAAGCACAGAGAGGACACCAAACTGATTAATAAGGAAAATGCACAGAAGTACCTACCTGTGCAAAAGTTTCATGCTAAACCATAATATACTCTAAGTATCTGGGAAGTGAAATCACAGATTTCCAAATACTCAACAGACTTCACAAATTCTATCAAACTTACACATATATTTATTAGGCTACTTCCCTCTTATTAGACTGAGGGAAATAGGAACCATTTATTCAAATTCTTTCTGTCACATTGATTGATGAACACTCTCATTCATCGGGCCACTATCTGTCTGGTGAAGACTGGGAACATGTCAATATGTTAGGGTCTGGGTGGGGCCTGGGGCTTGGGGAGAGCAGAATAGCTTGAAAAATTTAGTCTGGTGGATACTAGTGATTTAATAGAATCTTTTCTTTTTTTTTTTTTTTGATTTAATAGAATCTTGATTGTGATGTTACCAAAATCTCTTCACATTTTTAAAGAATTCCATATTACCTAAGGGACCTTGGGAAGCCAAAGGCATATATATACTGTGGATTCTCCATATTTGCTAATTCTTTTTTTTTTGGATAAAGCAATCTATAGTGAGTTATCTTATTTATCACTGCTTAATTTGGAAAAGGTCGTGAGCCAGGAGCTAAGGGTCCCAGTCATGAGTTGAATAAAGGAGGCCTGCACAAGTACAATAAAGAATCCTACATAACCATATGACCTGCCAAGGCTACATCTGCCCAGGGGAGCAAACTGAGTATTGCCACAGGAAGTCACTCTGTGCTGTTCTGAAGCTTTGCTGAATCGAGTTGTGTACCAAGCCAAGGCATTAAAATCAGTAGGGCTGGTTCATGGTTTAATAATGGATGAAATTCATGAAGATAGAAAGCTTCCTCCAGGAAAGCCCCATCCATCTCTGGCCCATGTCTCTGCTTTTTACCTAGGTTTCATATGTATTGAGAAGAATCACTCCCAGTTACCAATAATCTTAGTGGTGCTGAGAAAAGCTCCCTGTATGGAGGAGCCGATGATGGCCCACCATGTGGTACAACAGAGTTAGTTGCAGGGGAGAAGGGGTAGAGAGTCATGTTGAGGGCTGGTGTTGGGACTCAACATGACCAGAACAGATCTTTTGCAGGTCGGGGGGTGGGGAAGGGGAGTAGTGTTGGGGACAGGGAAAAGTAGAGAAGGGAAGAAACACAAGAGTGTTTCTCTGCTTTTACCGGGATGCATGGCTTCCTAGTGCTTCTAAATCCAGAATGGGTTTTGTGGGCTGGCTGACTCTTCCTCTCTCCAAAAATGAGAGTGAGAAGGAATACCAGCTAGTTTAATTAATCATGCATTCAACAAATATTTAGTGCATACCTGTTATGTACCAGCTGTTCCAGGAGCTGCAGTGAACACGTCAAGGAGCTCATCTTCTGGGTTGGAATAGGGGTTGGGGACAAACATTCTAAAGAGTAAAAAGCCAGCATCCTGGTAGCACTAATCATCCCAGTGCCCTTGACTCAAGTCTTCAACATTTTACTTGTTTGCATGTCCTTGGCCTCTCAACCACATGCTCTACCTACAGGGGACCATTGACATAACAACAAGCCCTGCATTCTTGACTCCCCATTTACACAGGCTCAGTCACACTGTTTTCACTCTTCTTATTCATCCTCATGGTCTCACTTTCTGCCCTGTTCACTCCTATGCATTGTCTGCAACAGGAGTACCATGAGCAGTTTTTAGGATTTAGCCAAGCCCTGAGGCCTGAGCCCACTCCCCCCTTTCCATTTTGATGGACTTCCGGGCACAACATAACACCTGCTTTGCCCTTGTTTTGCTACAAGCCCTCAGCTCTTGAATGAGCCCCTCCCAGTGCTGCCTTGTGTAGACACTCTCTTCTGCTGGCTGTCACAGCCAACCAAGAGATGACTCCCAGCACATTCTCCACTCTGGTGCCCACCACATGTGTCTTGCTGAGAAACAATGGTACCTATCCTCCTTCCCATGTACAGCAGGCTGTGCCATGCCTGCAGGCCTCAGTGGGGGTGATGCCCACCCCCGTACCCCAAGACATCAGTCGGCACGATTGGAACTATTCTTCCGGGCCCCTGCCTTTTTGAAAAAATCAGAATAACCAGGTCTCTGAGACTTGGGCCTGGACACTCCAAGGAGGGTGGGGGAGTGGAAGCGAAACCCCCAGCCCCTGTACTTGGGCATGGACTGACTGGACAGACTCAGGATTGCACCCTGAGCTGGAACATTACCAGGTTATTACCATCTGAGGATATTGTATAGGCACCATATATCATTATGAGAATTATTACTATTTGCATACAAGATATGCAAGATAATTTTACCCCAAGGTAAGAGTAAGTGGTTGATGTTGGTTGATGACCAGCTATATTGTAAAGCAATATAGCAAACAAATGCAAATTAAAATCAAATAGCTATAAATTCTAGAGGGACCTGGAATAGAGATGCAATTTAGAGATGACAGTGAAGGAAGGCTTACTGGAAACAGGATCCTCCCAAGATAGTGGGCATGGTACCTGCTGCCAGTCTGTACCACACCAGCCACCAGATAGAAGGAAAACCTGCCAGGGATGCTAGAGGGAAAATCCAATGTCTGTGATTAGCTGTCAGACAGTCATTAGCATTCCCCTGACCACAGAGGAGCTCAGATTTGAAGGTCTCACCTGATCAAACACACTTTCTGTGTAATGAAGTATCGAGCCAATCCTTGGAATAAAAAACCTGAAGGTCTCCTTGGAACTACACTGCGATTTGGAGTGTGTTCATCTCCTGCTTGTGGGATCAAATCCCCATCGGGTCCAGTTTCTTTCTTAAATCTCAACTATTATAATAGAAGGAAACGACCCACTTTATTTAAGGTGGAATTGACACCTGATCCATGTTCTTTCTTCCAATCTGGGTAACAAAGGTGTTGGCAGTTCTGATGTACTTATGTTGACCTAATACATTTCTGAATGAGAAACTAGTATAACTCTAAAACAGGTAGTTTAAATAGAATTGATCATTTTTTCCTTCTGATAAATTTCTTTTCCCCACTTAACACTATGTATATACTTTAAATGCATTTGCTTTTTATTCAAAGGACAGAAATGTCACTTTTTCAACTTGTCTAAATTTTAGAAGGCAGATTCTTTTCACTACATACTAGTGTAACAAATATATACTCAAATTTCCTAAAGAAATCACTTAGAAATGTGTTCATATTAGTTGCATTATCAAAAATAAATACTAAATTTATCTAAGGTGCATTGAATCTATGAAACAGCATGATTCAGGGATCAGAACAACTGGGCTGTCATCCCAGGAGTTTACTTAGTTTCTGAAAGGTTACACCCAAACTCCAAAGCTTCAAGAAGAATAGAACCTGTGCCTATAAGACTATGATTGTTGCGATGAGTATAGTCTTGGGCTCCAAGTCCTAGAGGATTATCATACAGTAGTTCTTCCTCATTCAGACTTAGGTTCCTTAAAAACACCAAAGGAAGTGCTATTTGAAGTGGAAGAACTTAAACCCTTACACAGAAAAAATAAGAAACCGTGGCAGAATCAGCTGTACATCAACTTAGGAAAGCCCCTATATTTTTAGGTTTACTAAAATACAACAACAAAGAGAATTTGAAATAGAAAGATATTCATATTATTCTATTCATTTTACATGAATAATATGAGTAATGTACAGTTAATTTCCTTTAATCATTCCTTGCTCACTGGAAATCTAACTGGCTGTCCCTCCCTCTTACACTATTTCAGCAAGAGGTGTCTAATTTAGTTTTATTTTGTTACAGATAATATATTCAAGATAATATAAAGGAGTGCTCATCTTGGTGGGTCCCTTCCCAAAGGTACCTTCCTCTGTCTGTTAGAAGTACGCTCTACTTCAAATAACCAAAAATGCAGCGGCTCTAGGTTTTCATCAGGAATCATGGTCTTTCCACCTTCCAGCTCCTTCTATCCTCAGTCATGTGATTTTCTTCCTCGTGGTCGCAAGATGACTGCTGCATCTGCAGCGTCAGGACCACTCACAAGGCAGGAACGAGGAAGAGCAAAGGAGAATAGCAGTACCCTTTCCTTCCAGAGGCTTTGACATTTATTGGAGAATGAAAGTCTGTAGGGATATTCGCCTACGTCTCGTTGGTGTCACATCGCTCCCATGGTTGAAAGAGAATCTGGGAAGACTAGAGTTTTTAACTGATGATATTTCTGCCCTAAACAAATGAGTATTTTGTTAATTTGGAAGAAGGCGGAAATCCCGTAGGTAACCAGCTATATTTGCTACAACTCTCTTTCTGAATGTGTAACTCTGGGGCTATTGACTTCTACCTCCTGCTTCCCATTTCCTCAACTCTTCAGTACTTCTCTGTACTCATACACTCCCACAAACTTTGGCTCATAGGCCTTAGGTTACTTTTTTTTTTCTTTAAGTATTTGTTTATTTATTTATTTATGACTGTGTTGGGTCTTCGTTTCTGTGCGAGGGCTTTCTCTAGTTGTGGCGAGCGGGGGCCACTCTTCATCGCGGTGCGCGGGCCTCTCACTATCGCGGCCTCTCTTGTTGCGGAGCACAGGCTCCAGACGCACAGGCTCAGTAATTGTGGCTCACAGGCCCAGCTGCTCCGCGGCACGTGGGATCTTCCCAGACCAGGGCTCGAACCCGTGTCCCCTGCATTGGCAGGCAGATTCTCAACCACTACGCCACCAGGGAAGCCCCCTAGGTTACTTTTAATTATCTTCTTTTATCTTTCCAGTATTTCACTGCAAAAATCTCTATTCATTTCCTGCCAACTCTCTCTGCCTCCTTCTGTCCATGCCTATTGTTTTGCTCTTTTCTCTCCTTTTTTCTAAGTACCTCTAACAGGAGCTGCTCCTGATCCAAAATTTTTCTGTTAGTCAAAACACACCCAGAAATAATTTCATGTATATCCTCTTCTAAGTCTGTCATTAAACATCAGACATTAATCAGATATTTTTATATTTGTAAAATTTTGCATCTGTAAAATTTGTGTGAGCTTGCTGACAAGCAGGGTGGCACTCAAGTAAGTCTTTGGTTATTGATTGGGGGGCATGAGCTCAGGTTGCTCAAGGATATATCCGTGGGTCAGAAAGGCAGAGTCTTAGTCACAACCAGAAAGGTCTGAGTGTAGAGTCTCAGACCAGCAGGAGCAGGCAGGGTTGAGATGGCAAAATGTCTGCCTTTGCAGCATTTGTAGACATGCTGCAATACCTTGCTGATTTATTGATGACATTGTGGAAAGAAAGTATACCTATTCAATACTGAATCTACTTTGAGCACTTGCTGGGGGTAGAAAGGGGTGGTTGGCTGAGATGCTGAAGTGAGCAGCTGGACTCACATACAGAGAGGAAAACGTAAAGTCGGAAGGTAAGAACCTCACAGCCGCCGACAGCAGCTGGGGCGGTCTGGGAGAATTCCAAGCAACTTTCCTCCCAAGAAGCAAGTTCACACATCCCACCTGGACAGCTTGGGACCTGAGGATGTGACTGAGACAGACTTCTTTTTTGGGAGCAGCAGGCTGTTTTTTGGCAGCAAAACTGAAATCCAGTTTGAATCCAGATAATCTTTCTAATTGCAAAACTCTAACCAATGTACACTTTTATAAAATGCTGCATAAGGATTTTCCACACTACCTATATCTGCTCATGGTAAAGACTTTGACAATGGATCTGCTGCCCCTTTGGAAAGTGAGAAGATGTAATAACTGGACAAAAAGGAGGATAGTAGGGCTTCCCTGGTGGCGCAGTGGTTAGGAATCCGCCTGCCAATGCAGGGGACACGGGTTCATGCCCCGGTCCGGGAAGATCCCACATGCCGTGGAGCGGCTAGGCCCGTGAGCCACAACTACTGAGCCTGCGCGTCTGGAGCCTGTGCTCTGCAACGGGAGAGGCCGCGACAGTGAGAGGCCAGCGCACCGCGATGAAGAGTGGCTCCCACTCGCCACAACTGGAGAAAGCCCTTGCACAGAAACGAAGACCCAACACGCCAAAAATAAATAAATAAATAAATAAATTTATAAAAAAAAAAAAAAAAAAAAGGAGGATAGTAAAGAGGGAGAGAGGCTGAGAGAGCAGGCTACATCATTTTCAAATAAGACCAGTTGCCACGGAAGTAAAGGAGTTGTCCTTGGCAAATGGATGGACGGGGAGTGCCAACTGGAAAAACACTGGAGGGAAGGTGACATGATGCTGAGCTAAGACACTGGACACAGACACGCTGAGCCTTCAAGATCCAATAGCTCACGATAAGAATGCCTACTTGAAAAGATTTTATGTTATAGTCACCATGTACTCTGACAATTTAGACATAGTTATCACATTTGTTATATAGCAACAAGAGTGATTAGGTAATGCCAGCTTTTTGAGTTGCTCCTTAACACACATTATATTCTATCAAATCCTCTAAGACCTCGTTTAAAATGAAAGGCAAATAGATGCCTTCATCAGGTTTCAGTTATATTTAAATCAGGGCAGGGGGCTTTGCGTTGAGTTGTTGCCATTGGAACATAAGCACCAGATCTTTGAAAGACTGTGCTGGCAATTTGGATACTGAACTTGGTCCTTAACTTGATGGCAAATGGCATCCTTTTGTTCTCAAATTATGTTCTTACACCATGTATTACAAACCACTGAAAGAGAATAATACTTTTTAGATAATTATAATTATAAATGAAATATAATCAGTGTTTACCATAATTCTGAATTAATTAGAACACATTAAAATTGTAGCCATATAAAACAATATTTTCTTCTCCTATAGTTTTTGTTCAAAGATATTCAAGAAATAAAAGACATTTTACATACTCATGTCATTATCAGTTTCTAGACCATTTTTTGATGTATAAAAGTGAGAAAATCTAAAATCACATAATCTCCACTGCTGGCTTTGCCATTTGTAGGATATGCTAATCAAGTTCACCAGAAATTCCCAAGCCTTTTTTGCTAAAACCTATTCTTTGGGTCAAAATTCAATAAGGTTATCTTTTATGTAGAGGATTTTCACTGATACAATTGAGATTTTTCCAAAAATGGCTCCAGTATCCTTGGTTTTTACTCTTTGTTTTTTTCTGCATGGTATCTCCAGTGGGAAGATATCCATGTAAAGAGTCACTCAATTGTTGCAAATAAGTTGTCACGTCAGTTGAGATGGTCATTTCTTCATTTTCTAAAACTGTCTCTCCAAGAAAAGGAAAGTTATTTCAACATACTTTATCCCAACTAGAAATTGCTGTATACAAGCAAATAATTTCTCTCTGGCCACACCATGTTCTTATTAGATCAGTGTTTAGATGAACTCATTTTTGTGTTTGAGTACAACTGATACATATGGTAGGTGAAGGATAAATTTTCTGTTTTTTTAAATTGTCAAATAAAGAATTACTTTGGTTGTAAAAAAAGACTTGTTTCTCACGGCTTTCAAAAAAAATGTAACAGGGTTGCAAATTTAACTTACAGTACAACTGAAATATGTTCCTTTGTTTTTAATTATAAATATTGTAGGCTTCCCCTCCTGACCTCTAGTCATGGGGGAAACAATGACTAACTTTTAGCCCTATCTGGGTGAAATCTTAGTTCAAATGAATAAAGGAAACAATCCATTTAGATAATGCTCAGCTTTGGGGAAAAAGACAAAAGACAAAACAAAACAAAAAAAACAGCCTCCCAGGTCTCCTCTATGTTACGTGCCCCTGACCCCACTGCAAGATGGCTTCTGTGGACATGGGGGGACAGGCAAGGTTTTCATGACTCCTGGATAGCCAGGAAGAATATTGGGCACAGTGGTCTTTGGGACGATGGACCTAGTTCGCCTGGTTGGTTCTTGCCCAGCTGACACCTGTGGCTCAATTCTGTGGCTTCTGTACAATGTAGACCTCCTCCAAAGTCCATATATGGGCTGGTTTGGCATCATTTGCATGCTCCCCCTCCATTCTCCACACAAGTTTTAACTTTCTTCATATTCTTCTGGACCTCTTCTTCAATGTAGATGGTTGGGAACCATTAGAGCAGTTCCCGAGAGCTGTCCTTAGGTCTTCATGTGGTCAGAGCCCAGGCTCATGAAGGGACTTGTGGTCACTCTGTCATCTGGTCTCTCTTTGACTGACTCAACCTCATTCTGGTTCCTCAGGGGCTACAGACACTTCTGAGTCACTGGCCAGGTGACTTGCCCTGTAACCTGCTCTACAGAGTACCGCACCTCCACTATAGCAACCCCCCAACGGGGATGCTCTCCACCTCAGGCTCAAGGACTGTAGGACACTATAGATACACCTATGGGAACCAAGGCCACTGGGGGAAACCACAACCTCCTCCCGACTTCCTGCACGGCCAAGTGATGTGGGTTCTCCCCAGGATGGTGCAGAGCAGCCTGTGAGGTTATTCCTCCCAGAGTCCCAAGTGGAGTGTTGGGGCAAGAACATCTCTGCCTTCTCTACTTGTGTGTTTTCCTCACTCATCTGGGCTGGGGAGTGGGGCGGGTGGCGGGGTGGGGAGGGAGTGTGAATACATCATCCTAGTACTTTGCTTTCTTAGTCCTCCTACTCCATTCAGCTTCCCTCTTCCACCATCCCCTGGGAAGAAAAATGGATGGGTTGTCTTTGATTTTGTGATGCATCTTCTTCCATGTGGCAGCAGGTCGTGGAGTTCTGCTGTGACAGGCGGCCCAGGTTTCTTCTCTAGCCCACAGGAGAACTGCATAAGCTGGCTCCTCCAGGCTGGGGCTGCCGTATGTTAAAGAGGACAGAGACCATTTGAAAACTCCTCTCTCAGAGGGAAACAGTCTGACTTGGAAGTCTTTTTAAAGTTTTTTCCTGCATAATCTTATTTCTTATGCCAGAATTGGAATAAGACAAAATAATGTGGGGGTTTTTTGCATTTCTTCTTACTATAAATCCTAGTCTCCAAGACTATGCACCCCCATCACTTTCAATTAGATGAGTACTCAGGTAAACTGGTGAAGGACACCCTCTCAGAGAGGCAAAAGAAAGAAGCACTTTACTCATTTTCATCATTCTCCCTGTTGCAAAATAAACGTGCTGCCACGGGAATTCACCTCACTTCTACATGGAGATGGATGCTGTGCCACCTAACAATTCCTTAACAAAAATCACAGAAGAAGCAAAGATTTGTTTTTTACCTCCCAGTGGGGTTTTTGTTACTATATGAAGAAGACAGAGACTTCTTCATTTTTGCAGACACATTTCTTGCACCAAGTGCATGATAGTGTATTATACAAATAGCTATTCCTTTCTGTATATAGGGAGCAAAGCTTGACATTTTACCAAGCATAGCAGGGGTTACTATCAGTACAAATTGATCCACACCCCTGAAGTGTTGGCTTATGGCTCAAAAAGAAATCTTAGATGAGACTGAACACATCGATTCCTCTCATAGTTAACTGAAGCAGTACACAAAAGGAGGATTCATCTATGCTCTCTCCCTTACATACTGCAAAAATACCAACAGCTGACTGCAGCCATTACTATCACGTGGCTTGTCAAACTAATACCTCCTTTCAGAGGGATAGGTTCCGCATTCTCTATAACTTACTCCCAGATATCCTGGCTTTTTGCATAAATTTTGAAACAAATCTCATCATTACACAAAGGAACATGTTGAAGCTTCTTTGGTCCATTCCCTCTCAATACAATTTTTAAAAAACATTTCCAATGCATAGAAATTTACCCATTACAGGAGCCTCTTTTCCTTGGCTTATGAATTTGCTACTTACTAGGATGTTTGAATCCAGAGCTTCCCAAGTCACATAAACTCACATGTCCTCAAGATTTTGCTATGATCAAATCATTCCCTTGTACATGCATGATAACCAGGTGTCCCTCCTTACATTAAAAAAATTTTATGGTCAGACAGTTTCAGCTTGAAATAACAGGGTACACAGAACACATTGCAACTGTTGAGTCCCATCCCTCTCTATGTCCAAGAAAAGCTGAATGAAACTTTTGGTTCTGGTTCTGTTTGCGTCTACGTAACGTGACACAAAAAATTAACAAAGATATGGAATTTTGCTATGGAATAAACTGCAATCAACATATTAACTAATGGTTAACTATTCAAGCAAATCCATCTTTGCCGCCAGCATGTCATTATCTACACATACATCAAGAAATAACCCACAATGTGGCAAGAGAGATGAAGCCACAACAGAATGGCTTTATATAAGCAAGTCAACTCACCACTACACCTATTATTACTGGCATTTGCTTTTATATTTTAATTAATAGCAGGGAGTTGTGCCCGACTCAGTTACATACATTGGTGAATTGGGCACGGGCAAGATGTGGGGCTAGTGAATTCCACTGTGACAGCTAAATCTGTGTTCTTGATGGCGAAATCAGGCACGTCTCCCTCTTCCAGAAAGGGAAGAGCTCCAGTAAATAACCTCTGGTGTAGAAGATTGAAATGTACCACGCAACATCAAGATAGGGTGGGCAAAACACCTAAGCCACCCCTCTGGCCCGACCCCTGGACACACCCCTACCCTCACTCCATATAAGGAAAAAGCTCATCCCCCCTCAGGGAGCAAGCAAGCAAGGGAACGTGTTGTTTGTTGTCACTCCCTCCTGCTGCAGCAGGGGCCCCAATAAAGCCTTACCTGGGGAAAAAAGAAAAAAAAGATACAGTGTAAGTTCTATGAGCATTGTCCCAGGTGATATTTGGAAATATTTCATAAAACAAGACCTATGAGTATCTGGTTACCATATTAAAGTTTATCTCTATATATCTGTTCAACACTTCTTTATAGGTGAGGTCCAGCTTTTCATGGAAAAAGTGGAGGGAGAAGTTGGGACCCAGCTCATGTCTCATACTTTATACCCTAGCATCAAAGCATAAGTGTTCAGTTAACGGAACCTACACTCGGCATTTCAGCGAACATCTGGTGTGACTCCAAATGCTCCTGGAGACCTGAGCTCTCATCTTCAGCAGTCTAGCAAAGCCTTTCCTACATGTACAGTATTCTCCCTGAGGTGAGTTCTGGCCAGCACGGTTTTCTTAATCTTATTATGTCTCCAGAAATATTTTGGTGCCCCTTTGCATTGGTGCCTCTGTCAGATGTCTCATTAACCTTCTCCTTAATCTAGCTTGGAAAATATCTAGACCCCAGAAAAGTTTTCTCCTCTATCTGGGTGGTCACATGTTAACAGAGTTTACTGAGAGAAAAAATGTAGCGAACAACCCTACAGAAGGCTAAAACCTTTGTAACTGATATTCCATGGACAGCATGGGGGATGTGAGGCTCATGCAATCACAGAATCACGGAATCATAGGTAAGAAATGGAAATAGAGGGCCTTATTCTTTCTTTTTTTGTAATATAATTAGATGTCTTTGTAACCTGATCATGATTCACAGAGACTGAGCAAAATGTTAATGACTTATAATCACTTCTATTGGCAAATGAGATTCTTGGGACCCATTTTTCCTCCTAAGAAATAAAACTCCAGTCATGTAGGATGAGGGCTGAGATGGCTTAGGTTAGAGTTAGATCTTGAGAGCAAGACTACAGGAAAGGGCTTCCCTGGTGGCGCAGTGGTTGAGTCTGCCTGCCAGTGCAGGGGACACGGGTTCGAGCCCTGGTCTGGGAAGATCCCACATGCCACGGAGCAACTGGGCCCGTGAGCCACAATTGCTGAGCCTGTGTGTCTGGAGCCTGTGCTCCGCAACAAGAGAGGCCGCGATAGTGAGGGGCCCGCACACCGCGATGAAGAGTGGCCCCCGCTTGCCACAACTAGAGAAAGCCCTCGCACAGAAACGAAGACCCAACACAGCCATAAAAAAAAAAAAAAAAAAAAAGACTACAGGAAACTAGAGTGGGGCTCCTTCTAATTTGCCATTTTCCAGCATAGACCTGAGAGGTTCAAGTAGACAATAATAGTAAAAGAATTAAGTTCTTACATGTCCAAGGCACTATGCTAAGGAATGTACATGCATACTCGTGACATTTTATAGATGAGGAAAGTGTGGGTCAGAAATTTTCACGTTTAAGATTGCCCAGCTGGAACTTCCCTGGTGGCACAGTGGTTAAGAATCTGCCTGCCAATGCAGGGGACATGGGTTTGATCCCTGGTCTGGGAAGATTCCACATGCCGTGGAGCAACTAAGCCCATGCGTCACAACTACTGAGCCTGCGCTCTAGAGCCCGTGAGCCACAACTACTGAGACCGCGTGCCACAACTACTGAAGCCTGTGTGCCTAGAGCCCGTGCCCCACAACAAAGACAAGCCACTGTGATGAGAAGCCTGCGCACCGCAATGAAGAGTAGCCCCCGCTTGCCGCAACTAGAGAAAGCCCACATGCAGCAACGAAGACCCAACGAGGAAGACCCAACACAGCCCTAAATAAATAAATAAATTTATTAAAAAAGGAAAAAAGATTGCCCAGGGCTTCCCTGGTGGCGCAGTGGTTAAGAATCTGCCTGCCAATGCAGGGGACACGGGTTTGAGCCCTGGTCTGGGAAGATCCCACATACCGCAGAACAACTAAGCCCATGCACCAGAACTACTGAGCTTGCGCTCCAGAGCCCGTGAGCCACAAATACTGAAGCCCACACGCCTAGAGCCCATGCTCCACATCAAAGAGAAGCCACCACAATGAGAAGCCTGCGCACCGCAACGAAGAGTAGCCCCGGCTCGCCGCAACTAGAGGAGGCCCACGTACAGCAACGATGACCCAATGCAGCCAAAAATAAAATGAATAAAATAAATAAATTAAAAAAAAAAAAAGATTACCCAGCTGGCAAGACGCAGAGCTGGGATTCACACCCAAGAAAATTACTTAATCTCAGCCTCATTAGTAAATTGGGACAAATATCCTACCTTGCAGAGTGACTGTGTAACAAATAAGTAAATCTATGGCAGGTACCTTACGTCTGGTACTAGGTATTGAGACATACATAGAATCTATTAACTTTTGCTTCCCCTAAATGTCTTCTCCACAGATTGAGTTACAGCTTCTGTCCATTTCATTTCTTTTCCAAACTATGGACTAAAACTCATTTAATATTCTCTCTCCATTCTGTTTTATTCTCCTTTTAAACTATTTGACTGTGTACTGTTCACTGTCCTGGACCTCTTCCTATCACATCGTTTTTAAAACAAGATAAAGGAGATGTGTATTTTTTCCTGCACTCTTTTCCTTCAGTATTTTTTCCCAAAAAGTAAAAAAAAATCATTTAAAAAATTCACTTAAGAAAGTCATGTTGCAACATATTTGCCTACCATATACCTCATCAGTTATGTGATTTTCGTGTCATGTCTAAACGAAATGCCATCCTTGAATTGAAACATACATATTTTAGAATTGGTAAATTCTTTAGCAGTTAGGCTTATATTTTAACATACCTAGTACTTAAGGAGATATATTTTCATCCAGAAAGTATTTATGCAATAGAGTATTACCAACACATAAATATCTCTGGAAGCACAACAGGCACCCAAAAAATCTCAAACAGTAGACACCCAGACACTTGAGGAAGACTTGCTATTTGTCATAGATAAACTTCTTTCCTGAATCAAGACATGGTTGATTTACGTTTAAACAAAACTTTCACGCTTGTCCATCAAAAGCTAACACCATAATTTCAGGAACTCTTATTTGGAAAACTACCAGTGTCTCTAAAGGGTCTAAGCACTTCTCAGGCTTTAGCTATTAAGGTCTCCAGCCATCCAGGTAGGCCTGTTCTGTGTGTGTCTCAAGCCCTTCTTCCTGGCGAGGCCAACAGCAGACCCAGGCTTGTTGAGAGTTAGGATTTAAAGAGCATACACACATACAAAGGATAATTTTAATCTGATACAGAATCAGATCTCATGTTACCCTTCTGTTTGTATGCCCTTTAATCTCTCTAAACTTCCTGATGGCTCAATCTCTATGCAATGCTGGCCTGAAATCAGGACTCAGTGGACTTGTGGGGGAGGGGAATTTTGCCCTTTTTCTCCTTTCATTGCTTTTGGCTGGCAACTAAAATGACATAAGGCAGATTAACAGGAGAAAATTAAATTTATTACATATGTACAGGGAAACCACATAAGCATGAAGAATTTCAAAGACAGCAAAGCTAAGGTATATGTATATATATATATATATATATATACACACACACATACCATTCTGAACTCTGGAGGAGGAGGCTGGGGTTTGAGACTTTGAAGGGAAGTAAAGCAATTCACAGGAAGATGAAAAGGATTAATGTTTTGTAAATAAATGTTTGCTGAGCCATCTGAAGACAATGGGACACAGAGAGGACTTTGATCAAACAGGGCTTGCTAAGTTCTTCCCTGTCTACCACACCTAGTTCATACTTTCCTCCAGTTGTCTATGGTGATAGTTACCTCCTGGAACAGGCCTTCTATTTTAAATTCTTTTAGGCAGTAAAGGGGAATTTCAAAGGTTCTTCCTGAGTATTCTGGGCCTTGCTTGTTTTCAGCTCAAAATAATCCACATGCCTGAGTGGCACATCTTGCAGTGGCCTCCCCTGAACCCCATCAAACTCATTCATTCAACAAATGATTTAATCTCATAGTTTTAGGCTAGTAGGCCCTCACTCATTGTAAGTACAATTTCAAACTCAAATAGTGGATGAAACCAAATTCAGCCATTCCCCACTGTATTGTTCTTTTGGAAAAGGAAACTAGTAAGTAATAACAAGGGCCTGGGTGGTTGGGGGCAGTTGGGGTGTCAGGAAATTGCTCAGGACTAGGCAAGGTGGGTGCCTGTAGACAGATTTGCCTACCCCATGGGAAGAAACCCCTTCCTATAGGGAGAAGGTTGTTCTGACCAACTTAGGGCAGATAACCATTCAGACAGCCAACATCTATTGACTGTATCTTAGGTCCAAGGCCTTGTCCTGGACATTGTAGGACATGCAAAGATACAGACTGAGTCCCTGCCTTCTAAGATGTGCCAATCAATTTATTTCAAGATAAGAGGCTTGCACTAAATGGTTCTAACAAGTGCCATGGAAGGGACAGAGAGGAGTGGTGGGAGCTTCCTGGAGGCATCTGAACTGAGCCTGGAGAGACAAGGAGGACTTGGGCAGCTGGAGATGGAGAATGAGAACGTGCAAAGATAGTAAGAACAGAGCAGGAGGGAAGTGTGTTCTGCAAGCGCCACAGGGGCACTGGGGAGTAAGAGGTTGTCAGCGAGGTCAGCATGAAGCACATGGCTGGGTCCTCTCCATCAAGCAGTGAAGGAACCCCCCAGTTCCTTGAGACTCAGTGTCTCCATCTACACAGTGCAAGGAATAAACAACACTAGAGGTGGGCAAATAGAGTGATGCATTGTTATTTTCCCCCAGATTCCTCCAAAAATGAGTTGTCAATTATAATTCAACAGGGAAAATATGTCAGTTTTACTATTGAGCAGGGGGCCGACCCACACCCAAGAAAATATGTCTTCAATTCATTACAGAAGATTTAATTCCCTCGCAGGTGATCAACTAACTCTTTTGATGTTGGAGCAGTTAAGAAAACTGAATTCTGAGTCCTTTGTTTGTTGTTGTTTGCTTTTTAGCTTATAAAAATTTTGTCTAAAGGTAAGAAACATCTGTTTGGTGAATCTGGGAAAAACAGGCTTTTCTTTCTTTCTTTTAAAAATTGAAAAAAAAATTTTTTTTATTCTTAAGATCATTTTATTCTTTGGACCCATAGGATCTATTGGAAACAGCAATTTTAACATATTTCCATTTGCTATGTAAGGTTTGTTTCCTTGTTGGTTTTTTTCTATCCTCAAACAAGCTCCCTCAAGTTTGAACAGGGACTGGACTGGTTTGGGATCTCCTGAATGTGATCTGGAGGATCAGAGTATGATCTTTGAGATCTCATCTGTCTCAATTGGGGAAGAGATCTTCTTGCTCTCTTAAGTTGATGTCCTGGAAGGGGACAGCTAGGACCATTTGCATTTGGGAGACAGGAGCTCCTTTTGACCAAGTTTGATTTCACCCACATTTTAAGGAAATTTAGGCAAGTTTTTCTCTTGATCATTAGCCGTTGTGGACCAGAATCCCTGTTTCAACGTGCATTTTTTTTTTTTCTTTTAAATGGCAGAATGTTATTTGTTGAGGGTAAATAGTTACCTCTCTGTTCCATGTAATCTTCATAGGGGAGATGTGTTGGAGATTGGTTTTAAAGAAGGGTGATTTGGACAGACCTGGAGGAATCAGACACCCTGACTTCAAACTATACTACAAAGCTACAGTCATCAAAACAGTATGGTACTGGCACAAAAAACAGAAATATAGATCAATGGAACAGGAAAGAAAGCCCAGAAATAAACTCACAAACCTATGGCCAATTAATCTACAACAAAGGAGGCAAGAATATACAATGGAGAAAAAACAGTCTCTTCAATAAGTGGTGCTGGGAAAATTGGACAGCTACATGTAAAAGAATGAAACTAGAACATTTTCTAACACCATACACAAAAATAAACTCAAAATGGATCAAGACCTAAATGTAAGGCTGGACACTATAAAACTCTTAGAGGAAAATGTAGACAGAACACTCTTTGACATAAATTGGAGCAATATATTTTTAGATTCACCTCCTAGAGTAATGAAATAAAAACAAAAATACACAAGTGGGAGCTAATTAAACTTAAAGGCTTCTGCACAGCAAAGGAAACCATAAACAAAACGAAAAGACAACCCACAGAATGGGAGAAAATATTTGCAAATGAAGGAATCGACAAGGATTAATCTCCAAAATATATAAACAGCTCATGCAGCTCTATGTAAAAAAAACAAACAACTCAATCAAAAAATGGGCAGGAGATCTAAACAGACATTTCTCCAAAGAAGACATATGGATGGCCAAAAAGCACATGAAAAGATGCTCAATATCACTAATTATGAGAGAAATGTAAATCAAAACTACAATGAGGTATCACCTCACACCAGTCAGAATGGCCATCATCAACGAGTCTATGAACAATAAATGCTGGAGACGGTGTGAAGAAACGGGAACCCTCCTACACTGTTGGTGGGAATGTAAATTGGTACAACCACTATGCAGAACAGTATGGTGGTTCCTTAAAAAACTAAAAATAGAGCTACCATATGACCCAGCAATCCCACTCCTGGGCATATATCTGGAGAAAACAATAATCTGAAAAGATACATGCACCCCAATGTTCACTGCAGCACTATTTACAATAGCCAGGACATGAAAGCAACCTAAATGTCCATTGAGAGAGGAATGGATAAAGAAGATGTGGTACATATATACAATGGAATATTACTCAGCCATAAAGAATAGTGAAATAATGCCATTTGCAGCAACACAGATGGACCTAGAGATTATCATACTAAGTGAAGTCAGTCAGACAGAGAAAGACAAATATCATGTTATCACTCATATGTGGAATCTAATTTAAAAAAAGATACAAATGAACTTATTATTATCTCACATAATAAGAAGTCTCCTAATAATGGTTCCAGGGTTGGTGTAGCTCAGTGAGGTCATCAGGGCCCCAAGCTCTTTCTTTCTATCCTACTTTCTCAGCATGTTAGTACTCATGGCAACGGCTGACACTGTTTCCCTATAACACATCCTCTCACCACCATGCTCAAAGAATGGCACCAGACAGCTCTCCTGGTGCCCCTTGTTTTCCAGAAAAAAAAAATCTTTCCTAGAAACTCATCACCCTGGAAGAGTCTACTTATATGTTTTCCACCAGAACCATGTTACTGATTGCCTCTAGCTACAAGGAGACAGGAAGGTATTTGAGAAAGTGCAATGGGATAACATGGCTAGAGTGTAAAATTGAAATGACTGTGGCAATGCCCCCTAAGGCTAGGCACATTGCTACCTGAAGATAACTGGGGCTCTGTTGTAAATGAAGAAGTAGGGGATGGCTGTCATGGGACAACCATTGTGTCTGCCCTGGCCCTGAAGGGATTCTGACACAGGCATCCATGAACCACATTTTAAACCAGTGGTTGTCAAACATCATCTGGTTATATCAGAATCATCCAAGGAACTTAAGAAAGTGCCAGAGGTGCACCCCTATGTTCACTACAGCATTATTTACAATAGCCAAAGTATGGAAGCAACCTAAGTGCCCATCAATAGATGAATGGATAAAGAAGATGAGGTATATATATGCACAATGGAATACTACTCAGCCAAAAAAAAAAAAAAAAAAAGAAATCTTGCTGTTTGTGACAACATGGATAGACCTAGATGGTATTATGCCAAGTGAAATACGTCAGGCAGAGAAAGACAAATACTGTATGATTTCACTTATCTGTGGAATCTGAAGAAACAAAACAGACAAACCTAACTAAATAGGAACAGAGTCATAGATATAGAGAATGAACAGGTGGTTGCCAGAGGAGGAGGAGGTGGGGGGGATGAGAGAAATAGGTGAGGGAGATTAAGAGGTAACAAACTTTCAGTTACAAAAAAAAATGAGTCAAGGGTATGAAATGTATAGTGTGGGGAATAGAGTCAATAATTATGTAGTATATTTGCATGGTGACAAATGGTAACTAGACTTATCCTGGTGATCATTTTGAAATATAGAGAAATACTGAATCACTATGTTGTGTACCAGGAACTAAGAGAGTGTTGTAGGTCAATAATAGTTCAAAAACATATCAACTCATAGAAAAAGAGATCAGATTTCTGATTACCAGAGGTAGCAGGTGTGGGGGAGGGGTATTTGGAGGAAGGCAGTCAAAAGGTACAAACCTCCAGTTGTAAGATAAATAGGTACTGGGGATGTAATGTACAACATGATAAAGGTAACAATGCTGTATGTTGTAAATGAAAGAGAGTAAATCCTAAGAGTTTTCACACAAGGAAAACATTTTTTTTCTATTTATTTAATGCTGTATCTATAAGAGATGACAGATGTTCATTAAACTTATCGTGGTCATCATTTCATGATGTGCGTAAGTCAAATTATTATACTGTATACCTTAAATGTATACAGTTCTGTACATCAATTACATCTCAATAAAACTGGAAGAAAAATAAACAGTAAATAAATAAATAAGCCCTGTGATTAGAACTAAGTTAGAAAAAAAAAGTGCCAGAGGCCTGGACCGCACTGATTCAGGCCTGAGCATCAGGATATTTTAAAAGCTCACTAGGTGATTCTGGTGAGCACGAGGATTGAGAACTCATTGGACCAATAACTTAGTTTCTGTGAACACCAGTTAGCAGCCTATGGAGATGGTATTAGGATACTAACAGCATTTGCCACATAGGCTAGGTGTTCGGAGTAAAAGGTACATAAAGTTGCAGCTCAAGTCAGCACATAATGATGCAAAATAAGTTTTGATCTCAGTCTACC
Organism: Eubalaena glacialis; assembly: GCF_028564815.1. NCBI lineage: Eukaryota > Metazoa > Chordata > Mammalia > Artiodactyla > Balaenidae > Eubalaena > Eubalaena glacialis. Next base: position 66,717,750 of record NC_083723.1, read on the forward strand.
CTCCCCTTCTGACAGACTCATTTTAGAGGCAGATTCTAGTTTTCTCCAAAGAAACAGTGCTTTTCAAAATAGTGAAGAGTAAACTTGTTGATTTTGGCTACTGTACTAGCTCTCTATTGTTGCAGTAACAAACTACCACAAATTTAGCAGCTTAAAACAACACCAATCTGCAATCTCACAGTTCTGTAGGTCAGATGTCCAGGCAGACTAGGGTGGGCTCCATGCACAGAGTCCCCTGAGGCCCCATTTTCTTGCTGGATGTCAGCTGGGGTTCTCTCTGCTGCTAGAGGACATGCAAATTTCTTTGCACGTGGTCCCCTTTACCTTCAAAGCAGCAACGGGGTGTCAAGTTCATCCATGCTTCAGCTCTCTCTGACTTCCTTTTCTGCTCCGGTTGGAGAAAGCTCTCCATTTCTAAAGGCTCTTGTGATTACACTGGACCCATGTGGATAATGCAGGATAATCTTATTTTAAGAAAGTAAACTATGCTTTATCACAACAGAGTCATGGAAGTGATATTTCATCATATTCACAGGTTCTGGGGATTAGGATGGGGTATCTTTGGGGAAAGGAGACTATTTTAGAAATTCTGCCTACTGTAGCTGCTCATCCACTTTCCTGCTTAGCACCCTTTTACCCCATTGGCTCTTACCCATTCTTCAATTGTGTTATCAGCTGGTATTTAGCAATCCCCAGGTAAGTGTTCATGCAATCCCCAGGTAAGTGTCATGGACATGGAGGACAGTAGCCTGGCCTGACTTCGAGGTATCAGAGGTATCAGGCAGTCAAGCCTGGGAACTCCAATCAGACACAAAGTGATAAACAAAAGGAGACAGTTCACTCCAAGGGCAAGGTGAGTGACACTGACAGGTAAGCACCACTGGGGTTCAGATGTAGTTACGAATGAAGACAATGTCAGAGCCAATGGCCCTGGGAGATCTCCATGACAATTCTAATCACACGGCACAGGCAGGCCCCAACTTTCCTGCCTCCTAAACTCAATTTGACTTTTCTCGGAAGCCCAAATTGGTCCAGAAAGGTATTCTTTGGAGCAAAACATAACTGGTAGTTGTCCAGAGTAACTTAAGGAGTTGTCAGGCAAGTACTGTTTTAGCTTTACTTTCAATCTTTCAATTGAGAAACTTTTCCAGTATTGAAAAATCAAAGCACAAAGAGAAAGAGGGAAAGTCTAGATACTCTTGAAAAGCCAAAAGAAAACAAAACAAAAAAAATAAAGGCCTGAAGACAGAAGCCATAGGCGAGCTTTCATGGCCAGATTTTTACCGTGATTCTGTAGTGGACACTGTGGGGTGTGGTCCGGTCTCCCCTTCATGTTTGAGGCACCTATTTCCAGCTGCTGGGAGTGCTGGCAGCTGATGGCTCTCAGCCAAGTTCCAAGAATTACCCTCAGCTGAAGAGAGGTACCTTGTCCAAGATCATGCCTTCTCCCTGGGCAGTCCTTATCCAGTGACCTGCTAAATACAGGTGTCCCAGCTATCTGAAAGCAGAGTGTTCCTACAAAAGCTTTCATAAGCTGAAATGGCATAAAGCAAAGAGGCAATTATCTTAGGACACATCTTGCTAACAGATGTACAAAATAAACTGAAATAGAGCACAGATGCTCACCGACACAGTTCAAAATTCTGGTGGCTTGATGCTGAGTGACGTTCCCTGGGGAAGGAGCTTGGTGGTGTCACTCTCCCTGCTCTGTTCAGGGTGTGTGCTGCCACTGTAATGGCTCCATCGCTGCAAAACCAATGCGGAACGCTATGTTCACTTTTCACCTTTTTTGTAAAAGTGAAAATCCTCTTTGGATTTCTTTGTGTTAGCAAAAACAGGTACTAATATAGGTGTTTCATAAAAGTGAAGTGGAGGAAAGCAACTTTTGAAAAGTGGGGGGTACCTGTATTGGTGCATAACTGCCAGGCAGTCTTGCCCCAAGAAGGGCAAGACTGAAGGGCCATCCCAGTTCCAGAGTTTCCCTGAGGGGCTGGCTCAGGCCTTTGTTAGCTCTGCTTTACAGTTCAACACCTCCCTCTGCACAGACCTGCTCCCTCGACTTCTCCGTAGGTATGAATCCCAAGGGCCCTTCCCATCCACCTTCCTGCATGCTCCTCTCAGGCCAGCAACAGGTCCTAACAAGTCCCATTAACCCTGACGATAGATTGTTCACCAGAGGTCTCCAAAGTGGATGTGTCTGTGTGTGTATGTGGTGTACAGGCACACGTGTGTGTTGCGTTTAATTCAAGGAAGAATGGGAAAATGATCTAGCAGTTTAAAACACGAGTGGAAAATAAATTTATTGAATTTTAAAATTGCATCATGAGCTTCAATTTTTCTTTTTAAAGTCTCAATTTCATCTGCCAAAAAGGGTTCTGAAAGCTAACAATGAAAAGGTGAAAAATTCAGTGGTACAGACATTGTGAATATATTTTGATTTTGTATGTTAAAGCCACATGCCTGATGTGATTTCAGCTTGAGAGCAGAGTAGATTGAAATTATTCACCAACTCATCCATTCACCACCCTGGTCTTGATCTTAGAGTGGGGAGATGAATTGAGAGCAAAAAATAAAATTACTAGTTGGAATTATATGAGCATTATATTAAATGACTTCTAGAAGACAATCTTACATGAAGAGATGTAAGAATAAAAACAGAGTATTGGGGAAAACTGAACTACATATTTAGTTGAAAATTAGAAAGATGACATTGTGGATTCAGAGAGAGCAAGAATTATGTCTCATTCATCTTTTTATTTCCCACAGATGTTTGCAGAGAGTAGGTCATCCATAAATATTTGTTCAACTAAAAGTATCTCAGACTGTGACTTCATTACTTAAACCTTATAATTATAACGTATCTGTGTGCTGTGGTCACAGTCCAAGGGGTTTGGGCTGGATTTACCACTGACCACTCCTCTAGCCCTAATGCAGGTCACCCTGTTATGCCAGTTTTTCTTACATTTTAGTGTGTCTTGGCTCTAGAAGCCGGATTGTTTATTGTCAGATTGTTTCTGTCATTCTTTCTCACATGAAAAAGGATGTGGACTGATGGGCTTAGAATTAGGGTATTAGGAGATTTGATGTCTACATTACCACACCTTAGTCTCCTGGGTGTGATTCTGACTTATATTAATGCCAAGAAAATAAATCAAATGTTTGTTGACCTTGTGTGTACAGAATAGCTTGGGTTGAACCAATAGCTTGGGAAGAATTACCTGTGGAGAGGAGAAAGAAGAAGTAACCATGACAGCTCCTAATTTTTAACATGATATGCCATGGGGTGACGTTAACTTTTAATGCTTAGGTGTAAAAAGTACAGCAACTTTTAGAGAGAAAACCATCCTACCATCCTATCACATAAAGTGGAGTCTGGAGAAAAAGCGTCAAAGTAAACCAATCTACTTTCTTTAATTTCATAAAAAAAAAATAATCTCACTGATGATAGTAACCGTGCTTTTGGGTTAAGTCTCTGCCTCACATTTTAACACCTTCTATTTCCCTTGCTTCACTTATTTGAATTTCAGTAATGGCAAGAAGTTTGGGTAACTCTACATCAAAAGTTTTAGATGCAAAAAGTTAAAAAGACAACCCTTTAAAGGAGATTCTGTTAAGTGAGTTTGAAATAATCTATGCAGTGATCTAAAGTTATTAAAGAGCAAATTTAGAAAATATTCTTTGTTTAGGATTTGTAAGGAGTACTAATTAGTAAAAGGCTAAATTACTACTTAATACAAAGATTCTATATTAAAGCACTAATTTACATTATTATGAGGTAATCAATTAGCCCTAAATGAGGTCATTTGTGATCTTAAAATTTATGAGCACCAAGCAGTTTTTCATTTTTTCCACCCTCCTAAGTCAGTATATTATAAAGGAGACAGGATCTTGGTGTGTTTTGAAACTTCAGACTCAGGTTAAATTTCACCACTAAGTTCTCCTTCACTTGACCTCTGAACACCAGTTTTCCATTTAGTAAATCTGTTTGAGGATTTAGTAGCCTAAGAGAGTGTAAGGACAATAAAACATGAAAAGAAGGTCTAACTTGGTAAAATTATGAGAGTTTCAGGTGGAAAATAACACCAAATATCATTATTACTTAAGGATCGTAGAAAATAGCAGGGCATATGTCTAATTTAGGATCACTAAGAAGACACAGGTGATTCACTTATTACTTCCCAACTCTTTTCTTCTGCTTCCACTTGAGGATGAATATTTGAAAGTGGCTAATTTTAAAAAGGAACACGGGGGACTCCCCTGGTGGTCCAGTGGTAAAGAATCTGCCTTACAATGCAGGGGAAGTGGGTTCGATCCCTGGTCAGGGAACTAAGATCCCACATGCCGTGGGGCAACTAAGCCCACGTGCCACAACTACTGAGCTCGTGAGCCTCAACTAGAGCCCGCGAGCCGCAAACTACAGAGCCCAGGTGCTCTGGAACCCGTGAGCCACAACTACAGAGCCCACGCGCCCTGGAGCCTGCAAGCCACTAGAGAGAAAACCCGCCACCACAACTAGAGAGAAGCCCGTGCACCACAACGAAGAGCCCACGTGCTGCAGCAAAAGATCCCGCGTGCCACAACTAAGACCTGACACGGCCAAAAATAAATAAAATAAATAAATTAAAAAAAAAAAATCTTCTAAAAAAAATTTTAAAAAAGGAACACGATATAAATGAAGTTATAAAGTAACTTCTGTTAAGTTTCAAAGCTCATTAGTATATAGTGAAGTGAGCCCAGCTGAAATAGGATCCTAAGACATGTTGGAAACCCTTAATGCAGTGAGATGAAACATGAACAGAATTCAGCCTGGTGTAGCCTCACCTGGCTTTGGCCGTTGCTGCTCCAAATGTGATTTATTTAAGAACAAACAATACAGGCTTCATGAAATACACTGAAGTCAGATTACTGGGTATTTCCATATTGGGGCCACAAATCCAGACCAAACTCCTCTGGGTGAAGATGGCATTTCCTCTGAAGAAAGTGAATGTTTCCACTGTCAGTTTCCCAGGGGAGGGGTCAGTTCTCCAGCAGGAAGTGAAGTGTGAGAGCTTTAGACTGGGGTGAAGGGAGAGCTTCCTCATTTTTCACAGGGTAGATGTCAATTTGGCTGACACTCTAAAGATGTGGTAGTATCTGGAATGTTCTAATGGGGGTGTTCAGCTACCCCTGGTGCCTTGGAAAGAGGTGGCAAGGAAAAGACAGCTTGGTGAAGGACAAGAGGGTCCCACTGGATCTGGGCAGCTCTCATAAATTATTCTCTGGACCTTTTCTTCTGTTATTCTGGAACATTCGGGAATGTCTGGTCTCTGCTTTGCTGTGGTAATAAGGGAGAGGACAAGTTCCTTCTTCAGGGCCAAACACGATGGTAGGAGGAAGTCACAGCCCAAGATGACAGTGCCCAAAGAAGCAGGCAATGGCCAACCAGAGGAGAATCCTCTGCCTCACTGTTTCAAATAAAGTAGAAAAATACTTGCGATTCTGTTCCTAAGATCTACCTCTGCCACAATGAGTGCCACTCAAAACCTCACAAACCACTTTTGCCAGACAAGAGGCTATCAATTTGGGGTTAAAAATAATACGGCAGATTCTCACTGGTTTTCAAGTATTTAAAAAAATGCACCCGTATTTTTTGGAGGCAGGTTCTAGAAGAAAACATTTCCATAGAAAAGAGAAAATTCTAGGATTTTGATGAGTCCTTTCTGTTAATTTTAGGAAATTTTCTCTTCCTTCTCCTTTCTGTTAATTCTAGGAAAGTTTCTTCAGCTGGTGAGAGGGAACTGAAATTCACAAAAGGTATGTGATTTTTTAAAAAAGTCTTTAAAACACACCTGCCAATAGAAAATGGGGGCAATAAAATGTCTAGAGAAACAAAAGAATTGCTGCCAATGGGAAGAAGAGGAAAAAAGAAAAGACATGGAATGAGAGAAGAAAAGAATAGGGGAAGGTTCAAAGAGCCAGCAGTTCACAGGCAAGGAGAGGGAAAATTCAACCAGGCAAGTAGGTTTGTAAAAATTTTTATAAACAATTAATCATTTCTATGCCTAATTTTTCTAAGCATATACTTTCACCTCATCAAATAAAATTATTATGTAAATCTAAATAGCATGAAAAAGCAAGTTTCAACATTTTAAAGAAAAAATCCAACTATTAAAATAATCATACCTTTCTCTTCCTGTCTCTCACACACATGCACACATACACCCCACTGAACAGTACAGATACAAGGAAGACAGCCTTGCATAAAACTAAAGAAAAAGTTGAATCATTACTTCTCTCTCAAACTCCTTTCTAGATTTTATTACCATTTCTCTACAATCTAACAACAAAAATAATGGAAAGTGAAATTCAACCGAAATGCTACCAGGAGTGTGATTCCAGTGTTAACAGGAATAGAAGGAGGAAAGACAATTCAGTTTAAAGTTCTATAAAAAAAGATTTGAAGTGGACAAAAATCAAAACGATTAGTTGTTAAGACTAAGACACTGCACTCTAATTCTACGTTGACACATTATCTAGCAGTTCTACAAATGAGGAACTACTGTTAATCTTTCAACTACACATTCATTCGAAAACTCAGATAGCTAAAGTCCTAGGACTGAATCTCATAAAAAATAAATAAAAACAATGTGCATTTCATTAATGCAAAGTAAACAGGTGTATTCAACTGCACTATACAGAGGCAATATATAGGAGAAAAAAAGTGTAAACGCCCTGGACAAATTTTCAGTCCTGGAAAAAATAAATATCAAAAACAGAATATAGGAAACACTAGCAGAAACAATGGGTGGTTCTTTTGGCAGAAGAAATGATGCAACACAAAGATAGTTTTAAGAACTATGGTAGTTGAAGTTATAGGCAAAATACTAAACTCATTAATTAGCAACAAATCAAACTTATGGCAAAACAAAGTTTACTTTCATGGTTTATTAATACAGACTTATCTGGAGAATGTCAATGTGGCTTAACTCCAGTTGTTAAATGTTCATTCAGTCTTAATTAAACAATAAAGGAATTTCTATTTGCACAATCTATATTGTCAGCATTATTAGATCTGATATAAAATATATTTGGGGTAGAGCCCTTTCCTTTAGTGAGAAAATAAATTCAACAATAATCTTGTATCCTTTCCAGGATTATACTTTCGGAAAACTTAAAATAGGTAATAAACCTGTATATATTTAGGTAAATAAATCTCTTCTCTGACATTAACTAGCAGTACAACTAAACACTACTGATTGGAAAACATGGGACTTTCTGGATATGTTAAATTGTACAACTCTGATACTAAAGCAACATGAAGTAGCATTTCTCTCCTTAGCTCTTCTAAAGCTGCTTAATCCAAATGGCACTGCATGTATATATATGTTGGTACATACATATATGTGCTTGGGCACTAGGAAGTAGCATATTGGGTAGCAGTTACTGAAAATTGAGGCAGACAGGCAAGCCTCAGGGGCCTTATGAACATCTGTAATAATTTGCTTAGGAAGAGGTAGGTCAATTTTTATTCATATCCTAAAAGTCCCAGGCTGATCTAATATCAATAGACCTGGGCTTTGTATGAAATATGCCTAAAACCACAAAGTGTTTGGCCTATAGATCACATTTCAATGAGCCTTCACATATGCCCAAAGCATGATTACACAAAGTTGGGAAACATTATTATTACTATTTTTTTACATAGTAGGAGCAAAGGACTTCATAGACATAAATGCCTTTTGAAGCATATAAAATGTCTGTCATTCAGGTCAGCTCAAATATTACCTCAGAGGTCTTCCCTGACACCCCACCCAGAAAATTGCTCTACTATATCACTCTTTTATTTTCCTACCACCATTCTCTGATATCTTGTTTCTTCACTTCATCTATTAATTTGTTTATTGTCTAGCTGTAGAATTAAGGCTCTAGGAGAACAGAAATCCTGCATATTTTCTTCACCACTGTATTGCTAGTAGATGCTGGGCACAATTATTTAAAAAAATAATTAGTTGAATAAATTAATTTCTCAGTGTACATGACAGATCAAAATATACCAAGAAATAGAAAAGCAATCTTTTCCTCTTTCTATAACATATACGTATACCTATACACATATATACACAGACACACACTTACCTGGACTACAGCGTAGGTGTTTCTGTTTTTTAAGGCACATTATTCAAAATCAGAGGTGGAATATTTTGTTGCTTTAAAGAAAAATAATATATGTTGCAGTAAAAATTATTTAAGGCTATTTAAATTGAATAACTTTGATGGGAAAATAGTTTAATATTTTTGGTAAATAACCCCAAAACTACCCATTAAAGACAATGTTTCTCACACAACTTTTACATCAGTTAAAAATAATCAGATAAAACAGCTTTAAACATGGTAATTTATTCTATGCAGTTTGTTTAAATCCATTGTTTAAAAATGTTCAAAAGGCACTTTAAAAAACATATTTAAAAATACATTTTTCTGACTTATTGGTGATCACTTAAAATAAGCAAGTCACCAGACATTTTTAACTCATTCATGATACTATTACCTTACATAATTTTTAAATTCCGAAACACAAACGTTCACTGGGTAATATAACACACTGCTTAGCAGTAAGATTAGTTTCCCTCTAATAATATACTTTATATGGATTATTAATTTGCAGGGCCCTGCAAAGTTATTTAAACTTAACACATACAAACTAAAAACTAGAGAGGTAAAGGAACTGAAATAGAGCATTATTCAACTCTGAAACTAGTTTCATAGTTGGTTTCTCTAAAGAGAATTTATAAAATTTCTTATTCTAATTTGAATTAAATCTCTATTTCAACTCCAATATATAAACATAAGCCATCTTTTAAAAATCAATAGAGTTTACATTTAGCACAAAATAACCCACAGGTTGTCCCCTAGATTTCTTAAGTATGCTTCTGTCAGGCCTAATGTAAATAAGTAGAGAGATGAGGCAAATGAGGTTATTTTGTTTGTGAAAAGGGGAATTTGGGAAGTAGGAGAATCCAAATAATTTTACTTCATTTAATTGTACAGCTAGCATTAGTTTAACATTGTAGACTTTTTAAATAGGTCAAGTATCCTGAGAGCCATCAGGCATTATTCTTAGACAAATTTTTACTTCCAATCTCATAGGGAAACCTAACGTTAATAGGTATAAAATAATGTAAGTGATACATACAAACTCTAATCACTAATAACAGCCAAATTAACCTTGTGAAGGCAGAATTAAGAGTAGTTAGAAAATGGAAGTTAGTTATCAAGGAAATAAAGAAGGGCAATAAATACAAAGAAGCAGAAATTGTCAGAGAATATTCTAAAGAAATGAAAATTTAAATGAATAAAAGGGTAGACTTGATCTAATCAATCAAATGAAGGATTTTTCAAGCCTCAATCTGGTAATAATACAGTATAACGGGCTCAAGGAAGTGAAAAATTAATACTCAAACAATTATGAAAATAACCAGTTAGTAAATTTAATGATCAAATCCAATTACCATACTTAAAAAAAAAAAATTGGTCAGTGATTTATTTTCGAATCTTCTTACAGTAACAAAAACTCCTCTGAAGTTTATTTGAAAACAAACAATTGAACTCTGGGATAAAAATCTGCTTTGTATCATCTATGAACTTCCCACTTGAAAATACAAGTACATATTGGAGAACGTAAGATAGAAAAAGCCTGTTTTGAGACCATACTAAAATCATTTACCCAGATGACAAAAATCTTAATTTAAAAGACAGTAAGTCGTTATCATCATGAAATCTGGTTTTATGTGTGCTCTATCAAATACTTGGAGAGTTTTTTGCTTTATTAGGTCCTATAGGACAGTCAACTGATTCTTGAAAGTGATAAAATTTTGATAGTATGAATTGGCAGAAAAACATTCTGCACATTATAAAATAGTACTTTGCTACCTCTAAAATTTTTTTACTAACAATTGTGGACATTTTTTATGACATTCATTTAAGTATGCTTTTAATGAATTAATATACACTTACTAGTATTTACTGAAACTTTTCTGCCCCATTATGAAATTACTAAACTTCATATTTTACTGTGGGCCCTGATATTAGTAACTCTGAAGAAGCTAAAGAATTTTGCCAAAATGAATGATCCACTGACCCTTTAAATTATCTTTAGTCTTTTACATTTAATATAGTGTGATGTTGAACTACACTCATTTAAAACATGCTTTATCTAAATTTTTGAAAGATAACCTTACTTATGGGGCATGTAATCCTCAGCGTGTTCCAAGGATGATTTGCATCAGAATCACCAGGTTTTAGGGGAATGCTGAATAAGAATCACCTGGAGGGCTTGTTTAAACGTAATTGCTAGCCTCTACCCCTAGAGTTCCTGATTCAGTAGGTCTGGGGTGAGACCCAGGAGAGGATGCATTACCAACAAGTTTCCAGGTGATGCTGATACTGCTGGTTGGGACCACACACTGGTGGAGAACCAGTGCCCAAGGGTATCTGGTAAGAATGCATACTCCTGGGTCCCATGATAGAATCAAAATTTCTGGAATTGGGGTCTTGAAATCTCCATTTTAACAAGCTCCCAGGCAAGAGTATAATAACCACAATTTAAGAACCACTATGACAATTTGGCTGGTTAGTTTGACTACTGCTGGCCAATGTATCAGATGTCACATGCCATTAAGTAAAAATGGAAATAATGCTAATGATTAACCTCAAGGCTGACATGGGGCAAAGAAATCCTAGCTCTGTTACTTAGTAGCTTTCTGACAGTGGAAAATGACTTTAGTTTTCTGAGCCTCAGTTTTCTCATCTATAATATGGGAATAACCCCCAATTTGTGAGGATTAACACAGAGTAAGCACATTACCTGGCATACAGTAGGCATCAAATAAAAACTAGCTATTACTTACTATAAGAAATGTATGAGATATTTCCTTTAATACCTGATTTGATTAAAGCAGATTTCTCATTAATTTAAAACAAATATTTACACTCCAAGGTAAAGAATAATAAGAAAACTTTATACTTAGCACTCCATACTCTGGGCCAAACAGTGTTTTTAAAAGCCATACACATATTCACTCATTTAATCCTCATAAAAATCCTGTGAGGTAGGTAGTATTATTGTCCCTAGTTTACAGATGAGGGAATTGAGGCACAGAGAGATTAAGTAAATTGCTCAAGGTTACAAAACTAGTGATGGAGCAAGAATTTAAACCCAGGCAGTCTGACTTCAGACCCCAGGATTCATCACAATGTTGATTTCCTATGAATCAATTTTAAGGTTTTTGGATGTTTATGGTAAACCATTTATACTTCTAGTACGGAAAAGTAGCACGTATGGACTGCAAATAAATTCCTATCCATACCAAGGTAAAGAGTTGTTCAAAGAATAGAATGAATGCCTTGAAATTTTGGCAGATGATATCATCATGAAAATAACAAAAAACAATTCAATTGGTAAAAACTGGTGTAAGTTTTCACTATGTTGACAGAGTAATCCATAATTAGCCACTAAGATGAACATCCTCTCAAATATACAACCGAAAGAGGTCATGGTTTCGCATGTTTTGGCACAATAAATATAAACTATTTAGCTAAGCAGCAGAATCAATGGCATGACAACCACATAAAATTAGCATAATGATAAAACATAAGAGAAATGTAAATTATTTGTAACATTTAAGATAATCTTATGGAAAGTCTGTGAAGTATTCTGTTATGATACACGCAGATGATATTACTAAAGACAACAAAAATTTAAAATTTTCTTTCCTTCCAGAAATTCTTTAAATAGAGGGTCACTAAAATTAGAACGAAACATTTATGAATGTGTTTTTGATGACAGTCTTGAACGGGTCATCAAGACTGAGCTCTCTTACAACTGTCCACTGGCAAAACAATCATCCCCAAATAAGCCAGCACCAAAATTCAGGCTGTTATTCGTAAACTAAGTATTTGGTCTTTTAATATCTGACATATTTCAATTTGTTTAAGCACTCTGCATTTTTTAATGTTTTTAATTAACTCTGGTCAAAATCTCACAAATTATTTTGCCAGTGTAACTAACAGCCACCTCAGAGCCTGAAAAATGAATCTCAAAACTCTGCTTTAAACAAGTTATGAAAGGCACAAACAAGTTCTCATCTCTCAACAGGATGAGAATGAAAGGAACTATAATTATGTAGTTGGACAGTTTTAAATAATCAGTTAAAAATGTTACTTAGTGATTCCTGAGAGTGGCACTAATATAAGAAAAGCATCCCCAAATAGCATTACATTTACTATTTATTAGTTACCCATAATTAACAATGGGCAAATTTGGGAATAAAATATTTTAAAATGCATGTTTACAGAATGCTATTAATACTTTCAGTAAATAAATATTAATAGTTGAGAATGGCATTCAAGAATGGTTAAACATGTTTAGGAAAGAGACAACGGGGACTCAGTAAAAGATTAACTATTAATTAGAACCAAGTATATAATACAGTCAAGGCCCATGATAATTTCAAAATGTGGTTTTATTAATGCACTTTAGGTCAAGTGCCATTCTTAGTCTACCTTATTCTGGAAGAAATACTGCCAATTATAGTCACAGCAAAATTTTCATTAGACAAAAGTTGCATGTGTGTGTGCGTGGGGGGGGGTTGGTTCATTTATATCATACTGCAAATATAAACTCAGGTTTTGAGTTTACAAAGAACACTGAGCAACAATATTTCCTTCTAAATTTTCTTTAAGGCAGATCTGTGTAGCATCGTGTGTGGGTTACTAACAACAGTGCAGTGTAGTTTTAGCAAATTTTAACTGTTTTAGTTTCTCAGTGAAAATAATACATGTGGTCAGGAACAGGCAACAAAATCTCTTCTAGTTCCTCTGCCTGGCCACCATTTTAAAAACACAAGTTTTTCATATACGTATATATATTACTGTAACAAAACACATTTCAACAGACTTCACAGCTCACTTAAAGCTTCAGTTTACAGTCATTCATATGAAAAATTTCTAATATGGAATGTTCACTTAGAAAGAATTCCTCACTGGGATTCCAGTGTTCTATATCAGAAATGGAGAAGTTCTTCTTCAGTGCAATGTTAGACATTTTACCTCTGTTCATTTATGTTTTTCTTTCAAGGGCTCCTGATTTACTTTTGTATCTTCATTTTTGTATGTTTGACTTATTTCCTTTAGCATCTTCTCAGGGAAGGCAGGTTGATATCTGTATAAATAACCGTATGGACGAAGATGATAAACGAGGTATTCTAACTCATACATAGTTGTAGGATCAACATAGTGAAAAGAAACTGCAAGATCAGAACAGCAACCAGGACCCTGAAAAAGTAGTGGAAACAGGCATTATTAGTAAATAGCACATTGTTAACATACAATATTCAAATATTGATAAAGGAAACACTAATTTTAACAGAATCCAAGCATTAAGGCTGGCAAAGTAAAGCAGAGGCACATTATTTATTAGACCTATGAAAGAAACCAAGAGTTTTCAGAGTTCCCAATGATTTAAAATCAAACATGAAGTTGCTGAAGTATATCTAACTGAAACAATATTCTCTCATGCCCTATGGATTAGCAAAAAAAGAAAACGCTTGAGACCTCTTCAAATAAAAGGGTCAGCTATACAAAGGATAAAGCTCTATTTCTCCAAGTTTTGCTTTCTCTTCATAACTTTCTCACTATGAAGTTTTGCTTGGCTCAGCCTCAGAAAGACACCTTTGGAACATTCAATGACTACAAAGCCTTGCCCAGTATGTGTCTGCAACCTAATACTTCATCGACACATCAACCCAAACAGTATAGTACTTAAGAGGGGAAGTGCTGAGTAATACCTAGGTTTGGGTCTAAATTTTGCCTACTAGTATATAATCCTGGGCAAGTTACTTAATCTCTATAAGCTTCAATTTCCCCATGTTCAAAAGATGCTTACTTAAAGGAGACAACGTGTGTCACATGCTTGGTACCATGCTTTACCTATAGTAAATGCTCAATAAATGTTAGCTATTACTGACAGAATAATCAAGTTCAGGTGGCCCTAAGTAGGTCAAAGTTAAAACTTTGTTCAGTTATATAATTCTCATACATTTCTAATAGAGTTGGCATGAGAGCAGATTTAAATAAAACAAGACAAAAACAAAATAACAAAAATACAACATAAAAAGAGGAATGAAAAAGCAAGAAAATAAAGAAAACAGAAATTTTAAAAACTGGTCCCAGACTTAAATAGTCACAAGGTCATCTGGGGGTCAGAACTGGTATCTGGAGACTGTTTCACTCAGATGACTCCAAGAAAACTTAAGTCTCTAATGTCTTTGCAGGGACCCAGGGAGGAAAACAGTCTGGCAAGTTCCCAGAGAAGATTCATATTGACCTATTGAATTGAACATTTAATAGTTCATGTTTGGAAGTATGTAGCTTACAATGCAGTAAAAATCATTAAGAAATTGTCCACTGTATTTTCTCTGACCTTTCCTTTGAAACAAACACTGGATATGTGGGTTTCCTGGACCACCATGTAGATGCTGGAAAATTATCTGGTGCCTACTTTTTACATCTTTAGGGAATTTAAGAATAGGAACAAATATGAAAAGTAAACAGATAAGTCAACTTGTGATTATCAAACCAGCTCTGTCCAGTAGATATATGTGAGCCACATAATGCAACAGCCATACTTAAAAAGTAAAAATAGGTGAAATTAATTTGAATATATTTTAACTGAATAAATCTATATTATTTTCTTAATATTCAATAGGTGATCAATATTTTTAAAATTATTGATGAAATCATTCTTTTTATTTGTGCTAAGTCCTTGAAATCAAGTATGACTTTTATACCTGAGCACATCTAAATTTTGATAGCCATACTTCAAACACTCAATAGTCATATGTGGTTAGTGGCTACTATAGTGGCCAGTGCATAGTAAACTAAAGACTAGAACAAGAGTGGTTAATATTAAATTACTGATCCTCTCTGGAAGCAATTTTATATAACTCTGAAATATTGCAATAATATTTTTGATAAGATTTACTGCATTAATTATGTTATACTCTATTGCACTGTTTTTTTACTGGATGGCCAGGATACTGTTATTATTAAGCTTTATAAGCAATAAAAGGCTATAAAAAAACAGCTAAAATTATTAGAAACAAAATACCTAGTTCTTTACATATGATTATGGATACCCCAAAAACTTGAGAGTAGAGTGAAAAATCATCAGAAATAAAAAATCCAGGAACAGAGCCAGATTTTAAAGATGCTTAAAAAAAAAAAAAAACAGCTTTCATGTATATACTAGTTAAAAAGTTTTAAGAAAAGAGCCCAAGTAGAAGAGTAACAAAAATACTAAAAACCTAGTATTTAGGGAGATACTTAAGAAATAAAGATTTACCTGAAGAAAAGTATAAAACTTTACTAAGGGACCTAAAAGGAACTTAAAAAATCCTGGGCAAAGATGTCCACTGTTCCTAAATTAATAAGTTTATACACAAGAATAAAGACATGAGAGTTGCCAAAACAATTTAAAAGAGAGGGAGAAATAAAGGAGAGGAAGACACATTCTTAGATTAATAACTTAAAATTTTTGTAAAGCTACACGGTTCAAAACAATATGGTACTGAGCCAAAACCAAATAGAACAATGGAACAGAACTGAAATCTCAGATACCGATCCTACTATAAGCAATGCTATAGTGAATGATAATAAAGGAGATATTTTTAAATCAGTAATGAAAGCAAGACTCAGTTAATAAATGGTACTGGAATAATTAGTTAACAATTTGGAAAAATCAAGAGCTCTCTACATCAACCATATATCAGTAAGTTTCAAATGGATTAGAGTTAATGCAAATAAAACTGAAGAATTAATATAATAAACCATATTTGATCATTTCTGACCTACGAAAAGGCTATTTCACAAGTAGAGGGTTTTTAAAATATTTTAAAATCCACTGTATTAAGACTGATTGCAAATTTTCTGGTGAAAAATCTACTGCTAGGGAATAGACTGTATGTAGTCCTAGAGAATAGACTTTATTCCTAGGGAACAGACTTTATTCCTAGGAATAGACTTACTTCTAGGGAAGTGAGACGGTGGTATGAGAAGGGAACTGCACGCAAAGTTCTGAACAACCAGCTTAAGAACATAACTCTTTGATCAACTAGAGTATCTCACACCCTAACCTCTAGAAAAAAATTTTCTACACAGTATTTTTAGTGATTACTAGACAGGGAAAGTGTATGTATGAGACTCAGGATGGCTTTGAAAACAGTAACTCCCTTAGAGAGAAGCCAATTTATTAAATGATGAGTAATAATAGAAGTCTGATTTCACTTTGGGTTTATATAGAACCTCCTGAGAGAGAAGAGACAATATCAGAAGGTTGGGTCAATTTTGGAACTTCCAAGCCTATTTTATAGTCTTCAATACAACTCACAAATTATTATAGAAGGAACATAAAATTTTCCATCCATTTAAAAAACTAGTACAATTTAAATAAAATATGTACTATAGAAATATTTATTTTGTTAATATATTGTTGGGTATACCCTATTTGTATGTGGGAACTGTGGGCAGTACTCTTAAAGAGAAAGTAGGATATTTTACTGGTTACAAAATAATGACAATTATGATGTCCCTTTGCCGTTACTGTTATGTGTATTCAATATCAGATACTCTTAGTAAAATCTTACATGCATTTAGGTGTATTTGTTATTATGCATTTGTAATGTTTTTGAGTTTGGGTATATTTTTGTATGGGAAGGGGTGCAGAATTAAGAAGGGAAGAGGTCAAGTAATCTTGGAATGGTTTAAGAAGAGTTTACACTAAAGAAGCATCCAAAGTAGTACCTCACTAAAACCAAAACAAAAATAGACTATCAAAAGCACACTTGGGAATACATCTGTTTTATAGTTTAGGAAATTCTTGCATCTCTAATAGCAATAAGATGCTAGCATACGGTTTCAAACAACCTCATTACATAAAACTGTGCTTTAAAATGTTTATTCAAGTGGAATTTATCCCAACAAAAGATTATTTATTCTAACATATCCCCTACCCTCCTTTCGGGGGCACACACCCCATTAATCAGAGACGGGTGCTCATGATGGAAATAACACAAGCTTTTAGAACCAGAGTGGATTTGCAATACTGCCTAGGCTACTTAGCAGGATAGACCAGTTACTTGATTTTCCTGAGCCCCAGTTTTGTCCCCTCTTAAATGCAGGATTGCCGTAAGGATTAGCTATCATTTCTGTGTAAGTAACAAGCACACACTGGTGGTTGAGAGCTGAAACGGTAGTGATTTGCTTCAAATTTTCCTTTTTAAAGCTGATAGCTTAAAGCTTGGGTCAGATATTCTAGGTCAAGGTTTTGAAAACACAGTGCTGTTGACATTTTGGGCTGGACAATCTTTGTTGTGAGGGCTGTCCTGTGCATTGTGGAATGTTTAGCACCTAGTGGGTTTACAGTCTCGTGGGTTTCTATCCATTAGGTGCCAGTAGCAACTGCTAAGTTAACAAGCAAAAAGGTCTCCAGATTTTGCCAAATGTCCTCTGGGAAGCAAAAAAGCCCCCGGTTGAGAACCACTGTTCTAGATGATGATCTGAAAACATTGGCTCGTGAAGAAGAGAAAGGTAGCACAAAGTGTATTATTTGTACCTTAGGGCCAGAGGAAAGAAGGCGAAGAGCACTAGCGACTTGCCTTGAGACATATTAATCAACAAGAGAACTGAGTCTAAAAGCTAGGTTTCATGACTCCCGGTCTCCAGTCATTCACTGCTGCAATGCTCATATAGTGAAAAACCAGCAACAGCCTACTAAATACACATCGGCTGAAGAATGGGTAAGTTACAGTATATTCATATATTAGATTATGACACAGCAGTCTAAATTAATGAAGCAGATACATACATTAATGTTGATAAATTTCAATGTATGAAAAAGGCATATGTTCAAGTATACATGAGGTATAATTCCACTTATTTAAAGACCTGCAAAACAATATCCTATATACTATTTATGGATTCATAAACATGCAGGAAAAATATGAAAACACGCATGGTTATTATAAGTACTAAACTCATGATAGTGGTTAACTCTGAGGAAGGAGGTAAGAGAACTGGACTGAGGAGGGTACATAGGCCTCACCTAGTTCTATATCTTTTTCTTTTTGAAAAAAAAAACTGAAGCAAATGTGACAAAAGATTAATATTTGGTAAAGCTGGTTGTTGGGTACAAAATAGTATATCCTTCTCAAATATTTAGCTATACATCTGAAATATTTAGTAAAATAATGTATTTTAGATAAAATTCTCAGGAATGTAAGCTAAGGTGTCAAGTGAGATCTAGGACTTATTAGGTGCTCACTGTGTGATAGACACGGTCCTACACCGTAACTACCACTGAATGAGACAGGTACATCAGATCCATCTTACAAATGAGGAAACTTAGGCTCAGGAGTTAGGCAAATTCTGTCCATCCAAGGTCATTCAGCAATTAGGTGGGACAGCAGGATTTGAACGTAGGTCTTTCTGAACCTCAAAGTCTTTTCATGCGTTGTTCCTAAAGACGTGAAGGCTCTTTACCCAGATCTTCCCATAGCCTGCTTTCTAACCTCACTCAGGTTTCTGTTCAAAAGTTACCCTTTAGCGAAGTCTTCCTTAATTGCCTAAACTAGAGTACCCCATTCCACTCTGGGTCACTCTCCATCCTCTTACCTGGCTTTACTGTTCTTCAGGGCACTTGCCACTACCTAAGATCATATTATAACTTGACTTGTCTGCCTGTTTATTGTATGTCTCCTCATTCAGAATGTAAGGTTCATAAGAACTGGAACTTGGCCATATTTACTGCTATATTCTTAGTGCCTGGCATACAGTAGTACGAATATTTGTTGAATTACCACTGCCGACACCTTTGTTCTCATCTACTCTGTTATACTGCCATTCGATATAAAAAGACTAAGGTAGATTCTTAGTTATTGATACTAAAGAAACATAAGCATTATTAGCTAGTTTTTTTTTTTTAAAGTAAACAAAAGTCAGTCTAAGTATTTATACAGTAATAAAATTTCTAAACTTACCTCTACAGGAGGATAATAGTTATAATTCCAGTACCAAAAGGTTCTAGGCAGATAACCCTTAATTAAATGGTGTTCTGGTACAAAGGGATGAAAAGTTTCTTTTCCAGTGGTATCTCTGGAATCTCCTGCTTCTACATTTATAATTTCCATGCATCTCCCCAGTGCTAAATCTTCGATGGAGGAACTATGCGTACATTTGTCTGTTTTAAATGCATCAACAAATCTCTTCAAGGCTTCTTTGCTCAGTACATATCCTGCTCCTCCACTCATGTAGCCCTGCTTTACATAGGGCTTAAATCTTCTCCCAAAGTAAATGGGTTCTTCAGGGTTGTATTTTGAGAGAAGCCATCTCAAGTTATCTAATATAACATATGTATCATCATCTGCTTTCATAAACCAATCAGCATCTTCTAAATAATGATCATGAACATACTGAAAAGCTTTAATTGTTTTCCAGTATAGTTGGTCTCTGCCTTCTCTGGTTTTTAATCCCACAGCAGGGAAGTCTTTATTTTCTTCTGAACTCATAAATAACACTTTATTACAACGCTGGGCCCATGTAGCTTTGACGTGTTTAGCCTTTTTCTCTAGATTTTGAGGCCCTGTCATTACCCAGCAAAGAATTTTAACCTTCTGATAGAGGTTTTCGGCGATGTCAGTGTTCTCATCTATTAAACAGAAAATTTTTAAAGTTAATTTACATAGTTGTAAAATCCAAATAAATTATACCACAGAAGACATTTTCTTAAACAATTTCAAAGATGCCCCCCACCCCATATACCTCTTTACCATTAGTGATTTAGCTGCTGAAAGAAACAGAACATTGACAGGAAGTTCTCACTGCTGTGAATAAGCTTCTGAAGGGCAGGAAAGACAAACTAATGAAGTAGCAGTTCATTTTGGAGTCCACAAGAGTCTAGTGTTAAGAATTTCTACAAGTACCCTGAGGTGGTTTTAAAAATGCTTTCATGACTACCCCAGTTTGAAGAAGAGTTAATGCAAAGCAGAGATTACTTCTTACGGTAACATACCTCATTCCAAAACGCAAATCTAACAGTGAGAAACAGAACAGAAGAACAGGTAGAGGTAGTATTTCCAAGATTGTCTAGAGCAGTGTTTTTCAAAGTACTGGTTTGCAAAGAAATAGGGAGCTTATGCCAGAATATAAAGCAGCATGTTACTTCTTCCATCGAGGAAGTTTTACTACAACCTATCAAAACGTCCACTTAACTCAGCAGTGAGCTTAACTGAGTTACATCCTGGTGCAAGATCCTTATTAGGATGCAGACAGGTAACAAACAATTCACAGGCTGTCAGGCCAAGGCTACCTTTTGAGTAGCACTGCTCTAGAGGAAGAATCCAACTATGATATTCCAGATCAGTGCTTGGTGAAGGATCAATTTTTATTTCCAATAGTTAGAGACCTATACTTCTGTAAATATGCTAAAAATGAATTACTAATAAAATAAAATTTAAAAAATAAATATAAAATACAAGCCCAAAGTTTTTATTTCTAGATTTATTCAAAATTATTGTCAAATTACCATAAAGGTTTCTAACTATTTAATCCTGATTTTAATACTTATTTAGTTGTGGACCAGCGTGAGTCTGCAAAACCTCACTTTGTGTAGCAATGCTCTAGGCAGAATCCTGAGGAAACATCCTTAAAGTTAAGGTCAACCAGTGAGTTACAAAAGCTCAGCCCTGCGAAAAATTAACAACTGGAGGCATAAATTTCTAGTTAACTGATTGAGAGGGAGTAGAAGGAAAGATTGGGCAGGGCATGAAAATATTCTCATGTCCCTCTGAATATCAAGAATTCACAATCCAAAAACAGAGAAAACTACCCTCTTTTCAGTCAGAGAGCATTCACATTTCATATACTTGAGGAGCCCAATCTCTTAGCTGTACAGATATACCAAATCCTGGATGGTGGGGAAAGTGGTGGAAGCAGCAATCCCCAATATGTTTCACTTAGAGCAAGACATCCTTCTCCCTACTGCTGGAATCTGGTAGATAGTCTTTCTCATTCTTTCAATTATTCATTCATTTATTACTCTGTAGTAGGCATGTGCTGGTACAGGAGATAAAAAGATGAATAAGACACATAACCTGTTACAGAAGAATTCATTCTAGCATGGGAGCTTGGCATGCAAACCAATACTTGCCATATACTAGAAATGCTATAATAGAGGTATGTATGAAGGTTTCAGTGTGCTGAGGGTAAAATAAAGCAATGCCTTATAAACACTATAGAACATTGGAATGGGAAGTTGGCTAGAATAGAGAAGAAGAGGATATAAAGCAATATCAGGAAAAATAAGAGATGATGCAAAAATTAGGTCTTTAAATGAAGCTCACCAGAAGAAAGGACAAAAGGCATGGTGAAGTTTGCTTGAGAGCAGGTACATGGATATGTGGCCTGAACTAGGGGAAGCATGCTAGAGATTGAGAGAAGTAACCTAAAAAATGGTAAAGAAGCAGACTGTTAGAATTTATGAGAAACAGGATTGATTGGTAAGCAAAGGAAAGCACCTACCACAACTTCATAGTTTCTGGCTTAGGCAGAAAGTAATGAGCTATATAAAAATAGGAGGAAGAATGAATTTTAGGATTATAAAGGAAAAGGAGTGTGATTTACACATGTTAAGTCTGAGAGAACCAGACCTCTAGCATACCCCACATTCTGTGGACCATCAAGTAGGACAAGTAGATCCTAATATATGTGCCTGCAGTGAGGCCGATCTACTACAGCCTACCAGGAGTAGAGAAGCCTGGCTCCAACTGATCAACTGAAGACCTAGAGCAATGATACAGATCAAGTGCACAATGATTAAACTGCTCTGTGATAAGAACATGGCTGCTCAGAGCTGAATCACTGTCATATAAACATTCACACACATGACACACTTTGTAATAGTATGCATGTATTTGCTAGTTCATAAAACTCAACAAGGATGTGATACCTCACCCTCAACCTCAGCTTGAGAGGTAGGAAAGAAGCAATTTACTGCCAAAAAGATAAGAGAAAAAACCCTTAATGGGGGACCCTCTGCATTCCAGAATTCCAATGGTTTTTCAAGCTGCTGTATTCTTCTCTGTCAAATAGATCACAATTTGCAGAGATCTTTGAATTCTGAATGTCTTCTCGTAGTGTCTGGAACTGGGCTAAGGTAAAGACAGCAAGGAACAGATGGAAACTAAAATTATGGGGATTGATGACATCACACTGGCAAAGAAAGAGCCAAAGGACAGAAACTTGGAGAAAACCAACATTTAAGGGGAACATAGAGGACATAATTCAGAACATCTGGATAGAGGTAGAAGACCAGGAGAAAATGAAGTCATTATATATAACACATTCCTAGTATTCTACTTCCCTAATTTTTTATGCCTCTCAAAACAAGAAAAGATTAGTTACGTTAGCTACTGACAAAATATAAATTGAGATTTATATATACCTCTTGAGCTTTTCTAGGAAAACAAGACTAAGCAAAAACCAAGATTAAAACAAGATGATAGCAAAAACCAAAGACACAGATATGAACCATGATAACAAAATTAAAATTTTTAGAAACAAATCTAACTTGAAAGTCTTGCCTTTCCCCAAGTTATGGTTTCTGAACTATTTCTATTTAAAAATAAATTCAAAGTTAATATCTTACACCCTAAATAAATCTGGGTTTTAGCAATTTCCTTCTCTTGAGGCAAACCAAGAACTGTCATTTAATACCTAGAATTAAGCTCATTTTCATCAAAAGATATAGTGATATAATAAAATTCATATAAATAACTTTTTCCAATTCTCTCAACACTTAAACAGATTGAAAAATATGGTTTCTGTTTACTCCTTAATAAAGTAAGCCATACCTTTATGTTGGCTAGCATCTGCATCAAAGTTCATCTGTCCTTCTAGATGATTCTGTTCATTATCATCTGAATGCCTAGCATGAGGATCATTATGAAGAATATTAGGCTGGAGGTCCCTCTGTTCTCCCAACAAAATACTAAGTAGCTGAGAACATAAAACAAATCCAATTGCTGATCCACAAAGGAAGGTTAAAAAATTCAGCCAAGATTTAGAGGCCATTTCCCGAAAATGTATTTCTGTAAGAAAAAAATTAGCAGGATGTTATAAATTATAAAGCAATATAAATACCAAGAGTAAGGACTGATAACTTTTAGCTATACTGGGAAGTTAATTCCTTTCATACAGGAGAACATATCTAAGAGTATTTAACTTTTGTCCCTCTATTTGCTGCGAAAACACACAGTATGGACAATTCAATAAAATAAACGAGTAGCAACTAGGAGGATCACTGCTGGGGGGAGGCACGGGCAAATATGTCAGTATTTACACACGGAATTTCCTGTTCTTCTAGCCAGGATCCTGCATGGACCCAAGCCTGCTTGCCACGTTCTTTTTCTTTCTTTGCTATCAAAATACTTATATTTACCTTTTTTCTCTTTTGGTAGTAATCATTACCTACTCTCATCAGGGGTCAGCAAACATTTTCTGTAAAGAATTAGAAATAAAATACATCAGGCTTTGTGGACCACAAACAGTGTCTTGTATATTCTTTTTCTTGTTTTTTATTAAAACAATCTTTTAAAGATGTAAGACGAATTCTTAGCTTGTAGAAGGCTAGAGTCAGCACTGTTTCGGGATCCGCAGGGTCAAACCTATCTGCCACCTGTTTTTGTAAGTGAAGTTTTACTTGAATACACCCAGTGGTGACTATGGCTGCTTTTGCACTACAACAGCAGAGTTGAGTAGCTGCAACAGTGGCAGTATGTCCCACAAAGCCTCATCTAGCCCTTTAAAAGAAAAGTTTGCCAACCCCTCGCCCTAATACCCAGGCTTCATTGCAGTGTTGAATGCAGCTGCCACCTGCTCACCATCTTTCATTGTTATCCCACTGGACTGCAAGACCCCGAACAGCATCTATATATCACTAGGATTAAGTAGGATGCCTGGGACAGTGGCTGCTCAACAAATGCCTGTTGAACTGCCCAACAATGAAACAGGCCCTTCTTATGGGTTTGCTAATAATTACTACATGGTGAACTTATAAATTCCTATGAAATTCTTATGAGAATAGTCCTAATTCTACAGTTTCCAACTCACCAAGATAATTTTTAAAACGTTTGCTAAGCACCTACCAAAATAATTGCTAAGCATTAACATTGCTAAGCACATGCCAGATGCAGTCCATACTTTATTTTGCTTGAAAAAAATTTTAATTTTAATTTCATTTTTCATTCTCACTATGACCACTTTGCAGATAAGAAAACAGAAATTTAAAAAAGTTAACAGATAACTTGCACAGGTTGACAAAATCAATAAAATTCACAATTTGAACCCAAGTCTGTCTGCTTAAAAAGTCAGTGCTCTTTCCATTGCATTTCTCAAACTCTTTACCCAATCACCACTAACAGCACAGAACAATGGACATGTATAGTGAAGGTAGGGGTCTGGGAGATATGACCGTCAAAATAAAAACGGCTTTGAAATATTTTGTAAAAACAAATAAACAAACCAATGATCACCACTGGAACAACAAAACAACTTCATGTGGTTATATTTCCAGAATGGCTAGGTTCTTTAAAAGCAACCATTCAGCTGAGTACAACCAGAAAAACTGAACAAAATGTAAAAATATATATGTTTGGAGACACTGGTAAGATATCAAGGCAGTGAGAATTGAGGGGAGGGGGGACAAGCTCTGGAAAAAGAAAGAAGTCAGGAAAGGTGGGCTGGACATTTGGCACAGCTTCATTCCTCAAGACAACTACTGATTCTGACAGAGAAAACAGTAGCTGACGCAAAGAAGCTAAGAAAAAATACAGAGTCCAGCATCTGCCTCGGAGAAGAGGTCCTGGAAAACAGCCAGGCTTTTATCTGGACCCTGAAAGGCTACAATCTAGGAATAAGGATGGAGCAGAAATTACACCAACCTTCACAAGGACTGAAGCCCAAGTTGGAATCATCTTAACCACTGACTGATTAAGGTGATCTACCCCTAGCTTAACTGCAAAAATAAAGTTTCCCGGATAAATATAAAATTATGGAGAACCTCAAATTATTATTATAATTTTTAGGTAGTGATAATGTCCAATACAATAAAAAATAATCAGGTATCAAAATTAAAAGTCTGACTGAAAACAGATAAAAGAGTAGAAAATAGAAACTGACCCCCAGGACACTTAGATAAGAGATTTTCCTACTAATAACTTTAGTTAGTCAATAAGTTAAATGACAAGATTAAGATATAAGGTATAGAATAGACATAGATGAAGAGAAAAATTAACAAATCGAAAGCCAGGTCAGAAGAAATTACACAGACTGAAGTACAAAAAGACATAAGGATGGTAAATAAAAAATTGAGCAAAAGAAACATAAGGAATAGAGTGAAAAGGTCTAACATATGTGTTAATTGGAATCTTTGAAGAAAAAGAGACATATGATTGAGGAGAACCAGTATGTGAAGAAATAATGACTGAACATTTTCCAAAACTGACAAAAGACTACCAACTATCAGATTCAGGAGGCTCTATGAAACACAAAAAAATTTAAAAACTAAAAAAAAAAAGAGAGAAAAGAAAATGATACCAAGAAACACCACAGTGAAACTGCCGAAAACCAAAGACAAAGAAAGCATTCTATATCCAGCAAAAATTGCCTTCAAAAATAAATCTGAGGGACTTCCCTGGTGGCGCAGTGGTTGGGAGTCCGCCTGCCAATGCAGGGGACATGGGTTCGAGCCCTGGTCCAGGAGTATCCCACATGCCGCGGAGCAGCTAAGCCCGTGCAGCCTAGGACCCGTGCTCTGCAACGGGAGAGGCCACCGCAGTGAGAAGCCCGCGCGCTGCGGCGAGGAGTGGCCCCCGCTCGCCGCAACTGGAGAGGGTCCACGTGCAGCGGCGAGGACCCAACGCAGCCAGAAATAAATAAATAAATAAATAAATTTATTAAAAAAAAAATCTGAAAAAGATTTTTGAAAAAACAAAATCTGAATGAATTCATAATAAGCAGGTCTACTCTAAAAGAAATACTAAAAGGAGGAACTTCCCTGGTGGTGCAGTGGTTAAGAATCCGCCTGCCCATACAGGGGACATGGGTTTGAAGCCTGGTCTGGTAAGATCCCACATGCCGCAGAGCAACTTAAGCCCGTGTGCCACAACTACTGAGCCTGTGCTCTAGAGCCCGCGAGCCACAACTACTGAGCCTGTGTGCCAAAACTACTGAAACCTGTGCACCTAGAGCCCATGCTCCACAACAAGAGAAGCCACCGCAATGAGAAGCCCGCGCACGCACTGCAACGAAGAGTAGCCCCTGCTCGCCACAACTAGAGAAAGCCCATGCACAGCAACGAAGACCCAATGCAGTCATAAATAAATAAATAAATAAATAAATAAATAAAATAATTAATTTTAAAAAATACTAAAACATGTTCTTCAGGCAGAAGGAAAAGAATTCCATGAAAATTCAGAGACGTAAAAAGGAAGAGTGAGCTATAAAAAGCTTATGTATATAAATAAATACAAATGAACACTGGTTACATAAAACATTAAAAAGTTCCCACAAGGTATTATTACTATTACCATTAAAATAAATGACAAAACTGGCACAAAAAGTGTGAGAAGGATACAAAGAGTTTAAGTGTTCTAAAATCATTTTGTTGTGTAAAAATACTAATATCAGACTTTAAGACACTAGGAATGTATACTATAATCGCTGATGTAATCATTAAAAAAGGTAAAAATATATAAGTAAAACTCTAATAGAAAAAATTAAATGATAAAATAATACTTACAAGTATTTTCAAGGCAGAAAAAAGGGAGAAGTGGATAAAAAAATACGTGGGACAAACAGGAAACAAAGTTATATGATTAACTAAACACAAATTTATCCGCAATGGCATTAACTATAAAAAGACTAAAAATTCGATTTAAAAGAGAAAGATTACCAGCCAGACTAGAGAAAAAAATAAACACAAGTATATGCTGCTTACAAGAGACATACATTAAATATATTCAGAAAGTTAAGAGCAAAAGGATGGAAAGAGATATGTCATCCAAACACTTATAAAAAGAAAGTATGTTAAAATCAGACAAAACAAATGAGTAGTGGTTACCTGGTTTGTTGTCTTCATGATATTCATTAAACTCTGCATTTATGATTTACACACTTCTCTGTATTAACATTTACTTTAGTAAAAGCTTTATATAAAAATACTTTCATATGACCTTTTATTTTATCCCATTTAATACACATTTAATATATGTATATTTGACATAAAAATATTTATTCCAAAATCTGTAAGTAAATTTGGCATGCCATGGAACTATACCATGCTTATCCTGTATCTTGTATCTCAGACCCTCTCTCTTGAATAGCAATTCCAGTTTGAGAAGAATGACCCTAAGGGGAAGTGGAGAGCAAAGCTGCTCAACACCAGAGATGCAAATTACCAATATGAACCCAGCAGGCACTTGTTTACTTCTTTTACTCTATCTTTACTATAACTTCAAGTTTAGAAAGGTAGGCCTTCATGGGTAAAGAGTATATATGTCCCGCTCAACTCCCCCATTCAATTTCCCAGAGGAAAAGCAGAAACAAGTTTACCAAGTCTTTCTGCTGTTTTCCCTGAGGGGCAGCGTCCTCAAATTCTCCCTCCCACTGTCCTCTTTTCTCCATTCAAACTGCCCTTTAACAAAATCCTTATAATTCAAAAGGTGTAATCTACAATCCCAGAAAAATATCCTTCCTGCTTTAAGTGCTTCTTTTGAAACTCTAAAATTCTCCAGATTATTAGAAGCCCAGTTCATTAGACCTTGCTTTGGCCAAAATCCTGGTCTGAGATTACATTCAAAAAGCCAAAGAGAACTGACTATTTAACTATATTTTTGCTATTATGTGAGTTCTCCCTTTAACTGGAGTGTACATTATTAAGGCTTGATACAACTGAGGTCAGTGATTTGAAAGAATCATGAATTGAAAACATGAAGCTGAGAGAAGTAAGTGAAAGGCATCACAACTCCAAATTTCTTATGGTAAATAAAGAAAGACTGGCAGAGTAAGATTGAAGTGGTAAACCCGAAGGAAAGCTATTAAGGTAACATTAGCAGGCACTTAAGAAACTGAGAAGTCAACTAGGAGCCACAATTCCCCACGTCTTGTAATTCTCCCACTGACACTCTGCCTTCTAACACACTAGTTTTGATTTTTTATTCTTTTTGTACTGGCTGTGACTTTCCTTACCTTAACACCAGACATAATCTCGTCACAGTCTCAGAAGGGCACAAATCCAACTGAAATTTCCATGGCTGCAGAGTCTACCACTCCTGGTACTGGAAAGCAATAGTCACAGTGGCGTTCAGTACCACTCAGACAGAAAGCACTGTGACTGAGAACAGGAAGTAAGGACTGTAGGGCCAGAGAAAATTCTTATTTCCATCACCACAGTGAATATCTGAAGTGAAGGAAGTGCTGATCAAGCTCCAGTAACCATGAATACTAACCTGCTACCCAGCCATTTTCCAAGAAGATACTGAGCTTCAGAACAAGCCTACTTCTGCAGCATGGAGGTTTTATTATTTGTAGATGGATAGGGTTTTCTTAGCTGAGGTAGCACTTTTTTAGAAAGACACCTGTTCTGGGGTGAGTTGAGGGAAAATTGACTTCTTGATTTTACAAAATTTGTTAACTTTAAAATATCTTGTGATGCTGTTTGATGCCTGTCATACTCTTACCCCTTCTGGTCCAGAGAATTCTCAGTCAGCATGTGCTGGCTTATCCCTGTTGCTTTTACCCCATCTCCTTCCAATTTCAAGGGCTCCTGCCTTATGACTGAATTTCTGTATACCTCCATTTTTCATTCTTGTTCCTGGCATAAAAGAGCTATCTCATGTGAGTGGAATGCACCCCAAGCCCCACTCAGATTTTTGGCAAAAATCATCACCCCCACCTCTTCAGATTCTTAACACAAGAGTCTAAAGTAGACCAGATTGGAAGAAGACACTGCTTAACAACACTGCACATTACAAGGGCTTCAATATATATTGATTAGAATTGAATGCAGGAAAGTTATCAATGCCACCTGTTTTCCAAACCTGATGCATAATCAGAAATCATTTGAAGAGATTTTAAAACTACAGATTTCAGATGCAAAAGTGCTGGGACAACTAAAATTTATATTTTTATTTTTTAAGGAACAATTTTGTGTTATTCATTGGTTAAAAAAAAAAAATCAAGCAAATACAGAACTATGTGAAGAAGAAAGAAACCACCCCAAATCCCATCACTTAGAAACAACTATCATTAACATCTGGTGAATATCATTACAAATACGAATAACATCTTTATGAATAACAGAGATAGAAGGGGGGATAATTATACCTAACATTTGGGCCCTGTACTAATAAGAGCATGGATTACCTGTAAACCATAAACTAGGGACTATTAATCCCACTTTACAGATGAACTCAGACACAGAGAGCTTAGTAAACTTCCCAAGGTCACACCAGCAACCTGAATCAAGAACTCAGATTCTTAACCATTGTGCTATCGTTTTACAGAATTGGGATTATATTAGTCATGCTACTTTAAAGATTTAACATATTAAATTAGACTTATTTGAATTTATAGAAAAAAGGAAAATTAAGTGAATCTAAATTAACTTTGAACATCAGCTAATAAACATTTAGAATGTGAACCCCCTCCTCTAAACAATCCCTCTAAAGATAAAGATTATGAAAAACATAAAGCAATCAGAGGCCTTATTTTTTAATTACATATTTCAAATTTAGACAGTACTTATTGATTTCTTGCTTTGAGAATGTGTAAATCAGCATATATATACATACTCCCACAACAATCAATTTTTGTGAAGTACTTTTAGTCTGTAAAATTTACATAGTTTATATTCTGTAAATTACACTGTAATTCCCACGACTGCTTGATCCTGAATATATTTTAAATTGGATTCTATGCTCATTATTAGCTCTTTTATCACAGCTGCTCTAAATGTGAGTTCTTTATTAATGTCGTGTTTTTGTTGGCTGGATTTCAGCAAGTAATTTTTGTAATGGTGCTCATTGGTGCTATATTCTAAATTGTTGCAGGCTGGAGAATGTTTACTACTGCCTTTATACCTGAAGCACAACTTGACCTAGTACAATCTCTCTTCTTCTTAAAACTCTAAAAATTACTCATGGTCTTCCCACACCGGTGCCAGAAACTTTGAGGGTAGACTGATCTCTTATCCTTGTGTATAGATAAACGCTCCTCTTCTCTTATGGTTGGTTTTCAGTCACTCATTGGTCACTAACATCCTCTCACCAAGACTTTAATGCCCTTTATTACACGAGCAAATCCTTCCTCCAGTTTTTTAGGCTTTCAGAAAGTCAGTGGAATTCACAATAAAGTCCTAGGCTTTCAGTGTTTTTTGTTTGTTTTTTAAATTTTAGTACTTTATACCATATCCTGCCAGGGTTGTCAGTCTAGTATTTGTAATCTGTTCTGGATTATCATATTCATTTGTTATATTTACATATTCAAAATATATTTCTCTCTTCAAATCACATTAAAATGATTTTCAAAAACTTTTTTCCCCAAAGACTTTCCTTATAAAACTGGGATGAATCTTATATAGAGATACAACTTATAAATGCTTACAAATACACTGTATGTGAGGCATTATGTTTGAAAATTTTATATGCTTTCTCTGATCCTCACAATTGGATATAAAGTAGGAGGAATCAGTCAACCTGAATTCAAGACATCATACAGCTACTGAAATCAAGATTCTATAGTACTGGTAGAGGGAGAGACTCATGGATCAGTGGAATAGAAGAGAACGAGAAACAGACCACTTAAATAGCTCCACTGATTTTTGACAAAGGTACAAAAGCAACTGAGTGGAGGAAAGATAAACTTTTCGATAAATGGTGCTGGACATCCCTAGGCAAAAAAATAAACCCTGACCCGAGTCTCACATCTTATATAAAAATTAAATCAAAATGGATCATGAACTTAAATGTAAAACATGCAACTATAAAATTTTTAGGAAAAAGGAAGGAGAAAAATCTTCGAGATTGAGAGGTAGGCAAAGAGTTCTTAGACTTGACTCCAAAAGCATTATTCATAAAAGGGTAAAACTGATAAACTGGACTTCATCAAAATTAAAAACTTTTGCTCTGTGAAAGACCCTACTGAGAGAATGAAAAGACAAGCTACAAACTGGAAGAAAATATCTGTAAACCACATACCTAACAAAGAACTAGTATTTAGAATATATTAAAAACTCCCGGGGCTTCCCTGGTGCCACAGTGGTTGAGAATCTGCCTGCTAATGCAGGGGACACGGGTTCGAGCCCTGGTCTGGGAAGATCCCACATGCCGCGGAGCAACTAGGCCCGTGAGCCACAACTGCTGAGCCTGCGCGTCTGGAGCCTGTGCTCCGCAACAAGAGAGGCCACGATAGTGAGAGGCCCGCGCACCGCGATGAAGAGTGGCCCCCACCTGCCGCAACTAGAGAAAGCCCTCGCACAGAAACGAAAAAACCCAACACAGCCAAAAAAAAAAAAAAACTCCCAAAACTAAACAGAAAAAAATAAACAATCCAATTAGAAAATAGGCAAAAGACATGAACAGATATTTCACTGAAGAGGATGTACAGATGACAAATAAGCACATGAGAAAATGTTCAACTTCATTTACCATTAGGAAAAATGCAAATTAAAACCACAATGAGGTATCTCTACTTACCCATAAGGATGGCTAAAATAAAAAACAGTGATACCACCAAATGCTGGTGATGTGGAAAAACTAGATCACTATATATTGCTGATGGGAATGTAAAAGGACGTCCAGCCACTACAGATCAAAGGTAACTATGCAGAGAAAAATATGTTCTGACCCATGAAACAAACCCAACTTCTTATCAAGGTGAACTATTCACCCTGACAAAATGGGAAAACAACCAAACAAATTTGAATGATATGCCTCCAACCTGGTGAAGCCCCCCTACTGCCTAGAGTCTTAAAATAAAAAATCATTAAAAAGTCAGAGACAAAGTTCCTACTTGCAGCTGTCCAAGGTCCCAGCTCCCCAATTTACCTCTCTCAGGTAGCTAACTGACTAGACAGAAACTGTCAGCCAGCAGCAGCATAGATCTCTAGCTCAAAATTTAAAGGGAAGATCCAAATGGTGCATAAAACAATTATCTATCTATCTAGGTAATAAAAGAGATTTTCAACTACACGATTTTTAAGCAAGGTTACCTAGAATTGATTCTATTAAAAAATGAACAAGCAGAAATACATGGAACCTACATAAAAACCTTGTAGTGGGAAACAAAATTAAACATAGGATGCAAAAGACAAGGGAAAAGCACAGACCTGAATACTAACTCCATAGGAAAGAAAATCTTAAACTACTTGGGACTATTTTGTAGTCTTTTAGAAACTGAAGGGATTAAAGCAATTATGCAGGAAATGATAGCTATGAAAGATGGGCAATGGAGAGCCAACAGAGAAATAACTTATTTCTCAAAAGAGAATAGAACAAATGAAATAGGAAAAAAAAAGTCAAAGATATGAAAGAAAATGCACTGAAATGGAGGCCATGCATCAAAATATTTAAAGGTCTCACATATAATCAAGAAAAACCTTGGTTAAGAGATCCTGAACTTGGGGTGGGGGGAGGTTGTTGTTGGTGGTGGGATGAATTGGGAGATTGGGATTGACATATATACACTAATATGCATAAAATAGATAACTAATAAGAACCTGCTGTATAAAAAATAAATAAAATTAAAAAAAATTAAATTAAAAAAAAAGAGATCCTGAACTTCACTTAAAAAAAATATCTCTATAAGTATCCAGGGAAAAATAAGCAAGTCAAAGGGGAAAATTAGGCAGTACTACAAGGGAAAAATTATTAAGCAGCTTTCTCCTCTGTGTTATTATATGTCAAAAGAAATGCTGCAAAAACCCAAGTTTTTGAGGGGGACAACAATCCCATAGACTTAAAGATTCAGCAAGTTGTCATTCAAGAATCCATATAACAGGAAGACATTCTCAAATATGCAAAGAACTCAGTACCCACATACCCTTGATACATTACCTACTTAAAGGTAATGAGTTACCAGCTGAGAGTTAAATCCAAATTAAAACAAAAACAAAAATGCAAATTCACAAATGAAGAAATCACACAATGAAAGGGTTAGCATTAATAAAAGGTTGTAATCCTTTCCAATATAACACTGTGGAGTGGTAATGATGAAACAAAGCAGAAATGTTATTATCCTAGAAAGAAAAGCTACATGAGATAAAGTGATAATAGCAATTTAACTGTAAGACACGTAGGCAGAAAGGACATATCATGTGAATAAAAATGGAGTGGGGAGGGGTAGGAGAGAATGTGCTAACAAGTATGTACTCTAATTTCATTAGAGAGGTAACTCAGAGGTTTTTTTTAAGCTTAATTTAAGCTTTAATTTAATTTAATTCA
Organism: Eubalaena glacialis; assembly: GCF_028564815.1. Taxonomy (NCBI): domain Eukaryota; kingdom Metazoa; phylum Chordata; class Mammalia; order Artiodactyla; family Balaenidae; genus Eubalaena; species Eubalaena glacialis. The sequence goes on from NC_083723.1 coordinate 66,751,337, forward strand.
CTGCAGCACTATTTACAATAGCCAGGTCATCGAAGCAACCTAAATGCCCATCGACAGACGAATGCATAAAGAAGTTGTGATACGTATGTACAATGGAATATGACTCAGCCATAAAAAGGAACGAAATTGAGTCATTTGTTGAGATGTGGATGGATCTAAAGACTGTCATACAGAGTGAAGTAAGTCAGAAAGAGAAAAACAAATATCGTATATTAACGCATGTATGTGGAACCTAGAAAAATGGTACAGATGAACCGGTTTGCAGGGCAGAAGTTGAGACACAGATGTAGAGAACAAACGTATGGACACCAAGCGGGGAAAGCCGCGGGGGGGGTGGGGATGGTGGTGTGCTGAATTGGGGATTGGGATTGACATGTATACATTGATGTGTATAAAATCGATGACTAATAAGAACCTGCTGTATAAAAAAATAAAATTTAAAAATTAAAAAAAAATCTTCAAATACATACAAAAGTATAACAATAAACCCCCTTATATCCATCACACGACTGAATTATAACTTTAAAATCTGCTACATTACTTTATTTATTATTTGTTCAATTGATGATAGTATTTTAATGCAAATCCCAGACATCAAGTCATCTCACCTCTACGTACTTCTATACACCTCTCCGAAAATATGGACATTTTCTTACAAGCCAAAATGCCCTTATCAAACGTCTAACAAAATTATCAATGCCTAACAAAATTAACAATAATTCTTTGGACTTAGCCAACTCAAGTCTGTAATCAAATTTTCCCAACTGTCTTCTATAATCAAATTGCCTCAATTAGCTCACAAATGTCTTTTCACATTTGGTTTGTGTAAATCAGGATTCAAACTATATCCAAATTCACAGATGAAATGAAAAAAAAGAGAGTATTTTATATAACAGATAACTATTAAACATGAAAACCTAAATGAAAAACACATTTCTCTAAAAGAACAAATAATCAAAGCTGACTCAAGATATAAAACCTAAATGAACCAAAAAACCAGAGAAGAAATAAAGAATGTTGTCAAACAGCCAGATTTCAAAGAGGTCCAGGTTTTTCCTGGATAAAATACTTCAGTCTTTCAAAAAACATAATTATTATATGACATAAATCATTCTGGAAAATTAAGTAGCAGAACTTAACCAATTCTTCTTTTATGTAAAAGGTTGGATACTGATATCTGACAAAGAGAGACCAAAAATAAAATAGAAAACCTCAGTCCAATCTTACCCCAAAATAATACATTATTAAAGGAAATGCAGCCCAAACATTAGTAGTTATCTTAAGTTGGGTCCCCAGGAAGCAAACTCTGGGATGACATATTTGTACAAATGTGATTTATTAGAAAGTATTTCCTGGAAAACCTTGTAGGGAAGTAGGACAGGGAAGGGTAGGAAGTCAAGAAGGGGTAAGATACCAAGCAAAGTCCATGGAGGGTAATTTTAGCTCAATCCCTCAAGGTAGTTCTAGAGGCAGTGTAGGCCACACCTCAGAGTTGTACCCACACAGTCAATCACTGGTTAAGGGCTATCCATAGGAAACAAATTTCCCAGACAATTCCAGAGCCTGTACATTGGCAAAACAGGATCTGGCAGTGTGAGGGCAGCCCTACAACAAAGCCTGTGAAGAGGAAGGAGATAAAGGCCTACGGACAGAGTCTCAGCATCATCTGTTACAGTGATTGTTGTACAGGTAAAGTTTAAAACCAATTGGTTTGGTTTTGCATTATGAAATCCCCAAAAGGTTAAGCAATGAATCATTCCAGTTCAACCATCATACAGTGAGGACTACTGGTAATAAGCCCTAAAAACAGGTACAGAGATTTCAATTATTTTTTTAATATCTACTCTAAAATATAGCCAGTTAAGAATCACCAGATATTTTAAAGAAAGCCTCTATTATGAAACAAAAAGATCAACACAGTCAAATTTAATGTAACTTTAAAGAGACCATGTAATGAGATGAAAACTTAAAAAAAAACCCTCAAAACTATCACTAATATCTTGAAAGATAAAAGTCGTGCCATCGTATTCTTGAAATAAGAACAAGACACTACCTTAAAAATTTTTTTTCTGAGAAAAAGTACCCCAGGAACTTAAATTATAAGAAAATCAAAAAACTCAATAGAACAGCTGTAGGATAAAGTTAAGGAAATCACCCCAAAAGTGAGCAAAACAAAAAGGCAAGGTGATGGAAAAAAAGAGACAATTGATAACTAAAAATCAGTTTAGAGGTGTAGATAAGAGAGGGGAGGAAATCAACAACCAAATATTTCAAGGAAGTTTCCAAACTGAAAAGATGCAATAATACCCAGCACAGTGAATAAAAACAGACCCATAAAGATACACTATAATAAAATTTTACAACACTTGAGTCAAAGAAACCATTCTGTAAACTTTCAGAGAAAGTGGCAAAAGGTCACCATGTAAGAGATCAGGAATTCACTGGTTTTGAATTTTCAAACAGCAATACTGAAAGTTGAAAACAATGGAGAAACTCACTCAAAATTCTGAGAAAAAAAGATTTCCAAGCTAGAATTTTATACCCAGTCAAACTATCCAATAAGTATGAAGGATAAGTAAAGATATTTTAAAGACAGGACAGGCTTGGTCAGATCAATATCCAGTGCATCACACTGTTTCTATTTTAAAGCAACAGTAGGGAACTGATGCAGAAATGCTGAGCAAGCTGTTAAGAGATGCAGGTATGGAACCTGCGAAAATATTCACAGTTGGTCATTTGTATATCTCAATTACAACATTAAAAATAACAGCCAAATCTAAAATATGATCTAGCATATAAAAATAGGTAACACCGAATGATGATTCAATGCAAAGGATACTCTTCTAAGTGGTTTAAATTCATTCATTTAAACTTTCCACAGCATGATGCAGGCTAAAAGAGTTACATAAATTCCTGATACTTTTGATAGTTTGCCATGTGGCCTGATATCATTAAAAACTCAAGATAACTTAAAATTTTTTTTAGTGTATTCCCTTTTTGTCTTCAAAGTATAGCTTAGTGGCTCAACTCTTAATATAATTGAAGGAAATCATTTTAATAAAATATAAAAAAGCATCTATGAATAATGCCTGCACATAAGCCCTCAAGTATCTGCTAAATGAAAGATTCAGTCAAAAATTAGAATCAATAAAAGATAAAATTATATAAACTAACATATATTCACTAAATAGAATATTTTAGAATCACTAAGCTTTTTCTGAAAATTATACAATAACATGGAAATATGCTTAGCACACAAGTGAAAATAAAAAGGATGCAAAGTTTTATTTATAATGTTATTACAATTCTGTGCTTTAAAAAACGCTATCTTAAAAAAAAAAGACTAGAAAAAATATATCAAAATGTTAACAATTTCTCATTTCTAATCTTAATTCTAATTTCTAATTTCAGTGGTGGAATTAGGGGCAACTAAGACTATTTTTCTTTCCATATTTTTCCAAATTGAGTTCAATGAGTATACATTACTTGAGCAGTTCTCAAAAATTTTAGTCTCAAGATCCCTTTAAACTCTTCATTAGTGAGGATCTCAAATAGCTTTTGTTTATGTGACTTATATCTATTGATTACAATTTTATTAAAAATTAAAACAAAAATATAAATATCTATTTATTCATAAATAGTAGTGACAAATCCACTACCTGTCTTACATAAATAACTTATTTTATGGAAAAGAATTATATTTTCTAAAAAAATTATTAAGAAGAGTGGCATTGTTTAAAATATTTGCAATCTCAGTATCTGGTTTAATAGAAGATACCTGGATCTGGCATTCCATATCTCCTTCTGCATTCAATTTGTTGCAATATCATATATTATGTAGCTTCTTAAAAAACCTGACTGTACACTTGTAAGAGAATGAGTGAAAAAAAGCAAATAACATCTTGATACTAGTATAAATAGATTGACTTTATCAACCTCCTAAAACAGTATAAGGGATCTCATTTTTCCTGGATCACACTTTGAGAATTGTTGCATTATTTTGACTAAAATTTTTTTTCTCTCCAAAAATATTGAATGGTGGCTGGTAGCTTGCTAGATCATGAAATAAATAGGATAGAGGCTTGAGAGTTGATTTCTGGGTGAATAGAACTCAAAAAGGAACATGCTGTATTCAACTTCCCTTCTCGGCTCAAAGAGTAATTTTTTGTTGTTGTTTTTTTTTAAAATAAATTTATTTATTTTATTTTTGGCTGTGTTGGGTCTTTGTTGCTGTGCCTGGGCTTTCTCTAGTTGCGGGACTACTCTTTGTTGCAGTGCACGGGCTTCTCACCGTGGTGGCTTCTCTTGTTGTGGAGCACAGGTTCTAGGCACGTGGGCTTCAGTAGTTGTGGTACGTGGGCTCTAGAGAGAAGGCTCAGTAGTTGTGGCGCACGGGCTTAGTTGCTCCACGGCATGTGGGATCTTCCCGGACCAGGGCTCGAACCCATGTCCCCTGCATTGGCAGGCAGATTCTTAACCACGGCGCCACCAGGGAAGCCCCAAGAGTAATGTTTAAAGCAGGGAAGAGAGCCTTTTCCTTAGTTCAATGCTCTTTCCATTGGGTTTAGATTCAGTTCTCTTTGAGTTACTGCTAGGTATACGTAGGCTTGGAAATCCCAACCTGAGTGTTAGCCACTAAGTAGAGCACATGTGAAAGGAAATTGGTATGGCACTCTTTTCCATTCTCCCTTTCTTTATTTTGATATAAAGCATTATAACACAGCACTAACTTTGGGTATTATAGAAATCACCGAGGATGCAAAAAATATTTGTGAAACTCACAGAACAGTAAAAGGCATTCTCACTTTTTGATCTTCCGAACCTGGAACTGGTGGGGATATTTAAAAACAAACCAGAATTACAGTTTGAGATTTACGCAACTTGATTTTAACTTGACTGTGAGGTTTTACGAAACCTTTCGAAGGTGATACTGACTGAGCACCTTTCAATGTGTCAAATACTGTCCTAGGAACTAAGGATATGGTCATTGGTATACTTTCTCCTGTTTACAGAATATAAACTCCCAGAAGACAAAAAATAGTTTCCTACCTCTCAGAGTTGTTGACCATGATGCTTTTCACAAGACATTGGTACAGTAAGTATCAGCTGGCTTGAAATAAGAGGGCAAAGCATCTCCTTATTCATGCCCCAAGTCCCCAAACCTGATTATATTTCCACATCTATTTTACACTCTGTAAACACTTTTCTCCCTCCATTCCTTGATCATTCTCCCTCGGGCTCAACTCTCTTACCTCTGTTTCCCAACTTAATAAAGGCTTCACATAGCAGTCTTGTTTAACGGAAATAGTTTCCAATGCCACAGGATCAAGTCCATACTGCTTACTTGGTAAACAAGATCTAGCTCTAGTTTACCTTCCTGCACTCTTGATACTCCCTATCCATAAAGCCTATATTGAGCCATTCTCCAAATCCGCCATGGTCTTTCATATGGATGACTTTGCCCATTCTATTCTTTCTGCTTAGAGTGCCCTCCTCAGTTATGTCTACTGGATAAATGCATAATTATCTTTCATGGTTACCTTAGTTTCAGTACTTTTCAGAACCAGTCTTCCCCATCACCCATGATCAAATTAACTGCTTTCCCATCAAATATTTTCTTGTTCCTTCATTCACATCTCCTACTATGTACTTATCATACTTCATCATAGTAGGTATGTGCATACCTATTTCCCCCTAGACTATAAGTTCCTCAAGAACAACAGCTATAACTCTTTTATCTCTATCTCTCCAGCAACTAACACATTGCCTGGCTTGTAAAATGCATTCAAATGTTTGTTTGTTTTAAGTGTGTGTATGTGGGGGGCACAGATGAAATTATTTTTTCCAAATAGATATCTTTATCTATACTGCCTAATTTACTGAATAAAAAATCATATGGTCCCATCATTTGACACATTTATACACTTACATAACCCAAAGTCATAAACTAGATATATAACATGAACTATATATACTATTTCCTTTGATGTGTATTCAACTCATACAAATTATAACAGAAGTACATATTAATTCAGAGACAGAGAGACTAAAAATATCTTCTATTAGTAATTTATTAAAACTACAGAAATAGAAAATATTAACACACAGCCTTCACCTAATGACCCTGAAATATTTTATGAGATTACAGTTACACAACCTCAGTACTAGAAAGGACCTTGGAATTTTATGAATCCTGAAAAAGTATGTAAGGATTAGAAACAAATAAACCTTCCAAAAATTACGTAACACCTCAAAACCAAGTTGTATTAAGTCTCAAACTATAACTCTATTTTTAAAACTATTCCCACAATTTCAGATTCAGAAGATCAAAAGTGAGAATACCTTTTTGTTACTTTTCAATGAGAACATTAATATGTCTTGCATCCTCAGTAGAAATTAGAGAAGACACAAATAGAATGACATCCCATGTTCATGGACTGGAAGATTTAATATTGTTAAGATGTCAATACTACTTAAAGTGATCTACAAATTCAATGCAATTTGTATCAAAATTCAATGATTTTTTTTGAAGAAATAGAAATATCCATCATAAAATTCATATGGGATTTCAAGGTACCTCAAGGAGCCAAAACAATTTTAGAAAAGAAGAGTAAAACGGGAGGACTCACACTTCCTAATTTCAAAACTTACTACAAAAGCTACAGTGATCAAAACAGGGTGACACTGGCACAAATATTGACATATAGCCCAATGTAATAGAACAGAGTGCCCAGAAATAAACGCTCGTATGCGTGGTCAAAAGCTTTTTGACAAGGGGGCCAAGTCCATTCAATGGAAAAAGGACAGTCTTTTTAACAAAAGGAAATGAGAAAACTGGATATCCACATGCTCAAGAATAAAGCTGGACCCTTACCTAACACCATATACAAAAATTAACTCAAAATGGATCAAAGACCTAAGCTAAGACCTAAATGTATAAAACTCTTAGAAGTAAACATAAAATAAAAGCTTCCCAACATGGAGTTGGCAATGATTTCTTGGATATGACACCAAAAGCACATGCAACAAAAGAAAAGATAGTCAAACTTGGTTTTATAAAAACTTTAAAAACCTGTACATTAAAAGACATTATCAACAGAGTAAAAAGGCAACCCACAGAATGGGAGAACACATTTGCAAACCATGCATCTAGTAGGGGATTAATATCCAGAATATATACAGAACTCCTAAAACTTAACAATAACAATACAAACCCAACTCAAAAATGGGCAAAGGACTTGAATAGACACTTCTCCAAAGAAGATATACACATGGCCAATAGGCATGAACATGTTGAGTATGAAAAAAATGCTCAACATCACTTATCATTAGGAAAATGCTAACCAAAACCACAATGAGATACCACCTCACATCCATTAAGGATAGCTACTATCAAAAAACCCCAGAAAACAAGTGTTGGTGAGGATGTGCAGAAACGGAAACAATTGTGCACTTCTAGTGGGAATGTAAAATAGTACAGCAATGGTGGAAAACAGCATGGCAGTTCCACAAAAAAATTAAAAATAGAATTACCACATGATCCAGCAATTCCACTTCCGGGTAGATGTCCAAAAGAGTTGAAAGCAGGGTCTCAAAGAGATATCTGTACACCCATTTGTATAGGAGGATTGTTCACAATAGCTAAAACATGGAAGCAACCCAAGTGTTCATCAATGATTGATGAATATGCAAAATGTGTTACATACAAGATGGAATATTATTCAGCCTTTAAAAGTAAGGAAAATTTGACATATGCGACAACATGGATGAACCTTGAGCACATTATGCTAAGTGAAATAAGCCAGTCACAAAAAGACAAATACTATATACAGTAAGTCCCCTACACATGAACGAGTTCCGTTCCGAGAGCTCGTTCATAAGTCCAATTTGTTTGTAAGTCCAACAAAGTTAGCCTAGGTACCCAACTAACACAATTGGTTACACAGTACTGTACTGTAATAGGTTTATAATACTTTTCAAACAATAATACATAAAAAACAAACACACACAAAAAATAAACATTTTTAATCTTCTAGTATAGTACCTTGAAAAGTACAGTAGTACAGTACAACAGCTGGCATACAGGGGCTGGCATCGAGTGAACAGGCAAGAAAAGTTACTGACTGGAGGAGGGAGAGGAGGTGGGAGATAGTAGAGCTGAAGGATCGTCAGCAATAGGAGATGGAGGGCAAGCTGCAATTTCACTCACGCCTGACGCTGACGGCCCGGGTTCTGGTTCCTTGCTGGATTCAATTCTGTCTACTCTCTTGAAAAAACGATCCAGTGATGTCTGGGTAGTAGTTCTTTTTTTCTTGTCATAGATGACACGGTAGCACTGGATTGCATTCTGAACAGCTGCTGCAACCTTCGTGTACCGTTCTACGTTCGGGTCCTGTGCCTCAAAAACTAACAGTGCCTCCTCAAATAAAGAAAATCCCCTTGCCATTTCCTGCATCGTGAATATCTTCGGTTCTTCAGTTACTTCTTCTTCCTCTTGTCTCTCTTCGTCCTTTCTCTGGGCCTCCAATTCCATCAGGTCTTCATTAGTAAGCTCCTTGTGTTGCACAGCAAATTCCATTATTATTGCTTGGCGCTTCTTAGCAGTACCAGCTACATCACCACTGCTTTTACGCTTGCTTCCGGACATCCTGGGCTTGAAATAAAGATACTGTACTATGGTACTCTATACAGTACTTTAAAGTACACAAAAGTACAACCACTTGTAGAGGATGCATGCACGTTACAATGTACGCCAGACACGTGAACATACATTATGTGATTGGACGTGCAAACACGTTTGCATCTTTGAAAGTTCGAAACTTGATGGTTCGTATGTAGGGGACTTACTGTAATTTCACTTATATGAGATACTTAGCTAAAATCATAAAGATATAAAGTAGAATGGTGATTTCCAGGGACTAGGGGGAGAGGGGAATGGGGAGTTACTATTTAATGGGTGTAGAGTTTCAGTTTTACAAGATGAGAAGAATTCTGGAGGAAGATGGTGGTCATGACTGCACAATATAAACGTACTTAATACCACTGAACTGTACACTTAAAAATCGTTAAGATGGGGCTTCCCTGGTGGTGCAGCGGTTGAGAATCTGCCTGCCAATGCAGGGGACACGGGTTCGAGCCCTGGTCTGGGAAGATCCCACATGCTGCGGAGCAACTGGGCCCGTGAGCCACAACTACTGAGCCTGCGCATCTGGAGCCTGTGCTCCGCAACAAGAGAGGCCGCGATAGTGAGAGGCCCGCGCACCGCGATGAAGAGTGGCCCCCGCTTGCCACAACTAGAGAAAGCCCTCGCACAGAAACGAAGACCCAACACAGCTAAAAATAAATATATATAAAAAAAAAAAGTAAAGACTTAAAATAAAAAATCATTAAGATGGTATATTTTGTGTATTTTACCACAATATAAAAATTGGAAAAAAAATCAATGATAAAGATGTAGATTTGCTCCAAATTAATCTATATCTCTATCTATCTATCTAAAATGCCATCCCAACTAAAATATAAGATACTTAAAAGTTAAGTAACTTGGTAAAATGTAACTGAAAAGTTTGAAAAAATAAACATGAGAGTATACCTGGGAAATTCCTGAAAGGGGTATAGGGGTGGACTAAGCCTAGGCAGACCTACTTAAGATACAAGATTTTAAAAAATTAAATAATGTGGCAAAAATTATTGTAAATGTTGTTTGGAAAAATAAACATGTGAGTAAAACATGTGGTATAGTAATTAAAACAATTTGATATTCAGGCTGAACAGGCATATCAGTGTACCTGTGAATCGGAAAAAAATTTTTTAAACACTTTTATTAATTCATACTAAAGATATATTGCTGAGAAACTTTTTTTTTCTCTACAACCAGACTTAGAATTATTTGAAAGTGTATCAGTGAGATTGCAACACCCCACTCTGACATGTATGATGAATCGCTAATCAGAAACAGCTTCAATTTCCAACCCAGAGCTTCAGATAAGGGTTTCCCAGACACAACATTCCACATTTATCTTAACTTTGTAGTCTTCAAGGAAACAGGACTCTTAAGTCTACTTCTCAGCCCAGGCCTGATGTTAATTAACCTGATTCACAGTCTTGCTGTGCTTTAAACCTATCAAATATTGTTTCATTTAAATTCTGTCTAAACTCCACCCTTCTCCAGAATCCTATAATAACCCTATCCCCTCTGGCAGTTCCTCTGGTGTGTGATCTCCCTCACAGCAGCAAGTTAATTAACCTAACTTTGTCAGCCTAAAGATATATATCCCTGGTGGTCTTTATCAGATCAAAATAGTCTGTTAAAAAAAAAAAAAGTACATATGGAAATTTAATACATAATACACATAGCATTTCAGATCAAGAAAAAGATGGCTTATTCAAGAAATGATATTGAAATAATCTTCTGGGAAAAAGATAAAAAGCAACCATCTGGATCCCTACCTTTCTCTTTCAAATTCCAAATGTTTCTAAGATTTCAATATTTTTAAAAAATGAAATTAAAAAAAACTAGAAGAAAACATCTTTTTACATCTTTATATCATGAACTGAGATCTTTTCAAAACTCAAAAGGTATAACTATAGTAAAACTGTATGAGGTTATGCATTGAATAAATTTCTGGCAGTGAAATTGCTGGTTCAAAGGTATGTTTCTGTATAAAATGTTAAAAAAACTCTGTACAGCAAAAAATAACAAAAAGTATCACAAAGAAAAAGACAAAAGGCCAACCTAATATAAAAACAGTTAAAGAAAATAAAGGATTCGAAGGAAAAGAAAATACAATGGTCAATAATGTTCACATTTCACTCATATTACAGAAATGTAAACCTCAAATGCAGAGATACTATTTTTAACCTATCACAGCGGCAAAAAATGTTAAGTTCAGTAACAGCCAGTATTGACATAGATATGAGAGAAAACTGGCGCTCATCCGTTGTTTCTCAGAATATACATATTTACTGTCTTTTGGAAGGGCAGTTTGGCAACATCTTTAAAATTTTTCAAGTATGCCTTGACCCATCATTTCATGATCAGAAATTTCTCTTACGGACACAAACACAGAACTGTGCAAAGATGTTCATGGCAGCCATTGCCACAGATGTTTGTTAATGAGTAACAAGTTTAAAAAAATATATGGTACATCCATACCATAGAATATGCTACAGATGTTAAAAACAATGATCTATATGAACTAATAAGGAAAATCTTTGCACATTTGGCAGGTTATGACTTTCTGTTAATAAGGTGTAGTGGCTACTTTTTAAATGAGAAATGTAAGGAAAAAACAAACCCTAACTGAAACTGTAGATTAAATATGTATACATATATATATACACACGTACATATATATGTATACACAGACATACATACACACACACACACACACACACATACACAAAGAGTATGTTTTCATTCCCATCTCTATCCCAGGTTCTCACCAAAGGTAACTACAGTTGACCCTTGAACAACATGGGTTTGAACTGCCCAGGTTCACTTATATGCAGATATTTTTCAATAAATATACTGGAAAACTTTTTTGAGATTTGTGACAATTTGAAAAAAACTCGCAGATGAGCCATGTAAGTTAGAAATATTGAAAAAATTAATAAAAAGGTATGTCATGAATACATAAAATACATATGATACTAGCCTATCCTTACATAGGCATAAGGTGAGTGATATTTAATATAGAATTAATAATGTGTTAGTTTTCCCATTTTATAACTTTGTTTTCAAAGAATTACATTACCTTACAGGTTCAGTATGCCCCCCCTCTGTCTCTCCCTCCCTTATAATTTATGCTTCAGCAATTTTGAACTATTTACAGTTCAATAAATATCTCAATGCAGTGAGTTCCTCTACTCTTACTGTCTTTTCTGTCTATATAACATCCCCTTCCCTCCACTGTCCATACCCCAACCTCTGTAAATCCCATTAAGCCAGTGTTTCTTAACCATGGCATAAGTGACATCTTGAGCTGGATAATTCTCTGTTTGGAGGCTGTCCTGTTCACTGTGAGATGTTTAGCAGCATCTCTGGCCTCTACTCACTAGATGCCAGTAGCACTCTCCCCAGTTGTGACCCAAAATGTCTTCAGACACTGCCAAATGAACGCATAAAATATACGTAGGTTATATACTAGTGTATCCTTACATTCGCAACTGGGTGACTGAAGTAACTAGAGAAGGAAGAAAAAAGCTTACTTCTCACTACAATCCTGTGTGTTTTAAATTTCGTACCTCTTCTAACCTTTCCACCGCTACCACCCTAATCCAAGCCACCTTTCTTCCTCTTATCCTCCCACTTTTTCTCTCCCAACTACTGCAACAGCCTCCTAATCAACTTTTCCCTTTCTTCATCTTTGGCTTCTTCAATCCATTTTTACCAGTCCTTTTAAAAGTTAAATCAGATCATGTCACTCATTTGCTCAAAACCCTCCAGTGTCTTCCCAATGTCACTCAGAGACAAAACCAAAACCTTAAAAAGAACCTCACACAGTCTGCCATCCTACCCCCCACGCTCCTCTCTTGCTGATCTCTCCTTCTAGTATTTGGTTTTTGTACGTCAAAAAGGAACAAATAGCAATTTCAAAAACTGAACCTATTACTATCTGTTCCCTTGCTGTGTTCTAACTTTGGACTCCTTGCTGTTCTTCAAACACATGAGGATCCTTACACTTGCTGTTCTCTGTTGGGAACACAACTCACCCAGATACTCACATGGCTCACTCCCCAACTCCTTCAGGTCTTTACTTCTCAGGGGGTCTTCCCTGGCCACCCTATTCCTACTCACAGCACCTATTAACATCTAATACATTACATATTTTACTTACTCATCTTGTTTATTGTCTCTTTTCTCCATCTTGATCAGTGGTTCTCAAACCTGAGTCTACATCAGAATCACCTGAAAGGCTTGTTAAAAGAGTTTCTGAATCAAGAAGTCTGGGGAATAGAGCCTGAAAATTTGCATTCCTGACAAGTTCCCAGATGATGCTGAGGTTCCAGGGACCACATTTTGAGAACCAATGTTTTAGAATGTAAGCTCCATGAGAACAGAGATTTTTGTTCACCTATTCACTGCTTTACCTCTATGACCTGGCACATGCTAGGCACTGAGATAGGTAAATGAATTTACTCTGTTCCGAAGGCACCCTCTGATTTGGTCTGCTATATGGTGCTAAAATTTTACTGAATACTGTAAAAGATAAATTACATGACTGTAATGAGTTAAACTGTGTCCCCCAAAAAGACTGGGGTTGAAGTCCTAATCCCAGGAGCTATGGATGTGATCGTATTTGGAAATAAGGCCTTTGGAGAGGTAATCAAATTAAGATTAGGTCAGCAGGGTGGCCCCTAATTCAATATGACTGAAGTGCTTACAAAAAGGGGAGAACACCTTATTAAGACAGAGACACACAGGGAGAATGCCATGTGACAACAGAAGCAGAGACTGGTGTGATATAACTTCAAGCCAAGGAACACCAGTGACACCTGAAGCTAAGAGGCACGGAACAGATTCTTCCCTAGAAGGTAGAGCATGGCCCTGTCGACATCTTGATTTCAGACTTCCAACCTCCAAAACTGTGAAACGATAAATTTCCGCTGTTTTAAATCACTCAGTTTGCTGTACTTTGTTATAGCAGCCCTAGGAAACTAACACAATGACCAAAAATGCAAATGACTACACTAAGCTGTATAATTTCAAGTCTCCCTATTATCCAACTTGCACCAATTTGTTTTAATATATAGCTTTCATTGTGAACTAATCAGACTTCCTGTTTCAGAATCTCCCCAATTTAATACCGCCTCTCTCTGCCCTCCATGTGTCCCTTCAATGTGCAAGGCAGCTCACACTACAGGTTCTAGATAATGTACTCAGATTTTCTTTTTGGTTTCTCCCACCTTCCTATGGGCTACCCTATTTCACATACAACAGCTTCTTTATATTTTTTTCTTTAAGGGACACTTCTTATTTTCACACATTATAGATTTTGGCATGTATTTTCCCATAGGACATCTGAATTAGTTATAAATTGAAAATTTAAGTACACATTCGATACACATTTAGACTTCAAAATAAAATGCTAACTTCTCCTTTATGGAAAAATTCTCCATTTTTTCCCCCTTATTCTAAAAGAATGACCTTAATCCCACTTAGGTTTGGGTAAAAGAATTTTGCCATATCCTTTCCACCTTGCTGTGGTTTGTACACTAGCCTCTTTACTCAAATCTCAACAAATCTTCTAAAAGTAACATGGTTGTACTGGGAAGCTTAAAATTTTAAGTGAATCTGAATGAAATTTCAGCACCAAGTTGTCCATTTTCCATTTACTGTTTGTTTACAGGTGCACTGTCACAAGAATTCCAATCAATGATTTCTTCACACAGAAACTCTAAATTACCATGGTTTATAAAGTAAGCTGTATAATGCAATTTTTATCTTAGTGAGCACAAGTCAATATACAAATTGTTAAAAGAGTTTATATATACAAATAGTATATAGCATATACCTAAATGACACACTTTTCTATTTCTATGACTAGATGATCATTAATTGATAGGTACTCCTAAATGACTTTGAGATAAAATTCTAATAATTTCTGGATACTGAATTTACTCAGAAATATAGACTAGTATAATCTATACCCTAAAAAAACCATATTTAAGAAAAATACCTATCTTTAAATGGGTAGTAACCACAAAATATTTTTAAAATGCTGAACCCTAACTAAAAAGATCAGAAAAACACAAACTCCAAGCAAATTTAAGAGAGACATCTAATTGTTCTCCACTAGTACTAAAATACCATACTCTTTTCCTGTGAAGAATTTTAAGTGAGTCATACTTTCCTTACTAAATCACTGTTTTACTTAACATATGGTAAAAAGAGTTAACTGTTTGGTAACTTGAAACTTTACACTCAATTAAACTGTACATTAATACACACTACCACTACGGCTGTCAGAAAATAAAATAAGTATGATTACTATACACAATACTTAGAACACACAGCATCAAGTGACATTTACCTGATAAAAGTGTGGAAAGTTGCAAAAAGTTAGTTTTACCTCCTAAAACCTCAGATTCCCACCATCTAAACTAACACCAGAATTAAACAACTTGAAATTATGCACGACACCTTTTCCTGGCACCCAGGCAGAGCTATCACTGCCCAGTTTTTGGTAAATGAACATATTTCTGTTCGTTACACATTGGCCTAATTACTCTATTGCATTAAAGTTCTAACTTTATAATTAACTTTTAAAATCATAAGGAAACCAATTCATGGTTAGGAACCTGAAACGCTTTAAAAGGATATACCACAATAACTATAAGGAATTGAGAGAACGAGATTATAAATCTAATCAACTTTTCCAAAGCTTGTGATGTTTTGTCATTTGAAAATAATAATAAAGGGAGAGGGTAAGAGCTGGGCAAGAATAAATTCCCACCCCTAACTTTCTTGCGTATACAATATATCCAAATTCAGAGCTGTAAAGCCAATTTGTCAGCACCTACTAATCCCATCACACTTGGTGGGGGAGGGAGGAGGGAAGGAAAAAACTCCTTTCCTCGTCCTCCACGTAGCTAGTGCCCAAACACACCTGCCTCACTAGAGGCAGGGAAATTTAAAAGAACAAATCGGCCACAGACAAACCTGCTGGTCCAAGAGAGCCCTGAAGAAGTCCCCCGGCACTTGCGGAAGGCGCCCGCTCGCTGGGCGCTGGGGCGGCGCGGCAGCCCGGCTGCTCTCCTGGAAGGTGTCCACACCTGAGCGCCCGCAGGTCCGCAGGGAGAGGGCCCAGCGGGGCACGACCGCTAGGTGCTCAAGCCGCGCGGTCCGGAGCGCAGCCCGTGTCTCACCGTCGCCACCCGACGGCAGGCGGCGCGCGAGGAGGCGAGGGGCACGAGAGGGCAAAAGGGAAGGACCCACGACCCAGAGAAGGCTACATGTCAACAAAATAGCGGCCCGGTGGGCAGGCGGCCCCAACGGCAGTTCGCAGAGGCGCCGGGAGCAGGAAGTACACCGCGCCTCCCTCAGGAACCCGCACGTCCCCAGCCCCGGCGGCGACTCCGAGACACCTGTTTGGCGGCGCCGGGGGTGGGGTTCCACCCTCCACGCTCCCCCACTCACACACTCACGCTCCGAGAGGGGGAGGGCGAGGGGAACCGAGACATTGGACCCACAGTCTGAGGGCGCCTCCGCCGGCCGTACCTGACATCAGCCTCGGCTCCCTCTTGCCCCTCCGGGGGGGCAGAGAGGGGGACGACACGAGACCGGCGACCCTCACTCTTCTCGGCAGCCGCAGAAGTGGCTCGTGGCTGCTAGCCGGGGCCGCCCGCTGCCGCCCAGATTATTCCCCGGCAGCGGTGGCTGCTGCGGCGGCGGCAGCAGCTGAGGCGGGCCCAGCGCGCGCTCCCGCCCGTTCGCTCCGCCCCTCCCCGCAGCGCGTCCGGGCCGAGGCCGGCGGACAGCGCAGCCGCCACCCAGGGCTCTCCCAGCGCTGACGTCGCCGCCGCCGCACCAGCCCCAGGGAGGGGCGGAGCGAGAGGGGGCAGGGTGGGGCGGGGCTACGACGACGTGTGGGCGCGGGGATTGGCAGTCGAGCTCACGCCCCGCCCTTGTGCGAAGGGGTCTGGGAAGTCGGGTCTTTTCTGAGCGATAGTTGCAGCTCTCTTGCGGCTCCTAGCTGGCGGCTTCCGCCTTCCTGATCCTGCTCTAGGGTTTTGCGTTAGCTTGCGGACCTTGAGAGGAGTTAAAAGCAGTGAGACATCAGGGACCGAGACTGCGGATACCTGAGGGACCTTTGTCTGAGGGACAGGCTCTTACCCTGCAGGAGTCTTATGGCCTCTAGCCTGCTCTTAAACAGTTCTTTTTACCCCTGTTATGCCCCCCTCCCGACTCTCTTTACTCAGTATCTCTCTGGCCTTAATGAAAGGAAACACGGCAAGATGAGGTACGCGAACTGTTGTTGCATAACCAGGTATGTGAACCCGCAGGGGCTGAAAACCCAATTAGTGATACCACAAAGCCTCCTGAAGGCACACGTGGTCTTTGGTTCTGTCATTACTTCACTGCTGTCAGGCAGTGGCCGGAAGAGCTTCCTCGGATCCTTGCAAAACCTCACCCCCCCCCTTTAGTTGGCAAAGGGACTTTGTATCAGAAAACTGTTTGTGGATTAGAGCGAGGAGTCCTGGTGCGATTGAGGCAACCCCACAGCAGTCGGGAGGTGGGGTAAGGTCTTGACTTTATTGGTGTTAACCGTCGTTTACAAGGCCTAGCCTGAGGGTGAGAAGCTCCCCTGCTTCCTTTAAATGCCCTCCTCAGCAATTCTTTAGTGCCTTGCCCTCTGGGCTGGAATCTTGGTTCCCTCCACCTATTAGCTGTGTAGCCTTGGCAAGTTACTTAACATGACCGGGAGAAATAATAACGTTAGTAAGGTATTGTTGTTGTCCACCCCCCTTTAATTTGTTTACATTCAGCTTTAGTGTAGTTTAGCAGGATATGCGATTAATAAATCCGAAAGAATCTTCCAAAAGAGTTTTAAAACATCTAGATTCTTATCCAAACCTCATTTTTTCAGATGAGAAAACTGAGGTCAGAAAGATAAACTGAGAAGCCCGTTCTGGAAGAGAAGTGCAAGTATCTGATGTCCAGGTTAGTGCTCTTTCCTGGGCCCATGCCTCCAGACTTCTCTCTTGGATCCTTACCTCCATCATTTTCTTTCTTCCCCAGCCTCACCCCCTTTCCTTCCACAGCCGCTGTGAAACAGGGAAAAGAGACCCTTCAGAGGTCAAAGTGTTCCAACTAGAAAGCAAAACAAAACAAAACACCTCAGGATTCTTATTTTAATTTTATTAATATTTATAATGAATAAGGAATAATATTTTTCCAGTGAGCAAAGATAAGAAATCCTTCCAAGGATAAGCTCAGATACAGCATGTCTAAGATAATTTTCTTAGTGGCAAGAAGGTATGTTGATACAAACAACACCAGATCAAATCAGCCTCTCCTACCCTTCTGGGTATTTTTGAAAATAGCTATTATTTTCATGAAAACAGTACATCCTTATTCAAATACAAAAAAAATTTTCCAAATCCCATAATTCAGAGGTAACCATTTTTAAAAGTTCATGTTATACTCGTCCAGACATCTCTAAGAATAAAAAATACATAAAGATATATAAATACAATGTATGATAAACTGGATTTCATTACGTACACAGTTCTTTTCTCACTGAACAATATATCATGAATAACATCATTTTTAAAAGTTGCATAGTGTCCATTAAGTGGATATACTATCATTTATCTAACCAGTATTCTATTGATTCATTTCTGTTTTTTCTCCAAATGTTTACTATTTTAAACAACTCTGTGATGAGCTTCTTAATGCATGTACCTTTGCACAACTGTGCAGCTGTCACCTTGAATAAATTCCTGGAAATGACATTCATGTCAGCCAATTTTTCTTCATTATCAACTAGAAAAAAGAAAGTGTGATTACTTTGAATATAATTTATATGTGAGACTCAAAATGACCAGATTCTCCCATTTGAAACACAGGTAAACCTTGGACAGTATGTTTGTCTGTGGTGTGGTGTTTCAGTAATGTATGTCAAAGCTCCTTGGAGCAGAATAATGTGTGTCAAGGCTCCTTGGAGCAGGGTGATAGACACTGATAGTTGATTAAACCCTTTCTTTCTTACTAGCAGAACTCTGATTTTTTTCAGGGTGACAGTGTGTCCAGTTAAAAATATTTACTTCCTCAGTCTCTAATAAGCCATGGTTTAGCCATGTAACCTGTCAGCAAAATGAAAGTAGATGTTGCTAGGAGAGGCTCAAAGTTTTATGGAAGAAATTTCCTGTTAGCCATTGGACCTATACCTGTCCTTTATCTTACCTGGAACAGTGACATGATGCTAGAGGTGGAGCAGCCCTATTTCAACCGCAAGAACAAGATAATAGCATAGGAAGCCAGAGGGGCCTGGGTTCATGATTGCTTTGGAGGGTCAGCTTACCCAGCTCTGGACTGCCCACTTCTGGATTTATTGTTATGTGAGGGAAAATAAATTCCTCCTCTTTAAGGTCTTGTTGTTTGGGTTTTCTGTTGTAAGCACTGAATGAAAGTCCTAATTGACATAAAAAGATAGGAAAAGTCATTATTTATTTAGTACTACATGTAGAATTTTTTAATAGGGTAAGATGAAAATGGGGGCACAAAATGGAAACAAGCAATGACAAAAAACCACTTTCTAATAAACTTAGTTTTCCTTTAAATACCCAAATATTACAATTAGATTAACAAATCTTTTTGTAATAATTAGATTAAATTCTATAAATTAAATTATATTTACTGGTATAGTAGTTTTCAAATATGTTCACAGGTTCTTTCATACTTCTTCTTTCAAAAGTGAAGCTTAATTCCCCTCACCTAGAGTTTGGACTGTACTTAGTGACTTGTTCTCATGAAGAGAATATAGAAGTGCTGTAGTGTGACTTCTTAGAGGAGACTATAAAACATATGCCAGCTTTCTTCTTGCTCTCTCTCTGGGATTGTTCGCTGGGGAAAGGTAGTTATGTCATAAGGACACTCAGGAACTTATAGAGTGACTCATGTTATGAATAATTAAGGCTTCAGCCAGTTAGGAACTGAGGACTCCTGAAAACAGCCATGTGAGTGAATTTGGAAGCAGATCCTCCAGCCCTAGTCAAGCCTTCAGATGACTGCATCCCTTGTCAATATCTTTATTGTACCCAAAGAGAGTTTGTGAGCCAGAACCACTCAGCTAAGCCACTCCCAAATTCCAGGCCCTCAGAAACTGTACAGTAATAAACGTTTGTTGTTTTAAGCCACTAAGTTTTGGGATAATTTGTTGTGCAGCAAAGATAACGACTACAGCTGGGTATAACAGAGCCTACCTAGCACAATGCCTGACACATTTGTAGGTATTTAAATTTGTTGCTTGAACAAGTAAACAGTTGAATCAATATATCTTTTTCACTTAAAGGGTAACATACAATGCTGGTATTATTTTTGATCCCTGACACCTGTGTTATGTAAGGTTTTTCTGACATGATCATAGGGAGATCAATCGTGAATCTTACTGAGATCTGAACATTGACAATCCTGGAAGAAACATATAGTGAATAAAGCAATGGAACCCTTGAGACATGAATACTGCTCCCAGTTTTATCAGTGATTAGCTGAGTAGCAAGTCACCTAAGCCTTCTAAATCTCAATTTCCCTATCCATAAATTGGGGGAAATAATCCTGACTGGCCTCAAAAGGTAGTCAATGTGATTATATGTGACAGTATCATTCTTTTAATTACATTAGGTTTGTAATGTCTATCCTACTTTTTTTTTTTAATTAATTAATTTATTTATTTTTGACTGCGTTGGGTCTTCATTGCTGTGTGCGGGATTTCTCTAATTGCTGTGAGCGGGGGCTACTTTCCCTTGCTGTGCGTGGGCTTCTCATTGCAATGGCTTCTCTTGTTGCGGAGCACGGGCTCTAGGTGCGTGGGCTTCAGTAGTTGTGGCATGTGGGCTCAGTAGTTGTGGCTTGCGGGCTCTAGAGCACAGGCTCAGTAGTTGTGGTGCATGGGCTTAGTTGCTCCACGGCATGTGGGATCTTCCCGGACCAGGGCTCGAACCTGTGTCCCCTGCATTGGCAGGTGGATTCTTAACCACTGTGCCACCAGGGAAGCCCTGTCCTTTTTTATTTTTAAGCAATTGAGTATTAAATATTTTAGGTGTGTATAACATTGATTTTTCTTTCAGGAAGTGATAACTAATAACTGATTTTACTGTGTACCTTTGTAAAATATTAACATCATTGATAGTAAGCAGTTAGGATTTAAGAGTATGGCAGGATGGTAAGTTATTATATGTCAGGTCTCACTTTATTAGCCTGTTGAAATATGATTGCGCTTTAAAAAGAATACATAATTATGACTGGCTCCTTTCTCTTTTCAGGACTTAATTTGTAATTACGGTTGGGTGTGTGCCCCTCTTTATGGTAACAGTGGTAGTTAAACGTACTTAGTTATAAACATACATTTAACCAATAATTTGGTCTGAGTGTAAGCGTTTATTCTAGAGCAAAATTACACCCAAGAGCAAGAAAATAAATGGTAGAATACACGTCTTTCTCTTTCAGAGAGGAAGACTTGGGCACAAAAGGGAAGGCTTTATATAATGGAACATCAGAGGTAAAGAATATGCAA
Source organism: Eubalaena glacialis (assembly GCF_028564815.1). NCBI lineage: Eukaryota > Metazoa > Chordata > Mammalia > Artiodactyla > Balaenidae > Eubalaena > Eubalaena glacialis. Next base: position 66,772,576 of record NC_083723.1, read on the forward strand.
TTAGAGACAATGTACAATTTGGCGGTGTGACTAACTCCAGAGGTAAATATATGAGGATGAGTAAGACAGAGCTTCAGTGTAAGATTCAAGTCTTGCTAATGTAGTGGATGAATTATCGAAACTTCCTGGTTTTGTTGTATTTTCTTTCTTGTTTTCTGCTATTCAGCTGTGACTCTAAATCAGTTGAAACTACTGACTCCTCTAGATATCAGATTATTTGTGATTTTAGTTGACCCTGGCTACCTCCCATCATTATTCACTTGAATAGGAAGAAGAAACGTAGAAAAAGAGACAGAGCTTTCTTTTCTGGAGATAGTGTGCTTTTCAATGGAGCTTCTCATCTCATATTGAAAATTCCTGCCAGGTTACAGTATTTTCATTCTGTGGAACCTAAGAGAGCATTTTCCAAACAGTTTTTATTCCTTGCAGCTACATCTTCACAAAATCAACCAAGATTCTGAGACCGTTGGAAAGGCTAGTGTTACTTTCTGGATTGACTGACACGTGAAGGGGATAAAGGTGGAGAACGGAGCAGAGGGGGAGATAAAGAAAAAAGGAAAGTCTGGAAAATACTTTTAATCTCAAGGGAAGAAGACTCAGCATGATTCACAACATGTTAGCTTGAAAGCAGAGACTGCCTTGTGAGCACTGAGGAACCAGAGAAATACTCAACTTAGAAGGTTGGGCTCCCTGGGGTTACCCTGTGTTCCTCTAGTTTCCTGGAATAAGACTCAGACTATTCCTTAATTATATTCCCTGGTGGCTCAACAAAAGCAGAAAACATTTGTTGTAAATGGAGTAGGTGATGCTTTAAAATCCGTAAGCAGTAAATTATTTATAAATGCGTTTGTTACCTCTGTGATTGTAAAGAACTGACTTAAAAATTTTAGCTGCATAACGTGGTACAATTTTTTTCTTCTTTCTTTTAAGTTGTATTTAAATGTTTTTAAATCTAAGAATGGATTGGGGTTGATATTTTGTTGGGTTTCTCTTCCATCGTCCATTGAGAAGCACCCTCTTCCTCTTCCTTTTTCCTCCAGTTCCCATCTAGAGATTTGGTCCCTACAGCCATGTTTATATGATAGGACCCTTCTCCCTTCTTGATTGGATAGAGTTTGATCTTTGAAGGAATCTGAATCAATCAGATTCTCTCCTCTGAGAATTTGGAATTGGAAGAGAGGTCTTAGTTTCTCTTTATTGAACCCTGAAACTGTAACCCAAACAGGGGCTTGTAACCCAAATGTGTGAACCCAAGATAAGGGGAACCCATTGTACAGGGAGAGAGAGAAATGAAGCAGACTATCTGAGGAGAGAAACGACCCTGAGCTTTGGTGATCTCACAGAAACAGAGAAAGAAAGGGGAGAGTGTCATTTTTTAGCTTCTCACAGACTTTTCATGACACCCGTCCCTCAAATGGCCCGACTGCTCTTGAGTTCCATGAATCCCTCCACTGTATTCTTATATTAAGTTACACTTTTTATTGTTAAGTTAGTTTGGGTGGATAATTTTTCCATTCTTTAGAATACATTTCATCACTTCATTTAAGAGCGATCTAAATAGTTCTTTTCATATATAAGAATTAAAAAGCGTTTTGAAAGCTTTGGTCTGAGGAATAACATAAAACTTATGAAAAACGCAAAAGCTTCAGTCTTTTGAATAAAAAGAGCAAAATGGCAGAGTAGGAAGGCTCCCGCTCTTGTTCTCCCACAGAAACATCGAAAACAAGCAGAAACAGTCAGAATCAATTTTTGAGAACTCTGGGAAACAGTTGAAAGTTTACAGCAACCAAATGAGCACTGAATCAATAAAAAGGCACTTCAAAATAGTAGGAAGGGCCGCTCTCGCCTTTTGAGATGGACCGCACTCTGTAGAGTTTGTTTCTCCCAGGGCCTCTCGCTTTCTGAGATGACCCACACTCTGTCTGTGGCATGTGTATCTCCCTAAAGAAATCTGGTTTCCTGCTTAGTTCTCAGTGCAGAGCCTTCTTGCCTGCCTGCTTATATCCTTCACAAGTGTCCTATATTAATAAATCTACTTCTTGCTTATCCCTTTGCCTCTCGCTGAATTCCTTCTGTGCTGAGACTTAAAGAACCCGAGTTGCATTGAGTCCTGAGACCAGGTGTGTGGTTTCAGCTGGGAGATTGTGGGTTCAAGTCCAATCTGGAGTGCAACTGGGTTCGAGTCCCATCTGAGGTGTGATTGGGTTCAGAGTCCCAATCTGAGGTGTGCAGTTTCATCTTTGGAAGGCCACATAAGAAACTGGAAAGAGTGGCTGCCTCCAGAGAGGTGACCAGTTCCCCAACCAGGGATTGAACCTGTGCCCTCGGCAGTGACAGCACAGAGTTCTAACCACTGGACCTCCAAGGAATTCCCTAAAATTTTATGATTTGGTTTATTCATAAGTAATAGAAAAAACTTTGATATCTGTAATGTACATTATGTGGCAAAGTTTATCAGCCCAGCTATTTCCCAATCAAATTGATTTTCTGCTATCTTTATTTTATGAAGTGTTCTGCCCATTAAATTCAAAATAGCTGTGAAAAAAAGGTAGGAAGATTTTGTAGTGATTTACTTGTCCTTCCACTACCTCTACCCCTGCATGGGGACAGTCTTATAAAATGTCAGTAGTCTTAAAGTGGCAACAGTCTTAAAGCAGCAGTGGTCATAAAGCTGTTGCAGTCATAAAAAGGCAGCTATCTTAGAATGGCAACAGCCCATGTTCCCACTGTGGGACTGTTTCCATTCTGGAGGGAGCAAAGCTGACCCTGTTCACACATTGTTATAAAATCTGTTCTAATCTGTTGGGGGGTGCTGTACACTGAATTGTGTTCCCCAAAATTCATATGTTGAAGCACTAATCCCCAATGTGACTGTGGGACCTGTGAGGAGGTGATAAAGGTTAAATGAGGCAATAAACGTGAGACTCTCATTCAATAGATTTAGTGCCCTGTAAGAAGAAGAGACACCAGAACTCGCTCTCTCTCTTTCTCTCCATCATGTGAGGACACAGTGAGAAGGCAAACTAAATTGGCAGGTACCTTGATTTTTGAATTTCTAGCCTCCAGAACTGTGAGAGAGAAATTTCTGTTATCTAAGCTATCCAGGCTGTGGTATTTTGTTACAGCCGCCCAAGCAGACTAATATGGGGACAACCTAAAGGACGGATGCTAGGTGTTCCACCCTGTCTCACCTAATTCAGAACTCAGGAGAAACAGCTTGAAAATACTGCAAGCCAAATTAACAATCCTCAGACACTTGGGGCAGAGATTATGGTTGAAACATACAGTAGACTGTCTAAGGCAAAAACTGGGGAGAGTTTCTTTGGGAAATTAGGACATTTAAAAGCAACTATGTATACGCGGGGATTTAGAAAGCCGTGTACATGCCCAGGGTAAGACACATGCTCAGAAAACACCTGAGAAGACCCTAAGCTTTTCCTTAGGCTGATCCCTTGGCACAATGCAAGCCTGGCAAGTTGAAGATCAGAGCCAATTTGCCAAAACTTATAGGTTCCTAGCTTTCAAAGAAATTTCTATCAAAACACTAGCTGAACACAAGCTAAGGAACAGAGACTAATGACCACATTGACAAAGAATGCAGTCTTTGCAGTAGTAGTTTGGGAACAACATTGAACAAACTGACTGCTACAGCCTTCAACAACCAAAAAGTAGCAAGCCCTGTGAGAGGGAGAGAATCTGACTTCCAGGTACCATATTACAATAGAAACTAAATAGTTTTCATAAAAAAAAAATCACAAGGCATACAAAGAAACAAGAAAGTATGGCTCTTCCCAAGGAATGAAATAAATTGGTAGAAACCATCTCTGAGGAAGTTCAGACATTGGAATTACTAGACAGAGATTTTAAAACAACTGTGTTAAATATGCTCAAAGAACTAATGGAAAATATGGACAAAGAACTAAATGAAATGAGGAAAAGGATGTATGGATAAAATTAGAATATCAATAAAGAGAATTGAAAAAAGGAACTAAAGAGAAATTCTGGAGCTGAAGACTACAATAGCCACAACTTGGACAAACTTGGCTTAACAACAAACCAGCTGGTTTGTTTTTATGCAGAAGACTCCCATTGAGGGATGACATTCCTTAACTCAGATCATAAAATTTGTCATGGTTTAGTGTGGTTTAGTGGAAAGATCTTGGACTTTGGAGTAAGATTGATGTGTTTGAATTATAGCTATAAATAAAAATAACAATGACTAACATTACTAACTAAAGTAGAGAAAGCTCTAAGAAGGAAGAACTCAGAGTCTAGGACTTGTCACATAATGTCTGCTACTTACTTGCTATTATATTAGGCACTGTACTAAACAGTTAACTAACTGATTTATTTTACTCTTCATACCAACTCTCTGAAGTAGGTGTTATCAGCCTTATTAACTGATAAAGAAACTAGTCTTAGAGATTAAGCACTTGTAAGTAGTATAACAAGGATTCCAACCCAGTTTTTAAAAACTGCTTTATTGAGGAATAAGTGACATGAAATAACTATACATACATAAGGTGTGTATATAATACGGTATTTTGACAGATGTATACACCCACGAAACCATCACCACAATCGAGATAGTGAACATATCTATTGCCCCCAAAAGTTTTCTCCTGCCACTCCCCACCCCACCCCATCTCCAAGCAACCACTATTCTACTTTCTGTCACTATGGATTAGTTTGCATTTTCTAGAGTTACATAAACGGAGTCGTACAATGTGTGCTGTTTTTTATCTGGCTTTTTTCACTCAGCATAATTACTTTGAAATGAAGCCATATTGCATATATCAATAGTTCATTTCTTTTTATTGCTGAGTAGTATTCCATTATAAGAATATACCACAATTTGTGTATCCATTCACTTGCTGATGGACCTTTAACCCAATCTGACCCTAAACCGATGCAGCACTCTCTCTTCGGCTCCCTCACTTATCATGTGGTCTTGGGAAACCTAATTATTCTCTCTGAGGCTCAGTTTTTCTCATTGTAAAATGGCAATAATGTGTTTTTTTGCCACAGGAGTGTTATGAGTAAATCAGATAACATGTGAAAGCACTTAGTACTGTGCCTGGCACACAGTAGGTGCTTATAAATATCATTCATTTTTCCCCAGGAAAGAAAAATCTCCAGGAAGGGAATAAGAAAAAAAATATAGTAGTACATGCCTTTCTGGCTCTTTCTTCCTGTATTTTCACCTCATTCTTGAAGATTTCTCACTTTAATTTCCCCTGCTTGCATTTCATCTGTACCCCATGAATATAATGTCCCCCTTTTCTCTCTGACCCAAATATGGACACAAACTCTTTCTTTTCCCCAAAACATGACTGAAATAGAGTGATATTTTCACAAAAATTAAGGGATAAATTAAAGGGGTCTAATTACATAAAACTAAGCAGCGTAAAAATAGTCAAGGCTCCTATATGCCTGCTCCCATCCCAAATAATCCCAGCAAAATAAGTCAGAGAGCTTTTTGTTTTCAATTTTTATTTTGACATGATTTCAGACTTTACAGAAAAGTTGCAAAAATAGTACAAAGAAACTTCATACAACTTTTTCCTTGATTATTGTTTTAAAATTTTAACAACTCGAAATATTTTCTTATTCTTCTGCCTCCGAAATTTAGGCTAAGAGTGGCTTGACAGAAAATACTCAATTAACTCAATATGGTAATAAATATAACAACAATAACAATTCCAAAAATTGCTTACTGAACCTGATAAGTGCCAGTCTACTCAGTGTTGAACTTGGACTATCACCTACTCCTAACCCTATAAGACAGTTACTATTATTACATTCATCTAATAGATGAAGATATTGACACAGAGAGAGTTTTAGAATCTTGCCCAAGGTCACACAGATAGAAATCTTGTCCTGCTGAATGCAAATGAAACCAACAAGATTCCTGACACATGTTTTTAATGCTAATCTTTTAAATGAAGTATCTACAAGCTACAGCCTTTTGGCTAAATCCAGCCCGTAAAAGAGCTTTATTTAGTCCCAGATCTGCTTGTGCAAGGATCACCATCCTCTTATACAGATGAGTGGGCACAACCCGGTCTTCACTCCTTCCTAACCTGGCTTCTGTCTTTCAGTTATCTGGTCATCTTCTCTCACTGACTACTGTGATTTCTTGTCCTGCTCACAGAAAAACACCAGCCTGACTCTAAGTTCCAACTTCCCAAACACCATTTGGTCCTTCTAGTGAGGGTCTCAGGTCTATAGGAAATACCTAAGTGCCCAATAAAGTTGACAGGCAAGGTTAATCTTCACCAAGTGGGGGCATTTCTGGGGCATTTTATGATGACTCACTCCAGACATATTAAATGATAAAAACAATACTGTGCATGTGATCAAAGACAGCAAACCTGAGGTGGACGTAGTGATGCATTGCTCTGATCTCCCTTCAGGACTGAAAGAATTATTCCCCTAGCTATTGGGAGTGCTGCCAACAGACAACCCTCAGCTGCCAACCCTCTCAGGGAATTGCCTCAGGTGCAGCTACCTGCCTCAACTCAAGACCACGCCTTCTTTCAGGGCACCCACATCCAGTGACTAATTAGCACAGGGGTATAAAAACCAGCCTCCCAACCTCAGCCTGTAATATTCTCTAGGGCCGTTCCGTCAGAGTTCCCCATGGGGTTGACTAAGGCCTTTGTTAAGACTACATCATAGTTCAGTTTCTCCTTCTGTCCAATCTTGCTTCTTTCTCTTCCCTTTCACAGGCATTGATCTCAAAAGTACTCCCTAATAAGCTGTATGTATTCTGATCTCTGTTTCAGAATTTGTTCTCTGGGGAACCCAGCCTATGACAAAACCTAAAGCAAGGACATGTCCAAAAATGTGTAGTAGCTACAGGGATTGTATCAGAGAAACCAGTCCCTGAGAACAATGTTAGCAGATGACAGAGGGAAAGCAGAATTCTTTCCTTCTGTTTGGGCAGAACTGCCTCTATATACAAACACAGCACTAATCAGAAGAAGCAATTAGTATTGAGAGAAAAATAATGAGCCATAATATATAAGCAATTTAAATAGAGTTTAAGCAACTGTAAGAGCATTATCAGTTAAGATCGCATTCCTTATTCCCATGTACATTAGACTTTGGTCAAGGATATAAATGATAGGGGTAAAAGATAGGGGTAGGGGTTAAGGATGGAAAGTGGAGGCTGGTAAGTAGCAAGATAACACTTTATAGTTGAAACCTGAAAGATCTAGATGGAAATTGAAGATGGTATACAAAAACAAATAGAAAGAAACTTCTAGAGTTCAGAAGAACCAGAACTCTAGTTCTGTGAGGAGACCAGAATTTGTACTCTGTATAAAATGTGGAGAGGTTCTAGGGGCAAGAAGCATGCCCATGTGGGGCAGGAAAGAGTTGAAGGATAGAATAAAGATGAGGAAAGTTAACTAGTTTTGCTTCTCGTGTGCAAATGGCCGTTTATCGTGTTGTTGGTTTTTATCTTTGAAGTACAGACACATCCCCCAATTTATTAACATGAGTGAGTACAAAGCTCCCTAGAGTGTGAGAAAGGAAATGAGAAAAGAGACTGTGCTCCATCTTACCAAACTCCCAGCTGACTGAAAGGCCTGTTTCCTTTTCTGCCATTATATGTTAAGTATGTTTATATGAACTGTTGTGATACTGTTTTAACCTTGTTTCTTTAGGAAAATGCATCCATACTTCAAGTTGCATCACCTTAAAATGAGTTTTTGAAATACACCTCACACAGAGATAGGGGACTTCTTCTGGTTTACTAACATTAACGATCTAGATGTTGCAGATAAATAAAATTCAGGTGGTAAAACAGTGACTTGCCAAAGGCATCATGATCAAATTAAGCTAAGATTAAAAGTTCATGCACCTTCATTCAGTCTGTAAAACTTCTTTTTCTCTAAGGAGCATTTGTCTTGAAGAGATTACTGGGGAGGGGGGCCAGAGGGGAAGGAACAAACTACCACAGTCCAATGAACAGACCGCTTTCTTTTCTTTCTCTCTCCCTCTTCTCCTTTGCATTTCTATTTCTCTTCCAATCTATTTCTTTCCTCCTCCCTCTCTTCCTCTTCCTCTGTTTGGTTGGGGGGCGGGTGGGGATTTTGTTTTTCTCTTCTCCTTTTTCTTTGTTTTCTGGTCTTTCACTGCTCTCAGTATTTGGCCTGGCTCTTTTGATTTTTTAGTCCTTATTTTTATACCTTCCACTCCTAGTAGAGAAGGTAATGTCACTATTACTACCATTTTTAAAAAGCGTTTATATTCTTAACTCTTTCTGGCTCTGTGCTAAGCATTATAAAAAAGGAAATTGTGTAGACAGTGTGTGACTTCCAAAAGTATATAATCTATTGTGAATCCCAGCTGTGATTTTATAACACCCTCATGATTCTTGACTTTTGTTTGTTTCTCAGTCCCATTAAAAATCTGGTGATAGCAATGAATTGCCTCCCTCCAAAAATGCATAAGTCACAAATATACCCAATTTGCATGCGATTTCAGAAGGTGCAAAAACTTCCTGAACCCCTTAGGAGTTTATGACCTCATATCAAGAACCCTACTGTTGTCTCAATACATTTTACAAATATCACACAATTTGAGATAGGAGTGGTATCTTAAAACATAATCCATTTTAATTCACTTCATTAAGAAAATCAATAGGCTGTATATAACAGCCATTTTTTGTGGTTGCAGAGGTAAAAGGGGAAGAAATGTTTTCAAATTACAAGTATATTATAACATTATCCAAAAGGAAGAAACATTTATTGAGTACTGCCTGCTATATACATACCAATTTCCTACATGATACAGCTGTTGTAAAAATTATATGTCTACATATATTACATGTCTACAAATATACAACTATGTACATATGTATTATATATGTATACAAAATATGTGTTTATATAATATATAAAGCATATATATGTTAAATTTTCACAACAGCTGTATCATGTAGGACTCATCAGATAGGGAAATTGAGCTCAGTGAGATCAAATAGCTAATTCAGGTCACCTGCTAGTGAACAATAGATGAGGATTCTAACCCACATCTAACTCCAGTGCCCCCTTGGAGGATGATTTCTTATTTATCTTTTCTACTTAACACAAAACTTAGCACATAGGAGGTACTCATGGAAGGTTGAATGTAGATTGAATTAAACTGAACAGGGTCAAGTACAGAGCCCTGCGGTAGATTCCTGGAGACTAGAGACCACTCTCCCCACTGCCACCCCCCATTTAATTTCATTTCTTTAGAGAAAAGGAACGGGGCATTCTAATAAGTTCTGAAGAGTAGAGGGGAGTCTACAAAATCGCAGAGAAATGTAGTAATTTTCCTCTGTTCATCAGAGAAATATGTTTCCAGCAGTGTGAGGGTAACAGGCTTGAATGTGCCAATTTTCATTTGGAAGGAGTGTACTGCAAAGTTAATGCAATATAAGTTGAGGAAACCATTTTCAATTTAGTGAGTCCTTTGAATATTAAAGGAAGCATCCTAACTGAGGCTCCTGAAATATAAAGAACAATTTGAAACATGCCTAGGAGGAAAATACAGCAATTTTAGCATAAGGAAGTTCTCAAATGAAGTCTAATTTTAAAGGAAAAAGAATCTCATTGATTGAAGAAATTGTTCAGAACATATATGTACATACTCTGAGGCTAGCTAATGAAGGAAGCCATAATTTGAAGAGAGTTGGTGAGGAAAATGAAAGTAATATCAGAATGTGGGCACCTCTTAGATAGAGGCTGATTATACTTTAAAAGAATGTTTAGGAAAGCTAATAAACACTCAACTAAGTTGAACAGAAACTACATCAGAAGTAACTATAATCTTAGAAGCCAGTCAAGACAATGGAGTAATGGAGAATCAGTGACTGTTTCCTTGATTTAAAAATAAGCCCGGGCTTCCCTGGTGGCGCAGTGGTTGAGAGTCTGCCTGCCAATGCAGGGGACACGGGTTCGAGCCCTGGTCTGGGAGGATCCCACATGCCGCGGAGCAACGAGGCCCATGAGCCACAACTACTGAGCCTGCGCGTCTGGAGCCTGTACTCCGCAACAAGAGAGGCCGCTATAGTGAGAGGCCCGCACACCGCGATGAAGAGTGGCCCCCACTTGCCACAACTAGAGAAAGCCCTCGCACAGAAACGAAGACCCAACACAGCCAAAAATAAATTAAAAAAAGAAAAAAAAAGCCCATCTGTGGGACTTCCCTGGTGGCGCATTGGTTAAGAACCTGCCTGCCAGTGCAGAGGACATGGGAAGATCAGATCCCACATGCTATGGAGCCTGTGTGCCACAATTACTGAGCCTGCACTCTAGAGCCTGTGAGCCACAACTACTGAGCCCACGTGCCACAACTACTGAAGCCTGTGCGCCCTAGAGCCCGCGCGCCGCAACTGCTGAGCCTGCTTGCTGCAACACCTGAAGCTCACATGCCTAGAGCCCATGCTCTGCAACAAGAGAAGCCACTGCAATGAGAAGCCCATGCACTGCAATGAAGAGTAGCCCCCGCTCGCCGCAACTAGAGAAAGCCTGCGCGCAGCAACAAAGACCCAACAGAGCCAAAAATAAAAAAATAAATAAAATAAAAATAAAAATAAGTAAGCCCATCTTGACTTCAGGTCAGGGCAAGATCATGATGTATAGTTTCTGAATTTTTCCAATCTTTTCCTAAAAACATACTAAATAACTAGAATAGCAAAAGAAAAATTCTACTCACAACATCCTCCAGAAGACCAACCAAAACACCCCCATGAACCTCAGAACACCAGTGGGTGTTGCCTCACCCAAACCACAGACGATGTAGGACCCATACAGGACATGCCTAGGTTTAGCAGCTATGCAGAGCTAGTGGAGGAGAAAGAAAGAGTTTTAATGGTTCTATGAACATTGCAGTACAACAACTGCCAACAAATCCTCAAAAAGAGAAATTCCCTCCTTGAATGGGATTTTCAGCAAGTGAATATTGTGAGAATAACAGTGAAAAGGAGAAGGTTCCAGACTCTGGTTATGGGTGAGTGGAATAAAAGGTACACAGCTACACACTAAGGGACTATGGAGAGATCAGAAGATACTGCAGTGACTTAAGTGCTCAAAGAACTCAGAAATATCTAATAAAAACTCCTTTCCTAAGGAAAATGCTACTGTGAAAAGAATTCAGATTGATCAGGACAGGAACTCTGAGGGCAAAGAGAGAAAAGGATCAAACTCTTTGGGGAGAGGTAGGACTCCAGAGAAGGCAGAGCTCAGAAAATGGGTATAACTACACAGAGTGGTTATTTAAATATATATTTGTGTATCTGTCTGTCTGTCTGTCATCTATCTTTGTGATAACAATAGAGGAGAAAGCTCCTAAGCAGTAAAGATAAGAAAGGTACCATGGTGCCTCTCAATCCCCTACAAGGGAACCACTTTCTAAAAGCACAGTACACTCAAATTGTTTATACGTGAACAACAGAAAAGGATATTGTCAAAAACCAAACATACTATTATTTTTAAAAAATGGACTAAATAATGCATTCCAGAAAATATACAATCAAAAAGCAGATAAAAACTAAATAATATAACAGAATTATCTAAAAGAACTTAAGAAAACAATAAAAACTATAAAAGAACAGGACCTCCCTGGTGGCACAGTGGTTAAGAATCCACCTGCCAATGCAGGGGACATGGGTTTGAGCCCTGGTCCAGGAAGATCCCACATGCCACGGAGCATCTAAGCCCATGCGCCAAAACTACTGACCCTAAGCTCTAGAGCCTGCGAGCCACAGCTACTGAGCCCGCATGCCACAACTACTGAAGCCCGCGTGCCTAGAGCCTGTGCTCCACAGCGAGAGAAGCCAGCACTATGAGAAGCCCGCGCACCACAATGAAGAGTAGCCCCCGCTCGCCGCAACTAGAGAAAGCCTGTGCATGCAGCAACGAAGACCCAACGTGGCCAAAAATGAATAAATAAATAAAATTAAAAGACAGACAATATTAAAAAAAACTATAAAGAACGGCATGTATTAGAATTAGGAAATTCAGAATTTAGAAGGTTAAACATCAGTTGGGGATGGATATGATTCAAAACTGAGCTTAAGTCACTGTAAGGGCTGGTCTGTTTCCAGTTTACCCTTCCTTACTCATAAAGTGTGTCCCTTTTTAGTCCCAATTGAGATTTATACATCCCCTCTTCCCTGCATGGCTAAGAACTCCAATTTTCCTCCAGTCCTTTGAAAGTATCAAAAGTTTTGCTCAAATTCTCATCTTTTCAGCTACTGTTCTCATATAGGCAAATATCTCAAGGCTGAAAGCAATGCCACGTACCAGGCTCTGGGATTCCCTTATTTTCTGGATAAAATCCCCATAAATCCTCACTGCCTGAGTGAGGATTCTTCAAATACCTTCACATTGTTCTGAAACAACCTAGTCCACCATTGTCAGAAACAGAATTTGGGAAATAAAGTTGACAAAGGAGGAGAAAGAAAAAAGGAAAAAAAAAGGATTCGAAAGGAAAAGAATACAGAAGACAGGAAAAGAAGATCCAACATAAGTACAATTTATGTTGGAGGAGGAAAATAAAAGCAATAGAACAAAACAAATACAAAAATCCATAATGCAAGATTGTCTTAAAATTAAAAAAAATTGAACATCTATATTGAAAGAGCACACCATCCATGGTCCATTGGAAAATGAACCCAGAACTGTCAACACCAATACATACTCTGGTAAGACTGGACAACAAAGAAAAAACTCTTTGGATGTTCAGGCACAAAGATCAAATCACTTATAAAGGAAAAATAAAATCATATATTCATCAGATTGATCCACAGCATAGGACAGTAGGGAAACATATTTAAGATAACCAAGGAAAGAAAATATCAAACAGTGATTTTTATACATACCCAAATTTGCTTTTAAGTATAAAAGTTACAGAAAAGCAAAGCAGTTGTGAACATGCAAGAACTCATGGAATGTTGCTCCTTGAGAAATCTACCTAGAAAACAATCTTCAGACAACCAACAGATCATAGGAGTTGCTTCAGCTAAGTGTCAGGCACATAATAACTTGCCAATAAATGTTACTTTAACAAATGGATAGATATATGGATACATGGGTTAAAGAATAAACTTACATATTTCAGGATATACGTGGTAGGGAAAAGGAAAGGGTCATCCATATTACTAGTTACCAGAGAGCTAGGAATATGAAATCAAAGAATCTTAGTTCTGAGAAAATTTTTTTAGATCAAGATGAATAAACCGTGTCAAAGATTTGCCCAAGACGCACAAATGGACCATGGATGAGCCAGGAAATAGATCCAGAGTTTTCTGATGCTTAGTGAAGTTCTCTTTAAAAACTCATGCATGAGGACTTCCCTGGTGGTCCAGTGGCTAAGACTCTGCGCTCCCAATGTAGGGGGCCCGGGTTCTATCCCTGGTCAGGGATCTAGATCCCACATGCCGCACTAAGAGTTCACATGCTGCAACTAAAAAATCCCACATGCTACAACTAAAAGATCCCTTGCGCTGCAACTAAGACCCGGTACAGCCAAATAAATAAATAAAGTAAAAACTCTTTCACTGACAAAGTGTAACCTTTAAATAGCATTATTCATTTTTTTTCCCCAAAATAAACTAGTCCTGTTTTCTGTATCCCATAGTAAAATGTTTACTGAAAACTGGGCCACAACTTTCTTTTCATCAACTTCAAAAATTTACAACAATTTATTTATTATAGAAAAATTAGGGAAAAATTCACTTACAATCTCATCATCTTTACCTTTTATTTTCTTGAGCATTGCATGATTTCATGTCATTTAACATCATAGTATAACTTTTGTCTGTCCCTAATTTATTCTCCCTTTATATTTGGTTGGTATAAATCTTAAACTTGCCAAGCTGATTAGTTACAGCTCCTTGGTACCTCTTGAAACCTGAAGGCAGTGTCATCAGATGGGGTTTTCACTGGGTGGGGAAAAAGAGGAAATGAGAGTGGGAGAGAACTGCTGTGTGCTGAGGAGAAAGTAGCCATGAGTAAGTAAACTGGAGGTAAATATGTTTGGCCTTATAGATCAGGCCTCTCTCTTCCCCAGAGCCACATCCAGTTTTGGCATCTCCGTATGGTATTGCCATGGTCCAACAGAGCTAGGGGGCCGCATTCATAGCAATGCCTAAGAGACATGGTGACCGGAGGCACTACGTAGCAGAGGGCAGACCCAGGTGTTGCATATATGATGCAAAAGCAAGTAAGATCACATCTAGGAGAGCTTCTGCTGACAGAGCAGATTTTCAGATTTTGTTATGTCAAATATATCCCCAATCCTAAGTAAACCCCTTGGGGAGGAAATAAAAACTTTCTTGATTTTGTGATAGAGAGATAGGGGCCAAAGATATTTAGTTTGAATATTAATGTGTATTGTGTATCTAGTTATTGAACTAGTACAAATGGATTAGTCTCAAATAGTTCATAGAATTAACTTAAAATTTTACTAATAGCAATAAGTTTCTGATAGTAGACTGCTTGGATTCAATTCCCAGCTCTGTCACTAGCCACCGAGTCATTTAAGAAAGTTATTTCACCTCTCTAAGCCTCAGTTTTCTCATAAAATGTGAAAAGATAATAGTACCTAACTCATAGGGTTGTTGTGAGAACACCACGAAATAATGCATAAACATCACTGTAGTACAGACATTGGCATCTATTAATCCTTTTGTAAATGTTAGCTATATTACTGTTAGTATCACTTCTAGGGGTCTAAAAAAGTGGTGAGTACCATCATAGAACATCTGACTAGTTTTTAATATAGCCACACCAAAAGGAGTGTTTTTACACTAGAGAGGAAGTCATACCCATACACACCCCCACACACTCACTGAGTATGGTGTAAATTACTTGTGATAATAATCATGATCTTTTCTCCAAACCAGGAGTTAGCAAACTCCAGCCCACCATCTGTTTTTGTATGGCCCACAGCTTAAGAATGGTTCTTGCATTTTTAAATAGTTGGGGTGAAAAAAAATTAGAGATAATAAATCTTGGCAGAATAAGACCAGGATATCATTTATCAAGAAATAGAATACAATTTTTGTTAAAAGCAGAAATTTCCCTACGGAGGATAGGGTCTTTCTATAGGAAATCTATATTGCAGTGACTAAGAATCTATAATGTAGTGGTTAAGAGCTCTGGGACCAAATCGCTCCACAAGCTTCAGTTTTCTTCTCTGTAAAATGGGAATATTAAGAACACTGTAGACATAGAATACAAACTTATGGTTACCAAAGGGGAAAGGCAGGGAGGGATAAATTAGGAATTTGGAATTAACAGATACACACTACTGTATATAAAATAGATTAAAAAAAAAAAACACCCACCTTGGAGGGATATAACAATCAAATTATGTAATGTATGCAAATTGCTTAACATACTTTTTGACAGTTATGCCTTCAACAAATGTTAGCTGCTGTGGCTGCTACTGTTGTTGGTAGTATTATTACTACTACTACTATTATCTCAGGCGAGAGATGTAAAGACCCCAGTTCTCCCTGACCTTTGGCTTCCTGTGGTTATTTGTACAATGGGTTTCAACACTGTCTAATCCTTCAGGTGATGGTGGCTTTTCCTTCTATCCCATCTCACTCCTCTGGGTGTTAAAGACCCTCTTTTTCCAGGGGTTTTTGAAAGGAAGAGTGTCCAACAAAAGACCAGTACCTCTTGGTACACTGGCGTCTTTTTGGTAAATTTTTGCACTGTCTTCTTGGCTCTTCATTCTGTCTTGGTATCTGATATATAATTATCATCATTATTATTGTTGTTGTTGTTATTTGATATCTTTGGCTCTTGACTCCACAGCCCAAAGTTCAGTCGTCTTCTACTCCACACCAGGCTCCCAGAACCCTTGCCTGAGTCTCATATGCCAGGGCCTGTTTAACTGGGATCATAAAAGAGCTGGGTCATGGAGTGTAATAAATAAGGGTTTTGGAATTGGGCAGACCTGGGTTCAAATTCGTGTACCACTGCTTGCTAGTTTTATAACTTGGGTCCATTACAAGACCTGTGAGACAATTTCAGTACATGTAAAATGGATAAGTTAATGTTCATCTCAGTGTGTTTTGAGGAGGATGAAAGAGGATAATGGATATGCCTGGTATAAAAAAAACTCTCAAATGTTAGTTTCCATCTATATTGTGTATATTTAAATTTGTGTGAGTTTAGATTTACATCTTTCCTTCCGGAGATATGCGTAACAGTGGTATCAAGTTTGTTTTACTGCCATATTTGAATAGCAGAGATGATAGTTTTCTACCTAATGTATATTGCTATTATGTAGGTAAGCCCCTGTTATCCCATTTTTTATTCCTCCTTAGGCAACTACTTTTCTTGGAACCATCTGTTTCTATGCACTTGACCTTGAGTCACTTTCTGATTTATTACTTAACATAACCATAAGCTTGTTTGATTACCTTTAATTAAGTTGTATCCATTCCTGACCATGGAAATTCCCTTGTTTCTTGGTCAGTGAAGTCCCACCTTTGCAGCTTTTAACAATTCAGTCAGCTTATTTTGCCCTTTGTAATAAATGTGGTACTTCTGTCTCCAAACTTCTCTCGGAAGAACCATCAATTAAAAATATGTTTTAGTGCAATGAGCATTTTAATAGTAGTATCTATCTTTAAATATAGAAATGATTGATTCTTCAATTAGTAAAAAGCTCATTTATGTTGTAGCCTTCAACTGACATGAAAATTTAAAAAATCAGTGTATTAGATTTGTGGCTACAAGCCTCCATCTAGGTATATAAACTCCTATGGCATTGCTATATAATTTATAATTGATTATACACGGTCTTCCTGATCATTCCTTAGGCCCTTTGTCAAAAATCAAATCTTCTCTCATTATTGTTTGTGTAAAAAATCTGATTCAATTATATCACTGATTTCCAGCACCATTTAAATTTCCGAAAGTGTTCAGATAACAGGATTAGCAAGGTGGTGGCCCACTGAAGAAGGGAGGGGCAGGTGACTAGGTGAGGAAAGGTAGAATCTTAGGTATTCATACATGCACACACACTCAGTGTTGAGAGTGGATAAAAGAAAGTCTTTGTCCTTCAAAGTTTCTAAATTCTGGGCCCTTTTATCCTCCAGGGAAGATAAACTGGCTTTTCTAAGTTCTGGGCCCTTACTCAAAGGCAGTGTAATTCTGTTTTCAGAGAAATAGGAGATCTTTTGTGCCCAAGGGCCTAAAGGAGAGGGGGTAGGGTGTCCTGGGGATTAGTTGAGACCCAGGAAGTGCATAATGAAAACACCTTCTGTGAGTGAGTATTGTTTCACCACCCATGTGGTGGCCAGATGAGGAGGCCTGCCCATCCCTGTGTTCCTGGGGTCACTTCTAGGGGTAGAGGGATGTCTTCACCAGGCAGGAACCACATGAGGAGGGCCCCAGAAGTTTTATGCTTCCTTTGTAGGTTCTTCTATTGCACTGGTCCCTGTGACCTGTCACACTCTAGAATGCTCACGAGCAAACATCCTGGAGACTTGTGCTCACCAGGGACCACTGACAGCTCTGGTAGTCCTTCAACAAAGATTTATTGAGTACTTACTGTTTGCCAGGTTCTTGGTCTGGGGATAGACCTTTGAAAGGGGGAGGATAAAACCTAAAAAGATTCATAATCTCTCTCCTTCTTTCTTATGCTGAGTTTTCTTTCTTTATAGAACTCAAAACACTTTTTATATATCTTCTGTTTATTGTCTGTTTTGCTCCATTAGAATGCAAAGCTCAAGAGAACAGGTACTTTATCTTTTTTTTTTTTAATATTTATTTATTTGGTTGCACTGCGTCTTAGTCTTAGTTGTGGCAGGTGGGGTCCTTAGTTGAGGCTCACGGGCTTCTTAGTTGTGGCTCGTTGTCTCCTTAGTTGCGGCTCACCAGCTTCTTAGTTGTGGCACGTGAACTCTTAGTTGCGGCATGCCTGTGGGATCTAGTTCCCTGACCAGGGATCGAACCTGGGCCCCTTGCATTGGGAGCACAGAGTCTTATCCACCACACCACCAGGGAAGTCCCAGGAACTTTATCTTGTTTACTGCTGTCTCCCCAGTGTCTAGAACAGTGCCTGGCACATATTATGTATTTCACAAATATTTGCTGAACGAATGATTGAATGAATCAATCCCATTGTTTTAGCCAACAAAAATCAAGTAGCCTTGTATATTATTTTATCTTCTCTTTCTAAAGTACTCTTATGCTTTTATACCTAAAATACTGTGTTTTCTGCTGCTTTTCCAAAAATTGCTTATACTGCTGGATCATTTATAATCTGCAGAGCTGCAGTGAACATGCGAAGTAGGAAAGGAACGCTGTGTACCTTGTAGAGTTTGTAGTCTAGTAGAGCCTTGTAGAGCCAATTCTTTTATGAGAGTCCTTTCATGAAAGGTCTATGTAGTTTTATAATCTACTTAAATTTGTATCTGTAATTGAAGCAAAAAAAAAAAAGTCTAATTTCTACGTGAAAAGCAAACCCTTTTTTGGTTGTGTTTCTGTGTGATAGAAACAAGTAAGCAGTAGCCTCAGAAGCTTCCCAGGCACCTCCGCCCCACCACCACTGCTGTCATTCAGATTCTTCTTCCCCCTGCCCTTGCCTGAGGGAGGGGAGGAAGGAAGGGTGAAGGAAGGACAAAGCAGAATTCCAGGAGGATTCTCCCAGCTGTCATCTTTGCCAGTGAAATTTAAGATGCATCATTTTCTATTTCTACAGAAGTGTTTGCTAATTTTCTAGTAAAGCCTTCATTGATGTGCCAAAAAAAAATTATGTAGACAACCCCAGTGACCACGTCTGTGACTTTTCTTTCATCAGATATCAATCACAGGCTTATTCAACTTTGCTAGCATGAACTTTTAATAAAATCTGTGTTAACAGGTTTCAAACATTTCATCACTTGGTGTTTACATATTGATTTTCTTTATAGTGTTCTTAAATCTTAATTTTAAAATGGGTGTTAACCTTTTTAACATGCTGCAGTTTTCTTTCTTTTCCTTTCTTATAGACCTATCATTTTCTGTGTTTTGCTCATTGAATAGCCCTCTTGACTCTTGAGATATATAATACTTTTCTATTTTACCCAACCTTTTTTTCTTCTTGTAGTAGTCCCTTAAAAACTTTTTTGATATAATCTACCTCTTCCAGAAGGTCAATACAGCATTCCTGATGAAAGAATGACATTTTTAATGCTCAGTAACATTTTTAATGCTCAAATTTCTCTTGACTTACTAATGAAGAGCTTTAATTGCTTTTCCTTTTTCAACTTCTTAGGTTTTTTGTATCAATAAAAAGTTAAAAAAAAAAGAACTTTGGGGGGGGGGATGGAATTTTATCATTATAAAGTGTACATGTACCTGCTTCCTCCCCTAATTTATTTCTTTTAAGTATTGCCTTACTGTTTCATTTCCCTCTTCCTTATCTATGTGATTAATGGTGAATACTCACTGATCCTTCATTATATACGAAAACTAAGATAAGGACTGTACTTGCCCTATCTCTTTCGAGCCTCACCACAGTCCTATGAAATAGGTAATATTCTTAGATTTATTTTTCAGATAAGAAAACTGACTTGGAGAGCATCCCATCCAAAGTAGTAGAGTAGTTCTGGGAGGAGCTGAACTTTAAATCACTATGTATCTGACTCAAGACTGTATACTCTTAACCAGCATACTATAATGCTTCTATATGATTGATGTCTGGGATAATTATCCCTTTCCAAGTCCATGGTTTCTTCAGTTTTCAATCCTGTCTTCACAGCAGTTTACATTTTCACAAAGGCAGCAAAACCTGGTGTTTCAGAGCAAGGCTCTGGAGCCAGATCAAGTGGAACCAAATCTAGGGCCACTACACACTGGCTGCATAATCTTGGGGAAACTATTTAGCCTTTTGTGCCTTAGATTCCTAACCTGAAAGTAGGGAATAATAGTGCCTACCTCATAGGGCTGTAATACTTAAATGAATCATTAATATACCTAGAGTGTTTAGAACAGTCCCTGGTATATGGTAAATAGCTAATATTGTTGCTTATTATTTATTTATTTATTTATTATTACTTATTAATTCAACACACATACATACTTATTGAGTGCTTTCCTCTCTTACTAATGCCAGGCATCATTAAATTCTGTATAGAGAGCGATTTCCACAGAATCTTTCCTCAGGTGTTCAAATCTAGTGGTGGATCCTAGAAAATTGTGCTCACAAGGGGGTTAACCCATACTTAGAAAGATAGTCCAGATATTGGGCAGTCAATCTAAGTTCGCTAAATTTGAGAGAAATTGGTTAAGGAGTGGTGGAACGAGAATCTGTAACCAAGTGTGTAGATCTCCCAAACTAGTGCTTTCCCACTGAACTAGATCATTTCCAGATAGCCAGCTAACCCCTCGCATTTCATGTGCCCTTTTACAATTTGACTTTTCGTATCTCCCCCCATCAAGAGGTTGTGTCTACTTCCTTTACCTTGAGTTTGGACTAGCCCCATGACATGCTTTGACCAATAGAATGTGGTGAAAATGATGCAGCATGACTTACAGGCTTAGACCTTAAAAGGCCTTGCAGAGTCCTTTTCTGCCCCCTTGGGATCTGGCCTCCATGTAAAGAAGCTGAGGCTAGGTTACTGAATGATGAGAGAGGGAGTGGAGAGAAAGAAACCCAGCCAGTCTCCTGCCATTCAGTCACCCCAGCTGGGGTGTCAGTCATGTGAGCGAAACCTGGCACCCTGACTCCTGAGCTGCCCCAGCCAATACCACGTGGAGCAGAGTTAAACTGCCCAAATTGCAGACTCACAAGCAAATAAATCAAATAAATGGTTGAGTTGTTTGGGGATGGTTTGTTTCATAGCAGTAAATCCCTGGAACTTAAGAGGTCTTGAGCTTTCATTTTCACTGTCTTGGAAGTCAGCCACCACATTTAAAGCTTGGATTAGATAATGGAATAGTGAGAGACCATGTGGAGATAGTTAAGTCCCGACATTCTGATCATCCTGCCAAGGCCCCAGACATGAGGATGAAGCTACAACCTTAGAACTCCTAGGATAGCCTCGCCACCAGCTGAATGCAGCCATATGAGGGAACCCCAGTGAGACCACCAGAAGGACCACCCAGACAACTCACAGATTCATGGTTGCTGTTTTAAGCCACTACATTTTGGGGTAATTTATTACCATGCAGCAATAGGTAACGAAAACACCCACAATGCACCGTGACTCCCCAGAAGTGAGGGTACTGATGTCCTTGGCTTATAGTGTGTTTGGGGACTAATAGTTCCTACGTTTAATCAAGTAATCATGGTAACTGTAAAGCAGGTAGTTTGGCAGATGAAAATTTCAGAGATGTGAAGTAACTTGCTCAAGGCCTCACAGGTAGCACGGTCACCGCAGAATGGTAAGGTGTAATGTGAATGCCTCATTTCAGGCGTTCTCCAACTTTCTTCTCTCATTGGCAATGGTCTTCTAACTCGTCTCACCAACTTCCAGTCTCACGTCCCTCCAGTAGACCCAATCAGTTTTCACTGCTGAAGCCAGTGTTAGCAAATATCTGCAGGATCTCTGATTCACCCTTATTAACACCCCACCGTCTAAGATAAAGTCCATGGCACACAAGGCCTCTCTTCTTGCTTCTCTAGCTGCATTTCTCAATACCTCCTTCCTTTACCTTTTTACCATGTGGAGTCACTTGCACAGCACAGATTTTAAACCCCATCTTGTGTTATCCCTTAGAGCCTGTGCACAAATTACTTTGCCAAGAATGCCCTCCTCGCCTCCCCACCTCCTGGTATATCCATTCACCTCCCAGGACTTGGCTCAAGCTCTACCTTGACTGTGAAGCCTCATTCCCTGATCTTCCCTGGGCACAGATGACCGCTCCTCACTTGTGCCCTCACGGAAACTTACACTTTCCTAGTAGAGCATTAGTAAAACCTTGCTGTTTATAAGTCAGTTTTTATCAACCAGACTGTGAGCTTCTTAGTTTTTCATTCGTCTAGTGTCCTCAGCATTTAGCCTGGACTGGTCCTTAATGAGAGAAGTGCCCCCGTAAAGGAGAGAAGTGAGACCCAGAAAGGATCAGGTCAAATTGTCAAGGGCCTTGAATGTCATGCTGGTATAATCCAAGTGTCTGCCACCTGGATGTCTGCAAGTCCTCCCATTCTTCTAGGGCCACCCTTTCCTCTTAGGTCCAAATTTTCAAAGTGTCCAGCTCCCATTCCACATTGTATGAAAGCCCAACATCTCCTCCCTACAAATAGCTCCAGAGCTTTAGGGAATGAGGAGTTGAGCCAGAAACTCCCAAGTCCCTTAGTCACTTCTTGCTCCTATTTCCTGCTTGTGCGGACAGTGTCATTCTTCCTGTGACTACTGTCCACTTTCCACACTGCTTCACTCAAGAGTTCTACTTCGATTCTTTTGTTCTCCCAAAGCAGCTTGAACACAAGGCTGTGGTGGTTGGAAGACTCTTTTTCTCCTAATTGCTTTTACAGTCTTGAATAGATAACATATTCACATGGTTTAAAAATCAAATAATTTAAAAGGTACATAGTGAAAATTCTCACTCCTACCCCTGCCTTTGTCTGCCATATTTCCCCCCTTTCCCTGCCCCTGGTAGCTTTTTTTTTTTTTTTTTTAAGCTTCTTTGGTGTTCCTCTAGGATTTACTGATGCAAATACAATATAGTGAAAATACAGAAAGATTTTTTTCTCTGTTAAACATTGCTGGCAAAAGCTATGAAAATATGCTGCCTGGACCTACTTTCAAGTCTGTGCTGTCATCTGCTCTCCATGGGGCCTTCCCCCCACCCAGAAAAGTCTTTTCTTTTCTCTTTTTCCTACAGGACTGATTTTCCCAGTGACAATATTTTTTTGAATAAAAAATTGGGACACCTGGCCTGAGATGGGAGTTTTTGTAAAATATAGGACCAGATAGTAAGTTTGCTCTAGAAAATGTGGGATCAAGGTCTCTACAGTTATTCCAACCCTCATTAATTCCCAAGGCCTGGCCCTTTCTCTAGGATAGCAGACTTTTAGTATCATTTATGGTGTAGCCAGGACTACAGCTCAGGAAAGAATTGAGAATGATTTAAACTTGGATATTAGCGATCATTGTCCTGACACGGGGGATAAATCACTAGCCACCCTTTTCTCCAGGGCTCTTGTCAGCTGCCATATGGCTGGGCCTCCCTCCCTCTGTTGAGACCCTCTCCTCAATCTTTTCCCTTTTTTTCCAAGTCCTGGAATGCTCACTGCTCTCTCCCCTTCCCAGGCTACCCCTGAAAACTCCCACTTCCCTTTTAGTTTTATACGTGGAGCACTTTAGTTTGGTGGAGAGGGGTCACATGTGAGGTACTCCTCTGGGAACTACCAGATTGATGGTGAGCCCTTGAGCAGCACTCATTTTAGCAATCAAGCCGTTCTATAATAATTTGCATATAGATAGGAAGGCATCGGAGTGCCCCCTCGTTAATATTAATGAGATCAGGTTCTCATTGGATTTATCGTCTAACAAACATCACACCTCGGGAGTTAGTGTAACTTATACCCTCATTCCCTGTGTAGTTTTATGGCAAAGACAATGAGTGTTCCCCCAGCGTTGCAGGTGTTCTCCTACATGACCCAGCCTCACTTGCAGTTAGGTTGGGCCATGTGACTTGTTCTGGCCAATGACCCATGAGCAGAAGTGGTGTGTGTCTCTTCTGGACTGAGGCAGCTAAGAGTCAGTGCACCTTCTCTATCCCTCGCTTCCCATCAGCGGAGGCCAAGCATTCCAGGTGGCAGAGCTACAAGCTTCAGGAGGGCCAGCTGATCCACATTGGACTGTGATGTGAATGAAAAATAAGCATTTACTGTGATAAGCCACTGAGATTTTGGGATTTTTATTAATATTTAATTGCATATCTATGCTACTTGAGCCAATATTTTTTGGAAATTAAAACCCAATACCTAGGGCTTCCCTGGTGGTGCAGTAGTTGAGAGTCTGCCTGCCAATGCAGGGCACACGGGTTCGAGCCCTGGTCTGGGAAGATCCCACATGCCGCGGAGCAGCTAGGCCCGTGAGCCACAACTACTGAGCCTGCGCGTCTGGAGCCTGTGCTCCGCAACAAGAGAGGCCGCGACAGTGAGAGGCCCCCGCACCGTGATGAAGAGTGGCCCCCACTTGCCGCAACTAGAGAAAACCCTTGCACAGAAACAAAGACCCAACACAGCCAAAAATAAATAAATAAATAAATAAAATTAAAAAAAAAAAACTGCTTTGTTAAAAAAAAAAACAAAACCCAATACCTAAAATCTCAAAAACGATAGTGTGTTTGTGTGTGTGTGTGTATGTATCTTGTCTGGGATATGCAGATATGTCTCCACATTCTGCATGAATTACAGTTTGAAAATCTTTTTGATTGTTTTTTTGTCTGAAGGTCCCACGTATGTATAAGTGAATTTTATTAAAGTATTCTAGTATCTCAATACTGCTGTTCTCAAAGCCAGCAAGAACTTTAAATATTCAATATAAGCTTATAATGTGTTGCCCTTTCATTTATTCCTAGTCCTGTACATTCAGGTATAGGTACAACTTCCTGTTTGGCCCCCTTCCAAATTTCCTTAGGCTTTCCCAGAAACAGTTATGTAAAATTCTGGTTGGAGGTTTGTTTTCTTAAAGTTTTTCAAGGTAAATTTAGCAGTCCTTCTCTGCTGTTAGGAAAGTGAGATTAATTTAGAAGCTTTCTTCTTAGCAGCCTCTCCAAAGGTTCCTAATGACCAACGCAATTTTCTGTCATCCAACACAGACAAATACCAGGTCCCATTCTGTTGCTCCCAATGCCTTTCCTTCTCTGGGCTACTCAGGTGTTCTCTTACACAGGGCTTATTTCAACTGGAATTTTAGTCATACTTCCACGGCTGTCACATAGCTGTTTTATTTAGTTTTCTAGGACCGTTTTAACAAAGTGCCACAAACTGAATGGCTTGAAAAACAGAAATTTATTGTCTCCTGGCCTGGAGACTCACAGCCCAAGATCAAAGTGTCAGCAGGGCCATGCTCTGTCTGAAGGCACTAGGGAAGGATCTGTTCTAGACCTCTCTCCTAGCTTCTGGTAGTCCCTTGGCATGTGCCAGCTTAACTCCTATCTTTACATGACTTTCTCCCTGTGTGCCTTTCTGTGTCCAGAGTTTCCCCTTTTACTAAGGACAACAGTCTAATTGGAGTAGAGGTCTACCCTAGTCTAATATGATTTCATCTTAACTAATTATACTGCAACAACCCTTTTTCCAGGTAACATCACATTCTGAGTACTGGGAGTTAGAACTTCAATATATGGATTTAGGGGGACATAATTCAACCCATAGCAGTCATCATTGTTTGCAGTGTCAAGCATGTAATCATAATGGTTAACAGCAAAGTCCTTACAGTCATACCTATTTGTGTTGGAATCCCATTTTCTGCCATTTGAACCTCAGTTTTTTTGTCTCTAAAATGGAAGCCTTAATCATTACCTAATAGGGTTGTTGTTAATTAAAGAACATTCTGCTTCAATTTTGGCCATGAAGACCAAAATTTCATGGCTTCAAAAACCAAAATAAATAATTGCAAAGTTCAATAAAGATGTTTAAAAAAAAAAATTGCAAAGTACCTCCACATTCTAAAGTGAGTTGCTGAACCACCTATGCAAGACAGGCTGAGACAGTCTGAGACTATGCGAGCTGGCGTGTGCAATCACTCATCTCTACTGAAAAAGGAGTCGTAGTTGATAAGGCCAAAAAGAGAGAAATTGTTTTTTAGGGAGCTATTCTCCTGTTTCTCATGTAGAAGGGGAGGGGAGTGCTTCCCTCTCACCTCAAGGAAGGTGACAGGAAGCTTCAGAGAGCTTGAGTGAAGTAGGAACTAATGTTTAACTCGTGTCTTGGGAATTAAACGTGGAAGACTGTGGCTGCAGGGGCCCAGATGCTCCCCACCAACAGCAGAACAATGTAGTGGAGAATTTTCCCATGTGTCCTGTGGGCTGGCAGGATGGAGCTAAGTGGGAGTCATTTTGAAAAGACTGTCCAGGAAGGCTTTCTGCTAAGCTGCACCTCAGCGAAGTTAGAGTATACCATTGGATGTAGAAACTGAGGAGGATTCATCACTGGGCAGCCTAAAAAGGAACTGGTTGGACATTGGAAGACTGCAGTGGGGTGAGGGAGCTATGTCAGTGACCCAGCAGAGAAAGAATCAGCATTGGGGATCTGCCATGCCCAGAGGGCTCCAATGCCAGATCGTATCTGGACCAGCTTAGAGACTAGTTTTTCCTCTTCCCAATCACATTCCAACCCTAGAGGAAGCTGAGTAGTCTAGTAGGGGAGGAGACATGGGAAGGAGAAGGAAAACAGAAACATCTTACAGAGAATTGGAGCAGAAGCCAACCATGTTCTCTTCCTGAAAATGAGAGGCCAAAGGAAGCTCAAGCTGGGGGTGTGAATAAGCTTTAAATTGGATGAGAACATTGGGTTATATGCTAATGACCTTGGACTGGACATTTTAATGACTGAAATGAGATGATTTGGGGGACTGAAACGAATTGGAGGATAAACTTTAAGATCTGAGAGTGGCTTAAAAAGTGAGGAGACCTGCCTCCTTTCATTTGTGGAGGAACAGACAGATCTACCCATGGAGTTTGAGTAGAATGGGGAGAAGAATAAAGCTGTCCTCACCTGTACCTTGTTGAATTCATCCTGGCAGAAAGGCAGTAGTTGGTAAAAGTTGCTGTAAATCTGATAATGCTGGTAATTATTTTAGTTACCATTGTGACTGAATAAACCCATACCATCTTTCATGGTGGTGTCAGTGTATAGTTTCAGAGAAACAGAAATCATTGCCACAATTATAAGTAGAAAGGGACTTAATATAGGTAATTAGGTACTTGCAAAATCATTGGAGAGCTGGAGGAGCAGCCTCTAAACTGAGCCTCCAGAAATAGCTACCAGGAGATAACCATCAGACTGATTTGCCAGGGGAGCTATCGCCCCCCCCAGTCATAAATGTGTGAAATTAAGAGTCTGTTGGGGAACCATTTGAATTCTTGCACACACTGCTATAGTTTCCGTCTGTGGATCATGAAGACACTGTCATCCTTGCAGCTGCTAACTCATAACACTACTGACGCTGGACACTGGATATTGGGATGCTGGATGACCCTACTTGGTAGCAGCAACAAACATCAGAGTAGGCAGGTGGCTCTGGTCTCACTCCTGGCTTTCTAGTCTCTTGAGTATATTTAACTCACAATCTGAATTTAGCTGTGAAGGAGTCATAGAAATGTAATTTTGAGCTTTTCAGTCTTTGCAATACAAGAAGGTATCACAGGAGGTGGTTGGAATGGATGTTAAGAGCTAGTGTTTCATATTCACCACAGTGATCCCATGCATATGAAAGGACAGGTTATGCTAGTAGCCCCAGCTTCTGTCTAGAAGACCAATTACTGGATTCACTTGGGTTTTTAAAAAATCAACTTAATTGAGATATAATTTGCATATAATAAAATGCACCTATTTTAAGTGTATGTTCAATGAGTTTTAACAAACATAATGTAAATGTCATCAATACCATAATCAAAATGTAAAATCTTTCCATCATTCCAAAAATTTCTTTTGGTCTCTGCAGTCAATCCCCACTTCCCCTCCCTAAGCAACCGCTGATCTGCTTTCTGTCTCCGTAGACTAGTTTTCCCTGTTCTAGAATTTCACATAAATAAAAGCATACAGTAGGATACAGCTGTTTTCAATATTTGCAAATAGGTTTTTTCCTTGCCAAGAATCCAGCATGGCATAGTGGAATAAGTAGGATTTTCGAAGCTAGACAAACTCAAGATTGACTCCCAACCCTACTACCTAATAGCTCTCAGGCTATTACAAGTTGAACTGAGCCCAAATTTCTTAACTGTAAAATGGAAATTTAAAACAAAAATAAAAACAAAAAGCACCTATGAAGGTTAGAGCCAATAAATGAATAGCACACAAATGGCACTCCAGGAAAGGTAATTATCATTCTTCTTGATGATGGCTTATTATTTTCCATTTATGCTGGTTTTCCAGTCAATTGCACTTTAAACTACAGTGCTTCTGTGGGGAGTTTTATCACTGACTTTCACACGTGACTGCTGTAACAGCAATTAAAAGCTATCCTTTGGAGTATCAGATTGCTTCACATCTTGGGTACTACCACTTGCTATGTGACCGCATGAAAAATCTGAATCTGTGCCTCAATTTTCTTTTTTATAAAATGGGAATAATAACAATACCTAGAATTGTTATGGGAATTAAATAATACTTATCACCTTAGTAAATACTCAAAATGGTTAGCTATTATTGATATCATTGTTATTTCATATTGAAATTTCCCTAAGATCCCTCAGAGTGGATTCTGTCTCTATACCTTCACTTCAGCTCCATGCTCCGAGAGAAGTGACTCTCTCTTTTCTGGCCAATTAAAATTTCCTGTTTTAGCCTCCAGGAACTGCTCCCTCCTACAGAATACATTTGTGCCCTCTCATTTGGTATGTATCCCAGGCTTTATATTATCATTGAACTGTAGAATGTTTGGGATTGAAAAAATGGTTCACTAGAACCTCTCATTTTATAGCTGGTATAATAGAGGTCCAGTAAAGACGAATTATTTATCAATTATTTAATTATAGCTTTAGAACATAAACTGAGTTAGAACTTGGGTTCCAAACTCTCAGTCCTGTGTCTACAACATAAATGAAAGAGCTTAGCACATAATATTTAGTGGTTTACTGACTTATTATTTGAATTCTTAAAGTATACCGTGCTCAGTTGATTTCTAGAGCCAAATCCAAGGACTTTGCTTGTCACAATCCCTAAGCTCTTGTCACTCACTCTCTGCAATTAGAGAAATGATACTCAGCCCTGTCAAAATATAATCACAAAGTTTATCAGGAAAATCATCTGAAAATAAGTCATGCATATTACACTATGTGAGATGGATATGCTGCATTGCAGGATACGCTGCATAGACTTTATGTGGTGGATATAAATCCTGCTGATGTTGTGATGCCAGTTCTTTAACGACTAGCCATAAATTTATGAAGTCTTGCTCTATAATTGCAAAGAAAATGCTTTTTATCACCAGTTTAGTCTTTGGGTAAATAAGAGAAATTTCCATGATATCTTCAGCCCAATGAGATGAAAGCTCTTATATTCCACCCACACAAGGCAAACACAATTGGATAAAAAGTAAAATGCAGGCGAACCACTGTTGTATTTGTATGCAAGATAGCAGTTATACAGATTTTCTAGGACCGAAGAACTAAAACTGTCACCTCCAGCAGTGTGTTTCTGCCCACCTGCCACTGTGGACTTAGGCAGGAAGGAAGTTCAATATGCATATCCTGGGAAGGAGGGAGAGCGTGAGGCAGTTAGGAGGGATGCCTCCTTTTATGAGAAAGTTGGACAGCTCTTCAGTGTTTCTTTCATAATTTCTAAAACGCTGTGTATCGGGGCTCACCAAGATCATTCCCCTCAGGCCCAGTGATTTGACAGAAGGTCTCACAAAACTCAGCATCTATGTGTATTCATAGCTAAGATTTATTACCATGAAAAGATACAAAGCAAAATCAGAAAAAGCAAAAGGTGCGTGGGGTGAAGTTGGGAGGAAACCAGGCTCTAGCTTCTGAGTCCTCTCTCGGTGCATTGCCTTCCTTCCTTCAGCAGTGAGTTGTGGCCACACATGCAAAGTGTTGTCTCCTGGGGCGGCTCATTAGTGACTTGGCGCTCAAGGTTTTCGCTGGGGGCTGGTCAAACAGGCAGTCTCTGCCCACCACATACCCAAATTCCGGATCCAAGAAGAAAAGCAGATGCTCAGCATAAAGCATACTCTGCGCAAACAGTCTAGCCCTAGTGAGCCACCCTTAGGGAACTTAAGGAAACTTAAGAACTTAGGGAAAGTTTTCTATCAGTGTAGGGAACTGTTTACTTGCTAAGTTCCCAGATGCCAGCCAAGGGTCAATCTTGCAAGCAGACCTTTCTAAGGACAGCAGTCTCAGGCCTGCTATGCTAACTCTTTTTCTGCACACACTATTTTCTTCATTCAGGCATGCATAGAGACGTAAGAAAGACGACTCTTGTAATCCCATTAGAAATAAGTCATCTGTAGCAAAGAGTTTACATGACTTACCTAACATCATATCTGGTTAGTTGGCTTGGATGGCTTGACCGGGGCCGTAGGATGGGGACTCAGTTCTGGCTGGTATTTGGGTTCTCGGTTCTTCTCCATATTATCTTTCCTGGGGCTGCCAAGATGCTGCCAGCACAGCTTTTTTACTCATGTTTGATTCCTGGGCTGGGATGTGTTGACTGAAAAAAACTTCACTGACTGAAAAAAACCTAAAAGTTGAGAATTATGTTTCATTCAGAGGACATTCTGAGGACTTCAAGCCCAGGAGACAGGACTCTCAGATCATTCCGAGAGACTGCTTTGAAGAGACAAGGGGGGAGCCAGGATATATAGGAGTTTTTGCAACAAAGACCAGGTAGTCAGAACATCAAAAAATTACTGTTGGGCTTCCCTGGTGGCGCAGTGGTTGGGAGTCTGCCTGCCAATGCAGGGGACATGGGTTCGAGCCCTGGTCTGGGAAGATCCCACATGCCGCGGAGCAACTAGGCCCGTGAGCCACAGCTACTGAGCCTGCGCGTCTGGAGCCCGTGCTCCGCAACAAGAGAGGCGGCGATAGTGAGAGGCCCGCGCACCGCGATGAAGAGTGGCCCCCGCTTGCCACAACTAGAGAAAGCCCTCGCACAGAAACGAAGACCCAACACAGCCAAAAATAATAAATAAATAAATAAATAAATAACTAAATAACTAAATAAATAAATAAATGAAAAGAAAGATCTCCTTCAACAAGCTCCACTTAAAAAAAAAAAAAAAAAAGTACAGGCTAGGAAAAGCACAGGAATTTTTTTTTTAAAAATTACTGTTAATTAAAGAAAACTAGAAAAGAAATCTCAAGTTAATGAATTTAGTGCCTTTCTATGTATGGGAAGATGGGCTCACTGAAATCATTCCTTTGATATGCACCTCAGTTATCTGGTGTCAGTATCCTGTGTTTACTCATCCTGAGTTTCCTCAGGGTGCATCGTTGGGGGTGGCTGTAATGTGATGGCTTGGTGGCTGCAACATCCTTTGTTTACTGATTGGCAGGCAGTATTTTTTATTCACAGATGGCCGAAACAGCCAGGCCTAATGCCCTGTCTATGCGGATTCTCCAGATGGATAGTTAGGCTTCCTTACAGCATGATGGTTCCAGACACTTGGGCTTCTTACATGATGGCTGGCTTCCCTCAGAGCAAGCATTCTAAAAGAGCAGGGCAGAATCCTAGAACATCACTTCTGTTACACTGTTATTTAAGCAAGTTACTAAGGCCAACCCAAATTTAAGGAGAAGGTAATTAGATTCAATAGCAGGATAACAAAGAATTTGCAACCATCTTTAATGAATATTTACAATAAGTAATTTATCTGGTTATCTTAACATGCATTTCTATTATAGTTATCTACTTTGCCTGTTTTATTTCTCCCACCAGACTGCAAATTCCTTAAGGGTAGGGACCCAGTCTACCTCAGTTTCCAATTTGCTACAATGTTAAACAGTACTTTGCTGATAGCACAGGTTGTTTGTTGAATAAATAAAAGCTATTAAATGCTTACTACATGCCAAGCACTATACTAAGCTCTTTGAATTTATTATCTTGTGTAATCTTTATGACAATCTTTTGAGGCATTATTTTTATTTCCATTTTTTAGATGAGGAAGCTGAGGTATAGAATGGTTAAGTTGTCTGCACAAGGGCGCATAGCTAGTACCAGAATTTGAACTCACTTCTATTCCAGAAGCAGGAATCTGTTATCTAGGTAGTTGATATCGGGCAGCTCGAAAACTAAAGTCTTAACCATTTTTTTTTTTGGCTGCGTTATGCGGGATCCTAGTTCCCTGACCAGGGATCAAACCTGTGCCCCCTGCATTGGGAGCTCGGAGTCTTACCCGCTGGACCGCCAGGGAAGTCCCTAAAACCAAAGTCTTGACCCAGAATTATTTAGAGATCAAGCCTTAGGCACCATTCCTAAAGGTACAAGCCTCACTGCATTCCTTTACTCTATTCATGCAAGGGGTGGGGAGGGTCTCTTAAAGATTTTAAAGACCAAGCTTATATCTTAAATATCTTTAAGTTAACCAATGAGAGTTCCTTTCTGGCATTCAATATACTAGTTAGTAGACTTAAAACCCCATTTCTGAAATTTACTGAGAACATTAGCAAAGAATCTGGTGTCAATCCAGATGTTGATGACAGAAACAGAATACTCACTTCTGGCATATGGGTTTTTCAATTGGAACATTAGCAACAACCTCTGGAGTATGCACTTTCAATTAAAATTTTAGTTGACTGCACCTAGGCTGCAGTTTATCCTAACTAGAACAAATAAAATATCTTAAATTTAATTTGATTTAATTGCCATCCTCAAACCATGGCTTGCACCCAGGCTTCTGTTTAGATCCCATTGGCTGGAAGTTGGTAACATGGTCACATTCAGCTTTAAGGGAAGCTGGGAAGTGTAGCCTTTTTCTAGGAGACCCTGTGCCCAGATATCATAGATATTACTACCAAAGGAAAAGAGATGAACAGGTACTTGGTGAACTCTGCAAGGCTTCCCCTGGAGAGGAGAGACTCACTGTGGTTGCTCAGTATTTTCATTTGCATGGCAATGAATAAGTCCTTACTCCACTCTCAGTCTGTGGGAAACTTTCCAGGTATGAGAAATAGTCCCATGTTTTCCCAGAAATAGGTCAGGGATGTGGCAATGGCTTAATGGTGGCTATAGATGTGTGAAGGCAAAAATTTCTTCCATCAGTTCTCTTATGTTCCCAGTTATGTTAGGATCTTGCTACTAAAAGTGTGTCCGTGGATTAGCAGCTTCTGCATCACCTGGGAGCTTGTTTGAAATGCTGACTTACATTTTAACAAGACCTGCAGATGGTTCCTATGCACAGTCCAATTTGAGAAGTACCGTTTTCGAACGCTTCCTCCTCCTTCCTCAACATACCTGTACTGGAGCACACACACTAGGACGGGGGCTAAAGTGTTTCCTCCAGCAGGGCAACTTTGACCTAGAGCACAAAAGTAGGTCTGGGAGAACTCACAGACAACTGGTGTATTATAGTTTAGATCATAAATTACTCAGCCATTTCATATAGATTAGCTTATTTTTCTATGCAAAAAGCAACTAAAAGACATATGTTTTGGTTTTTCAGGAGAAAGTAACAAGAAGAATATGTTAAGAGTGGACCTGTTTGGTAATGTACAACATGATAAATACAATTAATACTGCTGTATGTTACATACGAACGTTGTTAAGAGAATAAATTCTGAGTTCTCATCACAAGGAAAAATTTAAACAAATTTTTTTCCTTTTATTTTGTATCTATATGAGTTGATGGATGTTCACTAAACTTACTATGGTCATCATTCCATGAAGTATGTAAGTCAAATCATTAAGCTGTATAGCTTAAACTTACACAGTGCTATATGTCAGTTATATCTCAATAAAACTGGAAGAAAAAAAGAAGAGATGTAATAAATAAAATTCTTTGCATTACACATTAAAAAAAGAGAGGATCTGTTTAGATGATGGAACTCTGGATAATTTATTTTTCCAACTGTGTCATACTTGTCAGAATTTTTTTAAGGAACATAAACTATTTTATTTTATTTATTTATTTTTAAAAATAAATTTATTTATTTATTTTAATTTTAATTTTGGCTGCGTTGGATCTCTGTTGCTGTGTGCGGGCTTTCTGTGGTTGCGGCGAGTGGGGGCTACTCTTTGTCACGGTGCGCAGGCTTCTCATTGCAGTGGCTTCTCTTGTTGCGGAGCACGGGCTCTATGCGCGCGGGCTCAGTAGTTGTGGCACACGGGCTTAGTTGCTCTGCGGTATGTGGGATCTTCCCAGACCAGGACTCGAACCTGTGTCCCCTGCATTGGCAGGCGGATTCTTAACCACTGCACCACCAGGGAAGCCCACATAAACTATTTTAAAGTGGAAAAAATTATTGTTTGAGAATGATATGAAACATACTTGTTTTAGCTTTAGCAATCAGTTAGATAGCTGCATAAGAAATAAATCTCTAACTGGTCTGGAAGAGAACAGCAATGGCATGGGTCATTATGTATCTACCCAAGACAAGCTTCTGCAGTTGCCAAAATAAACTGCTTATTCACAGGAGATGGGCAGTGCTGATTTTGGAACATTACTCTTAACTGCTGAATTCTGCAACTCAAAAATTTTAGTGTCATTTCCTAACTTTGTTTTAAAACGTATTTTCATCTTGAAACTTGGCACAAATGTTAAATAAAATTTTCTTTTTGTAATTGAAATGATTCAATTCAACTACATTTACTGGACAGCTGAAGGTTACACAGCTCTAAATCATTTTTTTTTTGTTTTTTTGGAGGGAATGTAGAAAGGAATTAAAAGGCATGGTCCGTACATTCAGGAACTCACTTTGGAGGACTATCATGAAATTCTTTTATAACTCTTTCAAAAATTAGGATTTGTTTAAGTGTGTGAAATAATTTTATTCTGATTGGATATTCTTATAACTATATACATTTTTCCCCAAAACCCATGATATATCTGACCCATTTGATATAAAAACAAGAATAAACTAGCTTCAAAGGTCACGATCATGTAGAGAATAGTACTGAAATAAGATATAATTTCACAATAGCAAGTATGGAAACACATTGAAGGCATTGGATCTTTCTCCTGCTGCTTCTGGAGGAAGATGAAGAAGGGCAAACGAAGGGAGCAGAGAAAGCATTACATTTCCTTAATCAGTTCTTGGCAAGAACTTTTACAGGAGAGCTTACAATGGGAAATTCGTGCCTGTTCCTTGACTCTTGAAACAACAAAACTTAATTTCCCCAGAAGAAATTTTTACTCTAGTGGTGGAATTAGATTAAATTGACTAAAAACAGTGAAGGATTAGTGAAGAAGACTCTACGTTCTATCAGAGGATTAAAAAAAAAAAATCTAATTCTGACATTTTAATTTGTGTACTGATTGAGATAGATGTTAATTTTTATGTATTGTGTGATAAAAAATATTACCTGCCATATCAATAAACAAAGGATGTTGCAGCCAACAATCCCTCAGCCACTACAGCCACCCCCAACTGTGTACCCTGAGGGGATTCAGGATGGACAAAAAATACCAAGGGCTGAGAATTTAACACGATCTATAGTGATCTGAGAAGGCTTATAACAATATGGAATGTTGAAAAGCTGAAGGAGGTTGTCAGATATGCTTCCCCACACCCCAAAAAATAGAAAAAGGTTATGTTCCTTGAGTAATAAGTTTCAGATTAAAATTAACATTAAATTGTCTAAAGAATTCTGGTTCAAGATGGCTGATGAAGCACATGCCTAGGAAGAAAAATGTATAAAAAATGAAAACAAAAATAACACAATGAAAGAACTGGGAGGGGTTGTTGGTAGACAAGAGATTTCAACAAATTTCTGGAAGATGTAAAATTTCTGGAAGATTAATGAGTGTTGATTATTGAGGCTGAGTAGAGGAAGCCATAGCCAAGAACACACCAGGGAGCTGACTGTCTGGAAGAGGCCCAGACAGGCTCTAGACTTTGACACAGTAGATGCAATCGGGGATGGGACTAAGAAATTGGACTGAAAGGATCTGTAGACAGTCATTAACCCCAGGGCAAAAATTGGAGGGTTTAAACAATCTTAAGAAACTGCCTAGGAAAAACTAGGGCAGATGACTAGGAAGCATTCCCAAGGTAATGACTCCTTATTCTGGCATTTAAGGGTTCCTAGAGTTACAGCTGGCTTTGTGGCTGCATAAATCCTACCTACCATTAACCAGCCCATGTACATGCAGCGCCCAGAGTCTTTCTATTGCCATATTTTTTTAAAAAGGTTTTTATTTTGGCATAATTTTAGATTTACAGAAAAGTTGGAGGAAAGAATTCTCATATACACTATACCCAGGTTCCTGCAATATTAGTATGTTAACATGTTTATTCCTTTCTCTCTCTTTTCTTGACAAATAGGTAGATAGATATACATACATTTTGTTTTTTTTCCTGAACCATTTGATAGTCAGACATGATACCCCATTATACTTAAATACTTCAGTGTGTATTTCCTTAAAACATTCTCTCACACAAGTCCAAAAAAAGATCAAAATCAGAAAATTAACATTGATATAATACTATTATCCAGTTGTTGATCTTATTCAGATTTTTCCAATTTAAAAAAAACTGTTCTTTTTAGCAATAGAAATTTCCAGATTATGTTGCATTCAGTTGCCATGTCTCTTTTAATCTCTTTTAATGAGGACCAATTCTTTAGCCTTTGTGTTTCATGGTACTGACATTTTAGACTACTCTTCAATTATTCTGTAGAATGTCACTCGGTTCAGGTTTGTCTAATGTTTCCTCATGATTAAATTCAGGCTGTACATTATTGGCAGCAAATCACAGAAGGAAGGGATTTTTCTCAGTGCATCTTATCAGGAGGCATGTGATGTTAATTTGTCCCATTATTGCCTAATTCTTAATGTGAATAGCAACCAAGGATCAATAGATATCAGATGAAAGTCTCCAACATGAAAAGAAAAACCTAAGGAAACTAACAGGAAGATAAAGAAAGAAAAAGAAAGGAAGGAAGGAAGAAAGGGAGGGAGGGAGGGAGGAAGGAAGGAAGGAAAGAAAGAATTCAGGGAACAGAAGTACACCTTAAAATAGGAGAGACTTCCCAACTGGTACTTTTGAGATGTCAAAAACAATGGCATATATAAAACAAGAAATTGTGTGTTATGAAGAAGAAAGAATTCTTGGAAAATAAAATTGAATTGCAGGAATTAAAATTTTGAAAGTTTTAAAGGTGAAGTCAAGAAACTCACCTAGAAAATAGGAAAAAGAGAGAGAGAGTTGTAGGAAAGATAAGATATAAAAGTCATAGCAGATCATTGCTGGAGTTCTATATTAGGATCAGCTTTGGCTGCATCATAAAACAGAAAAATCACTAAAAAATCAGAGATTGACAAGATAGAAGTTTCTCACTCACATAAAAGAAGTAGATAGCTCTGAGGTGGTTTAGTGACTTCAGTGAGTCACTGGGAACATTAGGCTGTTACCTTCCTGTTCTACCATCTAGTAAATGCTAAACGGTAGAACAGGCCACCTCATTCTCAAGGCCACCTCATAGTCCAAGATGGCTGCTGCAACTTAAGCCATTGTGTCTGAATCCAGGCCAAAAAAGAAGTAAGCCAGAGGACCAAAAAAAATTTTTTAAAGGTGGGGGTGGTTGTTACAAACGGTGCTAACTACCTTTAAGCAGCTTTCCCATAATTCTGCTTACATCTCTTTTGCCAAACCTGCCTGCAAGGAAAGCTAAGAAATGTAGTCCTTTATTCTGGGCAGCAATGTGATCACAGAAAGATCAGGATACTCTTACTAAGGAGGAGGATATTGATATTGAGTTCGGCAGCTGGCAGCTTCTGCCACCTAGTTTAATAGGCAACATAATTTCCACAGCAGAAAGGAGACACAAATCATTAAGTATCTAGTAGATACCTCACAGGATACATTTTGTACACATAGTCATAACATTTGAAATTTTAGAAATCTAGTGACTAAAAATAAGGACAGTGTAATTCCAAACAAAAAACATCTTTAACAAATATATAAAAGATGTTCAACCTTGTTTACAAAATTAGAGGACTACAAATAAAAATAAAAATAAAATATTTTTCAGGATCAGCTTGGAAATATTAAGATATTGAAAATATCCTATGTTGGTGAAGGTTTTGAAGAAGAGTTTTCTCATCAACTATTGGCATAAGTATAAATAAAGTCAGCCTTTTGGAATGAAAATTTGGCAGCACTTAATATATAAATGTATTGTTTTTTTGTTGCTGCTGTAACAAATTACCACAAACTTTAGTGGCTTTAAACTATATGTATTTAAAACACACACACACACACACACACACACACACAAATTTATTAATTTAAACTCTGTAAGTCATAGTCTAGTATGGGCTTCACTGGATTAAAATCAAGGCGCCATCAGGGCTGTGTCCCTTTCTGGAGGCTCTAAGGGAGAATCCGTTTCCTGTTTATCTCCATTGCTGGCAGATTCAGTTCCTTGCAGATATGTCTGAGGGCTTCATTCTCTTGCTGGCTGTCAGCTGAGAGCAGATCCAGAGTCCAGTTGTGGTCTTTGGCTCATGGTCCCCATCCTCCATCCTCAAATCAGCCATGACAGCTCAAGTCCCTCTCACTCTTCACATCTCTTCCTTCTTCTGTCCCAGCTCTGACCGAGTCAAAAAAGGCTCTTCACTTTTAAGAACTCATGTAATTAGACTGGGCCCACCCAGATAATCCAGGATAATCTCCCCATCTCTAGGTAGAAAATCTTAATCATGTCTGCCAAATCCCTTTTGCTATGTAAAAGAACAAATTCAGGGAGTTCCCTGGTGGTCAAGTGGTTAGGACTCTGTGCTTCCACTGCAGGGGGCATGGGTTCCATTCCTGGTTGGGGAACTAAGATCCCACAAGCCACACGGAGCAGCCAAAAAAAAAATTAATTAATTAATTAATTAATTAATTAAAAGAATGAATTCACGGGTTCTAGGATTAGAGCATGGATATC
This sequence comes from Eubalaena glacialis, assembly GCF_028564815.1. Classification (NCBI taxonomy): domain Eukaryota; kingdom Metazoa; phylum Chordata; class Mammalia; order Artiodactyla; family Balaenidae; genus Eubalaena; species Eubalaena glacialis. Next base: position 66,811,294 of record NC_083723.1, read on the forward strand.
TTTGAAGGGTGTGGGAAGCATTACTTTGCCGACCTCTGTAAAATATACATTCCCTTGTACCTAGTAATTACACAGAGAAACACAACACACACCTTAAAACCTGGTTGGGGGGGTGGGTTGGAGAAAGAGAGAGAGAGAGAGAGGGAAAATGGAAGACTTACAAAGAATAGTATCATTAACTGCATCAGACTTCTTATCAGCATCATGAGATGCTAAGGAAAATATGGAGAAAGGCTTTCAAAGTTGTCTGGGGAAAATTTTAAATCCAGATTATTGTTATGCTTAGCCAAACTATCAATTGAGTTTGAAGGGGGAAAAAGGCATTTTCAAATATTTAAGGATTAGAATTTTTTTCTTCAACATACCTTTTCTTAAAAAGTACTTGAGGATGGATTTTAGCAATAAGAGAGAGTAATCTAAGAAAGAGGAAGGTGGGGGACACAGGAAGCAGGGAAGTAAAGTCCCAGGATGATTGCTGGGCAGCAGCCTACAGAGTTCCCAGGCCACATTGGAGCAGGAGGATTGAGGACCCCAGATAGAAATTGTTCAGAAAAAGACTGAAAAAGATTGTGGGGCGGATAGGACAAGCTAACAGAGAGTTTGAAAACATTGAGGCTATAATAAAGGTACAGAATACATGGTCTAAAATGAAAGTAACATGTTCTGATTTAAGCAACTGGTGAAGTGTAAAAAACCTCAACTGTGTTTGAACCACAGTTTTTGAACTCTGAGCAGCAAATAAGTAGTCTCTTTTGTGTGAAATACTGCAGCCACGGCACTGGAACTGTAGAGGAGAGAACAGTGCCTGTTCGCACATACCTTTACGCCTGGTCACACCTGGACGTGTTTGTATGTGATGACTTTGTGTGGGAAAATGTCTGGAAGGATGCATGCCATGATGTTAACAACAACTGTGGTTGGAGATGGGATTTGAGTGACTGTTTTCTTTTTGTTTATCTGTATTTTTCAAAAATTTCTAACATCTTCGTCTGTCAGCTATTCAATTTAGATGGTGTCAGTGACTTTAAAAACAGTGTAGAGAAAATTGTGACATCATTATGTGGAAAAAACATGGGCTTTGGAGATAGAAGATATCTTTAACTCCTGCCTTTAGTGTTTATAAGCAAACTGGGACAGTAGGTCACCCTACATCCCTTGAAGACCTAGCAGGACCAGCTAAGAGGCCAAAAGCATGCAAAGGACCTTCCACATGTACATTCAAATTTGCTGTGTCTTGAAGTGCCAAGCACTGTGCCAGACACGGGAAACAGAGAGGAACAAGATATAGTCTCTGTCCTGAAGATACTCCAAGTCAGAGGAGGAGCAGACCAGGAAAACTTTAGTCACATCACAGAGGGGAGAGTGCTGTGCTTCATGTAAACATGGAGTGCCCCGGAACCCCAGAAAAATGGAAGTCCCCCCCCCGAACTAGGGAGGGTCCAATGAGGCTTCTCATAGGAGGCGGCATAACATGTGTTCTCAGAGACAAATAGGAACAAGCCAGATGGAGGACATGGAAAGGGCCTCCTTGGTGTACACAGTGGGTTGGAAAGACCATGGTGGTCCCACAGCTTCTAGTGGCCTGAGGGCGTTAGAGCCTCAGGGACATGTGATCCTGGCATGGTGGGTGGGAGCTGGGTCATGAAGAGGCTACAAAGCCTACTAAAGTGTCTGGGCTTATTCACTCTGGTGGTTGCATAGGGAATGGAGTGGCAGGGAATGTGACCGAGATTATTATGTGAGAGTTTAGAAAGAATTTATGTGACCCTCCAGAAGTTCCTCCCACCCTCGCTGTCTAATCAGATTCCTTCTACCTCCCCTACTCTTTCACCGCACGATGCTTGTTTCCTTCTCAGTTCTCACATTTCTGATCTTAAACCTTTTTGATCACTTACCTGATTATAGTCTTTCTCTCCCGTCAGGCTGTAAGCCCCACAGGGCAAAGACTGTGTCTGTTTTATTCACCAATACAGTGTACATAGCCTGCACCTAAAGAGTAGTGGGCACTCAATAATTATTTGTTGAGCAAACAAATGACCAGAATAAGGCAGCAACTATGGAGATGGGAAGGAGAAGGCAGATTTGAGTGTTAAGATGCAGAACAGACAGAACCTGGTGACTGGCTGATCGATTTAGAGAGCTATGCTGGGGTGAGGGCTGCGGGGCGGGGAGGGTGTAGATGAGTCTTCCAGGGGACTGACTTGGGAGACATTAAACTGAGCTGGTGGTTGTCGGGTGAGTGTGGTGGGGTGGAGAGGGGTGGGCTGGGGTGAGAATAAGTTCTCATCAGGGGACTATTGTAACCCTGAACTCACCCCACAGTTTTAACTCCCCTGCCTTCCTGCTCTTTCAGTGGTTCTTAAACTTTGCTACACCTTAGAATCACCTGGAAAAACCCCACATGGGGGACCTTCCTTAGACCAATGAAATCTGAGGGTGGGGACTGAGCATCGGTATTTTTAAACTTTTAAAATACTGATGTTCCAGCAAAGACCATTGTCCCGTGGGTTTCCAGATGAGCAATTCCCTTCCTGCCCTTCATTTGGAAACCTTGGGCTTATCAATCATCTCACTCGGCCAGCGCGCTGCTGCCTCACCTGCTCCAAGAGGCAGCAACTGGCTTCCATTCTTCTTCACCAGGGATGGGTCCTAGCACTGAAAACCCTCTACAAATATTTGTACTTTTCATTTGCCACTGCCTGCCATGTGTGTCACCTTGGCCAGTATTTGCACTTGTGGATGACTACATTTAATGCTTAATGGTGTGCTTTGCTTGGAAGGTGTAAAGGATGTGAATTACTTGAGTTTTCCTGTTTCCTTTTGAACCTTGGAAAACGTCCAGATGATTCTCTTTAGCCCTTATTCATTTTCTTCAAACATTTTGCAATCTGGGCCTATACAAATAGATCTAATGACGCAATACGCAATTTCTAATTTCTTGCCAGTGACCAGGAAGCATCTTTTTGGTTGGTAGTGTGGCGAGGGGGAGGGACAGCACGTTGTGTACCAAAACAAAATCGGGCTGTGGTTATCTTCTGGGGTAATTCCTGGTGGTTTGTCATTATGGACTATGGACGTTACTACAAGTTTCTGTGGTTTTCAAGACCCCAGATAAACTACTGAAAGTGATGAGGCCCAGGAATGAAACTTTGTTGTTTGTAAATTAATGTTAAAAACTAATAGTTTTTTTTTTTCCTTCAGCGTCTGCACATGATTTGACAATAGAAACTGTTTGCATCTTATGTTCCTTACTTGATTTACACACACATTCTTTGATCCTGAAGACAAGTTCCGTACTTGCAGACTTTGATTTGTTTTATGGCAAAACTTCTGGGAGAGCTGCTGGGAGGAGAGATGGCTCTTTTTCAGTGTAAGCCTAATTAGAGGGGACAGAGAAAGGCTCTTGCCAGGGGTCAGAGCCCCGTGTGCAAAGCCGGGAGGGCTGGGTTTGGTTGGAGGCACTGCAAGTGATGGGATGACTGGCTTGTAGCAGGATGGGGTTATGTGAAGGACTAGAATGAAGAGGTGGGTGGGAAGAGGGCAGATCACAGAGGGTCTTGTACACTTGAGTGCTACCCCCTCAGTCTGCAGCTACTCCTTCCTCCTCTGCATCCTGCACATCGAGCTTCCCAAAGTGTAAATCTGATCATTTTGCTTCTCCCTTAAAAAACAAAAACAAAATAAAAACGTCACTATGTTGCCCAACAAATAAAGACCCAATTCTTTAGACTCCCTCAGTCTAGTTGTGAGACTTTTCTCCTACTTCTTTATTTAAAGGCAAAGGATAGGATGCAGGAAAAAAAAAAAAAAAGGACAATGCAGGAAGGCATTAGCGTTCCAGGAGACATTCCACGAGGTGACCTAACCAAGGACATTTCTTTTGCACACACAGGACTGCACAGCCTCTTCGACTTGAACTTGTCAAATTCCTTGCGAAGCATTTTGCCTTTGGGAGAGCTCCTGAAAAATCCTGCAGTATTTAAGTCCTTTAAAGAGTCAAGCAATGCTTATCGAACATGTTGGTATGAGAAAGAAGCAGGATCTGCTGTTTAAGATCCTGCTTCTTTCTTATACCAATCTTATTCTTTGGCCAGTTTCGACATTTTGCAAATGTTCCTTACTCTTTTTAACCTCCGTGCTTTTGCTTAAAGGATCCCGTTTTTTACAGAATACCCGTTCTCCATCTCCACCTGGGAAGGCTTACCCATGTTTGAGGGCCTAACTGAAATGTTATTTCCTTCATCCCGTTACATTGTCATTCCAGGTAGAAGTGACTTTTGTTTAGAGTTTAATTTTTTAAAACTTTAAAGTATAATTTACATATATTTCCTAAAATAAGTGTACAGGTGATGAAGTTTCACAAACTGAACACACTTGTGACACCAAGAATCAGAATGTCACCAGCACCCAGAAACCCTTTCTCCCATCACCACTCCCATCCAAGGGTAACTATGATCCACACTTCAGGGCATAGATTAATTTTGAACTTCATAAAAGGAGGATCATAACATATGTACTCTTTTGTATCTAGCTTCTTTCCCCTAATATTATGTTTGTGAGATTCATCCATGTTGTTACATGTATTTGTGGATGATTCATTCTGTGGCTGTATAGTATTCCATTGTGTGAATATACCACAATTTAGTCATGCATTCTGCTGTTGATGGGCCATTTGCTACTTTGAACATTCTAGTACACACCTTTTGGTAAAAGTGTATATGCATTTTGAAACTATGTGTGTATTCATACTCCTATATGAACATAGGAGTAGAGTTGTTGGGTCATAGGGTGCGCTTATGTAAATACTGCCAAACAGATTTCCCAAGTGACTGCATCTCTTTACACATCCACCACTCATGCACGAGAGTTCTAGTTGCTCCACATCCTCACTGTGACTTGGTATCTTCCATCCCATCCATGCATTGAATACACCTTCCAAAAAGCATCTAGCACAGAGTTCCTATTCAAGGCTACAAAGAGACCCAGATCAATGTATAAAGTAGGACAACCCCTCTCTCCAACTATTCTGCCTTGGGAGGTTTTCTGTTTTGTTTTGTTTTGTTTTGAATACATTATTTGAGAAATGAAATCTTTTCCTGGTTTTAAAAACTAAGAGAGCATAGGAAACCTTCTGAGGTGCTGGAAACGTTCTATATCTTATACAGTATTATGGTTACATGGGCTTATATACATGCATAAATTTTAAAAAATTAATAGAGCATCAACAAATTTGTATGCCTTTCTCCAGTCCTATCCCACCAATAATGTAAAGAAGAGACATATGTGAATACATATTCAGAGTAGATTCTTGCCAGGCTGGGGAGTAGATTAGTGATTTGGATGTAACCCAATCTGGAGGTTCTCAGAGAAGCAAATTTACCACTTGCAACATGGTGCCTATTTTTCTGCCTTAATCATCACTCTAGGCTTACTTGATGGAAAAGAAGCCTTCTTGGGGGGAGAGAAATTGGTGGGCATTTCTTGCAAAGACAAGGTTCTGAATGAAGGAGTGATATTGGTGAGCCTGCTTCAGTTTTCTTCAAATATCATGTCTGTGCCTTGTTTACTCCATTGTTATTTGTACTGGGCACTCTGAAGCCTAGAATTTAGGAATAAAATAAAGATCAAACATAGATCTAGAAATTATTAAAAAAAAAAAAAGACAAGACCCACTGTGTCGTCGTTGTTTGTCCCAAAGCAGTACTGCCACCTAATGGTAGAAAAGGAGGACTTTCCCTCAATGTCTTAGCTGCAAGTGGTAATGATGGAGAGTCCCAGGCACTTAACTGTGGGTGAAAATAAAACTGATATCAATTAAACATTTTCACCCTGACCCACTCCCGCCACCTTTCCCAAGAGATATAGCTCATAGAATTCTTAAAAGTATGCCACAAAATCAAATACATGGTAGGGCATTACGAGTCCCTCCAGAAAGCTGGAATCACTGCCTTCTATAATTGCTTGAGAGAAACTTTTGTTTCATTGTTAGCTATCATTCCACATAACAAGATTTTAAGATTAAGAAACTACTTTTTCTGTTATGTGTGGTAGTAAAGTCTCCCAGTAAATCTCACTTTTTAGAAGAGATATGTCCTCACTATGTTTTGTTTATGATGTATTTATTTGGCAAATCCTACTTTATTTATTGACTTCAATTTATTACATTACATCTGGGAAGGCAGAGGCAGGCTGGCTCAAGAGAACCTCCAGCAACAAAAATCAGGATTCCCCAAGGGAACCAAGAAAGTTCAGTCATGGAACCAGCGGGACTAATCCACAGCCATTAGGCCAAATTGGCCAAAAGTTTCATTTTGTTTGGCTCCTCAGGGTTTGTAATATTTTTTAAATAGTTCCCACCTTTTAAGAGTTGAGCAATGCCTCATAAAATCTGCATTTTTAGCTTCCCATGAAGCACTGGAATGTTTGACTATGTAGGGCCTAGACTCCTCACAGCAGCGCAGGGGGTCCCCTTTTGCCGTGGGGACAGGCTCTCCAGGTCCCCCCACGCGCATATCTTAATGTGGCCATTTCGTTCATTGACACGGCCTGCCTGGCTCCTCTGGGCATTTGCATTTGGGATCTTTCCTTAGAATTTCAAGAACAGTGTGATCTCCAAATGTCCAGTGCAGCAGAGGAGTGACTAAGGAATCAGAAAATCTCCCCCCCACCCGCCTTTGAATTAGGAAATTGTGAGTCACCTCAGTGACCTGAGGTGGGGAAGATTAGGAAGGTGGTAAGACACAGAAGCAACATCGCAGTTACCATGGGTTGAGGAGTGGCCAGGAGGGAAGGAAGAGGGTGGTGAGTATGGAGGAGCCCACAATCTTTTCTACAAAGGGCCATAGAGCAGATCTTTTTGGCTTTGTGAGCCATGTGATCTCTGTCACAACTACTCAACTACTTGCTGTTCAGCACAAAAGCAGCTGTAGGCAATATATAAACAAATAAGCATGGCTATATTCCAGTCCAATTTTATTCACAAAGATAGGCTTCCTGTGGACCCTAGCTTGCCAAACCCCAGATGGGGTACACTGGGTCAGGGGGTAGGACTGAGAGGAAAGCCGACAGTTTTGTAGACACAGGGAGGGGCAGCAGAGAGGGAGACGGAGAAGGTAAAGAAAAACAAGAGAAAGATTGATGAGGCCACTTCCAGAGGGAGGAGGAGGGAGATGGGGCAAGGCCCTCGATGACGGTGGGGGGAGGAAGGCCTTGCCCACCAAGGCAAGAGCTGAGCAGAGGTGGAGGACAAGTTTGTAGCGGGCACGAGTAAAATGAGGTAGCACGTTGATTGTGCTGCTGCTGATGCCAGTTTGGTGGATAAAGTAAGAAGTGAAGCAATCAACTGAGAGCCATTGAGAAGATGGGATGAAGCTGGTCAAAAACAAATAGAAAGGTTGACAAACACTGCTGAGGGCTCAGCTGAGGCTGGAAACTAGAAATGATTGTGTTGTCACGTTGTGCCATCCTGCATGGCAGCAGCAATGCCAGAGTTTAGAATCAGAGAAGTTAGCTTGTAGCGTTGATTGAGGGTTTTGACTTTTCTGGTGAGATAGTAATTCAGAGCAAAGGGGCCTGGGCTGCGTAGTGGCAGATGAGGCGAAGAAGGTCTTGCTAGACTGTGAGGAGAGAACGGGTTGAGGAATTAGAGGTTTTTTTGTGAACAGATGCAGTGAGTATGAAGGTAGAGCAGAAAGTGTGTAGGAGGTGATCTGAGAACAGATGATTGGAGTTTAGAATTTCTGAGTTGGGGCACTTCCAGGATATTAAGATCCAGGACAAGCGCCTTGGGTTAGGGGACTGAAATGCAGTGCAGCAAAGGACAATCAGGAAATGGGAAGTAAAATTGCTCACTGGCTATCTTCATAGAGGCTGGAATCTCTCAGGATTTGGAGTGGAGGAGGTTTCACTCAGTGATTCAGAGTGATTCAAAGGCAGTAGATGACAGACAGCAATGAAGAGGAGTGGGAGGACATGTATCTGGATGGTGTGGGTGTTCACAAGAGGCAGGAGCAATGCACTCCTTCCAGGCTTGCAGACGCCTGCCTGGTATCCCTGCAGAGCCAGCGCGCCTCCGTTGCCAAGGAGACCAGTTCATCGCTATCTCCACAGACAAGGCCGGGCTGGGACCTATTGTTCAAGATACGGAGTAGTGTGCTGTTCACATGCTGACCCTCTCCTGAGTCCACACAAGTCCCGCTGTGAGCTTTCTCTCGCCCCTCTACGACATAGTCCTGTCAGTAGAGAATATGTCGGCCTTCCCGGCATGCCTGCTGCTTTCTGCCCGTCTCTGATTCTGTTCAAGCTGTAGCTCCAGCCAATAATGGATGTCCTCTCCCCTCTCTCTCCCACCAGCAAGTAGACAGGTGATCACAATGTCTCTCCAAATGTGTCCAGAGAGAAGAGCCAGGAGTCTTCTTAAATGACAGCGCCACCCCCTGTAGGGGCTATCCTATCTGGGCTGTGGCAGAATCCACTTGGAATCTCAAGTCAGGGATGGTGTGAGTTGTGGACAGCTAGTGACCACTCTTCTCCCAGCTCCATCCTAAGACAGGCCTCCCCAGGTGGGAGATTCAGAGAAGCTTCCAAAGAGAACTAGAATAATGGGCCTAATGAAAGAAGAGCATACACGTGCAGCTTATTTAAACTGCACATAGTATAGTTTTCACGGCACTGTTAACCATTCTGTTCAATTTAATAACCTGCTCCCCTTTTCTCCCAGAAATCGAAGCTTTTTGCTTCTGGCACCAAGTATGAGCCGGCCCTTCTGGTCTAGAGAGAGGGACAAACAGCACACAGGAGTTAAGGCTGAAGATGCCAGCACCCAGGGCTGGGCCATGCCCTTATCTCTGGAGTCTTAGGAATGGAAGCCGAGTCCAAATGCTTCCTCAGCTGTTGTGTCTGGAAGGTGGGCTTCCCTGTCAGCTGTTTAAAGAACAGCTGAAGAAGGAGCCCTGCATGCTTCTGAGGACACCCTCTGCATGTCTTAGGCATGAGTCAGACCCAGAGGTTGGCATTTGTCCCCTCAGTTAAGAGCTAAGGCCCCTATCTCTCCAGATAACATCTCTGAAAATAGCCAATCCTGGGCAGGTGGGAGGGGCCAGTCAGAGAATGCCAACCCTTCTTAATTCTGCGGGGTGGGGAATCCTGGCCCACATCCTGAGGGGACAGATAGCTTTCAGCCTTCAGTTAAGATTGCAAGTGGGGAGAAATTCACCCCTGCTTTCTCAGTTTAGAGAGAAGAATCAATCCTCATGGCATTAACATTTTGGAATTATTTATTTGTTTTAACAAGTCTGAAATCTATTCAGCCAACATATCTCATTTTACTTGCAGGGTGGTTTTTAACATGTCACCTAAGCCAAGCTACATTCATCTAGTAACCCTTATATAGATGCTATGCTACACTCAGACAAGAGACTAGGACACAATGCTAAGAAGTTGTTTCATTTTCATTTAGTAATGTCTATTCTCTGCAGTGTGGGGGGAAAAATGGTACCAGTTTGGTTTTCAACCTAAAGCAGTGATTTGAAAACTTTACATAGGAATCACCTGGAAATTTTAAAAAGTTCTGATGCCCAGGCGTCACCACAGACCAATCACATCAGAATCAATGGAGGTGGTAACCAGGAGTCAAGAGTTTTAGATTTCCCCAGGTGATTGCTATGAACAGCAATGCCAATGTCATTGACCCAAGTGAACACAGGTGTCTATATTAATTCAATTCATGGTGTAGTCATTGCTAAGTTGACTTAGCACTCTGAGGGTTGATTTGATTATCCTGAGGATATTTCTGGAGCCTGACAAAATCATAATCACTGGGGGGCGAGCAGGCACAAGAGCCAGGTGGGAAGCAGAGGTTTCATGAACCAGAGAGGAAATTTTGTCAGTCATTAAACCTGAAGGAGCGCAGAGCACCTTACTGAGCCCTGAGTCTGGAGAGCCGGGTGTAGCAGCAGAAGTAGTGGATCTGGTGTAAGTGGGGAGTGTACCAGGGAAATTTTCTGGAATAATTTTTCTCTGCAGCTGGATTTTACAGGCCAGATGTAGTAGGATACTTGGGTGGGCTCACTCTGTTTAGAGGGATAGGAACACAGAGTACAGACTCCCAAATTCTTCAAGTCTCTAAGGTGATGATTCTCAGAATGAATTTTTTTTCTAGTTGAGAGTTTTGATTATTATTATTTTGTCAAGAAAATAACCACATTCCTTTATCAGATATGTGTTCAGTGCCTTTTCTGTGCTAGGTACACCATCCATTACTAGGGATACAAAGATTAAACAGAACGCAGTATATGCCTGTGAAAATCCATACCCTAGATGAGGAAAGAGTGCATAAATCAAAACCTTTTAAATAAGAGGTAGCAAAAAATGATGCTAGATTTGGACAAAGTTCTGTGAGTCTGATGTTAACCCTAATGACATCAACCCTCACTGATTGCATTTTCCTTCTTCCATTGCTCTACTCTGGACTTTGCATTTTTTTGCATCTAATGTGAATTAAATGCTCTATTGGTTTGTCCTGCTATTATCAGGAGGAGGTAGGATTCTCAGCAGGGGAGGCCAGACAGTTTGGGACCCTAAACTTAAGAGCAGGGAGCAACTTCTCTGGAATCTCATATGTGTCACTTAACCAGATAGAATTCTTCACAGAGGTTAACTTAGGTGGAATTGCTACAGTAAGAAGCTGTTTCTTTTTAAATCTTTTCAAGTTTTCAGCAATGATGCCTGTTTCTACTCTACTAGAATTGAGTGAAAATATCTGCTTGACCCGCATCTCTGCTCCCAGTGATTATTGTTTAATCTTCTGTTTTGTCACATCTTCTTTCTTGAATAGTGATCTCCAATTTTTTAAATGTCTTTTGTCTCTCTCCTTAATGCATTTATTTGCAGTCTCCATGTGAATCCTTGGGCCTCTTCCCTTTTTCTCATTTCCTGACTCCCCCTTATCCATGTCTTATCTCTTTGCTGGATTATTGCGCATCTTCCCAGCAGGACTTCCCCAGCCACCGCTGTGGAGGATGCTGAGCTGAACTGTAACATGCTTATTAGAGCAGTACTTTATATAAGAAATGATAACTTTTGCTTTTATAATATCCAGCAAGACTGAGGCAGAGAAAAAAAGAGTCTAACAAGGCAGATGAGAAGGGAATGATCTGGGTAGAAGGGAGAAAGTACTAAAACATAAAGGGATATAGATGCTCAAAACCAGCATGACCAACAATATAGTCTGGTAGGTCAGTGATACTTACCAGGATGATTCAAGACTTAAAGAGGTGGCAGATTTGCTAAGCAATTACACCAAACTTACGCCCAGGGAGCCAGAAGACTAAATTAAATTATCAAACACAAGACACTGAGCAAGCTGAGCTACTTGTACACAGCATTTGTGTTTGGAATAAATAAACTGCAATTGTTATTCCTTCCTCCCAGGCTTCCAGCCTAGGGGTAGAGTCAGGATGAAATGAACACAACAGTTTAAACATCCACATTCTGGTTTACATGACTCAAAAAAGGAAGAGGTTGATTTATTCCCAGGGTGGCTCAGCCCTATTCCTCCTGACCTTATCTGTGTACAATTTGTACATGGAGAAAAGGACCACCTTCCACCCGATCTCTGAGGACAGGAACTTAAGCATTATCCTGCATCTCCCTCATCTGTTAGGCAGCAAGTCCACGTGGCTGCCTTCCCTCTTCTAACTTAGCACGTGCGCCAGTCCCTCTGCCCTGCAGTCCACTGGACTTGGCTGCCAGAGTCACGCCTCCAACCAGCACACCCGATCGGGCCACCTCCTGCTTTAAACCTGCGCCGCCCCTGATGTCTCCAGGGTGAAGTGTAGCTCTCTCAGCCCTGCTTCCTAGAACCTCTGGAGTCTGACCCCATCACATCTGCTTCTACCACCGATCTCCACAAACCAGAGCTCTAGTAGATGACTTTTTCCAGAACTTACCAGGACTTCCCATGCTGCATTGTCATTGTCCGTGCTTGGAATGTCCCTCCCTTATATGTCTGACTAGGAAACTGGTAGTCATTCAGTGGCAGTGCAATGCTTCCCAAGTGAGACTGGTCATGCAGATCATCTCGGGGTTGCTTTTAACACACACACACAAACACACACACACACACCTTGGATCCCTGGGCCATGCTTTAGTGTTGTGGATTCCTAATATATGGAAGTGTATTTGAGTTATTCTAAAGATGAGAACCACCAAAGTATATAGTATTTTTATTTATAGGCTTTTGATTTGAAGGTCCATTTTTTGACTCACCTAAAATTGATACGCATTCATATTTTTGAGTGACAAACGCTAGTAACAGTAAAAAAATTTTTTTAATATTTATAGGCAGTTCTGTATGAATTGAAACCTTCCTCATGTCACCCCAAGCTCTATGAAGTTAGAATGGTGGGAGACCTCTGAGGGTAGGAGGAAAGCTTCTGACCCTGGTCCTCACAGCTGGAGAGATGGGCTGGGCAGCCCATGGTCTCCCTGGCCTCAGGGCAGAATGCCCAGTTCTATTTCTCAGTTCGCGGCATGTTATCATTATATGTCCATGCAAGGCTCTTCTCTTGTTTTATTTATCTATTCCCTGTTTTTCCCTAATTTCTTTTTTTAAAATTTTTATTGGAGGTTAGTTGATTTACAATGTTGTGTTAGTTTCAGGTGTACAGCAAAGTGAATCTGTTATGCATATACATATATTCACTCTTTTTTAGATTCTTTTCCCATATAGGCCATTACAGACTATTGAGTAGAGTTCCCTGTGCTATACAGTAGGTCCTTATTAGTTATCTATTGATATTTTATATATAGTAGTGTGTTTATGTCAATCCCAATCTTCCAATTTATCCCTCCCCCCTCTTACCCCCTGGTAACCATAAGTTTGTTTTCTATATCTGTAACTCTATTTCTGTTCTAATTTTCTTTTATTTAACCATTCTAAAGTATTTAATGTCTATTTTTTGTGTGCATCCTTGCGTTACGTGTATTGTTTGTGTGCAAAAGTTTGACTTATGTAAATTTATTCAAAGGGTATTGTTATCTGTCTCATCTTGTTTATTATGCCTGGTTTACCATTTTGGAAGGGATGGGAAATCATGGAGCCCTGCAATGGACATTTATCACATTTTTAATGAAATACCCACTATGCGCAGCTCTAATAAGGAGGGGGGCAATATGGTGATGTGGCTAAGAGCGCTGGCTCTGGGTTCCAAATGCCGGGGTCCAAATCCTAGCTTCTCCACTTATTAGCTTCATGGTCTTAGGTAGAATCCTTAATCTCTCTGCTTTTAATAACTTGTAAAGTGGGGACACTTCAGCACACCTCAAAGGTTGTTGTGAGGGTTAAATGTCATAAGCATATCTGGGCTTTTCCTCTTATTGGAGAAAAATCACACTACAGATTGTACTGCAAACTGTTGATGATGTCTACTCCCTTCTGGATCCTCAGTGATGCCCAGTGGCCCCCTTAGCTGTAATTAAATCCTTTTCAGCAGTTCCTTACTAGGTTTCCTGGATTCTCAAATCCCTTTACCCCCAGCAGGCTCACATTCAGCAACCTTGCCTCTTATTTTTTAAAGCTTAAGTCCTCCACCTACACTAGAGGGTCAAGGTTCCTGCCCTTGGGGAAGTAACATCCTAAAAGGGGATACAGGCAATAAACAAGTCAACAACCCATATGGAAAATGTTTTTACCTAGCCAGAAATGCTTTGAAGATAACATAATAGGGAAACTTTCATTTGGGTGGAAAGGAAAGGCCTTTCTGAGGAGGTGATGTTGAAGCTGAGACAAGGCTGTCGTGTGAAGATCAACGAGCAACAAAGTCTAGACAGAGAGAACAATCTGTGCAGCAACGCTCAGGGGAGAAGGAGCTTAATGTGAGCGAGGAGCAGAAGGTCAGCCAGCGATGCTGAAATCCAGTAAGCAAGGGGGAACGTAGCAGGAGATCAGGCCAGAGCAGCACAGTCCAGTAGAACTTACTGTGATGAAGGACATGCTCTACCTCTGTGCTGTACACTATGGTAACCACTAGCCACATGTGGCTATTTAAATTTAAGATAATATAAATTAAATAAAACCTAAAATTCAGTTTTTCAATCACATTAGTCACATCTGGCTCTATGAATATAAATATGTGTAAAAATTGTTAAAGAAATATTAAAGAATTTTTTTTTTTTTTTTTTTTACTATTACCAGCATTTCAAATGCTCAGTAGCCACATGTGGCTGGTGGCTACCATATTGGACTGTATAGGGTCAGAGGGGAAGCAGGAACAGATCAGTGGGGCTTTGCCCACCAAGGTGAGTTGTTTTGATTATTTGCTAAGTATGGTGAGAAGCCTCTGGAGGGTTTGACAAAGAGACTACTGTGATTGATTTATATGTTAAAAAATCTCTGAGGCAGCTGGGAAGAGGGCAGGGGTAGGGAAGCACCTGGAAAGGCAAGAGAGGAAAGAAGTTATAGCTATTGCATTTGCCTGGGGAAGAGAGATGAGGGTAGCTGGGACTGGTGTGGCAGCAGTGGAGCAAAGAGGTGGATGGATTCCAGATTTATTCTGGTGATCGGTCCAATACAAGTAATTGATGACTCAGTTGTGAGATGCGAAGGAAAGAAACAAATATTGATTCCTAGGTTTTTGATCTGAGCAAAATTATTCCTTTACATGTACTAATGCCATTAATTAGGCTCTTCCCATTTTTAAGGTGGATTACATTCCCTTTCTCTCTTCCAACTATGGATCTATTTTAATGACTAAACTTACAACATAAGGATTGCTTGATGTGGCTGGAGGGCTCTGCCTCTCCCATCACACTTCCATTGACATTGCTGTTTTCCAGGTCACCATTGACTTTCTCATCGTCAAATAAAATGGCTAATTCTTAGTTCCAGTCCTGACTAATTGCTGCAATATGTGCAGTTGTTGATCTAATTCCTTCATCCGTTGACCCACAGGCCACTCTCTTCTGCTCCTCTTCCTGCCTCTCAACCTGTGCCTTCTCGTTGATCTCTTTGCTGCTCCTGCTTGGCCCCCTCCACATGTTGGCGTCCCCAGGCTCAGTCTTGCTTTTTCTCTCTTGCACAACCTGGGTGACCAGCTCCACTCCATTGCCTGCATTTCCCATCTATATTCTGCAGTCTCACAAATCTATAAAGTAGCAGCACCAGCCATTTCTATGAGCCAGGAACTTTGCTAATTGAGTTAAACATCTTGTCTCATTCAATCCTTCCCTGAACTCTGTGGGTAGGTATGATTATTCTAATTGTCAGATGAGGGAGCAAAGGCTCAGGAAGGTGTAAGAACTTACCCAAGCTCAAAGAATTAAGAGTGGAGAGCTTGGATTTAAAACCAGGCCCATGCGGCTCCTCAGCTGTTGTTATAACCAGCGCTTCCTGCTGTCTATAGCCCCAGCTCAGACCTCACATTTCCAGATCTGTACTTCGAGCCACTTAGTGAAACACACATGCATGGAGCTCGCACATCTGAAAACAGGCATAAAACCAAACTTATCACCTGCTCCTTACCTTCTATGAATCCCACAAAACAAACAAATAATAACAAGCTGAAATATCTCCTCTCCTTGTGTTCCTTATTTGGCCTCATGGTACAACTAATCCAGTCTCCAAAACTAGAAACATCTTCATCTTTTAATACTTCTCTGCCTTCCTACATTCCGTTGATTTCCAAGTCCTACAGGGTGTACTGTACAGGTGCCCTTCACCTAAAGGAACAAGCACTCCTAGAGTTTGAGAACCACTCTAGCCTGCGTTAGGATCACCTGGAGGGCTCATTAAACTCCAGATCACTGGGCCCTGTACCCAGAGTTTCTAATTCAGTAGGTTTGGGTTCTAAGGATGTGCAGGTCTAAAAGTTCCCAGGTGATGCTGCTGGTTAGCTGGGATATACACAAGCGCCAAGTGCAGCAGAAGCATAGAGGAGGGAAGGATTCGTTTTGCTTGGGAATAAGAAGGAAGGCTTTTTAAAGTGTAAAAACCAGTCAACCACCAAATGACTTGGAATGGGGACTCTTTGTCTCTGCAAAACTGACCCCATTAGCCAGTATCACCATTATCCAGAGTCACATTTCCTTCCAGGCTCACAAATATAGTGTTAACATGTCATCCCCCTCTTGTGTATCCTTCCCCACTCCTCGGGCTCTGGTCTAAACTAGAATCTGTCTAGCAGCATCAGAGTCCATACCCCTTTTCATAGGCCCTTGCAAAAAATGATGAATGACTAGTCTGCTTTCAAACTGCCAGACACAGGGCATGAGAAGGCAGAGAGAAAGCCCAGGAGAGACCTGTGCCTGGCAGCTGCAGCTGCCTCTGTCTCTCCTGTTCTTCAGGACCTCACTCTGTTCAATAATTTGCAGAACCCCATTAACTTTGGACCCTGCCTTCTGAGAGGTGTACATCGCCACTCTCCCCCCACACCTGGTCAGATGAGGATGCTTGGCTATGGGCTGGAACTAATCAGAGTAGCACAAGACGGTGGAAAGCCAGCACCATGAGGATCATGTTTATCTTCTCAATTTCTCATAGCTTCTGTCCCTCCTCCCTCTCACCACATTTCTAGACTTACAAGCAAATGTTTCTTTCCAGAGAATCAAAACAACAATTTAAAAACTAAATGAGACAACGGAGAAGTGTAATTCACAGGATTTTAATAATTGCACAAAACAACATTGTAATTTAGGTGGCAATGAAACGGGAAAAAATAACTCTATAATGCCACCATTTATTTATTTATTTTTAATATTAATTAATTAATTAATGATTTCAGCTCTGCAGGGTCTTAGTTGCGGCTTTAGTTGCGGCATGTGGACTCTTAGTTGCGACATGCGGGATCTAGTTCCCCGAACAGGGATCGAACCTGGGCCCCCTGCATTGGGAGCCCAGAGTCTTACCCGCTGGACCACCAGGGAAGTTCCTATAATCCCACCATTTAAGTGTGTCTAACAAAGTAGACATTTTTCAAGAAATGGGGCTTCTAGTCCTTATATCTGCAGATATTTACGACCAGAGTATTGATTAAAGTTCCTCGGCCCTGGCTGCAGATCTGAGTCACTAGGAAACATGGACATCCAGGCCCTCTGGAGTTGGAGCTCAGGCATATGAACCTCTACTTTCATAACTTTTTATCAAAGTAAACATGTCCATAATGTGAACTTTCACGAACTGAGCAAACTTGGGTAACCAGCGCTCAGATCAAGAAACAAATTACCGCCAGCGGCTCAAGAGAGCCATTTGTACCCCTTTCCAGTTATTACAGCCCAGCCAAAGTTGTCAATATCCTAACATCATGGATTAGTTTGCTTTTGGAATTAAAAAAAAAAAAAAAAACTAAAACAATATATACTTTTGTGTCTAGCTTCTTTCCCTCAGTGTTGTGTGAGGTTCACCCATATTGTTGCAAATAGTTCTGATTTATTCATTCTCACTGCTGTATAGTATTTCATTCTGTGAATAAACCTCAATTTATTTATCCATTTTACTATTGATGACAGTTAACAACTGATAATTAAGATCTATTAAAATTAAGAACTTCTATTCAACAAAAGTCACCATTCAGAGAATGAGATGGCAAGAAAGATATTCTCAATACATACACATAAAACAAAAGACTTGTACCCTGAATATAATATATATATTACGTATTAACAAGTAAAAAGCCAACTCAGAAAAAATACTTGACACATCTCAAAAGAAAATATACAAATGACCAATTAAAACACGCTCAACGTCATGAGTGGTTCAGGATATGGAAATTAAAACAATCACTGAAATGGTTAAAATAAAAAGGACAGAGTACCAAGTGATGGTGAGAATACAGAACAGTGAGGATTCTCACACACTATTGATGTGAGTGTTAATTTGTTCAACCACCTTAGGAACTCTTTGGTAGATCTACAAAAGCTGATCACATGCATCTCCTATGATTTAGCAATTCTATTCTCAGATATACACTCTACAGTGTCGGATATATATGTGCTCAAAAGATAAGTATAAGATGTGCTTTGCAGCACATTTGCTATGGCCCCAAACAGGCATCTTTATGTTTAAAATGCTCTGCAGGTGGATTTTGAGGACTCATCAGGGCTGAGAACCATGACAATATCAAATGCATTTTTGATAGAATTTTAATTTAAAATTTCATTTTATATGCCGATTTAACAGGAAAATTATAAGACATTACCTTTCTCCTTTGCAAAAACAAGCTGAAATGATGGAAATGGCTAGAAATTATTTACTTATAAAATATTAAATTTTGGTTGTTTGTTGAAATACTAAATAGTTTATACGATATTTTTGTTAGGTGGTAGAATCTTTAAGAAGCCTTTGGCCTTGTTGGTGGAATCAACTATGGGAAGGGGTTAAGGTCAGGAAAACATAATAATAATTCTTTAGTAATAAGTCTGTACTGTAATATGATACAACTTGGTCCTCAGTTGTATCATGAAATAAAAAAGGAGACTGGAAACGATTTCCCCTCCCAGGGAAGCCACCTGTTCTTCAGGCAGCATCACCAGGATGACCATCTTTTCAGGTCAGTCTCTCACTAGAGAGGCCCCAAGTGGGAACCAGGCTCTCTGTTGGGTGTCTAATCCTCTAATTATCCCTAGAGGTATTGCTTTTACTGCCATGTGACAGGTGCAGGAGTTGAGGCTGAGGGAGGCAACATCACCTGTAGGAAGGTCACACCGCCCCTAGTGACAGAGTCAGATACTCTGGGGAGTGGGTGTTTCTGATGCCCGCAGTGGAGACACAGGCAACAGGTATTCATCTAGGACTTTTTAAATCACCATGCTAAGCACTGGATTATGTCAGGGTGTCTAGGAGGGGTGGAGACCTGAGAGTTGGTCGAAGAGGAAATTGTACTTTTGAGAGTGGGGAGGCTGTTTTCTTTGGAGGATGGCAGCCACGACGTCTGTAGAGTAGAAGGCAAAAGGGCTGATTCACTCTTTCTGGTTGTGGCTGGACTTGACAGGAGAAGAACAATGTACCCAGCTTGAATGGTATTCTGCAAAGTAGCGGTATGCCCTGGGGGTGAAGGTTACAGTCTAGGTGATGGACAGTCTGCGAAGATGGAGAATCTCTTTGATAAGTAAGAGAGTGGTGGCCAGTACTGTTTGGTGGGGTGGGGGAGGGCATTTCTGGAGACAAGTTAGGATCCATATGGTGAGGGAGGCTGGGCATGTTGCTGGAAATGGGCCTCTAGTCAGAGTTTCCAGGGGCATTTGAGAAGAGGAATGGGGTGGCACTTCTGGGCTGCCCAGACCTACTCTTGCCCAGGAAGTAGACATCAAGGGTAGTGTTGAGGTGAAGAGACTGGGTCAGGACTATGAATTGATAGCAGTGGCCTTGGCTGCAGGCTGTACATTTGCTTGTGCTGGTAAGTCCCTCTCAGCTCCCTATCCCACTCCAGTAATACTCCCCAGACTGCTTTAGGATCTCCTGGTTCTCAGGTAGATGCTCCAGGGAAGATGTGTCTTTCTCCTTGCTGCCCTGTGGCCTGATGACAGACGTCTAATCTTCATTTGGCTTGGTATACAAGGCCATCAAGGTGCTACTGGAGCCAGGTGCTAAGGATCTGATCTCAACTGAGGTATGAAGCTCTGGAGGGCAACCCCCAAATCATGGCCAGTTACGACCATTTATCAAACACTTGCCTTGCATTCTAAAAATGGTGTCCTCTCTAACTTATAACTTGGGCTGGAAGGGTCAGGCTGGAGAAAAGTGTATAAGTGTGTGGTCTACACACCAGGCCTGGGAGCTAGGTGGTTGGAATGATTGAATGGAAGATCTCAGATTCTGCACTCCTTGAGGGTGATATTGTCCACAAGGGGGCGGCAAAAACACAGGTATTACAATGTTTTGTGTCCCTACGAAGGGCCAGAGTATGTGTGGTGTTAACATTTCACGGGGGAGGGGGGTGCAATCAGAAAAAAAATGTCTAGGGACTTCCCTGGTGGCGCAGTGGTTAAGAATCCGCCTGCCAATGCAGGGGACACGAGTTCGAGCCCTGGTCTGGGAAGATCCCACATGCTGTAGAGCAACTAAGCCGGTGCGCCGCAACTACTGAGCCTGCGCTCTAGAGCCCGTGCGCCACAACTACTGAAGCCGGTGCGCCTAGAGTCCGTGCT
Source organism: Eubalaena glacialis (assembly GCF_028564815.1). Classification (NCBI taxonomy): domain Eukaryota; kingdom Metazoa; phylum Chordata; class Mammalia; order Artiodactyla; family Balaenidae; genus Eubalaena; species Eubalaena glacialis. Next base: position 66,831,433 of record NC_083723.1, read on the forward strand.
CCGCAACAAGAGAAGCCACCGCAATGAGAAGCCCATGCACTGCAAAGAAGAGTAGCCCCTGCTGGCCGCAACTAGAGAAAGCCCACGCACAGCAACGAAGACCCAACCCAGCCAAAAATAAATAAATAAATAAAATAAATTTATTTTAAAAAAAAGTCTAACAATGCTCCTTAGGGAGGTGATAATAATTAAAAGGTTGAGAAACACTGCTCTAGATGCATATGAGAGAGAGGAGGGTACTGTGATTAGGTTTTAACCTGTCCCTCTGAAGATCCAGTCTCCAATGGGACATAGCAGGGCTGAATTTTGCTTAATTTTACCTGGAAGGAAGCCTTACTGTACAGTGGGAAGAAATATAGTGTTTCCCATAGTGGACATCATCATTCTGTCATTCTTTTGTCCACAGATTCTGTCCTGAGCTGGCTGGCTACAGAGTTATTGGTGGGTCTAGGAGGCTGAGAAACTGGAGGGCTGGTAGAGGGTGAAAAATATGATTTCAAGCATTTATGAGCAAGGGTGATTTGGGTAGAGGGGAGCAATGATTTACCCTCCCAGGCTTTGGCTACTCAGAGCGTGGTCGTCAGGCGGCAGCATCAGCACCACATGGGGAGCTTGTTAGAAATGTAGCATCTTAGGCCCCACCCAGCCCTGCTGGGGTCAGAAAGTAAAGTTCACAAGCCTCTCAGGTGATTTGTATGCACATTAGATTTTTGAGAAGCACAGCTGTAGGCCAGTGGGTCTCAGCCTTGGCTACACATTAGAATCACCTGGAGAGATGAAATGCTGTAAGACCCTCAGGCCCCACTCGGGACTACTTGGATTAGGCGCTGGTTCCAGAAGGCTCCTTGTGGGTGTTTGTTTTATGCTGAGCAACCTGATTTATGGTTTGAATAGATCACTCTGCTGCTTTGAAGGGTAATTTGTGAGAGTGTGTGTGGAAGGGCGGCAAGACCAGGAATGGATGCAGGAAAACCAGGGAGACCTTCCATATTTGCTCCATCAAGCAGAGCAAAACTGGGTCAGTGTTTTCTTTACTCATACCTCTGGGCTTCCCTTCAAGGTAGGAAAGAGTTCCCACTTTCTTCTCCCACCCTATGATCTCACATCCTCAGCTGTACTCTCTGTGATGCTCAGGAGTGTCATGAGTAATTTACATTATAAGAGGACCACTTGGCAGCAGCGTATCAAGAATAGATTCTCCAGGAACAAGGGAGGAAGTAAAGAGGCTGTTAAAGTGGCTTTTCTAGGAGAGACATGCCAGTGGCTTCAACGAGGGGGTAGCAGAAGTGGGAGAGACGGGAAGAGTTGGGTTTAGGATTGATTTTTGGATTGCAGTTGCTGATGAATTGGATTTGGTAAGTGAAAAATGATCACTTGACATTTTTACTTTAAACACAAATTTTAGTTTGTTACTATGTTTAATTATATTCTATTTTTAATCCAGATTACTTTCTCCCTCTTGCAGTTATGTAACGTTTTGGATAATTAAACTTTCAGAGTTCTAGGGGTGCCTGAGCACTGTCCGCACACCGCTCTTCAGTCTGTGCTGTGACTCTGATTTATCATATATGCCAATCCCAAGCTTAATGTTTAGCCCTGGTCCTCCTGAATCACTGCGAATTGTGATGATGTCGATCCACTTTCTGCTTGTTGGAACTCAGTGGTCACAGATCTCTTGGGAAAAGCAGGATTTCTTAACCTTAGTACTCTTGACATTTTGGGCTACATAATTCTTTGTCACTGGGGGACTGTCCTGTACATTGTAAGATGTTTAGTAGCATCCCTAGCCTCTACCCTGTTGTGACGATCCAAAATGTCTCCAGATGTTGACAGCTACCCTTCGGAGAGTAAAATTGCCCTAAGTTGAAGACCACTCTGGCTGGAAGACTTAGAGTGTACATTTTTCGTTGCCTAGTAGGAGTGTTCCTTGAGGAGACCCTGTCTTCCTTTCTTTCAAGGGGCTTTGGGCCCATGAACTGGCTTAAGTCTGGCAATTGGTTGAGGGTCCACAATTCTTTATTGCTGAATCAGGTATGACTTCTTTTCGCCACACTACTTATACTAATCAAGTTGGACATTAGTAGGGTGATCACCTATTTCAGTTCTAGGGACATCATTATCAACTATCGAAAGTCAAAGGTCTCCATGGGTCAGACTCTTCTGTTGACTTTCAGCTCTGCTGCCCATTGTGGTAACCATATCTTCCTTGTCTTCTGTGATTAAATGCTACCAATTGGCTCCGGCCAGGCCAGGATCTCATTCTCCCCATTGAATTCAGAGACCCCAGTTTGATGGCAGCATTTCCCCCTCTCATCTCTAACCTTTAGAGAACAGCCACCATAGCGCTCTTTATGGAAGCTGGGCTTCCTTCCCCACTGCATTTCTCAAAGCCTAAGTGGAAGGTATATCCACTGGACCATTCTGGGAGACATAGTTAGAGGTATCTGAACAAGTATTGCATAATAAATCCACTTAAGCATGTCATTTTTCCAAAGCCTTTGTATCCCTTCATCAGTATACCAAGAAGCTTATGAAACTTCAAGTTCATTTAGTGTAAAGTACCTTTAACTCCAGGTTTAGGGCCATTTGCAGCCCCTCGAGCTAACACACTGATTTCAGAATCTCTGCTTTGTGCACTTAAATAAACTAATTTCTGAGGGTCCAACAGTATATTTCTTCTTCCCTGGTCCAATACAATTTAAGATCCATTCCCTTGCACATTACTGAGGTTCTGTCAATGTGTACTGACAAAATATTGCAATTCTCGAGGTGTGTATTGACCTCCTTGTGAGTCACACTTCATAGCTTACCTCCTGGGGCTTGCTGAGACTTGAGGATCAGTAGAATTTAGGGGTTCAAGGTCCCCAGCTTCATGGGAATCTGCTCCCATATTCCTATCGCAAATTTTAATTCATATTCCTTCTCAATCTGTGTCCTAACCTTAATATAAGAAACCCTGCAAAGTTGAGAATTCAACTTGTGTTGTCATTCAGCCACCCAAAGGATTAAATTCATGTTTGGTTTTCAGAAATCTTGGTCTTGTGGTCCAGGATATCCTTATCTTTCAGGACAGTTATAAATCCTTAAGCTCATCAGTTTCTTTTTCCCCCCACATTCTTCAGTGCACTTAGAAGCACTCATTCACTCCCAAACTTTTTTATTTTCACTAAAATCGTCCTTGATAGCAGTTAGTTCACTCAAATCCTTGCCTTGTGTTGACACTTGATTACAGATGTCTGCAGGTGATACTTCAACTAAATCTTCTGCATGTCATAAACTACCACTGTCTCCTTTAGTCTTGTCTCTTTAACTGTATCAGGAAATCAGCTCCAGATAACCCAAAGCTAATTTAGAGAACCATCCCTAAGTTTCTGTTCCCTGGAATCACTTTTAGTTTCAATTTCTATATCAGTCAGGGTTCAATCAGGGGAAAAAACCACTGTGAATAGTATGGAATATGGGATTTATTATAGGATTTAGACCTTACACAATTGTGGGAGGAGATAGAGAAGTTTCTGGAAAGCTGGTGCCTCTCTGTCTAGTGGAGGCCTGAGGCCACTGAAGTCAGTAGGTCCAGGAGTTGAGAAGAAAAGCTGAACGTGAAGCAGGGGAGACTGGGGACAAATTGGGATTACATCTATCTCTCAGTGCCTCCAACTTAATGTCGCAGGTGACCTTCCCTGAGTACCTGATCCAGGACGTGGAGAGGACAGAAGAGGAGACTTGGAGGGAGCTGGAGAAGCTCTGGGCCCAGCTGCTGCCCTGCTCCAAGAAGGTGAACCAACAAGTCAAACTGTAACAATGTAAGTGAACTGCCGCAGGGCACCCTGTACTGACCTTTAGACTTTAATGGCTGCCGCTTTGCTTTGGAGAGTGAAATCTCCTGCAAATTTCTCTTATGTCAAAATGTAACCTACAGGAATTCTTGGAAATAAAGCTCCAATTTAGCTAAATTAACAAAGTAGAAAGCCACCATAGAAGGGGTTGAATTTGGAATTGGTTTTGGAAATAGAGCTAACAGCAGTTGTCGATAGATTGGATTTTTTAGATGAGTGATAGATGAGTACTTGCACATTTTTTTGTTTGGACAATTTTCTTTAACTTGAAATTTTGATTCCTTTTTTTGAGTAAAACAGGCTCTTTACTCTTGATAAGGTTATTTCTTTTTTTTAACTTTTTATTTATTTTTACTGAAGTATAGTTGATGTACAATATTAAGTAACAGGGATACAGCATAGTAAATCACAAGGATTACTTTTTTTCTTGCATCTGTAGTGGAAACTTTAGCAGTAGACATTAATTGCTCCAGGTATGTCATATAGATGCATCATTTTTTTGGCAATGTCAATGCTCTCATTTTTAATACAGATTATGCTCTCATTTTAAATTATGCTCTCATTTTTAATCTAGATTATGTTCTCTCTCTTGTAATTATATAATGGTTTTGATAATTCACCTTTCATAGCTCTAGGAGTACTTGAATACTGCCCCAGTGGGTTGCCATTATCTTCACGTCACTCTTCAGGGCATTATGGTTTCCTTATTAATTCAAGATTAATGATTGGTCCATAGCTTCAAGAATTGGGCCCACCTTCTGCTTGTTGAAGCTCTTTCCTCCAGTGACAGCCAGGTCACCCTCTTTTCCTGATTTCCTTCTTGTCTTCTCAGCCTTTTTTGCCTGCCCTTCCTTTGGTTGTTTCTCTAGTGTGGCATCCCCAGGGTCCTGCCTTTTATTTTTCTCTCTTTTGCTCTCCAAGAAAGATAAATTTCACTATATCAGGAGATGGTACCACTTACTCTGGTGGCTTGCAATCTACATAACAGCACCTGCTATTTGTCGAGCAGCTATTATATGCCATGTGAGTTACTAATATATATAGTCTTTAATTTTAAAAAACCCTGCAGTCTTTTGTAAGAAACCCTTGTTGTGGGTATTAATTATCCCAATTTTCCCAGTGAGGAAACTAAGGCTCAGTAAAGTTCAGGATTTTGCTCAAGCCAGTTAGTAAGTGGATTTGAACCAAGGTCTGTCTGACTTGTAAGCTATTGTCATAACAACTACGATTTACTGCTGCCTAAAGATCCAGCTCAGATCTCCTCATTATCAGACTTTAATATCCAGTGGCATGCAGGAGAGACAGTACCTGAATGTACCCTATCATTTCAAACTTAATACATATAAATCCATTCAATCTCACCAACCATTCCACCAATTCCAACCCCCAACCCCATCCAAAAAGTACACACCTCCTCTGGTATTCCTTATTCTTTTCGAGGTAACAGTCTCCAAAAGTTTCTGAATCTTGAGACATCTTGGGCCCTCCATCTCCTGCACTGCCCGTACCTGGTTGCTTACCAAGTCCTCCAGTGTTGGGGTCAGAGGTATCTCTGCATCACTGTGGCTCCAATGTCATTTTCCACTTCCTTCCTGAACTCTTGCCACTGTTCTTCCCATTTCACAATTGGCTCTCTATACTGCTGCCAAAATTATCTTCTGAAAAAAAAAATCAATCTGTTCCTGTCAGTTTGCTTTAAAACTTTTGACTCCATTTTGCCTACAAAATAAATATGAATCTCCTTGGTATGCTGCCCAAGGCCCTTGATGATTGGCTTGGCCTATGTTGCAGTCAACTATTTTTCACACATATACAAGTGAGTACTTTTCAGATGGATTATAGATGCCATATAGATGCAGAAAATATAAACATTTCCAAACTCGACTGAATTCATTTTGACTTTTTATCATTTTGACTATACTTTAAAAAGCACAACTATTATCAGGTGGAGATGCATTTTTACATTTGGTAGGAAAGGTATTCTCATATTATAAATATCGGGAAACCAACTAGATTAGATTCTCATGAAATATGTCTTCCAGGTTTCAGAGTTTATTTCAAGAAACTTTCTTAGCCAAAGTTAGTAGAAAGATATGGACTCTAAGTTCAGGGGTGTACTTGGACTGATAAATTTGGTTTTCTATGTATATTGGGGGGAGTAGAAGGGGGAAATTGTAAGGTAAGATGGTGGAGGTAGGATGGTGTAGGAATACAAGCCCTAAGGCCTATAAAAAGCTGGGAATGATTTTATCTTCATTCTCAATAATTCAAATAAAAATTTTAAATGCCCCTAGCTTTTTAAAATGACTCCAAAAGGGGAATAAAGGCAGAGTTGGGAAAGGACATGATTTAGTAATATAGGGATGTCATACTGTGAAACTCTGTCTTCTATTACAATCTGTGATAAAAGGGAGGATGAAAACTATTTTCCATTCTAATGAAGCTATGGTTCTTCAGCACCATCCCCAAGACACTGTCTTGTGTGGTCAGTCTCCCACTGGTAAAGCAGTGTGTGGAGAGAGTGGGCTGTGGGTTCAGACAGGTTTGAGTTCCAATCCTAGGCATTCTCTCTGACCTTAAACAAATCAAAGCTCTGAGACTCTCTTTTTTGTTCTTCAAATGGGAATAAAATACACATTTCAAAGTAATGGTGAGGTTTCTATGAAGTAAGGTTGATCTGCAGGGAATTTATACAGGTTCATTTGCTTTCCCCAGTGCCATGCTTCCAGATATCTTCTATATGTTTAGTGCTTCAATCTCTGGGTGTCCTTGGAGCTGATTCAGTCCACTTGGTGGACAGATATGGAAACTCAAGAGGTCTTATAGGTTATCTGCAGCTGTATGACCGGGTTCCTACCCAGTGTTTCTTCCCCTTCATTGATTTTATTCCAAGTGATGAAGAAACCAGATGACAGTGAAATAATATGGAGATAGAAAATTGGCTTGGAGGTAGCAAATATTCAAGAGCCTACTTAATGTCAGTGCTGTGCCAGGAGTTGGTGGACAAAGCAACCCATTTACCTGAGGTGCTCACAGACTGGCAGCAGTGACACAGACGTAACCCAAGATCTGCAGGACAGATTAGACTGGAGTAACCATAAGTGAAGTGCCAAATGCTGCAGACCCAGAGGAAGGAGGGATGCATTCTGTCTGGGGACAAAGTAGAATGGCATCTAGAGTCTGGGGCACTGTGTGTGTACGTATGGGGAGGGCAGTCTACCAGCTCGCCATTCATTAATGCAACACAAATCTGCGGAGGAACAAATCTGTGCCAGCTAAGCACTGCATCCTGCTACCAGATATGGGAATAGGAGGAGAGAGAACCTACCGATAATGTACAGTCATGGAGTGGGGACAGGAATAAGATGCAGGGGAATGTAACAATGCTAGGCAATAATTTTCTCTAAAAGAGATGTGAACAGAAGCAGAAGCAGCATTATGTACAGTGCAGCAAGCAAGGCAACCTCTGAATGGCTGGGAGGGGCTTGTTATTCTCTGCGGAAACCCCTTTTACTTGGTCACACTTCTTTTCTGACAGCCAGGTGCATAAATACAGCTTTACCCCTCACCCTCTCCCTTTTCTCTGCTCCTTGCTTCTATTCTGTACACAGCTCCCTCCTACCCATCCCCCTTTTCCTCTGGACTGCTGGTCTGAGGTAGCATCTGCCTAGCACAGCAGGGGCTCCACCCCTTTGAAGCCCTGCTGGAACCCTGCAGGAGTTGGGTAACTTGCAGTCTGAACTAATGTATCCAGACAAGCAGAATGCAGAGGAGCCAGGGGCGGGGGGGTGGGGGAAACAGAGAGCAGGCTGAGAACAGCTGAGGGCTGCCCGCAGCCCCTGTGGTGCAAGTCCGCATCTATTTCTGCATCACATCTCTCTGTACAGTTTTGAGTTATCTATAATCAGAGAGTAAGTCAGTGGTGTTCAAGCTTGGTTGGTCATCAGAATCTCCAAGGGAGCTTTTAAAAGATGCAATCATCCAGGCCACACAGAGACCCATAGAAGTGGAATTCTTTCTTGGAGATCCAGTGTGAGAACATTTTACAAAGCTGTACAGGGGTTACTTATGATGTGCATTTAGAGCTGAGAATCATAGGAATTAATTCAATTTTCTATAGACTTCTCATGGAAAGTTATTTTTGTGAGCTACCATTAGGGGAAGCTGACAAACCAGCTCCTTTCACATATGGAAGAGTGAAGCTTAAAGATTGTAAATGGCTAAGAAAATTGAAATTTCAAAAAATAAGAACTTTAAATAGTTTTTAATATTTCCTGTCTTAAGTTTGTTGCAGACTTATGGGAGTAGTTGGGAAGTCTTCTGCTTAGATTCTCCAGTCTGGAAGGGTTTGCAGGCTATCCTGGCCCAGGTGTAAGATGTCTTTTTTTACAAAAATAATTGTGGTGACGCCTGGATGTCAAATACTAACTTTCATCCCACAATGATAATAACAATGGCTGACATTTTTTTTTGGCCATGCCATGCAGCTTGTGGGATCTCAGTTCCCTGACTGGGGATTGAACCCAGGCCATGGCAGTGGAAGCCCAGAATCCTAACCACTAGGCCACCAGGGAACTCCCTAATGGCTGACATTTTAAAAGCTCCTACTGTGTGCCAGATGCTCTGCTAGAGCTCACTAATTCTCTGATTACTTCTAAACCCACAGCAGTCCTGGAAAGTTGTTAGATGGCTTCCACCTGACAGGTGAAGGAACTGAGGTTTAATGTCACCCAGCTTGTAAGTGATAAAGCCAGGATTCTAAAATGTGTATCTCTGATTCCAGAGTCCAGAATCTCAAAATGAGAGCTTATGAGAGAACAAAGCTGGGTGGAGAGGGCTGACCAAACAGGAGGCAAAACTCAGAATGCTTGTGTATGTAGATCAAATATGGCTGGTACTAAGGAGGCTGGAGCAGGGGACATGATGACTGAGACAAGATACGGTTATACTTGGCAATTTACCTGTTCTTGGTTAAGACTCCTCTCTCTTTAGCAGAAACAGTTTGCCTGGAGGTGAACCTTGACCTGTGTTCCAGTGAGTACAGTCAGGTGAGGAGGAGTTGACCCTGACGGTATAGCATTCCATTGAGATGCCAGTGATCTATCACTTGAGGGAGGGGGTGGATGGACTTTCTAACTTTCCTTGGTCCACCAGAAGAGTTCTCAAAAATCCTCTTGGAGCTCCTGAGCTTGCTAAATGACAACCTTTCCTTCATTAGATTTTTCGTGAGCACCTCCATATGCCAGGAAGTTTGCTAAGCATTGGATTGTGCCAGTGGTTCCAGGAGGAAAAGCGTGCTGGGAGATGGCAGAGGAAAAGTGTACTTTGGGGGTATAGGGTGTTCTGTGTGAAGGAAGGTGGAGATTGGCTCTAGGCATGTTCCGTGGGGGCTGGATAGGTAGCTGAGCTATGTAATCAGCTACCTGTCTAAAGAGTGTGCAAAAGAACACCTGACTACCGTTGGGCACTGGGCAGACACATAATCGTAGGGATATACTTGCAATCTGGAAGTATAAGCCTAGGGGGCTGGTTAGCTCAAGTTCAGTTAGGTTGAATGTAGCTGAAGAACTGGCTAAAATGAAGGCCATAGTCATGTTTTCCTGGGGCCTTTGAGATTGGGAATAGTGGAACATACCTGTATCAGTTTCTCTAGAGAAACAGAACCAATAGGAGATTGTGTGTAATTATACGTAAAGAGATTTATTTTTAAGGAACTGGCTCATGCAATTGTGTGGGGGATGACAAGTCTGAAATCAATGGGGTAGACTAACATGCTGGAAACTCAGGTAGGACCTCTATCTTGAGTCTTGAGGAAGAATTCTTCTCCAGAAACCTGTTTTTGCTTCTAAGGCCTTCAATTAATAGGATGAGGCCCACCCACATTGTCAAGGGTAATCTGCTTTACTTAAAGTCAACTGATTGTAGAAATTAATCACACCTACAAAATTCCTTCAGTCAACCTCCAGACTAATGTTTGATCAAACTGGCTGTCATGGCTTAGCCAAGTTGACAAATAAAATTTAACCATCACAGCATCCTTAGGCTGCCTGCAGGTAGGAGTCAAGGGGTGCTGTTGAGACGAGACTCATTATGGACGTAGTGTCATGGTAGCCCTATAAACTGGATTTGCAGCCATACATGGACAGCAGTGGCCTTTTTAGGGTGGCAGGGAGGACTAGCAGCCTGCTTTTGCTTCTCAGCTGTATAAACTTTCCCTAGAGAAGCCCTCTAGGCTCTTACCATTTCAGGACTTCCCCCAGATAGATGCCAGTAGGGCTGCCAAGGAAAAACATTCTTCTGCTGCCTGAACTGGGCCTGTTGCTGCCAAGTTTTCAGATTAGAGTTTTTCCTGGGCTGGGCAGTTTCCTAGATGGGATTTCTGCTACGCCTATTTGAATGCTGGGAATATAGCAAAGGGTGAAATTAAACTACCTGAAGGCCCTCAAATGGCCCAAATCACAATCAGTCAGTCTCAACCTGATCCCACAGGAACTTCTGGAGCATCAATTATACCCACAGAGTTTATCCAGCCTTGAGGAAAAGAAGCAGGGCACCCCTACTTCTACTTCAGTCAGTCATTGTCTTCAAGGCTTCCTGGAAGAAATATAAACCCCCAGCCACTTCCTGTACTCTGCACAGGTGAGGTGGCTCTGGTGCCCAAGGTCAAGCCTCTGGAGAAGGTCACAGGTGCCTGCTGTTAGCAGCAAAGCCCTCTGAAGCTGGGGGATTAGATCACGGAGCTGCTAGAAGAGATCCAAAGGGGATTTTAATGGGGCACTAAGAGTTTCCATACACTAAATAAATGGTCATTATCACTATTTCTGGGTCTGCTTTAGTTGCTAGTAGTCTGCATGAGGTGGTCAGGGGAGCCTATTTTAAAGTTTCTGCTTTAAGGACTTAGAGCCAGCTTTGATCATTGATAATACTTAGCAAATATCCAGAACTGTGGAGAGTCTGAGATGTTTTCCTCCTACTTGCAAACTAACAAGTTAGCCAGACAGTTTCATGGATGTGGGCAGAAGATATGAGACCCCTGGATCAGAGACAAAGGATTTAATTACAGTAATAGCAGTAGCCAAGCATCAGCATTTTCTTGCAGTGGTTCCCTAAACCCAGATTCCTACAGGGCAGTGAAGAGGGCTAGGTGACAACTGCATGGGCAGTGAGTGGGTTGTGTTACAGAGAAGAGCCCTGAGCTTAGAGAACCCGAATCTTTTATAATGGGAAGTAAGAAAAACCTCCCTTTGCTCTAGAGGGGGAAACTGTCTTCATTTCTCAACTGTTCACTATACAAACATTCTTGAAAAGATGGCTTGGTTCAAAGGCAGTCAGTGCCTCTGCTTGCAAGACCTGCAGAAACATGAGGGACATTTGGATAACCATCTCCAACAGCAGTAGGTGCAGAGGCAGGGAGACCTTTGGTATCTGCTTTCTTCCTTTCTGGTTCTGAAAAGTATTTTTGGAGAAAATCCTTTCCCTGATGCACATGTGTGGGCTGTTTTTGTTTTACCTCTGTTGACCTTGATCATTTTCAGCAACTCTCAAAATCTTTTAATTTTATTTTTCCTTATTTTCCTTTGTGGTTATTCCACATATTATCACTTCATGATGTTATGACAGGAAACTTACCTGACCTCTTTTGATTTCCATATCTGAAAACTAAGTAAGGTGGTCTAAATAGGCTCTAAGGATCTTTCCAGACATGGGGTTTGAAGCCTTAAACATATATGAGATATTTGGGAGCATGGTAATTTTAGTAACAGGGAAAGAAAAAAAGACATTAATACCTACAAGAACAACTTAATTTCATTTAAAGTCATAATGTTGTACCATGGATCTGTTATTTGTGTTATAGATGAAGAAATTGGGACTCAGAGAAGTGACTTGTTCAAGGTCACAGAGCTACCAAGAGTGTTGCCAGGATTTGAAGCCAAATCCATTTGAATCCAGAGTCTGCTTCTTCCAGTCACCACATTCTGATTCTATAATGGGAGACTGTCCAATACGAGATGGTGTCCTGGTGATGCTGAAGAACTAGTGGCTTCACGAGGGGGAAAACTGTTTCCATCCTCCCTTCTTATTACAGGACATTATGGAAGCCTAAATTGTATTATAATTCAGGTGGCTTTACTCCAGTTTCCTTATTGAAGTCTACCTAAGGAGCCAGACTTGTTTTAATTGAATTATTGAAAATAAAGTATAGTATCCTGACCTATTTATCGGTATATAAGCCCTAGACTAATCTCCTTTCCACCACCCACTGTCACCCACACTATATACATACATGCTTATGTATATATACATGCTTACGCTGTTACAAGACCAAATTTATTGTTCAGCCCATATATACCGTTGTTCTCAAAGTCTACATCCTTGGAATGCCCCTGCCTTTAAAAAGTTACTTAGCGTGAATAAGTGCTGAAAGTTGGAAAAGTACTTAAAAAAACATAAATCTAGTTGACTCTCAACTTTTTAAGTATGAGAATTCTTTTTAAACGTCAGAAAATTGCAGCTCCACATGATAATAGCTATACATTTTTGTGTTCCATTGATTGAAAAATACATGAATAAAACTAGTATGAATTCAGTAAAACTTTGAAATGAGTTTTTTATTTTCTTCATCTCAACAGCATCTGTATCCATCTGAAAAATAATCACTCATATATGTGTGAGAAATAGCTGACTTCTAGGGAGGCTGGGCCAATTGGTAAGGGCCTTAGGGACATAACAAGAAGATTTGAAATTTATTCTGTAGGCAAAATGGAGTCAAAGAGGTTTCAAAGCAAGGTGGCAGAATTCAATTGATTGTTTTTTCTGAAAGATAATTTTGGCAGCAGTGCAGAGAGCCAAATGGCATAGGAAAGACTAGTAGCAGGAGGTCAATTAGGAGATAGGCGATGTTAGGAGCATCAGTGATGCACAGGTACTCTGGCCCCAGCACCGGAGGACTTGGTGACCAGCTATGTGTGGGGCATGCCAGAGAGGGCATGGCTAAGAATATTTCTAAATTTGGAAACTGTGTTGGAGGGTGAGACCATGAGTGAAATAAGGAATATCAGAAGACAAGGCTTTTATTAATTTATTTGTTTTGGGGGATGGAGTTGGAATAGGAGAGGATATAGATAATATTGAGTTAGATTTTATATATACATATATAATCTCTGTGCTTGTATATGTACATACACACATAAACATATATACATACATAAAACATATATAAAAGTGAAGTGTGGGCTACAACCAGATGATGTCCATTAGGCCGCTAGACATATGGGTCTAAACTGAGGCAATATAACTTGAACTTCAGGTAACAGGCAACCATCTCCAATGATGGAACAAGTAGAGACCTAGGGAAAGCTTGGTTTTGTTCTCAGTGGAAGGGTGTATTCTTGACCTCTCTTGGGAAGAGAACAAACTTACTTCTAGTCAGTCCTCATCTTGGCCCTTGTTGAAAGAGTTGAAATTTCTGGGGATTCTGTATATTATACCAAGTACAATTTCCCCCCAGGTGATTCGACTTCAAGGGCTACAAGAGGGGTAATTTTAGTTCCATTGTTTAGTTTGGATTCTCTTGAAGCAGAGACTGAGACAAGAATTCTAGTTTAAGCAGGTTATTTGGGAATTTCAGGAAACACTGATATGAACAGGAGAAGTAAAATAGGGGAGGAAAAGCAACTATAACATAATATTAAGTGATCTGCTATAGTGGGAGACTAGAGCTTAATCCCACAAGGACCTTCTTGGAAATTATGCAAATACATGCCCAAGGGATGAGACAGCTGGGCTATTTATCTGCCAACTTCAAGAGTTACTGGTTGAGGGTTACTCCTAGGGGTGTTAAGTCCTTTGCATTTTTCACCTGCCAGAAGCTTAGGTAAGAAGCCTATTGTATTTCTGAAAAAAGTCCCCAGGCAACAAGAGGCAGATATTGGCAGTTGGAAGGCATCTGGAGCCCACCTAAAGGTCTGAGAGATATGGGAGGGCACTGACTGTGTCTGCTATCCCCTGTCCCAAGGGAAGAGATCATACACACAGGCAGCAGGAAGGTACCCCTAGACCTCTAAGAGCTTGACCATTAAAATCAACAGGAAATGTAGAAACAATACAATCTTAATTGAACAGGAAGGGAAAATATCACTGTAGCCCAACTGATTGGGCTAATGTGTTTACAGGAAGCTGGAATAGTCATCAGGGAAATACCAGCCTGGAAAAGATGCAAGATGTGTGGGAGCTGCATTGCTCTGGACCCTGAGTGCCTTTATTAGCAAAATCAGTTCTCCAGTGACTTATATCATCTCAGCGGTTTAGATCAAGGGAGGGCAAACTTTCTGTGAAAGGCCATATCATATTTTAGGCTTTGTGGACCATACGGTCTCTGCCACAACTACTCATCTCTACCATTGTCTTGCAAAATGGGCATGGCTGTGTTCCAGCAAAGCTCTATTTATGAACACAAATTCAAATTTCATATAATTTTGATTTCTAACAAAATATTAATTTTCTTGTTATTTTATAACCATTTAAAAATGTAAAACTAAATATTTAATCTGTACTTCATACAAAAACAAGTGGGGGAGGGGGGTCATATTTGGCTTATGGGCCAAATACTAATACTAATACTACTACTAATAATAATTCACTGACCCCTGCTGTAGAAATGAAGGCAGATGAATACCTCCGTCTGTGATAACTTGAAGCCCTTGGTCATTTCTTTTTTTTAATTTTTGAATTTTATTTATTTATGTTTTTATACAGCAGGTTCTTATTAGTCATCAGTTTTATACACATCAGTGTATACATGTCAATCCCAATCACCCAATTCATCACACCACCACCCCCACCCCACCGCCGCTTTCCCCCCTTGGTGTCCATGCGTTTGTTCTCTACATCTGTGTCTCAACTTCTGCCCTGCAAACCAGTTCATCTGTACCATTATTCTAGGTTCCACATATATGCGTTAATATACGATATTTGTTTTTCTCTTTCTGACTTACTTCACTCTGTATGACAGTCTCTAGATCCATCCACGTCTCAACAAATGACCCAATTTCGTTCCGTTTTATGGCTGAGTAATATTCCATTGTATATATGTACCACATCTTCTTTATCCATTCGTCTGTCGATGGGCATTTAGGTTGTTTCCATGACCTGGTCATTGTAAATAGTGCTGCAATGAACATTGGGGTGCATGTGTGTTTTTGAATTATGGTTTTCTCTGGGTATATGCCCAGTAATGGGATTGCTGGATCATATGGTAATTCTATTTTTAGTTTTTTAAGGAACCTCCATACTGTTCTCCATAGTGGCTGTATCAATTTACATTCCCACCAACAGTGCAAGAGGGTTCCCTTTTCTCCACACCCTCTCCAGCATTTGTTGTTTGTAGATATTCTGATGATGCCCATTCTAACTGGTGTGAGGTGATACCTCATTGTAGTTTTGATTTGCATTTCTCTGATAATTAGTGATGGTGAGCAGCTTTTCATGTGCTTCTTGGCCATCTGTATGTCTTCTTTGGAGAAATGTCTATTTAGGTCTTCTGCCCATTTTTGGATTGGGTTCTTTGTTTGTTTAATATTGAGCTGCATGAGCTGTTTATATATTTTGGAGATTAATCCTTTGTCTGTTGATTCATTTGCAAATATTTTCTCCCATTCTGAGGGTTGTCTTTTCATCTTGTTTATGGTTTCCTTTGCTGTGCAAAAGCTTTGAAGTTTCATTAGGTCCCATTTGTTTATTTTTGTTTTTATTTCCATTACTCTAGGAGGTGGATCAAAAAAGATCTTGCTGTGATTTATATCAAAGAGTGTTCTTCCTATGTTTTCCTGTAAGAGTTTTATAGTGTCCGGTCTTACATTTAGGTCTCTAATCCATTTGGGGTTTATTTTTGTGTATTGTGTTAGGGAGTGTTCTAATTTCATTTTTTTACATGTACCTGTCCAGTTTTCCCAGCACCACTTATTGAAGAGACTGTCTTTTCTCCATTGTATATCCTTGCCTCCTTTGTCATAGATTAGTTGACCATAGGTGCATGGGTTTATCTCTGGGCTTTCTATCTTGTTCCATTGATCTATGTTTCTGTTTTTGTGCCAGTACCATATTGTCTTGATTACTGTAGTTTTGTAGTATAGTCTGAAGTCAGGGTGTCTGATTCCTCCAGCTCCGTTTTTTTCCCTCAAGACTGCTTTGGCTATTCGGGGTCTTTTGTGTCTCCATACAAATTTTAAGATTTTTTGTTCTAGTTCCGTAAAAAATGCCATTGGAAATTTGATAGGGATTGCCTTGAATCTGTAGATTGCTTTGGGTAGTATAGTCATTTTCACAATATTGATTCTTCCAATCCAAGAACATGGTATATCTCTCCATATGTTGGTATCATCTTTAATTTTGTTCATCAGTGTCTTATAGTTTTCTGCATACAGGTCTTTTGGCTCCCTAGGTAGTTTTATTCCTAGGTATTTTATTTGCTTTGTTGCAATGGTAAATGGGAGTGTTTCCTTAATTTCTCTTTCAGATTTTTCATCATTAGTGTATAGGAATGCAAGAGATTTCTGTGCATTAATTTTGTATCCTGCAACTTTACCAAATTCATTGATTAGCTCTAGTAGTTTTCTGGTGGCATCTTTAGGATTCTCTATGTATAGTATCATGTCATCTGCAAACAGTGACAGCTTTACTTCTTCTTTTCCAATTTGGATTCCTTTTATTTCTTTTTCTTCTCTGATTGCCATGGCTAGGACTTCCAAAACTATGTTGAATAATAGTGGTGAAAGTGGACATCCTTGTCTTGTTCCTGATCTTAGAGGAAATGCTTTCAGTTTTTCACCATTGAGAATGATGTTTGCTGTGGGTTTGTCGTAGATGGCCTTTATTATGTTGAGGTAGGTTCCCTCTATGCCCACTTTCTGGAGAGTCCTTATCATAAATGGGTGTTGAATTTTGTCAAAAGCTTTTTCTGCGTCTATTGAGATGATCATATGGTTTTTATTCTTCAATTTGTTAATATGGTGTATCACATTGATTGATTTGTGTATATTGAAGAATCCTTGCATCCCTGGGATAAATCCCACTTGATCATGGTGTATGATCCTTTTAATGTGTTGTTGGATTCTGTTTGCTACTATTTTGTTGAGGATTTTTACAAAGTCTATATTCGTCAGTGATATTAGTCTGTAATTTTCTTTTTTTGTAGTATCTTTGTCTGGTTTTGGTATCAGGGTGATGGTGGCTTCATAGAATGAGTTTGGGAGTGTTCCTTCCTCTACAATTTTTTGGAAGAGTTTGAGAAGGATGGGTGTTAGCTCTTCTCTAAATGTTTGATAGAATTCACCTGTGAAGCCATCTGGTCCTGGACTTTTGTTTGTTGGAAGATTTTTAAATCACAGTTTCAATTTCATTACTTGTGATTTGTCTGTTCATATTTTCTGTTTCTTCCTGGTTCAGTCTTGGAAGGTTATACCTTTCTAAGAATTTGTCCATTTCTTCCAGGTTGTCCATTTTATTGGCATAGTAGTCTCTTAGGATGCTTTGTATTTCTGCGGTGTCTTTTGTAACTTCTCCTTTTTCATTTCTAATTTTATTGATTTGAGTCCTCTCCCTCTTTTTCTTGATGAGTCTGGCTAATGATTTATCAATTTTGTTTATCTTCTCAAAGAACCAGCTTTTAGTTTTATTGATCTTTGCTACTATTTTCTTTGTTTCTATTTCATTTATTTCTGCTCTTATCTTTATGATTTCTTTCCTTCTGATAACTTTGAGTTTTGTTTGTTCTTCTTTCTCTAGTTCCTTTAGGTGTAAGAGTAGATTGTTTATTTTAGATTTTTCTTGTTTCTTGAGGTAGGCTTGTATAGCTATAAACTTCCCTTTTAGAACTGCTTTTGCTGCATCCCATAAGTTTTGGATCATCGTGTTTTCATTGTCATTTGTCTCTAGGTATTTTTGGATTTCCTCTTTGATTTCTTCAGTGATCTCTTGGTTATTTAGTAACGTATTGTTTAGCCACCATGTGTTTTTGTTTTTTACGTTTTTTTCCCTGTAATTCATTTCTAATCTCATAGCGTTGTGGTCAGAAAAGATGCTTGATATGATTTCAATTTTCTTAAATTTACTGAGGCTTGATTTGTGACCCAAGATGTGATCTATCCTGGAGAATGTTCTGTGCGCACTTGATAAGAAAGTATAATCTGCTGTTTTTGGATGGAATGTCCTATAAGTATCAATTAAATCTATCTGGTCCATTGTGTCATTTAAAGCTTCTGTTTCCTTATTTATTTTCATTTTGGATGGTCTGTCCATTGGTGTAAGTGAGGTGTTAAAGTCCCCTACTATTATTGTGTTACTGTCGATTTCCTCTTTTATAGCCGTTAGCAGTTGCCTTATGTATTGAGGTGCTCCTATGTTGGGTGCATATATATTTATAATTGTTACATCTTCTTCTTGGATTGATCCCTTGATCATTATGTAGTGTCCTTCCTTGTCTCTTGTAACATTCTTTATTTTAAAGTCTATTTTATCTGATATGAGTATTGCTACTCCAGCTTTCTTTTGATTTCCATTTGCATGAAATATCTTTTTCCATCCCCTCACTTTCCGTCTGTATGTGTCCCTAGGTCTGAAGTGGGTCTCCTGTAGACAGCATATATATGGGTCTTGTTTTTGTATCCATTCAGCAATCCTGTGTCTTTTGGTTGGAGCATTTAATCCATTCACGTTTAAATTAATTATCAATATGTATGTTCCTATTACCATTTTCTTAATTGTTTTCGGTTTGTTTTTGTAGGTCCTTTTCTTCTCTTGTGTTTCCCACTTAGAGAAGTTCCTTTAACATTTGTTGTAGAGCTGGTTTAGTGGTGCTGAATTCTCTTAGCTTTTGCTTGTCTGTAAAGCTTTTGATTACTCCATCGAATCTGAATGAGATCCTTGCCGGGTAGAGTAATCTTGGTTGTAGGTTCTTCCCTTTCATCACTTTAAATATATCATGCCACTCCCTTCTGGCTTGTAGAGTTTCTGCTGAGAAATCAGCTGTTAACCTTATGGGAGTTCCCTTGTATGTTATTTGTCGTTTTTGCCTTGCCGCTTTCAATAATTTTTCTTTGTTTTTAATTTTTGCCAGTTTGATTACTATGTGTCTCAGCATGTTTCTCCTTGGGTTTATCCTGTATGGGACTCTCTGTGCTTCCTGGACTTGGATGGCTATTTCCTTTGCCATGTTGGGAAGTTTTCGACTATAATCTCTTGAAATATTTTCTCTGGTCCTTTCTCTCTCTCTTCTCCTTCTGGGACCCCTATAATGCAAATGTTGTTGCGTTTAATGTTGTCCCAGAGGTCTCTTAAGCTGTCTTCATTTCTTTTCATTCTTTTTTCTTTATTCTGTTCCACAGCAGTGAATTTCACCATTCTATCTTCCAGGTCACTTATCCGTTCTTCTGCCTCAGTTGTTCTGCTATTGATTCCATCTAGTGTAGTTTTCATTTCAATTATTGTATTGTTCATCTCTGTTTGTTTGTTCTTTAATTCTTCTAGGTCTCTGTTAAATATTTCTTGCATCTTCTTGATCTTTGCCTCCATTCTTTTTCCGAGGTCCTGGATCATCTTCACTATCATTATTCTGAATTCTTTTTCTGGAAGGTTGCCTATCTCCACTTCATTTAGTTGTTTTTCTGGGGTTTTATCTTGTTCCCTCATCTGGTACATAGCCCTCTGCCTTTTCATCTTGTCTACCTTTCTGTGAATGTGGTTTTTGTTCCACAGGCTGCAGGATTGTAGTTCTTCTTGCTTCTGCTGTCTGCCCTCTGGTGGATGAGGCTATCTAAGAGGCTTGTGCAAGTTTCCTGATGGGAGGGACTGGTGGTGGGTAGAGCTGACTGTTTCTCTGGTAGGCAGAGCTCAGTAAAACTTTAATCCACTTGACAGCTGATGGGTGGGGCTGGGTTCCCTCCCTGTTGGTTGTTTGACCCGAGGCAACCCAACACTGGAGCCTACCTGGGCTCTTTGATGGGGCTAATGGTGGACTCTGGGAGGGCTCACGCCAAGGAGTACTTCCTGGAACTTCTGCTGCCAGTGTCCTTGTCCTCATGGTGAGCCACAGCCACCCCCCGCCTCTGCAGGAGACCTTCCAACACTAGCAGGTAGGTCTGGTTCAGTCTCTCCCAGGGTCACTGCTCCTTCCCCTGGGTCCCAATGCGCACACTACTTTGTGTGTGCCCTCCAAGATTGGAATCTCTGTTTCCCCCAGTCCTGTAGAAGTCCTGCAATCAATTCCCACTAGGCTTCAAAGTCTGATTCTCTAGGAATTCCTCCTCCCGTTGCCGGACCCCCAGGTTGGGAAGCCTGACATAGGGCTCAGGACCTTCATTCCAGTGAGTGGACTTCTGTGGTGTAAGTTTTCTCCAGTCTGTGAACCAACCAGCAGTTATTGGATTTGATTTTACTATGATTGCGCCCCTTCTACCGTCTCACTGTGGCTTCTCTTTTGTCTTTGTATGTGGGGTATCTTTTTTGGTGAGTTCCAGTGTCCTCCTGTTGATGATTGTCCAGCAGCTAGTTGTGATTCTGGTGTTCTCGCAAGAGGGAGTGAGAGCATGGCCTTCTGCTCCGCCATCTTGGTTCAGGGCCTTCCTTTGATTTTTATGCAAGAAAAATTTTTCCCTTTGTCATTTAAATATCCATTTCATTCAGTGACCTTACTAGTGCCTGGCAGACAGTGTTCCTCACGTAGTGTGTGTCACTGAATCCCAGACACTTTGTTGATAGCACTTTCTTAATCTTACCAAGAAGTATTTTTGCTTTGTTTTTTCCCATTTTTGACATAGATTTTGTGACTTTTTTGTTGTTTACCCCCCCCTTTTATTATGATATAATTCTCATATGGTCATATTTACCCTTTTAAAGTGTACAATTCAGTGGATTTTAGTATATTCACAACATTGTGCCAACCTGCAAGAGATTCCATCACCATCTAATCCTAGAATATTTTCAGTACCCCAAGAAGAAATCCCAGTACCATTAGTGGTCACTTCCCAGTACCTGCTTTTCCCAACCATGGCAGCTTTCTTTATGTCTCTATGGATTTACCTGGTCTTGACATTTCATATAAATCAGATCATATAATATATGGTCTTCTATGTCTGGCTTCTTTCATTTAGCATAATGTTTTCAATATTCATCTATGTTGTTGCATGAATCTATACCCTCATTCCTTTTTATGTCTGAATCATATTCCATTGTATGGATATACCACAGTTTTTTAATCTATACATTAGTTTATCTATGCATTAGTTGAATCATATTCCATTGTATGGATATGCCACAATTTGTTTATCTATGCATTAGTAGTTATTTTCAGTGTTTTGACTAGTATGAATAATGTTGCTATGAACATTCGTGTACAAGTTATTGTGTAGACACATGTTTTCAATTCTCTTGGGTTTAATACCTAGAAGTGGAATTTCTAGGCCAAATGGTAACTCTCTGTTTAACTTTTTGAGAAACTGCCAAATCAACAGAAAGTTTTAAATGCACTATATCATGACTGCCACCTGGCTGACAGTAACTGTAAAACACAGTCAGCTGTAAGAAGCATTCTGATTTTGGAGAGGTTATAACTGAAAAAAAAAAAGGTATGTCTTAAGATTGATAGAAAAGAATATAAAAATTTGACTTCAGTTGTCAATTGAGGGAAAAAGCAAAAAGCAATAGTAAATCTGGTGGGCATAAGTATTCTTGTCCACAGAAAGCAGGTATGAATTCTTATTATAAATTGATATTGGAAAACATGTTTATATATCATAATTAGTTTGATCATCATGAATCTACTTATGGGTCATATCAGCTCTAGTTCTGGAAAGATATGATTTTTGGATGTGTAAAGGTCCAAACTTCAAATCGTAATGTCTTCAAGAAATAATGTATTCCCTGAGGCTGTGTTTGGGTGGCTATCCAGCCAGCCTAGACTAGACCTCACCTCTCTACCAGCTGTGCCCTTTGAACTGTCTTCCACTTTGAGCAGTAAAGAGGGAACAATGAAGTGGAAACATGC
This sequence comes from Eubalaena glacialis, assembly GCF_028564815.1. Classification (NCBI taxonomy): domain Eukaryota; kingdom Metazoa; phylum Chordata; class Mammalia; order Artiodactyla; family Balaenidae; genus Eubalaena; species Eubalaena glacialis. The sequence goes on from NC_083723.1 coordinate 66,853,306, forward strand.
ATAGATTGTTCTTTCTAAAATTTTGGAGGTGAAGGCAGGTGGAGCCATAAGTGGTTTTGTCCCTAAACTGGCTGAATGCCAGTGGGTCCAGGAGGAATGGGGTCCTCGAAGATTGGTAGAGGATGGATTAAGTAGCACTGATGGAGTATTGATGGAAGAGTGATTGGCATTGGGGAGAGCAATGTTTTCCTCTGAAGAGTCAATGGAGCTTTAGTAGCTGGAGCAGTGATATTTAAATTTGGAGGTATAGCAGTAGAGAATCTGTCTGGACTCTGGTGTGCTTTCATAAGAGCACATTTCATAAGAGCATATTTAAACTGTCTTCCAAAACTGGAATAAAAAAATTGAATGAATAGTGAAGATTAGGTGGTTGGTTATACCATCAGGATAGAAATTATCTTTCACGTCCAGGGTTGTGGTAATTAGTTCTGAAGGGGACAAAGTGGGAGAAATTCTGGAGTGAGTGTGGCTGGGCGATTGCTGAAAAGAGGGTCATTGGGTCCCAATGGCATTGAGGAGTCAAGATTGGAGCAGCAGAACTTTGGATGCCTGGGGATATCTTTGTAATGTAGGTACCTCACTTAATATTCTAGAAATAATTTCCTTAGTTACAGTGTGACAGGATCTGTTTGGAGGCAGGAGTATTGTTCCAATTACCATGGCTGCATAAAAACCACCCCACAATTTACTGGTTTAACGTCTATTTTGCTCACAAATATACAATATGTACAGTGCTCATGTTTGCTCTACTTGGTGTCAGCTGGGGCAGCTTGAAGGCTGGGAGCTGAAATCATGTGAAGGATCTCTTACTCACATGTCTGGCAGTTGATGCTAGGAAGACTCAAATAGCTGGGGGTGACTATAGCTGGGGCTTCTTGGTAGCTCTGTCTGTAAGTGCCTTCTACATGAAGGCTCTCCAGCACTGGCAATTTCATACTTCTTATATATCAGCTCCCAAGTCATGTGTCCAAGAAAGAAAGAGAGCCAGGTAGGAGCCAATCACCTTTTTTGACTTAGCTTCAAAATCCATGCAGTGTCACTGTGCCACATACTCTTTGTTGAGGTAGTTACACAGATCCGAAGGAGTGTCAGTGTTGCGTTGTAAGAAGAGCATGTGGGATAGATGTGGCATCTTTGGAAAGTATGTCCACCCTCTGGCCACAACAATTGTATCACTCTCACATGAAAAATATTCTTTACTTCCTGAGAGACCCTCAACTATCAGCCCTTTATAGCATCAGGTCAAATCATGTAAATCCTGTCATATAAATGTGGTGCAGGTGAAGATGAGGCTTCTGTGTGCAGTTCCCTGTGTACAGCTCCTTGAATGCAATTCCTCTTTACCTAAAAGACCTGTGAACTGAAAAGACAAGTTCTCTGCTCCCCACACACCCAACATACAATAGTGAAATAGGCTTAGAAATGCTCTAAACTGCTTTTTAATAGGAGAAAATGGGAGAAACCCAAGAGTTGCCATTCCAGCAACTCTGAAATTTAGCTGGGCATATACTACCGATTTCTTGATTAGGATTCAGTCTTACTTCCTGGGAATGATTTACTGTGGCTCTTGGCTCTGCACTCTGGGTCTTGGTTTTGCCATCTGAGTCATCATTCCCTTTTCATAATAAGTAGCCTATGCATGCAACAGAGTAATTTTCTAGCCTACTTCCAACACATAGTTATTTGTGGGTACAAAGGCCTCTTTTAATTTTGTAAATGTCCTCTGTCTCTTTTAGTTTAAGCTGTGTATTCACCAGTACAATTTCTTTAAAACTTTGTAGATCTCCTCTGAATATTATTGTTTCCCTCCATTAGACAAAAACCACACCCACAAATCTCACTGAGATAAGCCCTTCTGTACTGGGCTTTTTGTAAGACTGCTATAGGACGATGCTCTTAAAATTCTTAGAAGCGCAGTAAGGAGAGGATCTGTGAGACACACCATTAAGATCCTTCCTTACAGGAACTTTGGTCTGTTTGAAACAGCACCTCAAACCTTTCTTAAGCCTTAAGGAAGGAATTTACAGTCACTCCCTTGGTCTCATCTTTAGATGATATATTTCTGATAGGGTCCTGAATTTGATCTCTGTTGGGAAGCCATTTCTTAATTTTAGACTCATCTGTCATTTGGAGAGCTGAGAATGAGGAACATTCTGCCACTGTATAATAAAGGTCTCCTTTTCTCTAGCTTCCAATAACATTTGCCTCCCTTTTCTTTAAGCTGTCATCTGCAGCCTCATCTCTCTCTGTCTCTCTCTCTCTGTCTCTCTCTGTCTCTCTCTGCCTCTCTCTTCTTCTTTTCCTCCTCCCTCCTTCTTCCACCCCAAGCTGCCTGGGGTTGAATATCCCATGTCCTCTCTTCTAGCTGTATGGACCTTTTCAATTCTTCAACCTCTTTAAGACTCTTTTTCCTAATGTGTAAAAATCAAGATCATGATATTATTGATCTCATGGAGTTGTGGTGAAGATTAAATTAAAAAGTCCATGTTGAATTCTTAGAATGGTGCTTGGCGCATACAGTAAGCTCAGTTAAAGAACAGGCTGATGTGATGGTGACAGGGAGCTGAGCAGAGGTGGATCTAAGTTTAACTAGTCCTGAAGCTATGTCGTTTGGGGCACCCTCTTAAAAAAATACAAAATTGTTTGACATGTATAAGAAACAAAAAGATCAATGTGGCTTAAGTGTAGAAAGCAAGGATGCAGTGAAGTTAGAGAGGTAGTCTCTGGTGGGGCCACGTTGGACCCTACTGACCCTGCACAAACCCCTTTGTATGGATTTCAGTCTAAGTACAATGGTTAGTCTCTGGAAAATGTAAAACAATGTATTGGTATGATCTGATTCTTGTTTTAAAAATAGCACCATGGCAGCTGTTCAGGAGAATGGATTCTACGGGAGAAAGAAAGGAGGCAGAAGGCTGTTGAGGTGCAGGTGGCACAGAGTAGAGAGTGGTGCTTTCCGTTAGGGTGGTAGCCAAAGGAGACAGAGAAGTAGAGGAACTTGCACTTATTTTTGAAACAGAGTCAAAAGGAGTTTCTAATGGACGTAATTTTAAGATAAGTGAAAAAAAAGCAAGAAGATTCTTCGATTTTTAGCTTGAGCCAAATTATGTGTTTAGATGTGCTCATACTTTTAATTAGGCTCTTCTTGATTTTAATCTAGATTATATTCTATATTAAGATGATGCATCCATTTTTATGATTAAGCTTTCATAGTCTTAAGAGTGCTAACTGATATCCTTGTGTATTTCCTCGATTTTCACAGAGCTCTTCAAACTCCCGTTCTCCAGGTCACTTCCACTTGCCAAATCTAGGGGTTAAATTTTATCACCTGTCCTCCGTTACTGAAAGGGGGGGTGCAGCTGATTCATTCTCCTGCTTGTTGAAACACTTTTCCTATCAGCCTCCAGCTGACTACCCTCTCCTGATTCTCCCCTGGCATTCTGGCTGCTCTGGCTACTCTGTCTCCATGGCTTTGCCTATTCCTTCTCTGCATGTTTCTCTGGTACTGGAGTCCCTGAGCTTTTGTCTTTGATTCTCTTTAGCTTTCCAGCACCATTCCCTTGGCAACACCCCCCATCTGTATTGTGATGACCGATGACTTTCACATGTATATGATAATAAGGGCACCTATCATTATTGCTGCCCGGCCCTTTGCTAGTTGCTGTATACATTGTCTCATGTAATCCATTCCTCAAACCCCAGGAGCAGTAAGTTCTGATTACTATTTTCAGATGGGGAAACTATGATTCAGTAAGGTTAAAGTTCTTGTCTAGGTTCTCATATCTAGTAAAGGTGAAAGCCAGGTTTGAACCCAGGCCTGGGCAAGTCATAAGCTGTTGTTATAACGACTCTGATTTCCAGCCTCTGAGCTCCAGCTTGGATGGCCACATTTCTAGACCTGTACATCCAGCTGCCTAACGAATAGGTGCACGCAGGCACTTCAAAATGATCTCCCAATCTGGTCCACAACAACAACAAAAAATGATATGAACTTTGGGTTTTACCTTATACCCAGTCTTTAAAATTACAAATAGTCATATTTCTTCCTGTCTTTCACTCTACCCCTCACACTCTCCCTACTTAAGAGTGCCATATTTTACTAGCTTACGTCTGTTTAGTGCTTAGAATTCTAAGGCTGAAAGGAACATTAAGAATGTATTGATTAGCACTCATAGTTTGGCAGGCATGGAAACCTCAGGAGGGAATGCAAGTTGCTTATGGTCACATCCTGAATCAACTATGTGGCTGCGGCTTGAGCCCAGGGTCTTCCTTCATATCCTAGCTGTAGTTTCTACTCTGTGGATGGATAAATTACCTAGTAATTAAGTATAATGAAAAATCAACCTTGAATTGAACTGTTGGGGAAGGAAAATAAAATTTTCCTCTACCCTTCTAGGTTCTTCTTCCTGGTCTAAGAATTAAATTGACATGAGACAGATTAACAGAAAAAAAATCAAATTTAGTTACATATGTACAGGGAATCAGAGCATGAGAGATTCCAAAAGACAGTCAGGTAAAATGATGTGTATATGTCACCCTGGACTAAGGAGATGGAGGTAAAGATCTGGGACTTCAAAGGGAAGGAAGGCAATTCACAGGAAGATGAAAAAACGCAATCATTTGGTTAACAAATGTTTGCTGGACCATACAGAAACAATAGGACACAGAGAGGAATTTTAACAAACAGACTTTGCTAGGTTCCTCCCTGTCTACCACACCTTGTTCATATTATACGATAGTTATCTGTGGACAAAGAATGTCTCCTGCCACAATCAGTAAACAAAGGATGTTGTGGCCATCAAGCCAGCTGCAACTGCAGCTGCGCCCTTCGCCCGCAAAGGTACACCCTGAGGAGATTCAGGATGGAGAAAAGAGGATACTGGGCCTACATAGTTAAGGTGCATAGCAAAGGAATGATTTCAGTGAGCCCAAACTCTTGCATCTTCCCATACACAGAAAAGTGCTAAATTCATTAACTTGAGACGTCTGGTTTTTCTCTAATTAACACTAATCTTTTGATGTTCTGACTACTTGGGGTTTTTTTTTGCAAAGACTTCTATATATCCTGGCTCCTCCCTTGCCTCTTCGGAGCAGTTCCTCAGAGCTATCTGAGAGACTGTCTCCCGGGCTTAAGTCTTCAGCAAGTCTGCTAAATAAAACATAATTCTCAACTTTCAGGTTGCACATTTTTTTTTTTTAGTCGACACATCTATGATGATATCTCCCCTCCTGGAACAGGTCCTCTGTCTAAATTCTTTCAGGCAGTTAGCAGGAAGATCAAAGGTTCTTCCTTAGTCTTTTGAGCCTTGATTGTTTTCAGCTTGAAATAATCCGCACACCAAAGAGACTCATTTGGGGATGGCAAATTTTGCTCTCCTATGGAACTGAATAAATTTATTTGAGAGTCTTCTTAGTGCTAGTGAATGCAGTGGTACTTCAATTAGCTTCTTCATCAGAAGCTACTGCCAATATGGTGGAGACAAAGGCATCAACTCAACCAAATCTTGCTATAGCTGGACTAGGAGAGCAGCTGAAATAAAAGCTTGAGACTGTAAAGGGAGGGAGGTATTAATTTTGCCTGTAGACAAAAGAGAAACCTTCACTAAAGCCATTATATGCCTTATGAAAGCAGTCTACTATTCTAGCCATTCATCAGTTCAACATAAACGTTTAAGAAACAAGTCTTTACCAGATAATATGTTGCATTTGGTCAGAGGAAAATAAGGGAAATAATGTGCCAGTTTACAACAAAGGGGGAGGGGTGAGATAAGGAGAATAATAACCACAATAATTACCACAATCGGTGATAATTTCCTCATTAGTATGTCAGCTCCAGTGGGCAGAGATTTTCATCTGTTTTGTTCATTGTGTTCCCAGGGTTCAGAACAGTTCTTGACACGTGGTAAGTCTGAGTAGATATTTGTTGAATGAATGAGTTTCCTCAAAAGAGATATAAACACATATAAAAGATACTGGTATTTGCAGAAGATCAAAGCAGGTAATCACCAAATAGTATTTAGAAAAAGTCATCCCCTCCTTATTTTTTGAAGAAATGAGAGACTAGCAGCCAAAACTTCCCCCATGATTCAGAGTTGCATATCTTTTCTGACAGCCTGGCTCACAGGTCTAGCTTTAACATGCCCATTTCCATCCTTCCTTTCTCCCACTCTCTAGTTTATGGTGGAATTTTTTAGTAGCAGTAGATTTTCAGGCTCCTTTGCAGCCTTGGTAGGACCTTGCAGAATGATGTAACCTCCAGTCTGAATTGAAATACTCAGATATGGAAGGCTGAGAAGAGCAGAGGGCAGACTACAACCTCTGATGCTTCCCAGCAAGTATATATCCTGAGCATCAGCTGACAGTTGGACAGTGGAGGATTCTTGTTGTGGTTTGCAACTGGGCAGAGTGGGATGAGATGGAAGGAATCTAGGGAGTACCATGTGGGTGGTGTTTGTTTTCTTGTCTTATAGCTACCCCATCTTGTCCTTTCCCTTGCCATCTTCACAGGATTCTAAATAGATATTTCTAGAAGCAAATAACTCAGACCCCACAGATACATGTAATTGATATCATTTTGCTTATTTTACAAATAATATTATAACAATAATAATGGAATCCACTATCTAAACAAGTTAACAACAGCCATTTTCCATGTGCTATACCCCTTCATCATGTTTGCACAATTTTATAATTTGTATTCAGAGAGGAAATCAGTGGTTTTCCACCCTGACTGGCCAGTAGGATCATCAGGGAACTTTAAAAAGATGTGTCTCTACACCAGACCCACAGAACCATCATTTCTGGATGAGATCCAGGTAACTGTACAGTATTTTTTAAAAGCTCCACAGGGGACTCTAATATACAGACAAGGTTGAGAACCCCTAGAATAGATTCAGTTCTATGTAGAATTTAGATTTAAAAGTCCCTTTTCAGTCCCTTATCTACAACATCATTGCCTTTTGGATTTTTATGAGATAGTGCTTAAATAATGAAAATGGCTAAGAAAAATATTTTTTCCCAAAATACTAGGTGGTTTTTCTTAGTTTTATACACAATACTGCGAGGTAGAGTTGTGGGAAATTCTAGGTGGTAGGCAGGAAGTGTGTTGATTCCTCTCCATAGGACTGGGGGATGGACTGAGCTGCTGGCAGGACCAGGAGCAAGGCCTGTAATCTGCAACTGTGATGTGAAGCTGGAGGGCAAGAACCACATCAGGTCTCACATGGGTGATGAGAGATGCCTTTTTTTCAGCACCCTTCTGTGCAAGGCCCTATGTTAAGTATCTCTAATCTTCTAGTGATCTCTAATTTTAACAACTGGTGCTGGAAAGTTGCTTTTTTACTTTCAGTTGACAGGAGAAAGAACCAAAGGTCAATGAAGTAAAACAACTTGCTCAACATCACACAACTTGTGAGTGATTTATCCAGGATTCAGGCACTCATCTATTATCTGATTCTAACATCAAATTCTCCCACAGATTCATAGCATGAATATACATTCCAGGCTTCCCAAGCCAATCCTGACTTATTCCTCTTGCCTTGTGATTTTTAACATCACTCCCTTTCATCGTCAGAAGTCCTAGGTTGTGGTCATCCTACTGATATTTCAACAAGAGTGCTATAAAAAGCAGGCTTTAAGCCAAGTACAGGTGGTGTCAGTGGGTCCAGGAGGAATGAGGAAGGGGACAGGCTGGAATGTTCTCTTAGGTGGTTCAGAGGTGGCTGGCTGAGAAGGCAACGGTAGATTTAGGAAGAATGGGGGAGCTGTGAGTTGGTAGAAGAGCAAACAGTAAACGGAGGGAAGAAGGTGTTTTGTGGGGGGGGAAATGGTATGTGCTACAGACCTTTGCAGGGTGGGCAAAGGAGCATGGTACCTGTAGCAGGTAAAGCAAATGAGCACTTGGCTGGTTCTCCTACTTTGGCTACTGCTAGTGTTGAAAACGTTTTTTAAAAAAGTTAAAATCATGTTTCCTATTGTAAGGGAGGAAACATTTTTTCCCTCTACCCTCCTAGTTTTTCCAGCTGGAGCCCTGACAATTAGGTAAATACATGGGGGAAACTAATGGAAGATAAGGGTTGTTTTAATAGGGTTTGTTATGTAGATTCCTCTCGGTGCCATCTCATCTCCAGTAATCAGGTTGTTATCCCCGTCTTGGTATGGGAGGTGGAAGATGGGAAGGGCACCTTCACAAGGGGAATTTATGTTCTGCTTTCAGGCAGATAGGGGGAGGGCAGAGAATTTATACTGTGTCTGCTCTTTCTCAGTCACTTTCAGCTCAAAGTAATTCTTATGCCAGAGTGGCATATTTTAGGGTGACATACTCTGAACTACTTCCTTATACAGTTATTAAAATGAACATGTTTGCTTAGCTCAAGAAGGAATCAGGCAGATGTTTTAACCTGTACAAAGGAAAAGCTGAAAAAGCTCAGATAAATATAGACCAAAAGGATATTGAATTGAACATGTAAATGAAGGCAAATTTTTTTTCCATAGATTGGCAGTGAAGACAATTGAACCTCCACAGGATAGGACAGAATTTGCAAGTCTGTCAGTTACCTACAACTTCAGAGCTCAAGGACAATGGACAGGGATAGAACTTGATAACTTGAAGAAATGTCCTCTACACAATGCATAGTTTTCCACTGAAATATGAATTCTTTTCTGCATCAGACACCTGGTGGGAGGATGCTAACATGGGGGCCTTTGAATTGAGTTCACCAAAGCAGGGATATACCCATGGGTTGAAGTTTGGGAACACTGGTTATAATAAGGACAGGATAATTTAGGATTAATGTGACAGGGTTTGGGGATGACAGATAAAATGGAGGCCAAAGTCAGGTTTCTGGTGTTGAGGGTGGGATAACAGACACATGTGCTGTTGGGCTTGACCTTTTTCCAGGTGGTAGAGTAAGGTCAAATGCCTCTTGCCAGTCATAAAACTATCTGAGAGCCATTTCTTTGAAATCAAGGAAGATAACGCTCTATCTCCTTATTTCCTAGGAAGAGATGGGACGAACTTCAGCTGTCACCTGATTCCAAATTGCAAACCCTACCTCTACAAAGATACAATAAATTTAGCAATTTTATCTTGAAAACATGAATATAATGTATCCACTGAGCAATATAAAATAGTAAGGTTTCTTTCTGTCTTTGCAAACTCTTCAGTGGGTTGCCTGTAATGTGCATCACATTCTGGTTTAATGGTTTTTCAATAATACAATTTTTTTTTTCCCTTTTACCTTTGTGGAGAGGTGTTCTGGGTTGGGATGAGATTTTGTTTTTAATTATATTTCTCCAACAGTAGACACCAGGGTACGATCAAACTGAAGAGGCTTTTTGATGAGTAAACCATATCCTTGAAGGCCGGCAGGCTATATGTTCAGAAGCACAGATAGAGAGTTTTGAGGAGGAAGGCTCCACATTTGGCTGTGGGCATAATGCACTGGCCCTGGGAAAGCCCCCTCAGCCCCATCCGCCCTAAGGCTGCCAGCTGCCTCCAGTTACCTACTCTAGACGCCTTCCATGGTCTCCTGAGGAGAGATGTTCTGGTGCTGCCTGGTCTGTGGTCTGGCTTTGTGGCTACACTTTCTCAGACTGAAAGCTTTGCTGAAGGAGCAAAGCTTCCGTTCCCTGGGATTCCAGCTTCATAGATAGGGTGATTGGCAATTTTGGCTCTTGGACACTTAGCAAATAGTGAAATTAAACCACATGAAGAAGGCTGGATTCAGTAAATCATGTCTATTATTGTGATGTCTGGATCTTAGTTGCCTTATTTGCTGTAGGCTATGGCTGTGAAAACCAAAGCCATCTTACTTTTGGACTCAGCCTGCAGTCTGAGAACCACACCTTGCTGTCCACATTAGCACAATTTTGATAGTCCACTGTCTTCATTACCATTACTTTACATTGCCAAAGTCTCCTGCCCAGGCAAATAGTTTGATAGTTTATCATAGAAGATTCCCAGAAGACAGCATATTGTCTCACCCAAGATATCTGTGTCCTAATCCCTGTATCCTTTGTCTGGTCAGGTCTTCACAATTTATTACCCTTTGTTAAACTGGTATATAAGTCCCTGGGTCTAAATGCCTCTTTGTGTCTTCACTCATTTTCCCTGAAGACCTCTGTGTACATGTATTGGGTTGGCCAAAAAGTTCATTTGGGTTTTTCCATAACATCTTACGGAAAAACCCATTTTTTTGGCCAACCCAATAAAAATGAACATCAAATAAAATTTGTATGCCTTTTCTCCTGTTAACCTGTCCTTTGTCAGTTTAATTCACAGATCCCATTAAAGGAGCCTAAAATGTAAAAGAAAAGTTTGTTCTTCCCCTACGATGTCTTTGTTTTTTTTTTTTTTATTTAATTTAATTTATTTTTTTATACAGCACATTCTTATTAGTTATCTATTTTATACATATTAGTGTATATATGTCAATCTCAATTAGTGTATATATGTCTTTGACTGCTTCTCTTCTTCCTACTTTTCAAACATTGGCTTTGTTTTAAATTCAACTCTCTCTTGGTCTTTCAAGTTAACTGATTCTGCTCTCCAAATATGCTGCTGCTGCTCGGATTTAGATCATTTATTCACTCAACTAATACTTGTTGAGTTACTTACATTGGTCCTGGACCCTAGGGAGCAACTCTGATTAGAACAATGCCCTGCTATCATGGAGTTTACTTTCTAGACAGGTGAATTATAAAATAAGGACATAACTGTATAATATATCAGGTGGGGGTAAGTAGAATGTAGAAAAATAAAGCAGATTCTAAACATACGAGAAGAATAATCACTCCTATCGTTTACTGAAATAAATATTATGGTGTGCCAAGAACTATGCTTTTTACATGTCTTCATCTAGTTTAGTTCTTACAATTTAAACAGCCAAATATTACTAGCCACATTTTGTGGAAGAGGCTTGTCATTGTTCACAGTCATCACTAATAAAAGGCAAAACAGATATAAACCCAAATTAATCTTGCTACAAATCAACACCCTATACTGTCAAATACTGCAATTGCACCTGAGAACCATCTGTGGAGATTGAAAAAAATACAGGTGTCTGTGCCCTAATCTAGTATCACATCTCAATAAACATCTCAGTGGGTGGAGTTGGAACATGTGTATTTTGGAAAAGCACCAGATAATGTAAATCCCTGTTCTTGACTGTCTCCTGAGTGTCTGTCAAGAACCTTAGTTTAACATGTACACAACAGAACAAATTACTTTCCTTTCAAACTGCCTCCTCTTCCTATTTTTCATATTTATTAATAATATCACCATCTTTATGAATTTAGGAGCCAGGTCTATTAGTCTGGGCCAAATCAGGAGACATAAACCACACAGTAACGGGAAAGTTTAATATAAAAAACTATTAAGTATAAAAGGGGATAGAAGTAACATGAGATGGGCTAGGAAGAAGCAAAAGAACTGAAATGAATCTAGGAATAGCAGATAGAAAGAGCAGCCACCGCCGCTGGGGCAGAGACAGACTGCACAAGGAAGGGCCCCCACCCCCTTCCAGGCTGAGACCTGGACCTTGTGGGAGGGGGCACTGCCAGCTCCCTGGGTGGCAGAGAAGTCACTGTGGTGCAGTGCTGGCTAACTTGCCAGAAATCAGCTCTCTAGGGTGCCAAAGAAAGCTGTTCACAAAGAGGTGTGTCCCTGGAGGCATTCTGCTACAAAACCTTCTGAGGGGGATGACTGGGGAAGCTGCTGGCTGCTGGGAGCTGCCAGGTACTGGGGAAGCTGCATGTGACACAGGAGCAGGTGCTGGAGAAAGACACACAGATCACCAGAATCAGGAAGCAAAACGCTTTCCTCCTGTGCCCTCTACTGACAAAGCCTAAATCATGCCTGCCAGCAAAGGAAAAATATTTAAAGGGCCCAGGTCCATTTCACAGAGTAGGCTTTGGGTGAATTTGGAGCTGAGCGGCTGTAAAGGTCTAACTGGTGCACAGGGAACCATCCCACCTGCTTCCCCCCGCCCCCTTATCTTCCCATGTGGTTGGTACTGCTTCCTGCAGAGCTTACCCTGGAAATGTCTGGGCATCCCCACAGCTGAAATCATCATCTTTGCCTTCTCACTGCTCTCCTGCTTACCAACAGTTCACATTCCAGCTCTCCTTCCCACTGCTTCCAGAGACATTTTTCTTAAGTAAAAAATGCATCTACTGGTGGACTGTATCAGTTATTCCTCTATGAACTTGTACAGGATGCACATGAGACCAAGAGGTATAGTCCTAAGTGGTCTAAAATGACAGCAAATGAGTATGGCAGTATAATACTGTATCTGGCAATTAGAAATTCTCCTCTTGAATTTTCCATCCTGTTTTTTTTAACCTGTTGAATTATGGGTTGAAAGCAGTCAGTACACTAAGGACTTACGAGAGACAACCGATGGGTGGAAAATTAAGGATCAGAAGTTTACCTTCTCAAACCTGCATTTCAAATACTAAAAAAGAAGTCCTTTTGGACCCTAGATTGAAGAGGTGAGAAAAAATATGACTATCATTTGGGTTATTGACTAATAACCCACTTAATAATTAGTAGGGAGTTCTTGAAATGGACACTGCACTGAAGGTGTTTACACCTGGGCAGGGCTGCCTTCTCTATGAAGCATAGTGCTAAGGACCCACAGTGATAATGTTTTCATTTCTTTTAAAGTCAGAAAAAAATGAGCATCTAGGTCAAAGAAAATATTTTAACATAATATTAATATATTTGTCTATATACCAACACAATTGTAAAATAGAAATTTTAATATTTTTTACAGAGGGAAGTATCCACGAAGGCAGATGTGCTCAGGGCTGTTGAAAGTCATTATGTGGATCCACATCTGGGGGCTCAGACCTAAGCTGGGAATCTAGTTCAGTGTTTTCTAATCTGTGGGCCATGGGCTCACAATTACTGCTCTTGTAGTATTGTTTGTAGACTAATAATCTCTGAAAAACAATTATGTGTGCCTTTATGATGAATATGATAGGAATTTATTTTAAAGTATTTCTAAAGTCATTCTTTCATGTATTTTCTCAACAATAATTACCAAGAGAATAGCTACTATGATGTGATATGTCTGGAAAGGGTCCACATAATTTCCCTCAAGTTCCCTGGGAGAAAAGCTTACTATGCTCCGATGTGTACACTGGGAGGAAAGCCAGCTGGGGTCTTTCACTCTGACTGCCTGGCCTCCTACTGGATATGTCCTTTATACCATTATGTGGTGCACCAGAAAGTTATTTTGGGAGGGTGTAAGTGGGCTGGTTGCTAGAGTGTTCTTGTAACCAGGAGAAATGGGGAACTGGGGAATTCATGCTGAGTGTTCTGAGCAGAGAGGAACACTGACTTGCTCTAGGCAGATTCCATTGAGGGAGGTTGGGCAGATGGACCATCCCCGTCATCTTTGGAAGGGTAGTGATATAGTGGATATACTGTGACCAGCTGGCTGTTGATGAGCCCTGGACAAGATGAAGCTCATGTGGATGCTCTTGAATGATGCCATCCAAGACTGGAATACACGTGCGTTAAAAGTTGGAGTCCAGGTGGCTGGGGAGACCATGGAGATGGAAAATTTTGTTTGGTTAACAGTGTATAGCCCCAGCCCCAGTGGAGGATAATGCAGGGCACACTTTTAGGCACGTGGGTCAGGAAGTCTGTTTGAAATGGTCATTGTATCTGAAGGGCATTCAGAGCCAGGGCTGGTATAGCAGCCCCCAAGGCTGCCTGTCCTGTCCTTGTCCCAGATGCAGGATTCACAGGTGGTTATATCCTAGTCTCTAGGGCCTAGAGAGATACCTGTTACATAGGTACCACCAAAAGCCTCTGAGAGTGTAGTGTCCCACTTAGACGTGGTGAAGGTGGAGGAGGCAATGGTGGGGTTGGGGGCGAGGACGCCTACTATCGGTCAAAGCCTAGTCAGTTGTATTTCCTGATAAATCCCTCTCAGCTCTCCATCTTGCTCAGGAGTCCACGAAGTCCCCTGGATATCATCAAGATTCAGCCAAGAGTGGGTAACCTTTGCTGCCAGCCTGGGGGCTTGCTGGTTTGTTCTGATGTAGAGAACTTCCTGGAGTGGGCTTCCCTCTCTTCTTCCCTGGAGGTCTGGTTTCCTAGTGAGGGTGTCTGCTGGATAGTTTTGGCTCCTGGGAATTTATCAGATAGTAAAAGTGCATCCCTGTGTTGGATTTCTTATTTCCTTGATGATTAGACAATTAATCAACATTTATTGAGCCTTTACTGTATGCTGTGCACTGAAGTATACTGGAAAGGTTTCCAGAACACTGGCTCTGGAGTCAGACTGCCTGGGTTTAAATCACAGCTTCTCTACAGTTTACTGATGTGACTTTGAACAATTTATTTAACCTCTTTGGGCCTCAGTTTCTTATTCTATAACATGAGTATGATTATAAAAGCTTCCTTCTCATTTAGTTGTTGTTGGGATTAAATAAATGAATATGCACATGTGCATGCTGAGATCAGTCCCTAGAAAAGAGGAAACCTTCAAGAAGCACTGGGAGAAAATGAACAGGTTGAAGTGATATGACCTGGTTGGGGTGAAGAGGCAGCTGACTATTTCAGAGTAGGTGGCCTTGGCTGAGGTGGTGACATTAGAGCTTTGAGTTCATGATATAAAGGAACTGGTCATGCTGAGATCTGAGGGTAGAGTGGTCCAGGTGGAGGAAACAGCAAGAGCAAAGACCTAAGGTGCAAATAACCTTGAGAACTATGGGGAAGAGAAGAGTCCAGTGTGTTAGCAGGGATGGATATGAGATGATGTCAGAGAGGAAGGTAGGCAGGGACCAATTCACATAAAGCTTGAGGGGTTTGCATTTGGTTTGAGGTGAATGAAACACTTAAAGGGTTCTGAATGGGGAAGCGCCATGATATGATTTGTGTCCTTGTGAAATCACCTTGGCTGCTGCCTGGAGCTAAGGTGGAATGAGGGAGACTGGGACCCCTGATTCATAAGCTCATGGGATCAACACTTGTTCACTGTTCTCTCCTGCTTTCTAGAGACAGTCCCACCACTGAGTGCCCCACTAGATGTGTATGGCTTCCACTCATAGATAGAGACTCAGCCATACAGGGCAGTCCCTTTTTTTGTCATTATGTACTATTCTCCCTAAGTCACCCGCAGCCCCTTCACTCTCTACAGGCAATGCTGTCTTGGAGGAAACAGAGGCCTTAGGGGTAAACCTTTGGAACCAAGTATCCCTCCTTCTCTAAAGGGTAAGCAGAGGTTTACCCATTACCTCTTACCCTAACCCCTTGCTGTCTGTTCCTGGAGAAGTAGAATCTGGATCTCTCTCAAGTAATCCTTTCACATTCAAGACCATGGGTAAGGTACCGGTGTCCTTGAAGCTTTCATTCTGGAGATGGGAGACAGACAATAAACAAACCAGCAAGATGACTCAGATGTCAATAGAGCTGTGAAGGCAAAGAGAGATGGAAATTGACTGGGGGAGGGGGAAGAGCTACTTCACTTGACAAGGCCATGGAAGGCCAGTGTCATGGAAGAAGGTGACATCGGAGTGGAGATGAGAAAAACAGGAAGATGGGGAAGATCATGAGAGATAGCACTCCAGGGAGAGGGAATAGCAAGTGCAAAGGGCTTAAAATGGGAATGAGTTACCTTGCAAGAGGAAAGGAAAGGTGACCATTGTGCTAAACTTGGTAGCCAAGGGGGAGTGTAGAGGGAGATAAGGTAAGAGAGATAATCAGGGGTCCATTCACTAGAGCTGCATAGACCCAGGGTAAATAGTGAGGGTTGTATTTTAAATGCAGTGGGAAACAGCTGAAGGTTTGAAGCAGGGGAATAGTATCTGATTAACATTTTTTTAAAATTCCTTGGCTAATGCTACAGAGAATCGTTTCTTGGAGGCGTAAGATGAAACCAGGACACTAATTAAGTGGTTAGTAGTACAAGAGAGAAATGATAGCAATCTGAACCAGGGTGGTAGCCATAGAGAGACCAGAGAAAAGGTAAATGGACTTGGGATTTATTTTGATAGGAGAACTAAAATAATTTATTAATGGAGTTGATTTGGGAGGGGAGGGGAAAAAAAGTATGTGGAATGACTCTCCCCCCACACACCTTTTTTAATTGAACCAAACTATTCCTTGCTTTGCATTAGGGTCTTCTTGTTTTGAATTTAAGCTCCACTCTCTTATCTTATACACGTCTTACCTTATAAATTAAGGTAAAGTCACTCCCTGCATACTGCCATTACCCTCACATCTCTCTTCATACTGATGACTAATCCATGGGCAAATCCAGGGTTGATTTTTAGCTCTGTCGCCAATACTCAGTGAAAACTCGGATGATATTCAGCTCTTCCCTTGCTTGTTAAAACTCTTACCTCCTTGGCTTCAGGTCTCCAGCCTCTCCTGGTTCTCTCACCTCTTCCCTCTCATTTGACTGTCTCTCTAGTCTTGACATCCAGCAAGCCCTACTTTGATTTTTCTCTCTTGTTTCTCAGGATGAAAATCACTTCTCCAATTTAAGTAGCATGGCTTCAACTCCGGGACATTTCTGATGGTTTGAAAATTTACATAATAATAATCGCACTCAGCGTTGATCATGCTATCATCACGTGCTGGCCCATCTCTAATCCCTAAGTGCGTGCTGTATCATTGTATCTATACTGTGATGTAGTATCACTGTCCCTATATTCAAATGAGGGAACAGATTCATTATGGTTAGGGATTTTGCCCAAGCTGACATAGTCAGCAAGTGGCAGACCTTGGTTTTGAACACAGACGCATCTGAATCCTAAACTGTCACCATAACAACTGTGGTCTACTGCCTTCCAAAATTCCTGCTCATTCCACCTCTACCCCTCCCCCCAAACTCAACAACACAAATACCTCCTCTTTTGTATGTATTTTGCTTCACGATTCTATCTTTCACACACTCTCTAAATCTAGAAATGTCCTGACTCCTTCCTCTCCATTATCCCCTGTCAAATTGGTCTTCATGTTCAGCAGCATTTGGTTCATAAATGTCATGGCAAGGATGTGTTGCCGACATCATCTCATGCTTCCTAATTGATTTCCTGGGCTGGTCTTTCCACAACCCATTAGTCCTGCACATTGTCACCAGATCCTTTTTAATCAATCTGATTCTGTCATTTTGCTTAAAAACCTCTCTTGGCTCCTCGAGTCCTTATTGCCTACCAATTTCCATAGCATTCATCCAAGGTCATTAACAGTTGGCCCCACCTGTATTTTCTGTTCAGATTTGTCTCATGTGTATGTGAATAATTATGTTTTCAGATGTATGTAGATGCTATAAAAGGAACAAAATCCAGATTAATTTCAAAGTGTTACTAAATTTATAGTGACTTTTATTGTGAATTTCTCACTCAATGAGATACTAAAAGTACAACTACATTCAATTTTTTTCATGTTGAAATGAGTGTCTCATAAGTAAAAGAAAAGGCTGGGATCCACTGATTAGTTCTCCTTTTTGACTGATCATCATTTCGTAAAAGCTTTCTTTGGGGTTTTAGAACTTAATAATTTTAATGAACATGATTAGCTATTGTAGTTCCAAGGCTGTTGACCCTGTAGCCAAGGTCATACCTGGGCTGAATAATAATTGGCGTGAACCTGGGTGTGCATGGGGTTACTAGCCCTAAGATCTTTACAGAGAAGGGAAGAATTTAATTTTTATTTTTAATAGCTCGTTAGAAAGAACTTTTAAATGCATCCATCCTTTACGGTAGGCTTCACTACAGAAATGAGAATGAAATCAAGGGGAAAAAGTGATATTTTGATTTAATAACGTATTTAGTGCAATTTGGTCTTCAGTTGTGTCCTATATTGAAAGCCGGGGAAAGACATTGTTTCCCATCCTAATGCAGCCACCTGTTCTTCTGGCAGCACCACCAGGGCAGCCGCCTTATATAAATCATTCTCCTTGTACAGAGGCCCTGTGTGGTGAGAGGAGACTGGGCTCTGGACTTGGATTTATTTGGGTTAAAACTTGTATACAAAATCACCAAATATTACACCTCAGCTTCCTTATCTTCAATATAGGAACAAAGCCTATTTTATAAGGTTATTGGGAGTTTAAATAAGGTAGCATTTAACTTGAAAAGATTAATAAATTTTGTTTCTATGGTACCATGTGCCCAAATAGCTCACTTCCATTTAGTGCTCAAAATTCTAAGGCTGGAGGAAACTTAACCCTTATTTAGCCTAGCCCATTACTTCACAAATGTGAAAAAAGCAAGAGGCCATACTAGATCTACTGGTCACATCATAAAATTGTTATATAATTAGGATGAGACTGAGGAGTCTTCTCCTAGCCTAGTATTTTCCATCCCTAGTAATGGAAAATTGATCTTCAATCAAAGGCTAATGAAACATTGAAGGGATTGAATGGAACAAATAAGTGAGAATCTTCTTAATTTTGGACATTGGGCTGGTACTGCTGGGTACAATGATGAATAAAAATATTTTCTTTATCTGAAATGGGTCCTAGAAATTCATAACACTGCCTGCACACCAGAATCATCTGGAGGAAGTCTTCAAACTTATCCATACCTGGACTTCACCCAGAGTTTTTAATTCAGAATTTAAAAATTCTTTTGGTCTGGGGTACAAGAGGAAGGAGGGATTTCCCTGGGGATCAAAAAGAAGGCTTTAGAAAACCTGCTGAAGAGTGATTCCAAATTATCCTACCCATCATTAATTCAACAAATATGTCTGGAGCAAAATGTTTCTTTCAGGTATTGTGTTTGACATCATCTGGGAAAAAGAAGAGAAATGAATCAAACAATATACAGTTAAAGTATGGGGGGGAGCATAAGACTGGAAGTCAAGTAACAACAAAATAATTCCTCCCCAAAGAGATGTAAACAAATGTGGAAGCTCCCTATTTTATAGAGCAGCAAGCCAGGCAATCTCCAAGTAGCCGGCGTGGCAGATCTTTGGGAAATAAGATCCAGATTAGCCCTGGATTTTTATTGTTCTGATTTGCAAATGTGTTCTGAAAGTTTGGCCCAAAGATACAGCTACAAGCTTTTCTCCCCTCTCCTTATCCTTCTTCCCAACTCTTGCTTTTCTCCCCAGACTCCTTTCCTTCTCAGCCTATGGTTTAGAGTAGAGTTGGCCTGACAGCTGCAACAGAGGCCCTACCCCTTTTGGAAACCTGGCCCATCTTTACAGAAATGAGGTAATGTCCTCAACAGCACTGAAATATCAAGAAAAGCATGAGTGCAAGGAGCAGAGGGAAGGCTCAGAGCATCTGAGGGTAGATGGAGCCGCTTTCTTTCTCCCTTTCCTCTATACTTCACAGTAACCTAATGAATTGCCATATGCCAGAAAACTGTTATAATTTTACATACGTACATCTATACAAATTCATATAAATCTCTACAAATCTATGATGATTATGATATGACAAGCACCCTCTAACGTAGTGCCTCTACTCAGCCAACTAACTGAGACCACGTTAGCTTCCACCCTTCCGTAGTCTTCCCATCTACCATCCTGATTATATTTCATTTTCTTTCCTTTCTAGCTTAAGTCTATGGTCTATCACAACATGTACAACTGTCAGTGGAAATCCTGGTCCTGGTGATACAACTGGATTTTGAGATGTGGGATGTTGGGGTGGAGGGAAGATTGGTGGAGGGCAGAGCTTATGGTCCCAAGTTGACAAACTTGAAAAGGGCTAGTTAAAGGGGACTACCTACAATTAAACAAAGTTATGCTATTTGTCCAATAAAATATTAAAGATTTAAAAATAATCACAGTATTTGTCCAGGGGAGTAAAACATAAACATTCTATGAAAGAGTCACAGTGTTTGTTCCGGAGAGGAGTGGACCAAGGAAGGAAACCTGGAGATCTTATCTTTTAGGATATATGACAAGAAGTGCTGTTTATTTCGGAAGCTGCTTTTCTTCATGATCGACTTTCCCCCTTCGTAGATTGTAATCCACACGTGAATATCTATATATTTATGAGTCCTTCTAGGGGTATCATGATTGACTATCACTTCCAGAGACACTTGATGGAGGGGGTGTGATTAGAAGCAGAGAAGGAGGGTGATTCTGCAGGGGTATTGGCTTGGTGGTTTATTAGTACATAGCTGAGTCCTGATATGATTTGTCCTGAGTCTCCATGAGGAGCTCAGAGGCTTCCTTGAGGTCTTCACTCAGTCTGATGGAGATGTCGCAGGGTGTATTCTCTCTAGCCTGTAGGCTAAAGATGCCACATGTTTTTAGATTTTAGGGGGGGGGGCTCCATTTAAAAAGAACAAATTCTATAGACTGATGTTTCTTAAACTTCTTTTTTTAATCTTAGGATGCCTTTACACTCAGAAAATTATTGAGGACCCAAGAGAGAGTTCTTTTTTTAGGTGGAACACATCTATCAATATTTATGGTATAAATAATTTAAACGGAGAAATTTAAAAAATATTTATTCTTGATTCATTTAAAAATGACAATTAAAACTTTATATGTTAACATAAATAATTTTTATGAGAAATACTTTTACTTTCCCCTCCAAAAAATTAGTGATAAGAGTGACATTGTCTATATATTTTACAAATCTCTTTCGTGTCTGGTTTAGAAGACAGTTGGATTCTCACTCTGCCTCTCTTTTCAATCTGTTGTGATATATTGTTTGGCATAAGTATATGAAGAGAATCTGGCCTCATGCAGATGTGTAGTTGGAAAAGAGAGGAGTATTTTAGCAGCCTTTTGGGATAATTGTGGATATTCTTCTTTGATACTACACCAAACTTGACAAGTGGTAGTTTCTTAAAGGTTGGTTGTAATATGGAATCTGAAACTATATCAATAAATGTTTCATACTCTGTACATTCATGACAGACTGAGTGAAAGAGTCAGATTACATCTTAGTATTACTAAGAAAATAGTTTTGCTCTCATTGAAGACTATATTTTGAGAATTGCTGCTATAGCCCAAAGATAACGATGATTTTACATGCACCTGGCAGGGGTGAGACACCCTTCTTAAACCTTGGATTGAGGGAGACTGATAGAAAATTGAGCTAGATAAACATCAACAAACAAGCCATCCATTTTGAAGGGATCATATAGGAAAGATATAAGAAGTAGGAAGATTAACTAGGCAGACAGATTCAGTTTATAATCCTCCCCCCAAAACAAAGTCTTTTTGAACAGAAAACACTTCGAGAATAGAGCTTACCCATAGTATTGCTGAGGGAGCATGCAGAAGGGACTTAGGAAAGAACCTAAAGTAAGGCACCAAAAAGTCCTACCCTGAACTCACACTTCCCTGCCCTGTACTTCACCTCTGCCATTCTCAAGGTCTTTGTTTCACATCCCCAAAAACTACACCAAACTGTTGTGTAAAATGAAACTCAAGCTCAGGATTTATAATCAGACTTCGTTGCTTATCAAAACTGCACCACAGAAAAGAAGGAGGGAGTACACAGGAGGCAAAGGCTGAAGATCACCCTAATGAATGGTTAATTCTTGATAGAAAATTATAGTTGCTGAAAAATCTTGAGCTGGGTTTTAATGAAAGCTATCCTTAGGTCACATTCTGCCATGTGTACAAGAAGGCATAAAATAGTGTATTCAGTCTCTTCTGTTAGCTTGATAAATTCAAGTTCTCTGTCCCTTTAGGTGCTCTGACAACCACCTTGCATGAAAGATCCACTCAAGACAAAAGCAGCAATATTTCAGAGGTAGGATATGGTGGCCCTTGGAGAAGACATCAATCAACCAGAAACTGAAACCAATGTCTGGTCACAAGCCTGTTTAGAAATCAACCTCAGGTGCCATCCCTAAGGATACAGGCAAGAGGACTCACTATTGTGAGTGTGTTTTATTGTTCCGTCCCCAGTGAATTCCTCATCTTCCAGTCCAGTGATACACTTGTAGTTTTAGTCTTCCTTACTCCTGAAATTGATGCTATTGGCCTATCCCATGACTATTGAAACAATTTCCTCCATTGCTTCTAGTTCACCGCTCTCCATGGATCTTCTCTGGCCTCTTGCTGATATTTTCATAGCGTATTTGCTTGATCAGTCTCTCCTTACACCTAAAATGTTGGCATTCCCAAGGCCTGACCTTTAATTCCCACCTCTTTTGTCCTTTCAGGATGATTAATTCCATTCTCCAAATGTACCATTTTTTGAGCAATTATGTGTTGGGAACTGTTTTTATTTCTTTATATTTTTTATCTCATTTAATTCTTACAACAACCCTGAAAGGCTCTTAATAGTATTCCTGTTTTGATCACAAAAGTTGCATTCCTTATTCAAATCATATCTTGAGAGATCTGGGATTTGGTCCTAAATATGACTGCAAACTATTGTTTTAAACTTACCATATGCTACCCAATATATTGCCAACCTCAATTTCTGTCTTGAACCTGAGACCAGGGCTTCACACCTTTGGGGCACTTCAGAGACATCAGTAAAAATTGTTTTAAATAGAGGTGCCCTTTGTTCCTGTTCATTGCTACTGAATAAAAATCTTGGTAGATGATTTTGATGCGTGCTATTGATACACTGATGAACTTGATCCTTATGTTCAACCTTCTATCGAGTCATCACCTAGATGCCTCCAGAAACTTTGACTTTAACAAGAACAAAACTGAACCTAATTCTCTCAAATGTCCTCTTCTTGTCTTTCACATATTGTTAATATTATCACCACTCACACAAATACAGACAGTTGGGAGTCTTCCTAGAATCCTTACGCTCCTTCATTCTCCCTATACTTTTGGCTCCAAGTCCTATAGTACTTAGCCCGGAGGTATCTGGACATCCCTACTGCTACTTCCATCATCTGTCACCTCCTAACTAGTCTCCTTGCTTTTAGTCTCTCCATACTACAATTCCATCCTACATCTTACAGCCATCTTAATTTTTCTTAATTTGAGAAGTGTCTTATAAGGACCATATTCATAGTTCTTTTATTGTTTTACACAAAGGGAAGTGAATTTTAATATTTAGTCAAAATAACACGAGGCGAAACCATGGCATTTTAATGGTGTATTGGGTATTCTCAAATTTTGTCTTCTGCTATTTGACCTTTGAACTGTATTTAGGATGTGAACAGATGCTGGTGGTACCTTTAGGAATTTATGAGAGAAGACTGAGGACTAGAGGGTTAAACATGAGGCTTTCTGTTTTTCCCATTCTGACTTGTAATGCTTGAAAAGAGAATCCCTATAAGTAATGGATTGAAATGAAGAGAAACAAGGAATCAGTCATCTAAGGTAAGTGTCAACCTATATAAAATTTAAATAGTGGGCTCTGCCTTGAAGGCATAAACATTTGGATATGCATATGAATTAACTGGTAACCCAGTTGTGTTTTTCAACTTGTGGGGCATAGATCCTGGAGAGTTTGGGAATTATATAGCAATGAATTGGTTAATGTGGATGCTGCTATCTCATTGTCTATAGATTGAAAATAACGTAATTGATAACATCTTTAAAAATGTTTTTCAAGTGAATGTAATGATTAATGAAATATAAACTTAAAGTGTGACTAAAGTCATAGTAAGTTCTTTCATTATAAGTTTTGCTATCAATGGATATCCAATTACAACTACTCTCACGTGAATGGTTTAATTTTTAAATTAGGAAGGGCTCCACACGCTTGACAGGGTTAACAAGCATTGATTTAGTTGATATACATTTTTAAAATTTACAGTTTTTAAAAGATTTCAAGTGGAAATGCTAAAATGAAGATGGATGTAGTATTCTGGAATTTCTGGAAAGATCTAGGCTTACGATATAAATTTGGGAACCAGCATGTAAATATTTTTAAAGTCATGATACTAGATTAGATTACTGAGTGAATAATGAGTGTAGATTAAAAAAAATAATAATAAGGCAGCCCAAAGACTGAGCTGTAAAGCTCTCCATATTAAGAAATCAAGATGATGATAAGGAACCAGCAAAGGAGACAGAGTGGCTAGTGAAAAAAGAGGAAAATCAAGAGAATATGCATCCTGAAAGCTAAGCGCTTAAAGGGCAGAAAATGATAAACTATCACATGTTGCTAATAGATCAGCTAAGGTGAAGACTGAGAAATGACCATTGGATTTTACAATGTGAGGGTTACTGGTGACTCTGACAATAGTAATTTTGGTGGAATGTGGGAGAGAAGTCCTTTTGGGGCAAGCGTAGAAGAAAATTGGAGATGGGGAATTTCAACCATTGGAAGAGTTTTGCTGCAAAGGTTAAAAAGAGAGGTGGAGCAGTGGACAGAGGAAGAAGTAGAGTTATAGAGTCAAGATTTGTTGTTGTTTTTAAGATGGGAGAAATAATAGCATGATCACACACTGAGGGGAAAGTTCCTGGAGAGAACCATTTCAGTTGTGTTAATACTACTAATTAACCCCTTCTTGTTTTTAAGCTGGAGTATATTCTTCTATAATTATATATCTATTTTTAGTAATTAAGCTTTCAGACATCTAGGAAAGCTGGATGCTGTCTCAGGGTACTGCCTCTACCCTTTCTTTCTTCCAAGTGCTGTTTGTTCAGGTCAACAGTGACATCCTCATTATGAGATCTAATGGTTAATGTTCTGCTCCATAACTGCTTAATACGATGATTCTGATCCATCCTCCTACTTGTTGCAACTCTTTCATCGGCTTCCAGGCCACCGCTCGCTCTCTCCTGATCCTCCTTTTCCTTCCTCTACACCTTCTCAGTCTGTTTTGCCTGCTCCTGCTCTGCCTTCCCGTCCAGAGTTGGCATCTTCAAGACCTTGCCTTTGATTTTTCTCTCTTGTGTATTCCCACAGTTATCACTTCCAATCCTTTGGTTTCAGTTTTTACCTCTATTCATTGTTCAGTAACCTATATAATAATAATGGCATCTAACATTTACTGAGAATTTACTATTACGTGCCAGGCAGTTTGCTAACCTCTTTATCTGCCTTGTGTCATTCCATCCACACCAAAAACTCCTCTGAGTATTACCAGCCTCATTTTCAAATGGGGAAGCTTATGCTCAGTAAGGCTCTGAATCTTGCCCAGTCCCATGGAGTTAGCAAATGGCAGAGCTTTGACTGAACTCATTGTCTATCTGATTCTAAAGCTGTTGTAACTACTATGTTTTATTTTCGTCTAAAACTCTAACTTAGATCTCCCTAGTTTTAAACTGGTACATCCATCCAACTACCTAATGGGTGTAGCTCAGGCATTTCTATCTTAATAGATACTAAAGTAAACACAATGTTGCCCCTCATTCCAAACCCTTCCCTACCCTACAGATGTCCCTATTCTAATATCTCCTCCTCTGATATTTCCTGTTATTTCCTATTATGGTTTCTCCTTCAGTCTATTCCCCAAGTTTAGACTGTTCTGGATTTTCCCTCTCCCTCACCCTCATATCCACTGTCTCCACATCTATCTGTCTCTGCATCCCAGCGCTGCTGACATCCTCCTCTGCTTTCTAATTGACCTCCTGCTGCCGGGCATCCCATTGCAGTTGGCTCTCCCCACGGCTGTCAAGGTTAGCTATTGAAAAAGTTGATCTGATTTCACTTCACTTAGAAACCTCTCGTGGCCCTTGTTACCTCCACTGTCCTTTCCATTCTATTTACAATATCACTCTATAATTGTCCTTGCCCATCTTGCGAATCAGAGGCATCATGAACGCACGTGAAGAATTATATTTCAGGATATATGTGGATGCTCTTATGCTGAAGAAAACAAAATGAGTTCCAAAGTCTTTACTGAGTTTTAAGTGGCTTCTCACTTATTCTTCTCGATCAATGGGAGACTGATGTACAACTATTGTCATGTGAGACTGCTCAAGTTTTTGACATTAAAAAAGACATTCTTATTTATAACTATTACATACCAAGTAATAGTTTTCACGTGAAACTCTTGTTTTAACTAATAGTCTCAGCTAGAGCTGTTCTCTGGTTGTGGACCCTGCAGACAGGGCATATTAATTTTACATAATAAACTTTGGTAAAGTATCAGTGACAGAGTGGGGATGGGTAAGTGGGAATGGGGGAAGATGAGGATACTGACACCAGGGTCTTTTCAAAACAGGAACAGGATGAACTCTACATTCTTAATAGCTCAGTTAAAATAATTTTAAAAGTGCCTCTGGTCCTTTGTTAGCTTCCAATAAAAAATGCAAGTGAAGACTAGAAAAAAGATTATACTTAGAAATATGCTATATTTTAATATAGCACAATCTGGATCTCAGTTGTGCCCTGGAATAAAAAGGACAATCCTCTTAGATAGATCAGTCTCCCAGATAAGAGGCCATGTGGGTGGTGGAGAAGGGACTCTGGATTCAGATCCATCTGGGCTCAGATCCTGGATATACTCCTGGATGACTGTGGGATCCTAAGTCCTGTCCTGTCTCTGATTCTCAATTACCTTTAAATGAGGGGAAATCTTATTTGCAATGTAAATATAAGGGTTTCTTAGATGAGAAATTAACACATTGATCTGTACTCCTACATTGGAATGCTGTAAATAGCTCACATCTATTTAGTTTCAACGGTTAGAATTGTAAGTCTAGAAGAAACACCAAAGTTTGTTTATTTCAGCCCCATTATTTTACAGATGTGGGAACCCAAGAAGATCAAGAGACATATCATAAACTATTTGTGTATCTGGGACTAGACCTCAGTATTCTAGTTTCCTAACCTAGCATCGTTAACATGCTTTGATGGGACTATTATGAGTTCACAGCTAGGTAGGAGACTCATACCTCAACTCAGTTACCAATATTAAAAGGCTGGAACATCAGCTATAAGTGAAGTGGGAGCCACAGGAAGGAAGGATTCATTTTCCTGAGGACCACAAAGAAAGCTTCATCAAATCTGTTATAGCGACTGGAGAACATTCTACTCTTCTCACTTATTCCACTCCAACTCACCATTTAGTAATTCAACAAGTATTTATTTTAAGGTGTTATTAACATCAATGAAGCTTTTTATTATAATGTACTTTTTCTTAGTCGATGAATACCCAAGAATAGCTACCATCATGTGATTGTCTAACAACTATATATTTTTTAACTTCTAGAAAATGGATCCACCTACAAAAAAAAAACTGAGAAAAACCAGCTTACTTGATATTTAAAAGAAATGTAAAGACGATTTTAGTTAATGCTCTCAGGGCTTAATAAATATAATCTTGTGTTGCCAATTACATTTTTTGGATGGGGAACTAGCCTACAGGTTTTACTTGACAGAGGAGGATTTTATTCTGATTCCTCAGGGACTAAGTTCAAAGAGTTTTAAATGCTCCCAGGTGGCTTTTAGAGTGAGGTTGCAGGATGGGTGAGGTAAGATGTGGGAAAATAGGCCAACATAATTTAGTTTCCATTTGTGTTGGATAATTAGGAGAGGATGTGAATTGTTTTCCACTCTAGTTTAATCCACCACAAACTCAGTTATATCTTAGACCAATGTGTCGGGTCAGGTTCAGATAAGCAGATGGCACACTCCAATTAGGGCTAATGAGAGAAGTGTGGGCAGGGTTTAGGAAAGCCTCAGCACCTTAGGGCTAGGCCTGAAGGGGGTGAGGAGGAAGCAGTTTCTGGAATCTGCAGAGAAGGAAGAACAGAGAGGGTCAGCTGACAGGAGAGGAGCTTTGTAGTAGGTGAGCCAGGAAAAGAAATGCCCTGAGACTTCTCCCTCCCACCCTCTGCGCCTCCTTGAAGTGTCTCCCTTTGACCACTCCCAGTGAAAGAGGAGGGCCGGGAAGCCAGGGCACAAACCTCAAAGTGGCTCTGAAGGGACAAGGGAAGGATACCCAGTACCAACAACCACACCAGATAGGGTATCAAGTATCTATCTCCCACTACCTAGACAGGGTGGGAAGGGAAATGGGATTTATACTATTATGATTCAATTCTTTATGATTTCATTCAAACAGTGTGTATTTGGCTAAATCCCTCAATTTCTGAGTCTTAGTTTTACATTTGTAAAATGTGGGTAGAAAACCTACTTTCCCAGCTTGTCCTCAGGTTTGAGAGAGTATATAGAATAGGACATAGCAAAGTCTATTTGATGCTGAAAACTCTAGGGCAATAAAGAACCTTAGAACTTAGTCCTCTATCATCTTTGCTCTCGTCTGGCAATTACTCAGTGTCCACTGCATGCTCTGTGCTTAGGGGATTTGTATTCTTGGCAATTACTGAACTGGTTGGGAATGTATTACATGAGGATATCAAACCTGTATCCTCTACAAGCATTAACTGTAGTCTGATCTCAGTATGTCTTGCACATGTAATTTTACTATTTCTCAATTTATTTTGGCGCTGATGTGACTAATAAAATACAAATTTATTTTAGAGTGTTATGAAGTCATGGGGCCTTGTTTATTTTTATCTTGGTATATTTTCTCTATCAAAGGGACACTAAAAGCACACTGTCTTCTTGTGGGGGCAGGTCAAGAAAACCTTTTTTAAAAAAATTCTAAAAGGAATCTTTGTAAAAATGTTTAGGGGTCACTGATATATTTTGGTTTTAGGTATCAATGTGACTTAGATTTTATAAGGAAACATTAGGCCTTAAACATCTTTTAATGAGGACATGGCTTACCCAGTTCTGCATAATAAATTTGAGGGCAGTACTGGTACCAGTTCATCAGTGCCTTTAAAATGGAGAGTCTCCTCTTTCAAGCTCTCAGTGCAGACAATAAATAGGAAAAAAGTCTAATTTCAGGGTAATTCTCCAATATATGAATGGGGATGAAATCTGGAAAAGAAAATATATTTTGTCCTGAATGGAGATCATTCATGTTTTGTAAAAATAAGAGAGGCTATATCAACCCTTTTCTCTTCTGTCAGTGTCTCCAGTACAGCACGGATCTTCTTGTCATTCTATTCCACAGGCAGAATGTGACGAAAAGAAAATGGCCTGTGGATATAGACAAACCTGGTTTCACATCTGGATCCACACGTATGAGGTGTGTAAATATGGGTAATATACTTCTAACTGGGTCTCATGTAAAAATATCCAGATTGCAATGCTATTTTGAGTTTTGATGAGATAGTTGATACTGTGGGGATGAAAAAAAAATAATTTTCCTCCTTGGGTGCTATGGCTCTACAGAACTCTCATCAGTTTAGTACTTAAAATTTCAGGGTTGGGGGGGGCTTCCCTGGTGGCGCAGTGGTTGAGAATCCGCCTGCCAATGCAGGGGACACGGGTTCGAGCCCTGGTCCGGGAAGATCCCACATGCCGTAGAGCAACTAAACCCATGCGCCACAGCTACTGAGCCTGTGCCCTAGAGCCCGCGAGCCACAACTATTGAGCCCATGTGCTGCAACTACTGAAGCCCGCGCGCCTAGAGCCCGTGCTCTGCAACAAGAGAAGCGACTGCAATGAGAAGCCCGTGCACCACAACGAAGAGTAGCCCCCCGATCGCCACAACTAGAGAAAGCCCACACGCAGCAACGAAGACCCAACACAGCCAAAAATAAATAAATAAAATAATAAATAAATTTAAAAAAAATTTTTCAGGACTGGAAGGACCCCCAGTAGTCTCTAACGTGCTTATTTTATTTATTTATTTTAAATGTATTTATTTATTTATTTTTGGCTGTGTTGGGTCTTCGTTGCTGCGTGTGGGCTTTCTCTAATTGCGGCGAGCAGGGGCTACTCTTTTGTTGCACTGAGTGGGCTTCTCATTGTGGTGGCTTCTCGTTGCAGAGCACGGGTTCTAGGCGCGCAGGCTTCAGTAGTTGTGGCCCATGGGTTTAATTGCTCCGCAGCATGTGGGGTCTTCGCAGACCAGGGCTCGAACCCGCGTCCCCTGCATTGGCAGGCGGATTCTTAACCACTGCGCCACCAGGGAAGTCCCTAACTTGCTTATTTTAAAGATGTAAATGTAAAGAGGTTATAGGACATATCTCATGGTCATATGAGTAGTCATAAAATTCAGACTGGAATGGAACTCAGTCCTTTCCTGAAAGTGAAATTTGTCAACGACCAAATGTAATGAGTAATCGAATTGAACTGAATACGTGAATCCACTGAGCCGATCCTGAGACCCAAAAGGTGAAGAGGTCGACACAACCAACAAGGTGACAGTCTGGTTGAGCGCCAATACAACCACATCATAAGTCTGATGATGATCCATCACAAAGTACAATCACACTGTGCTGTAAGTCCAGAGGAAGGAGAAATTTAACTCCGTCTGAGGTAGAAGAACATAATGAAATCTAATTTGCATTTAATAAAAAGTGGACTAGAGGGGTGGGATAGGGAGGGTGGGAGGGTGACGCAAGAGGGAGGAGATATGGGGATATATGTATATGTATAGCTGATTCACTTTGTTATAAAGCAGAAACTAACACACCATTGTAAAGCAATTATACTCCAATAAAGATGTTAAAAAAATAAAGATGTAGGAGTTTCATGCCCAAAAAAATAAATAAAAAATAAAATAAAAGGTGGAGACCCATCCAGCTATTCCCATCTGCCTCACTATTTATTAATTTAGCAAATATATGCGTATCCACAGCTAAGATGCTCTCTTAGTAGCAAGGAGGATAAAGCACTTCTAAAGACTTCACAATTAAAGACATGAGGGAGATCTGCTGCAGAGGGGATACGGCAATCAGCTGCTGATGGTTTCCCTAAGAACAAAACAAGGGCGGAAGATTAATGAATTGTCAAAACAGCAGGTAAGGTAATCCTAGGTGTCAGTGGGGCACCTGGCCAGACCTCTGAAGCTCTCCCTCAGCAGGTGCACTAACACTTTAAGAAGCAAGAAACAGAGCAGTTCCTCCGCCTCCCTCGCTCCGCATCCAGTCCTGGCCGGGCTAGCGCCTTCACGCCCTGCGGGCCACGCCTCTGCGCGCTGGTTGGTCCTCTCAGACGTGATGAAACTTCCCGCACGCATTACAGAAGCCAGACGGTTATAAAGTGAGAGGTGAGGGGAGGTCCCTAGCCCGCAAGTCGTAGCCTGCTCACCTGACGCTCGCCCGGCCGCCCATCTCGCTGGATCCCAGGTAGGCCGGGCAGCCGGGGGTCGCGGCGCCCTCCCAGCGTGCCGCGGAGCTGCCCCGGGAGAGGGAGGAGGATGCGCGGCAGCCTGGCCCGCCCGACGGCAGGGCAGACGCGGATCCCGGCGTCCGCTGCTGCTGCTGCGGCTGCTGCCGAGCAAAGGGAGCGGGGCCGATTGTTGCGCCCCTGGGAAGACCTCCGCTGTGGTCCCGGAGGGTGGACCGCGTGACCCGCAGAGCCAAGGCCCTGCCGCTCTGGAGAGAAGGCGGCGGCGGTTTAAGTTGGCCATTTTAAATTTCATTATTTTGTATTATATTGTGTCGAAGCCTGCGGAATTTTTCGCATTTCAGGGGACCCGCTCGGATGGGCTGGAGGGTGCACGTGGCCCGAGTGCAGTCGCGAGTCATGGGGCGACGCGGTCGCTAGGTCCTGGTCCGGGAGGGAGGATCTGCAGGGCTGTCTGTTAAGGGCTCGGAGGATACCCCCTCACCTCCGGCAACCTCCACCACTTCACCTAGTTGCCCCTCCCCCGATCTGTGTAGACTGCAAGACTCAACAAGTGACTTGCTGAGCAAATCCTGCCCAGAAGAGCTCTGGGCACGACAGGCCGCGTGGTATGGGAAAAGGCAAAAGAAACGGGCATGCCTTTTCTCAATGGATATCTATTTTATAGGGTCAGTTTCAGATTAATGTTATTATTTTGAATGAAGGGACAGTGTTTTTCCTCAGCCTGTGGCCTACATTATTTCTTTACCATCTATTGCCCGGAGTGCTTGATAAATAATTTAAAAGCACTGGTAACTCAACTTTTTCATGGATTGATCTCATTATTATAAGATTAATTAAAAGTAATTTATGGCTTAGTAATATTCCACTGTATCTATGTGCCAGATCTTCTTTATCCATTCATCTGTCGATGGACATTTAGGTTGGTTCCACGTCCTGGCTATGGTAAATAGTAGAGGCAGACATAAAAAATGGACTTGAGGACATGGGGTGGGAGGGCAAAGAAGGGGCGAAGTGAGAGTAGCATCGACATATACACTACAGAATGTAAAATAGTTGGCTGGTGGGAAGCAGCAGCATAGCATAGGGAAATCAGCCCGGTGCTTTGCGATGACCTAGAGGGGTGGGATTGGGAGGATGAGAGGGAGGCTCAAGAGGGAGGGGATATGGGGACATGTGTATGCACATGGCTGATTCGCTTTGTTGTGCAACAGAAACTAACACAGTATTGTGAAGCAATTATACTCCAGTAAAGATCTATTTAAAAAAAATAATAATTTAGGTCTTGAACCTGTGCAGGAGTTAGTTGCTGAAATCTTAAACTTCACCATATCACTTTGCTTTTAAGTATTGGTTTAAGAAATTAAGTGCTCTGAAACAACACTGTCCAATTCAGTAACCACTAGCCACATGTGACTATTGAGAATGTGAAGTGCTGGCTAATCCGAATTGAAATGTGCTTAAAGTGTTGATGATTTAATAGGGAAAAGCAATGTAAAATATCTTGTTAATATTTTTGTACTGATTACGTGTTGACATAATACTATTTTCCGTACATTGTGTTAAAATCTATTTGAAATTTCACTTTTTTCTCTTTAAAAAAATTTTTTTATTATGCTTTTGTCTTTTTACTTTTTTAATGGCGCTACTAGTATATTTAACATTACACATGTGGCTCACATTTCAATTGGACAGCACTGCTCTAGACGTTTATGAGGAAATATGGAAAATTACTGGGAACAGGTAACAGCAGTAGGAAAAAGCGTTGCCAAGTAGGATGTTTGCAAGTAAGACTGTTTCCAATAAAAATAATAGGTGATAGTTTTAATTTGCTTTTCCTGCTGGAGAAATAAGTGTGCTTTGCAATCGTTTGTCGCCCCTGTTTCCCCTCCAGTTTAGTGCTTACTGTGTTTCTGTAGCATGCTTAATGGGATTCACTAAGCAGCATTAGGAAGACTTAGGTAAATGACTGACTAATCACCGCACATGATTTCAGAGCACTTTCCCAGCCCATTTTTCATTGGTATAGAGTCAAAGGTAGATGGCTTATCAATAGTCATCTCACTTAAACCTCAGTGAATTTTCCCAGTAAATCTCGAAATAAATCCAAGCATACCTAGCTTTGCAGGTACTGCTTTTTTTTTTTTTTTTTAAACAAATTGTAGGTTTGTGACAACTCTGCATAGGTGTCATTTTTCCAACAGCATTTGCTCACTTCCTGTCTGTCACATTTTTGTAACTTGAAACTTTAGCGATCTGTGATCAATGATCTTTGATGTTTCCACTGCAAAAAGATTACTACTTGCTGAAGACTCAGATGATGGTTAGCATTTTTTGGCAATAAAGTATTTTTAAATTAAAGTATGTACATTGCTAGACATCATGCTATTGCACACCTAATAGACTACAGTATAGTGTAAACATAACTTTTATATGCACTGGGAAACCAAAAAATTCATGTGACTTGCTTTATTGCGGTGGTCTGGAACCAAACTGACAATATCTCAGAGATGTTCCTGTATCTGATTATGGGCTCTTTGGCCAAATGCATGGGAGGGGCTGCATAGGACATGTGATACTTATTTCCAAGTTGTTTTAGTTAATACCATTTTCCATTAATTTGATCTGGTCTCATAAAAGCTCCAAATAAGGCTTTGGTTCATTTAAATACAAATAAAATGTCTTCAGAGGATTGTTCCAAGTGATTGATGTAACTTGAATATTTATATTTTTTCTTGATGCCTTTTATCTAGGCATTTGCTGCAAATTTGCATTTAAAAAAATACCAAAATAGTTTGCAAGTTATAGATATTTAGGTAAAGTAACTGTTTTGAGCTAACAGCATTCAACTAAAACTGCTCTTTATTTCACAGTTGAGAATTGAATTTGAATTGCAAAGTAGTTAACATTTGTAGGAAGTACTTATTTGCTTCTTGGCCTACAGGGAAGAGCCAAATTGCTTTTCTGAGATACTGCTGTGTATGTCCCACCTACTTTGCTTTCTTACTCACCAAGGTAGCTTTGAGACAAAAATGTTTAACATTTTTGTCTTTTAGGACATTTTGATGGTGAACATTTTGTATCTCTGTCAACTTAAATTTTTTTGTTGTTATTAAACTAGGATATCAGATAATATGGCTTTCTCTTTTCTTTTTAGAATTTCTTTGATTGTGTTTGAATAAGTCACTTGGAGGTTAGCTAGAAGTAGTGAAATGTTTATAATAGCTGTGTATCTTAATGTTACACTTAGGCAGTATGTATGATCATCTTTTTTACCCACTGTACATCTATTAGTACAGGTAAAAAGAGGCATTTAATTGTCAAGGAGACACAAGAGGCAACTGTAGTAATCTGGAGCATCTCTTGGACTTTTCAGGGCTTTTGGGATTCTGGGATGGAGAGAGTGGGGATGGGATCTCTGGCAAGGATGGAGCCAGCCTGCATGTGTATCTGTATCTTGGGTGTAAACCTAGGATACAAAATAGAATGTGGCCTGAACACTGCTAGCTCTAGCTGACCAAATCCTAATGTGAGAGGGATGCAGCCTTTGACTGGGGGCTAAGCTGCTATAGCTGGCTGGATGTTAAGGTCATCCATCTTTCCTGAATACTTGTAAGTAAATTAAATCATTCTCTGTCCCTGTGTGCCTGCCAACCTACTGGAAAATTGCTGTAGATAAGATAATTTATATTTCAGTCTTTGAAGTGGCTTATGCAAGTTTTGGGAATCAAGATTGAATACAGACTTGGATTGGATATTGAATATTTAATTTGTCTGTTTTTCTCTCCATAGAGAGCCCGTAGCTCCATTGCACCATGTGTGGCATTTGGGCCCTCTTTGGCAGTGACGACTGCCTTTCTGTTCAGTGTCTGAGTGCTATGAAGATTGCACACAGAGGTCCAGATGCATTTCGTTTTGAGAATGTCAATGGATATACCAACTGCTGCTTTGGATTTCACCGGTTGGCAGTGGTTGACCAGCTGTTTGGAATGCAGCCAATTCGAGTGAAAAAATATCCTTACTTGTGGCTGTGTTACAACGGTGAAATCTACAACCACAAGAAGGTAAACAGAATACAACCAGAAGCTATCTGGATGTGATTAAGCCTCAGAGCTAGTTGGTTATAATAATTTTATTTTGTATAATGCTTTTTGCTTTCAAACACTTTCCATGTTCATTCTCATTTGCTCCAATTATATATAGAGAGGCAGGGCACCGAAGCACAAAGAGGTGAAATGACTTGGTCACAAAAAAAAAAAAAATGATAAAAAGAGGATTACATTTCAGGTTTTTAACTCTTAGAATCTTTTTTTTATCCTATTATGAATTTGAATGTTAATTAGAGGCTGTGTTAGGCACTGGGAATACAGTAGTAAATATGAGAGGTAGGTCTGCATGCTAGAGGAGTTTATTCCATTAGGGAGCAGACAAAAAAAAATCATTGTACATATACTAGGCATTCTGAAAAAATGAATATGGAGCTCATGGATATGGGAGATCCAGTTTCAGTATAGGTGGTCAGAGAAAGCCTCTTGAGGAATTGACACTTGAACTCAGACTTGAATGGACAAGGATTAGCTTGCAGGGCTGGGAAGAGCATTTTCGTGCAGAGGGAATAGCATGCTTAGAACCCTGGGATTGTCATAAGTGAACAAGGGCCAGGTGGGACTGGGGAGGACCAGAGCAAGGAGGACTTGGTAAGGACTTAGAATATAATTCTGAGAGCAATGAGATTTGAAGATTTTAAGGCAGGGATAGAATTTAATAGTTTGTGGGTGATCACATTTGTAGCTTATATTTAATGCTGCCCTTAAGATGTTGCTGTTGCATAATTAATCAGGCAAAGGATAGACAGGGAGCCAGATGCAGTGGAGTGCAAGAAGTAAGACTTTCGGCAGCACTAAAATTGGAACAGCTTTTTAATCTGGTGAAAGCATACTCTTAGGATGGGAGAAGTGAAGGTTTGGAAATTCTAACCCGAGGAAGCCACATTTACTAAGAGCCTTGCAATCTGGAATTGTTTGGCTAGTGTTTCATAAGAAATTTTTTAATCTAAAATTTGCAAGTTATTTTTTTGTCACTCTCCTCCCCAGCTTTTAATTTTGAAAATTTCAAATTTACAAAAAAGAACAGAACATTGAGCGTCTGGATGGAATAATTGTTTATGTTTTGCCTTTTTTGCTTTATCTCTCTGTCTGTATACACACACATTCAATTTTGGGCTTAATCATTTTAGAGTATACTGCAGATATTATAACACTTTACTCCTAAATATGTAAGCATTTGTCTGCTAAGAATAAGGGCATTCTTCTACCTAACACCAATACTATTATTATACCTAAGAATCCATAATACCCTCTAATATCCAGTTCATATTAAAATTTCCCAGGTGTTCCAAGAATATATTTATAGCTGTTTTTTGGTTTTGAGCCAGATTTCATTCAAGCGTCATACATTTGATTGTGATTTTTCTCGGTACTTTTTGAGACTTCTTGATATATGCCTATCGTTCACGAGTAGGGATTTATATTCTAGTCACCCTCTGGCCATTTTTATCTCTGAATAATAGCTTTAGTCTTTGTTTGTTGTCCGCTTATAGGAACACTCAAGAATAGGCTTTTCATTTGAAGAGTCGTTATAGTTATTCAGCCTATTCCTTTCATATATTTAATAAGGGCCTACTATACATCAGACATCATTTTTATAGGTGCTTGGAGGTGAAATGGAACAGGAAAGGTAAGGGAGTTTCAAGCTAGTGGGAACAGAAGAGGGGGCAGTTAAAACTTCCTTATTAAGCCAAGTTGGCACCATATACGTGAGAATGCTAAGTTTGTATTATGGCAGTAGTAGCCTGACTTTCACCTTAAATTAGGTAGGAAATGCCATGTTTTACTTGAACAACATAGCTGCTTTTGTGTATTTTGTTAAATAGTTAAATATTTTGAAAATATTTCTTTTCTAAATTAGCCAAATATGTTGTATTTTCAGAAGCAGAGAAGTTCCATTGCTTCTACCAATCATTCAGGTTATCTAGTGTGAGCAGCTAAAATCTGTCTAAAGAGTAGAATTGACATTTCAGGCTTACATAAAGAATTCTGCAACATAAGCTTCAAAGGTCCCCCTTTTTTGGTGAAAATAGAATTTACTACTAAAATCCAGCCAGCAGTTGGGAGTGGAGGGAGACTGGTCAAGGAGAGGAGGAATACGAGTGAAGGTTGGGCAAAGAGGAGGCCCCCTCTCTGCAGGGGGCATCAGAGGCCTACAGCCAGCAAGTCAAATGGCAGTGCGATTTCTGCGTGATGGCAGAATATGGGGGCTTTAAGCTAAGTGTGGCTTCAGGAGGGTGGGAAGTGTACACGTGAATCATTAACCAGTAAGTTACCTGTAAGCTTTAGGCCAAAGAGCCATGATGATGATGTGGTGGTGGAGTTGTAGATTTGGAAGCTGTTGCTTGCTGAAATCATCGAATGCTTTAGGCTCATTTATCCTGCAGGTACTTAAGCCCAGAAGGGTCAGCAGAAGACCCCTTCCAAACCCTACCTCCTAGTGACAGAGATCATCACTGACAGTCTCTCAGAGGAAGGAGAGGTGACCAGGAGGTGGCTTTGTAGTTATTGGAAGCAGCCAAAGCCCATTTTTGCACAATTCCGTGCTTATAGACAAAAGGTTCACAAATTTATAGAGTGAGCATGGTTGTGAAGCATGCTTTACGGGTCATACACATATAAACATAGAGACTTACTTTTTGAAATTTAAAAACATGTTTTAAATGTTCATATGTACCCAGCATTTCAACTTGGTTTTGTTTATGTGAACCCCCTCTCTATCATCAGCCGAAAATATGAGTAAGTACAAAGAAAGAGGAACATACCAAGAAGTTTTCACCCTCACAGTTTGCCAGTGGTGAGGGAGAGCCATGGAGTTTGGGCCTAACTAATTGAACCCTCTCTACATAGAGTGGGAATGATGGTCTCTTTGCTGTTCCACTGGGGGATGTGGATGAATAAAGCTCCAGCGTCATTTTGTCCATCACTGAGAAGTAGCTTTAATGCCTCTGAAGTGGTGGAAGGACGGGATGCTATAGCCCTCCCCAGGACCAGCAGCTCTGTGTTGGACCATTTGTCTCCACCATTGTGATGGAATCATTTATTTGTCAGGGAATAGTGCCAAATGTGTTTGTCCTTTCGCTTTCTGTTTTCATAGGAAGTCTGTGAGGCTGAACTGGAAGAAGCTCAGCCGTTACTATATTCCCAAACCAAAATCTCACAGTTGAAGAAGACACGTTTTTAGTGTCCATGACACCTGGCAATCTATTTGCTTAACTTACATATTTATGTAAATACACGTGTATTACATACACAGTATGTATATAATATACATTTCCGTCCCTCCACCCAATACAGAGGTACATTGCGTCTGTATTTTGGTTATCAGAATGCAACTAAAGTTTTCACAGGCTTAGCTTTGTGTTATAAAGAATTTGTATGATTCTGAGTTCAAACAGGCTATATTTTTATAATGGCATGATTCTTTTAAATCACTAACGTGCATGAAATCATAAAGCACAAAAATACTGAAGCAACTTTGTAATAAAAAAAATTAGTGAATGCACAAGGATTCTAACATTTTTGTTTTGCTATTGTTTCCTTAAGCTGCAACACCATTTTGAATTTGAACACCAGACCAAAGTGGATGGTGAGATAATCCTTCATCTTTATGACAAAGGAGGAATTGAGCAAACAGTTTGTATGTTGGATGGGGTATTTGCATTTATTTTACTGGATACTGCCAATAAGAAAGTATTCTTGGGCAGAGATACCTATGGAGTCAGACCTTTGTTTAAAGCCGTGACAGAAGATGGATTTTTGGCCGTGTGTTCAGAAGCTAAAGGTAATAGAATTTTACTGTAGATTTTCATTATTGTCCTGATTCTGTGTTTTCTTTTAAATAATATTTATAAATCTAATCCAATGCGTATTTACAAATGAGGCAACCCAGATTTTTTACAAGTGACTATGTGAGTCATGGACTTTCTGAGCTTTTCTTTATAAAGCCAAGGAGTTGGACTCTCCTTTTAGCACTTAAATTCTGTAAACCTTAGAGGATAAATCTGTAGTAAAGTCATTTAATTTTTGTTGTGCTGATAGGCTCTGCGTCTGGTTTGATCCCATATGTATTTTCAAGTTTTCCTATGTCACATTGTAATGGTAGGGTTGGCCGGCCCTGCAGTTATTGCACTGTGGTACTGTGCCATGGCTATCACACAGACTCATTTTAATTTAGCATTTTTTAAACAGCTTTATTGGTGTATAATTTACATGCCATACAATTCTTCCATTTAAAGTGTACAATTCAGTGGTTTTTAGTATGTTCATAGATATCTGCAACCAACGCTTCGGTCCATTTTAGAAATTTTTTATCACCTCAAAAATAAACCCCGTAGGGAAATCCCTGGCAGTCCAGTGGTTAGGACTCTGTGCTTTCACTGCTGAGGGCCCCGGTTCAATTCCTGGTCAGGGGAACTGAGATCCCACAAGTCTTGCAATGCAGCCAAAAAAATAAAAATAAACCTTGTACTCTTGAGCTGTCACTCCCCATCACTCCATATCCATCAGCCATTAAACTTCCTGTCCCCAACTACCTCCTCTACCCCCTCTCCCCCCAGTCCCAGCCAACCGCCAATCTGCTTTCAGTCTATGTGGATTTCCCTGTTCTGGGCATTCCATATGAACGGAGTCATATCATATGTGGTCTTTTGTTACTGGCTTCTATCACTTGGCATAATGTTTCCGAGGTCTGTCTATGTTGTAACATGTATCAGTATTTACTTTTTATGGCCAAAAGATACTCCATTACATGGATATACCACATTCTGTTTATCCACTGTTAATTCTTTTGTCAGTTGATGGACAATTGGCTCTTATGAATAATGCTTCTCTACATATTTGTGTACAAGTTTTTGTGTTTTCATTTCTCTTCGGTGTATACGTAGGAGTGGACTTGCTGGGTCACATGGTTTACTCTGTGTTTACAAATAGCATCAAAAAGAATAAAATACTTGAGAATAAATCTAACAAAAGCAGTGCAAAACTGTATGCTGAAAACTATAAAACATTGTTGAAAGAAATGAAAGAAGATCTAAATAAATTGGAAAGCATACAATGATCATTTATCGAAGACTTAACATTGTGAAGTTGGCACAGACTCCCCCAATGGATCTACAGATTCAGCATGACCTCTGTCAGAATCCCAGATGACTTGTTCGTAAAAATTGACAAGCTGACTCTGAAATTCATAGGGAATGGCAAAGGACTCACAATAGCCAAAACAATCTTGAGAAAGAATAAAGTAGGAGGATTCTCACTTCCTGACTTCAAAACGTACTACAAAATAAGGGTAATCAGGACAGTATGGTACTGGCAGGACAGACATATAGACCAGTGGAATAGAACTAAGAGTCCAGAAGTGAATCCATACATCTGCAGTCAACAGATTTTCATCAAGGGTTCCAAGACCATTCAATGGGCAAAGAATAGTCTTTTCAACAAATGGTGCTGGGACAACTGGACATACACATGCAAAAACATGAAGTTAAACCTTTACCCCACACCATACATAAAAATTAAAGTGGGTCAAACTCCTAAATGTAAACACTAAAACTATAAATCTCTTAGAAGAAAACATATGGCTAAATCTTCATGACCTTGGATTTTGCAAAGATTTCTTAGATATGACCCCGAAAGCACAAGCAACAAAAAAATAAATTGGATTTCATCAGAATTAAACATTCTTATACTTCAAAGGACACCATCAAGAAAGTGAAAAGACAACCCACAGAATGGAATAAAATACTTGTAAATCATATTTAGCATTTTTTGACAATAAAGTTGAGGAAGGCATTCATCTTTTATTTCCTAGCTAGATAGAATGACATCCTAAAATCTGGTCTACCTGCCTGTCAGCCTTTTTGCCTCATTCCTTAAATCCTTTCTCACTTACTGTGATCGTATGGCAAAGAAGTATATACGTTATTTACCTGAAGTGCTGTTAGGGAAGCCCAGCAAAGAGAACACAAGGGAAAAGCAGACTCCATACTTCCACTGTGTCTCCAAAACCTTGATATGGAATTACGGTCTCACATCCAATTTACCCTCTGAAATTTCTTGACTTGTGATTTTTTTTACATCCTTAACACTGCCCTTTTCTAAACAACATGATCTCATCTAGAATACTGTACTGCAACAGTTTTCCTTTCTCAGTGCTTTTAGAATAGCCTATCAAAAACTCATTTGGTCATGGTGCTCCCTGCTTAAAATCTTGTAACTGCTCCTCATCCCCTACAGGGGCTGTGTGGCTAGCTTGAGGTCTGCTAGCTGGTGATAGGATCTGGGGCTTGTCTGCTGTTTGAATTCCACACTACACAGTAGATTCCTGGGTCAACAAACTCAAATTATAAATCATAATAAGTATTCTGTGTAGATAGGCTGTTACTGTTTATAATAA
Source organism: Eubalaena glacialis (assembly GCF_028564815.1). Lineage (NCBI taxonomy): Eukaryota > Metazoa > Chordata > Mammalia > Artiodactyla > Balaenidae > Eubalaena > Eubalaena glacialis. The sequence continues at coordinate 66,894,771 of NC_083723.1, forward strand.
ACCACTGATTTTTCTTTTTTAATCACAGATCATGGTGATGTCAAGTTGGTTACTTCCTGTGAGAACTTATTGAGGAAATTTAAATTATAATGTTTAACTCACACAGTATATAATAGCTACGTAAGGGATAGATGTCTGACTTCTTAATATCTGAGTTTAAAGTACGTAATCGTGGATCATTTTGCTTGTTAAAGGACTGGGAACCATAGCTATTTTCTTAGGATACCTCAGTGATGACAAGTGACTACTTGTCATATCATAAAATTATGATAAAATTAAGGATATCATAAAATTATATCATAAAATTAAGTTTCATAAAATTAAGTTTCAAGTCCTTCTCTTTGCTTAATAAATGTATCTTTTCTTATATTTGTTTGCTTTAGTGAAGAAAATAGATTTTTTAAAATCAGAAATTCCAGCTAGGGAAAAGAAATTGAACACTGAAGATTCTCCTATTGCCTTGAATTACTAGAAATCAGTGTAATTTTTCTGTGCATCTCTGTACCACTGTTACCTTTCTAGTAAGTAGATGGTAGGGTTTTGAGTGATTATATTTTTCCAGTTTTGCTTATGTAATGGATACATATTTGTATTAAAGAGGGAAAATAAATAGGAATTTAGAGGACATTAACTAATCATGAAAGTTACTGTGAAGTATTATCCTCATTTGAATAAATTTATCTTTTTGAATATGTAGGTCTCATTAACTTGAAGCACTCCATGACTCCTTTTTTAAAAGTGGAGCCTTTTCTCCCAGGACACTATGAAGTTTTGGATTTAAAGCCAAATGGCAAAGTAGCATCGGTGGAAATGGTTAAATATCATCACTGTAGAGATGAGCCTCTGCATGCCCTGTATGACAGCGTGGAGAAACTCTTCCCAGGTAAGAAAGCAGAAGCCCACCCACCTGTTCCCCACCTCTCCCCAAAAGGAAAACTGTACTCTCACATCACTGGAATGATGTAAGTTCGAAAATCTGTTTCCTTTTTAATTTGGAGGTGACACATTGCAATTTGGCCAACTTCACTGTTGAGCAAATGCCATCATGATAGAGGTAGATGATTGTGTACCCATTTCAGTAAATAATTCAGCCCGGGCTTTTCTGCAGCTATTTAATTTCCTTTATGTGTTAATAGGTTTTGAGATAGAAACTGTGAAGAACAACCTCCGAATCCTTTTTGACAATGCCATTAAGAAACGTTTGATGACGGACAGAAGGATTGGCTGCCTTTTGTCAGGTGAAGTCAGTTTAAAAACCTAATTGTATTTAGTGCATATTTAAGTTAAATGATTTATAGCTATCCTGGAGGTTTTGACTATAAAATACTTACTATATGATTTAATCTTTCCTCCATTATAGGATGAAAAAGTTTTCTGTAAGTTGCTTTCAATATTCATAATAATGTAGCAACTCAAAGTGATACTATAATTATATTGGCACGAGTGAGCTAGTAAACATTCTTTAGAATGTTCCATGTCCTCCTACTCCACCATCTTGATTCGAGTCCTAGAATGTGTGTAGTGGTTTTTAACCAATTCAAATACTGTTACCATTATCACAGGTTAAATGTTAGATTTTTCTTATTCAAGTTGATTTTCAATTTATAAAACTTAGGGATTTTAAATGGTAAAACTCTAATCTTAGTGCTTAATAGGAATGTAAATCATATCTGTCCCTCTCTTATGTAAGGCCCGTAACCACTACACTTCCTGTCTTGCTCATAGGTGGCTTGGATTCCAGTTTGGTTGCTGCCATCCTGTTGAAGCAGCTAAAAGAGGCCCAAGTACAGTATCCTCTCCAGACATTTGCAATTGGCATGGAAGACAGTCCCGATTTACTAGCTGCTAGAAAGGTAAGACACTGTCTTTGCCTGTTATGTAGTTAAGACAGACTTGTTAGTAATTGATGGTTCTATACTTTGCTGCTGCATTGACTTAGGTAATTGTTTTGAATTAAATATATTAAAATGGAATGAAATGCCTGTTGAATATCAACTATGTTGTACACTGTATTCTGGGTACTTTTATCTATCACGGCCCATGCAGTCCTCACAAAGACCCTAATGATAATTCCGCCCTTTTGAGAGTTAGGGCATGGTATAGTGGTTCAGGCTGCAGGCTTTAGAGCCTGACTGCTGGTTTCAAATCCTAGTTCTATCACACAATTCCTCACTTACGCAATGGAAATAATAGTATCTACTATGGGATAGTTTTGAGGTGAAAATTACATAATACTTAACATAAGTGTGTAGGATAGAACCTAGCATGTAGTCAGTACTTAGAGAATGTTAGCTATTCTTTTTACTTTTCTTTTTTTTTTTTTATAAAGTACTGTGTTTAGGGCTGTGGGCAGAGGGGACCTTGTACACATTCAGTGTGCGGGAGACCTCATTCCCACTTTGGAGAAACTTGCATAGAATGGATGAGAAGGAGCAAGCAAGTGGTCCCAAAGCAAGTTGACCGATGCTAAATGAATCCACAATAGCCAAAGAAAACAGAATGAGGGGAGGGGCCATTTAATTTAGGAATAACATCCTGGATGTAAAATTAGGCATTGCAGGGGGGCCAAAAGGAGGTAAAATCAGTGTGAGGGGGAGTGGGGGGCATGCTTGTTAGGGTGGAGTCTTGGAGTGGGAAGAGTGGATGGGAGCTCTACCTCTCGGTGGTCAGTGGAGGGCAGACACGGGGAGGCAAGGGAGCCTGACTAGGTGGGACTCGTAGGCAGTGGCCTAGAGAATCATTTCCCCTTATTGTGGTGGCCTACGGAATCATTTCCGCTTAGTTTGTCTTGTTTGTTTAACGCCCTTGTTAATTCATAATGTGTTGTGAACTACAGTCCTGCTTCATTTTCAAGAGTAGTCCTTTTCTTTAAAACACAAACCTGTGGGTATTTCTTTGTATAATCAGGTGGCAAATCATATTGGGAGCGAACACCACGAAGTCCTCTTTAACTCTGAGGAAGGCATTCAGGTCCTGGATGAAGTCATATTTTCCTTGGAAACTTATGATATTACAACAGTCCGTGCTTCAGTAGGTAAGGTATTTTATGATCCCAAAAAGATTTTTAATACTGAAAAGGTGTAAGGATTAAACAATCCTGTTTCAAGCAGTTTAAAAAACAGTACTCAAGAATGAACACAGGTAAAATTCCTGTGTCAGCAATTGTTGAAGACAAGGCCATTTAAGAATTCCTGAAATCTCTTTTGGAGAGGAACAATAAATACATAGTTAAACTTCCACATTTATGGTATCACTATTTATATTTCTCCAAAAAGTAGATACATATTTTTTGCACCACCTTTCCCCCAGTTTCTCTGTATAAAAGTTTCTTGGGCTGTATAGGGAAATAGGTCTACATTGTAACTAATTTCTGTAAGGAATGCTCGTTTTAGATATATTTTGGTAAATATTCCGTCATACGACTTATCAATCAATAACATATTGTGCAGCAAGAAATACTAGTTTTACCCTGTGGATACACACTGAGATTAGAAGTATACTCCAAATCAGACTGATCTAATTTTGCTGAGCCTCTAATATGCTACTGGCTTAGATATGCCTCTCTTAAGGGATGCAGAATCTGACAGGACTCCATTGCAAAGTTTAGGGTCTGCATCCTCATGCTCTGAACTTTGCAGTAATAGTACAGAGGTGCTGTCTCTCCCAAGGAAGCAAAAATTAGTTCTTGAAGGGCAAAAAAATCTTAGGTATTACAGTGGTTTCTGGCCTTCCAAAGGGCCACGGTACATCAACAGAAATACGGTATTTCTGGTACTGATATTTCATTGGTGAAGGAGATTAGGGAAAAAGATCTAAAAAGTATCCCTAGGGAGGTGATAATGAAAAAACAGTTAAGAACAGATACTGGTTTACAGGGATGTGGAGCAGGAACCAACCAGCATCTTATAATGATGCAATATTCTTAACTGTATTTGAAATATGCTGAATGGAGAGTAAGTATCAGAAAAAAAGCCCCGAATAAAAATTAAGCTACCAAAGCCCTAACTTAATTTTTTTATAGTGATACTGGTGTGAAAGTTATCACATTTAAGATATTTGAGTCACTGTTCAGCAAAATTTTTTAGCATTTTTAACATTGTTTAGCAAAATTTTCAGATAGACATTCTTGGTCTGAAAGCAGTAACATTTTAAAACCTATATATAAAATTGTGGAAGGGTTTTGGGGTATTTCATCACAACAGTACAACTTTTGGATTAAGTACATAAGAAGATAGGTACATATAAAGATATTGTAGATATAAGGTCATTCTTTTGCGAACTACTTTATATTAACAGAGAGTCTAGTCTAATAGCAAAGCTTGCAGTCATTTCCAGAAATCAAATAAAAGGCATTTTTGGTAGAGGGTTATGTGGACATTAACAATAATTTCTGTCTCTTTTTTAAGGTATGTACTTAATTTCAAAGTACATTCGGAAGAACACGGATAGCGTAGTGATCTTCTCTGGAGAAGGTTCAGATGAACTTACACAGGGTTACATATATTTTCACAAGGTAGGCATTCTCAAATGGAGGGATATTGATCCTAGGGGAAGAAAAGTATGAATTATTATTTACCTATTTTCTATCTCCTTTTTTGGTATAACAGTAACACTTTGAATATCTTGTGAGGCATATCAGGAAATCTGATAGTGTCTGTATTTTTGGGGGGAGAAAGAAGTCTTAATAGTGTCCGATAATATCTTTTTTTAAACTAGTTAAGCCTAAGAATCATGTTTCTGCTCTTAGTCGCCTATGGTCTTATGGCTGTTGTACAGCATGTCATTTTATTTGTTCTAGCACTAGCAGTCTTGGTGTGAGGGAAGGTACGTTTTATCAAGCATTTACTCCCTTCCCTAAGCTCTGTTTGGCTTTTTGTCTTACCCACCTTTAGAATTGGAGTTACGTGTACGAGTAAGATATAAAAACTGTTTCATGTGCCAGAAGCAAAGCTTGTGGGTGTATTTGTAACTTCAGCTCTGTTTGCAAAATAGGCTCCTTCCCCTGAGAAGGCCGAGGAGGAGAGTGAGCGGCTTCTGAAGGAACTGTATTTGTTTGATGTTCTCCGAGCAGATCGAACTACTGCTGCCCATGGGTAAACGTGATATTTTAGGAAGCAATTGTAAAGATAACCTCAAAAAACACAAGGCTCAGTGGTCGATTTCTTTCTTTCCAGTTAGTATATGTTGCAAAGTATGCCTTCTATAGAGAAAATGAAGCTTGTCTGTTAGTGCAGAGGGATTAGGCTGAATCAGAGTGCTGTTGTCATGGTGAGAGGACATGGATAGGCGGTTTGAGATGGAGTTCCCATCTTGAAAGCACAACATCTTGCCCACTTCTGGGCAACTGAGATGGAAGGCACTTGCAGCTTTTTTTTTTTAGTTTTTTTTTAAGAGAAATAAAGATTATACACCTTCATGTTGCAAGCATTGAGCGCCTGCCATGCCAGTTTGATGCTGTGGGGACCATGTGTGGGGAGAGGGAGGTGAAGATGCAAGAGATTTGATTAGCTTATAAAACAGGTTTCTCTGGTATCATTTCTGGTTAGCTAAAGTTTTCACTTTTTAAAGCTGGTCATGTTGGAGAATTGAAGACTCTAACTGTACGTGATGAACAACCAATATCAACTCTTTTAGTTGCTTCTACCAAATCATATTTAGATTAGAAAATAATATGAGGTTGGGGAATGAACTGAATTCAAACATTTTTATTACTAACTGATGAATAACTTACATTCAGTAGAAACCAGTGTTCCACAGTGTTTCATCAAAGGCCACATCATCTGTTTTTTGAATCCTGGTGACTCTGGTGAGGACAAGCAGATAGGGTAATAACCGCAGATTAGCATTACAGTTTTTAATAGGACAAGAGATGGTCTCACCTAGAAAAAACTGTGAGTCAGCAAAGTCCAGGCAAAGTACATTCTTAATGATCAGGTCACTCATTCTTTTTCTGATTTTTGAGATATTTAATAGTTTACAGAAGGGAAAGTAAAAGTAATTATTCTCCAGTAGTTTGTTTCACTCCCTAGATGATGTAATATGTACTCTGAATGAAGGTTTTTGTATTCATGCATTAGCGTAGGGCAGTTACTTAGGATTATAAAAATGACTTTATAATCTTAACATTACTTAGAGGCTAAGTGAATTCCTAGGAAACTAAGTCTGAATCTAAACAGACAGGCACTAAATATCCATTTTGATTTAGATTTTCTTCTTTTCCTTTTTAAGCCTTGAACTGAGAGTCCCCTTCCTGGATCATCGATTTTCTTCCTATTACTTGTCTCTGCCACCAGATATGAGAATCCCCAAGGTGGGTGAATCAAGATAAAAACTGTCAAAAAACCATTGATACCGGTTATATTTAGAACTTTCACTGACACTCCTTTTGTTTTCATGTCAGAATGGGATAGAAAAACATCTTCTGAGAGAGACGTTTGAGGACTCCAATCTGATACCTAAAGAGATTCTCTGGCGACCAAAAGAAGCCTTCAGTGATGGAATAACCTCAGTTAAGAATTCCTGGTTTAGGATTTTACAGGAATACATTGACCATCAGGTATCATGTCTTTAAAAGTATTTTCTGGAATAGGATAATTTGGATGCAGAGTAGTAATCACTGTTCATTTTGTATTTAATTTAAATGTTTGTGTCTGCAGGAGAGATGCCCTATAAACAATACTTCTTTTAAAGAATTCTGTAAGAATAAAGTGGCATCTAGAATAGAGAGAGGAGACTTACCAGTCATCACTGACTTTCTTTTTTTAGAATTTATCTATTTTATTTATTTTTGGCTGCATTGGGTCTTCGTGGCTGCACGTGGGCTTTCTCTAGTTGCGGTGAGCAGGGGCTATTCTTCGTTGCGGTGCGCGTGCTTCTCATTGCAGTGGCTTCTCTTTTGCAGAGCATGGGCTCTAGGCATGCGGGCTTCAGTGTTGTAGCACATGGGCTCAGTAGTTGTGGTACGTGGGCTCTAGAGTGTGGGCTCAGTAGTAGTGGCGCACTGGCTTAGTTGCTCCGCGGCATGTGGGATCTTCCCGGACCAGGGCTCGAACCCGTGTCCCCTGCATTGGCAGGTGGATTCTTAACCACTGCGCCACCAGGGAAGCCCCCTGACTTTCATCTTACGCATTTTTGGGCACCTGTTGGGTGCCAGACATTATTAGGCACAAATGAATCAAACACTTAGAGCCACCACTTAGAAGAAATACGCATGTGAATGTTCCTTAAAGGTCACTGCAGCTATGTATATTAGGGTATTTTAGCATTTTCTAAGTGAGCCAAAGAGTCTCTCACACAATATACAGTCATGCCTTTTCGTTTTTTGTTTGTTTTTTGTTTTTGTGAAGCCAGATTAAATACAAGTATTTCTATGCTGGTTAAAAAACCATTTCGCTTCTATCTTGTTATTCTTGCAGGTTGATGATGCGGTGATGGCAAGCGCAGCCCAAAAATTTGCCGTCAATACTCCCAAAACGAAAGAAGGCTATTACTACCGTCAGATCTTTGAGCGCCACTACCCGGGCCGCGCCGACTGGCTGCCTCATTACTGGATGCCCAGGTGGACTAGCGCCACTGACCCTTCCGCCCGCACTCTGACCCATTACAAGGCCGCTGCCAAAGCTTAGGTATTACCTGAGCCGTGGAGTGAAAGTAAACATTTCTTCTCATTGTGAAGGGTAGTGGGCTTGGGGGCAGGAAGGGTCAACTGCCCAGGCTTGCTTGGGTGTGAAAAAATAAAAGTCTTAAATCTGAAGCATTGCTATAGTCATTTATATTCATACAGCCCCCTCATCAGAGGTAGCTAGAAACTGAACAGCTTTCACTGTATCACAATAAGAGAGTGAGCTAGGAAAGGGGAAACAGTCTGATGTTTGGGAAGCCTCACATGCCCTCTCCTGGCAGAGCTACTGTAGAGGACGTTCGGGTCTCCTTCCAGGCCTTGCCTCATCTGCGTGTGGTCCTCCTCTGACTTCCTCCCTTAGTTCTTTCTGCATTCCTAACAAACAGCTGGCTAGTTACACTCTGGAGAGGTAAGTCCTTTGTAAGACTTTGACAGCTCTATTTTGTAAGATATGTTGACTGAAAACTGCACAGCCTAAAAGTTGAGAATTAAGTCATCAGAAAATCTGCCAGATAAAACTTACTTAAGCCCAGAAGACAGCCTCTCATTGTTCTGAGGGACTGGTCTGCAGAGGTAAGGGAGGAGCCAGGATATATAGGAGTTTTTGCAACAAAGACCAGGTAGTCTGGAACATCAAAAGATTACTGTTAAAACCAAACATCTCAAGTTAATGAATTTAGTGCATTTCTCTGTATAGGAAGATGCAAGAGTCTGGGCTAATTGAAATCATTCCTTTGATATGCATCTTAACTGTCTAGGGCCAGTATCCTACTTTCTCCATCCTGAATCCCCTCAGGGTGCACAGTGGCAGGTGGCTGATGGCTTGATGGCTGCAATATCCTTTGCTTACTGATATGGCAGGCAACATTTTTCATCCACGGATAGTAATTTATATTTTTTTCTGTTGAGCCAATGTCTCTTCTGGAACTATCGTAAATCATGAGTCAGCAAACTTTTTCAGGGCTAGACAGTAAATATTTTCGGCTTTGCAGACCTCTCTTGGAACTGTTCAGCTCTGCCATTATGGTGCAAAAGCAGCCACAGACAGTATGGAAACTAATGGGCAAGGCCATATGCAAACATATGGGCATGGCTGTTGGATTAAAACTTTATAAAAACAGGCAGTGGGCTGGATTTGGCCCATTGGCCATACTTTGCCAAGCCCTGTTCTAGAGCCAGGCACTTCCGATAAAAGGAAAAAGCATTCCAAAACTAGTTGGAAGAAGAGAATATATAACAAGGAAACATTCAATGAACAGGTAGATTTTCATTTGACTGCTCATTGGTTATTTAGGGACAGGATTTTGAAATATATTTTAAAGATAAATTTAGTTATTACAAATTTTTGAAGAGGAAACTGCTGATGTACAGGTAAGTAAAAGAATGCTTCATGGGAAGAGTGAGTAGGCCAGGAATTTAGCTGGTAAGTTGGAAGTTGGGGACTGTTTAAGCCTACCTGTTGGCCTTCACTAAGTCTAAACATTCTCTGACATAAATCGTACCAATGTTATCTTAGGTCAGTCTCCCAAAGCAATAGAAATAACAGCAAAAGTAAACAAATAGGACCTAATCAAATGCGCAAACTTTTGCTCAAAGGAAACCATAAAACAGACAACCTACGGAATGGGAGAAAACATTCTCAAATGATGTGATGGACAAGGGTTTAATTTCCAAAATAAGCAGCTCATACAACTCAACAACAACAACAAAAAAACCCAACTGAATAATGGGCAGAAGACCTAAATAGACATTTCTCCAAACAAGACATAGAGATGGCCAACAGGCACATGGAAAGGTGCTCAACGTCGCTAGTTATTAGAGAAATGCAAATGAAAACTACAATAAGGTACCACCTCACACTGGTCAGAATGGTCATCATTAAAAAGTCTACAAACAAATTCTGGAGAGGGTGTGGAGAAAAGGGAACCCTCCTACACTGTTGGTGGGAATGTAAATTGGTGCAGCCACTATGGAGAACAGTATGGAGGGTCCTTGAAAAACTAAAAATAGAAGTACCATATGACTCAGCAATCCACTCCTGGGCATATACCCAGACAAAACTCTAATTTGAAAAGGTACATGCACCCCAATGTTCAAAGCAGCACTATTCACAATAGCCAAGACATGAAAACAACCTAAATGTCCATCAACAGAGGAATGGATAAGGAAGATGTGGTACTTATATACAATGGAATACTACTCAGCCATAAAAAAAGAATGAAATAATGCCATTTCCAGCAACATGGATGGACCTGGAGATTATCATACTAAATGAAGTCAGAAAGACAAATACCATATGACATCACTTACATGTGGAATCTAAAATATGACACAAATGAACTTATCTACGAAACAGAAACAGACTCACAGACATAGAGAACAGACTTGTGGTTGCCAAGGGGGAGGGAGGTGGAGGTAGGGGAGGGATGCACTGGGAGTTTGGGATTAGCAGATGCAAACTATTATATATAGAATGCATAAACAAGGGAACTATCTTCAATATCCTGTGATAAAGCAGAATGAAAAAGAATATGAAGAATAATGTATTAATATGTATATGTATAACTGAATCACTTTGCTGTACAGCAGAAATTAACACAATATTGTAAATACTTCAATAAAATAAATTTTTAAAAGTCTCTAGAAAGCCAAGGAAATGTCATTAATTAATATTGGGTGACTCTTAATGATAGTCTTGTATCTGTAGGTGCTTGAATTGCTTAAACCCGGCATGATTTGATGCCAGGCATGTCCATTCATGGGGCAGCCTCACCCAGCCAAGCTAAGTGACACCAGAAATGCTTGGGAGACTTAGCTGATAGTGATTACCCAGGGTGCACTGCAAGATTAAGGTATGCCGTAAACCACAAACTGCCAGTTTTTGAGGGTATGAGCTTGGGCTTCAGATTTTTAACTTTAGTGACTCTGTGATCTGGTGTAGTTTTAGATACCACCCAAAAGTTTGACAGTAGAGATACTCAGTCCTGCAGGTCAACCATGACTGCAGCAACTTGCTAGATAACAAACTGCCTGTGAGACCTACATAATGTGCTAGGCACATGGTATAAAGTGAGCCTTTTCTTCTGCAACTAAAGTAGTTGAAGAAACTGTAGCCACTGGGACATGTGCACATGACTCAGCAGCTACATACAGGCCAAGCCTGCTTTCCTGGACTTTTCTGATATTGATGACTCAGTGCTAAGGAGGCATGTGGTTTCTCATCCACACAGCACTGTTACCAACAGATAATCCAATCCCTTCAGCAGAAACTAAAAGATTCTTAGCTGATCTTGTCCTGCCTTTTCAACCTCATTCGCACACCTTAGTGGATGATGTGCCCTTTAAGAGTTGTTTGTTTGTTTGTTTTTCTTAATGAAATAGTGATATTTGCAGCAACATGGATGCACCTAGAGATTATCATACTGAGTGAAGTAAGTCAGACAGAGAAAGATAAACACTGTGTGATATCACTTATATGTGGAATCTTTAAAGTAATACAAATGAATTTATTTACAAAACAGAAAGACTCACAGACATAGAAAACAGACTTAGGGTTACCAAAGGAAAAAGGGGGAGGGGAAGGGATAAATTAGGTATTAACAGATATACACCACTATATAGAAAATAAATAACAAGGATTTACTGTATAGCACAGGGAACTATATTCAATATCTTGTAATAACCTATAATGGAAAAGAATCTGAAATAAATATATATATATGAGAATGTACATATATATATAATTGAATCACTTTGCTGTACACCTGACACTAACAATATTGTAAATCAACGATGCTTCAATTTAAAAGATTTTTTTCACCTTAATACTGTAAAAAACTTTATAGTTTTGATAGAAAGATATATTTCCATTAAAAAAAATGAAAAATTAGAAACACCTCAATCCTACCACTGTTTTCAATAGTTTTAACATTTTCTTGCAGATCTTTAGCTGTAAAAGCACAGTTGTACCTATGCAAGAATATGATCTTAGTTAAATAAGGCCTCCAAGCTTCTTAAATCCTTTACAAGGAAAATAGAAAAAGGAACTAACCTTGGGCCTGCTGGTGTCAGACCATTGTGTGAATACCTTGTTGAAGCCTCAGAGCCTGCTCCTTGATTCCTCCTGCCTTGGGGTTGCCTTAGTTCGGTCTTGAGTCTGAGATAACAGATTCTTGGAGTGGGTCCCCATGGCGGGGGGGGGAAAGCCGGCCACAGGGAGGCAGTTCCATATGGCTCTAAACCTGTGCAGTGGATAAATCACAACATCAAGACGTACCTACCAACTGTTCTAGTACTTTATTGCATTACCTCATTTAGTGAGTTAACCCTCATTCTGAGGAAGTGTGGCAGATTTTATTTTCTAAAAGTGGCCACAGCAGTATTTCTGGTCTCACAGACTGCCAGAGACTTGGTGTGCCCTTGGAGAAGCAGTGTGTTTCCCCTCTTCTTGAGCCTGGGAAGAATTTTATGATTGCCTTGACTGGTAGAATCTACTAGAAAGTGACCTCTGAGGCTAGGTCACAAAAGGCAAATCGGCCTCTGCTTTCTCTCGATGTGTGTCGTAAGGAAGCCCGGGCCACACGGAGAGGCCATGTGTAAGAGGGCTGACAGCCCCAGCCATGGTCTCAGTCAATGTCAATCACCAGGGGTGGGGTGAGTGAACCCCCAGATGATTCCAGCTCCTAGTCTGAGCCTTCCAGCTGAGGCCCCCTTTGTGGGGAGCAGAGATAAGCCATCCCTGCTGTGCTCCATCCAAATTCCTGACTCATCAATCCATGAGCCTAATAAATGGTTGTTGGACACCATTACATTTTGAGATGGTTTCTTACACAGGCATAGTAGCTGGCACAGGTAAGCACTATTACGTCTATTTTACACAGGTTGTCACTTGCCCAAATCATTCAGCTAATTACTAAGTGGTGGAGCCCCAAGTTAGCCAGACAGATTGGCTCTAGAGTCTTTGTGGTGTTCTTTCCTGACTATCCTCCCAATACCAGCGTGAAACTACAGCCTGGGTCTCTGCTGTGAATTAGGAACTGGGGGAAAGGGGCTTCTCTAGAGTTGAGTTGGGAGCAGGAGCAGGGAGAGATGGGTTACCTCCCAGGTGAGGCCAGTGACGCTAATCATTTTCTGTAAAGGGCTAGGTTAGATGATAAGAAAACAATCCCAAATTTTCAGTGCATTACCACAACAAAAGTTATTTCTTGCTCAAACTGTATGTTCATCTGGGTCTCTGGGGGGGCTCTGCTCATTGTTGAGGGGGTTATAATCACTCTGGGACTCAGCTGATGGAGACACAATCTTGACACATACTTCCAAGACCAGCAAGGCAGGGGATGAAGACAGTGGTGACTCATGTACCGTGACTTAGAGCTTCCACCTGCAGAGATACATCACTTTTCCTCACATTTTATGGGCCAAAGCAAGTCACTTGACCACTCCTAACTTCAAGGTTGCATGTACCAGAAAGGGAAATGAAATATGTATTTGGAGAACAGTACTAATGACTCCCCAAATCCACCCTTCAGTCACCAAATAGTTCACTATCTTTCATACACACAAAATACAATCATCAAGAGTGATTTTCAAGAGTGACAACCCAAGAATTCCATCTTGTCATGGCCATATGCCCAGAGTTGAGGATTTCTGGGTGACGGGCTGGTGTACAAGGTGGCTCCTCTTCATAAACTTATAAGAAAATTTACCTGCTCCCTACCTGTTCAATATACAATAGAAGAGGAATAGAATAACAACAACAAAACATATACTCCTCTTTGAAAAGGAAAGAACGGGAGGCATACAGCAAACCCTGGTGGGTAGCAATTCTGGCGCCCTGCTCACCAGTCATTTTGAGGGCCCTCCCCCAGAGGCTCCAGCAGAAAACTGCCCCTCAAGGATCAGCAGCAGCCAAGACATCACCGTGTGGCTGGGAGGAGGCAGGAGTGAGAGAGCTGGTGGAAGTGGGGAACGCTTTCAGGGGGGAAGGCTGATTTCTAGCAATAAAGTTAATTTAACTCATGCCATCCTAATTTTGGTTACCCAGAACCAAAGGTCACCCTTCCTGAATGCCCAAGACTGCTCTCAAAGCTATAATCCTGTGAGGTGTATACTATTGAGCTCATCCACATTCTATAGATGCGGAGTGTGGGGGAGAGGTGTTAGGTTACATGCCCCAGTTCATATAGCTAATAAGTAATCAGAGTGGGGTATTTGATCCCAGGTTCAAGAATTTTAGGGGCTTTGAACTTAACCCCTACTCTGTGTTACCTTTCAAAGGATTAGAGTATAGAAAATAATTATGTGCATGGAAAAAATATAATTCCGAGATTTTTCTCTAATTCTCTATTCTAAATGGGATTATATACTCCATTTAATGGATATTTCAGAAGTTATTTAACATACCTACTAATTTAAGCATAAGAGAATTTCTTTTAAAAAATTTTTTCAAAAAATTTGTAATGAACACAAAGAAGCACACATTACTTAGTTCAATTTAGATTTTATGTGATCTAGATCTTATGTGAATTCTTACCTGATCTCAGGCCCTAGCTAGCCAGTAAATGGATGCCAAAAATTAATTTATAGTCCTCTTTGCAACTTGGAGAATTTTCAGTAATGCTAGGAAAAAAGCCATACTCAAATTATTAGTGTATTTTAGAAATTGGTTGTTGCAGTATAACATATTTGATTTCTGAGGGCTAATTTAATACATAAGACCACAAGGTGACAGCCAAGACACATGATTTTCTCTTCAGACATTTTATGATTTTTCTCAAATGTGGTAATGCAGACAAACTTTTATGCCAAATTGGAGAAATGACACATTCATTTCACAGAATAAATCCAAGCACAGAAGCTCCACAGTTTGCGATAGGTAATAAGCGAACAGTTTTAACTTGCTAACAGCATATGGTTCTTGTTCAGGCCAGTATGAGCTATATATGTATTTTTCCCTGAACCTTCTATCTTCCTCCTCTTTGATCTGCCATCCTAAACGTACCTGTACAGAGTGTGTTCTTAAAAGGTTAAGATCTCTCATACTCAAAGGTAAGAAGGAATGTGGACAACCCCAATCTGATTTTATTTGCCTTTTGAGCAATCAAATCTACACAAACCGTCATTTATATGATCACCCACTCTAGCGAGCCCTGCCTCATCTCAGTTTATTCTAATCTAGCTAAAAGACTTTTTACCCATAACACGAGCTAACCTGTACTGGTGACTCACTGTGAGCCTAACCCTGATCTAAAACCATGCTAGGTCTCTATAACAACCCTGAGAGGTACCCACTATTGTTGTCATCCCATTTTATGGATGAAGAAATAGAACATAGGAGCAGCCCAGACACTGAAACAGAAGATGGTCAATTGTGGCCAATGCAATAATCTGTTGATTATAATGGATGCCACAGAAAAGACCTCTATACTAACAAGGCAATTTTTATTTGGGGATAGATGAACCATAGAAAATTGGTGAGACCCCATTACAGTGACCATCATCTTTTATACATTATGGGGTTCTGCTCACCAGCAGAGGTTTTAGTGAGAATGTTAGAAGTTCTGGAGTAGGAGGTTTGAAAGTGGAGGGTTAGGGAAGAACCCTGGACTTGTGTTGGTCTGTTGTTACTGGAGTGAGAAGAAAACACAGTTGAAAAGAATGATTCATTATTGGGTACAGTGGCAGGGTTTCTGGGGCTATGCATCAATTGATCAGATCAAATTTCATGAACTACTGATATGGGATTTTTGCTAAAACACATTGAACACAACATTATATAAATCTTATTACCTTATCCCCAGACCAAGCCACGTTCTGCTGTATTTGGCACGGGGTGGTCTGGGTTGTGTGGCTCTCAAATGACCACAAGGTGGGGCAAGATGATATTCAGCCGAATATGTTCCACAAGATTTTGGGGGGGATTTTCCTGTCAGTTTTAACAGCTGAATTGTGTGTGTGTGTGTGTGTGTGTGTGTAGTCTAGCATTTTTGTGGTCAAAGATTATAACCACAACCCCCAGGTGATAACCTTGTAAACATCTTTGTCATATTGTAACATGTGACAAGTCATATACCATCACCCAACCAGAAATTATGTACTCAACAGCTGAGGAGGAAAGTTGCTAAGAGAGTAGAACCTGGAAATTTTCATCACAAGGAAATACTTGTTTTCTTTGTAACTATATAAGGTGATGGATGTTAACTTATTGTGGTAATCATTTCACAATATATGTATGTCAAGTCATTGTGCTGTAAATATCAAACTTACACAATGTTGTATGTCACTTATATCACAATAGAACTGAAGAAAAGTACTGAGAGGGGCCAGGCAGGTGTAAATGGCGAAGCCAGCGTGGTCAGGGAGCGGATTGCTATGGCTGATGGCAAAGCAAGCCCAGGCCTGTGTATGGAGCACAGTTGCTCCTTAGATCCTTCCCCTCGCCCCTGCCCCCAGTGCCATGGGGAACATTGGCATTCTCTTTGAAAGAGAATCCAGAAATTTAGATTTTTAATTATTAGTTTAAATATCTCTTGTTTTTGGCAGTTCCAGTCCAAGATGGGGACCTAAAAGTCTCCTGGACTCACCTCCCACAGGCACACTGAATCTACAGCCACACAAGGAACAATTCCCTCTGAAAGAGATCCAGAAACTAGCAACTCCTATACTTTGGATGAACAAGAAAATAAACCCACATTGAAATGGATGGGAAACGCTGAGACATCCTCTTGCCATAAACCCCATGCCCAGCACAGTGACATACAGTTGGGAGGGAACTCACAACTCCCAGCTCTTTCTGAGGAATGAAGGTTTTGAACCCAACATCTCGTGCCCCAACTTTTAAGACTTCTAGCTGAGGGATAGGCTCCAAAGCACCTAGCTCTGAAAGCCAACGGGACTTGTGTCCATGAGGCACACAAGACTATAGCAAAGAAAGAAGCTGTTCTTAGGGGTACATTAGGACTCATCAAGGCTGTCCCCACCAGGGCTCAGCACAGAGAGCTAGCAGACATAACACTCACCTGCCAGTCTTTCCCTGAAAGCAGTATCTTTTAAGAAAGCTGCAGTCTGAAGATCAGGCTCCTAATATAGCACACATCTAGGGGTCTATAATGTGGGAGGCCATCTCATGTTCTCCCTCTGGTATCTCCTTGAAAAGAGCTTGTGCATACTTCTGGTGCCCTGGCTTTTGCACCTGCCAGAGGATGCATTCCTTGATTGCCTGGCTCTGGTGGATGGTGGGTCTTGCATTTGTGGGTTCCATGGGACTGTCGCAAACAAAGAAATAGTTCTTAACCCAGCTATACCCCCAGGGCTCAATGCAAAGGCAGCACACAGACCTAGTCTTCCCCAGAAAGAGGTATATTTGCATACTTTAAAAGTTGCTGCTTGAAAGTCTGACTTCCAATCAGCCTGAATCTAGGTGCTGATTGAAATCCTCCCGTTTGGGACACTGACAGGTATTGGCATACCGCCAGCTACTGGGAGCCACTAAGAACAAAGAAGTTAGTCTTTGGACAATCACAAAGATTTGAGAGACAACAAAGAACTCAGGCTGGGCTGATTGATAAGGGTTATCTTCTACATGAGTACTCTCTGTCAAGACTAGGAGAGGTGGCTGTTTTATCTAATGCATAGAAACCAACACAGAGTCAAAGAATATGAAGGAACAGAGAAATATGTTTCAAACAAAAGAACAAGATAAAACTCTAGAAACAGATCTTAATGAAACGGAGATAAGTAATTTACCTGATAAAGAGTTCAAAATAATGATCATAAAGATGTTCACAAAGGCCAGGAGAACAATGCATGAACAAAGTGAGAATTTTCTATCTCAACGAAGAGAAAATATAAAAAGTAACAAACACAAATCACCTAGCTGAGGAATACGATAACTGAACTGAAAAATTTGATAGAGGGGTTCAAAAACTGACTAGATGAAGTGAAAGGAAATCAGTGAACTCAAAGACAGGGCAGTAGGATTCATTCAATCAGAGGAGCAAAAAGAACAAAAGGGTAAAAAAGAGTGAAGATAGCTTACAATAATCACATTACAGGGGTCCCAGAGGATAAGAGCTAGAAAGGGGCAGAAAGCTTACTCAAAGAAATAGTGGCTGAAAACTTCCCTAACTGGCAGAAAGAAACAGACATCCAGATCCAGGAAGCTCAGAGAGTATCAAATAAGATGAAATAAAAAAGGCCAATGCTGAGACACACTGTAGTTAAATTGTCAGTAGTTAAAGACAAAGAGGTGACGCCAGCAAGATGGAGAGCTAAGAGGTTCCAATGATTATCTCCCCCATGAAAGAAATAAACCAAAGAAAATAGTTCAGGGAAAGGTCTGGACTATAAAGAAGAAGCAGCAAAAACTGCAGAGCTCAAAAATCAAGGATGGCTGCATAAAAAAGTACAGGAAAACATATCACCCCAGTCAAGAACAGCTTGACACCAGGAGGGATCTTCTCAGGGGAATTTTATCCCATGGGGAAAAGGAGAGCAGGAGAACCCCAGCAAGTCTCATCATGATGGATGACTTGCAGCCTTTGCTACAGATCTCCCACAGTCTACACCAATGCTGATTCCAGCTGACAGAGCTGCCCCCACTGCATTTACTCGCCAAGGCTGGAGCTGTCCCTGAAATGAGATCTGCCTTTTGGGGCACCAGTTGCTGCTGTGCCCTATTCTCCAAGATTGGAATCCCACAGCACCTCACCATATATGCAACTAGAATGGCCACTGCTCTATCTCCTATTCCTGACCCCCAGGTCACAACTTTGTCCCATCACTACCAAAGCAGCCTCTGCTGTCCTCAGCCTCACCCTCTGGGTCTCAAGTCACACTTTAAGTGACATTATCAGGGCCATCCTATTTCTGCCTTGAGCCCAGCCCCTGGGGTCCCAGACTGTGGCTCTATACCCTCATTTCTGGGAATGGGCTGCCACTGCTGTCAGCCCTACTCCCATCCCAGGTCACAGCCAACCAATATTGCCAATGGTGTTGCTGCTACCCTGAGACCTGTACCCCATTCCAATTCAAAGCTCTGAACCCTCATTATTGGGACTTGGCTACTGCTGCCCTGAGCCCCATTTCCCAGGTCATGGTTCTCACTCATCATTGCTGGGACCAGGCTGGCATTGCCCTGAGGCCTGCCCCTCTGGGTCCAAGCTTTGACTGTAATTGCTGGGGGCACTGCTGCTGCCCTGAACTCCACCTTTCAGGTCCCAGGTCATGGCTCTGAATGTCATTGCCAGGGCTGTGCTGCCACTGCTCTGAACTCAGCTCCCTGGGTCCCAACACGTGACTTTAACAGACGACTACCAGGGTCATGCTGCTGCTGTCTTTTGACTACCACCTGCGGCCAGAGTTGAGACTTTGACCCATCATCTTTAGCTGTGTTGCTACTGCGGCCTATTTCCTCAGACCAAACAACCACTGCACCTTGTCACCCCCGGCCCATGCTGCTGCTGCATCCCCAACCCCTCTCTCCTGGCCACAGTCACTGCAGTCTTAGGTCCTGGTTCCATGGGAAATCTGCACATGCCCACACCTTAGACACCAGTGCCACAGCTGCAGCAAGTACACCTGTGCCACAGGACCAAGGGGCTGTGGTAGTTCTGTGTACACCTGATCCCAGGACGCTGGCTCCAAAACTGCTCTTAGTGCTGGCACACCAGGCCAGGCACTTGGAAGGATTTTCTCAGCTAACCTGTCCTCCAATGGACAAAAAAGAATAAGAAGACCCTAACAGCCTTTGCCTCAGAAAACCCCATAGCTCTGCCCACCACTGCCACCCATAGGACCTCTGCACTATTGGCCACAAAAGACCCCTGCAGTCTGGCCAATGTTGACCTCAGCTGATGGAGCTGCATAGAGACTACACCACTGTGTCTATTCAAGAACCAAAAATGCTGCATCCCACCCAACTGCTATCCTCGTAGACACCTGCAGGTGAAAGTCTTTCCCCACCAAAGACGGTCTGAAAATGCTGGAAGACATAACTGCACTATCAAACGCACAGACATTAAAACAAAACCATCAGAAACATTAAAAAAACACAAGGAAACATGACACCAAAGGAAAACAATAATTTTCTAGTTACTGGCCTGACATCTCAAAAATGGAGATCTATGAGTCATCTGAAAAATAATTTAAAATAATTATTTTAAGGAAGCTCAGTGAGATTCAAGAGAATACAGACAACTCAATGAACTTGAGAAAGCAATGCATGAACAAAGTGAGATGTTCAACAAAGAGGTAGAAATCATAAAAAAGAACCAAACAGAATTTCTGGAGCTGAAGAATACAATGGATGAAATGAAGAATGCAATATAGAGCTTCAACTATAGGCTCAACCAGGCAGAAGTGAGAATCTGTGAGCTTGAAGACATATTTCCTGATATTATCTGGTTGGAAGAGATTAAAGAAATAAGAATAATAAAGAGTGAAAAAAGCCCATGTGTATTATGGGAAACCAACAAGTGAAATAATATCCACATTTGGGGAAACCCAGGAGGAGAAATGGACAGAAACCTTATTTAAAGAAATAATAACTGAACTTCCCAAATCTGGGGAGTGATACGGCCATCCAGGTACATGAAACTCAATGATCCCCAAACAGATTATATACAAAGAGATCTTCACTGAGACATATTACAATCAAGCTCTCAAAAATCAAAGACAGCATTTTGAAAGCATCCAGAGAAAGAAGATGATCACATACAAGAGAATTCAAATAAGGCTATTAGTAGATTTCTCTGCAGAAATCTTACAGACTAGGAGAGAATGGGATGACATATTTAAAGGGCTTGAAGGGAAAAAAAAACTGTTAGCAAAGAATACTTTACCTAGCAAAGTTGTTATTCAGAAATGAAAGACAGACAAAGACATTCCCAAACAAAAGCTGAGGGGATTTATCATCAATAAACCTGACCTACAAGAAATGTTACAGAGAGTTCTTCAAGCTGAAACAAAAGGATGCTAAATAGCAACATAAAAATATATGAAAGTATAAAATTCGCTGGTAAATGTGAATGTATGGTCAATTTCAAAATACTCTAATACTGCAATGGTGGTATGTAAATCACTGTGAACTCTAGCAATAGGTTAAGAGAAAAAATGTTAAAAATAACTATTCCTACAATATTATGTTAATGGATACACAATATAAAAAGATTTAATTTGGTACATTAACACAAGTCGTGGAGGGGTCATATAAATGCGTAGAAATTTCTAATGCAACTGAAGCTTGTGATAGGTGACAAAACATGTCTTAACAGACTTAAGAAGATTGAAATCATACCAAGTATCTTTTCTGTTATGAAATGTTATGAAAGTAGAAAATAACAGGTGGAAACCTGGAAAGGTCACAAAAATGGGAGATTAAACAACATGCTACTGAACAACCAATGAGCCAAAGAAGCTGTCAAAAGTGAAATCAACAAAAATCTGGAAACAGATGAAAATGGAAGCACAACATATTAAAACCTATGGAATACTGTAAAAGTAGTCTTAAAAGGGAAGTTTATACTGATAAACACCTACATTAAGAAACAGGAAAGATCTCAGATAAACAAGCTCACTTTACATCTCAAGGAATTAGAAAAAGAAGAAAAAGCTAATGTTAACAATGTTAACAGAAGGAAGGAAATAACAAAGATCAGAGTAGAAAAAAATGGACACCAGAAAATGTCAACAAAACTAAGAGCTGTTTTTTAAAAAAAATAAACAAAATTGACAAACCTTTAGCTAGATTAAATAAGAAAAAAAGAGAGAGAACTCAAATAAAATTAGAAATGAAAGAGGAGACATTACAAATGATACCGCAGAAATACAACAGATTATGAGAGACTACTATAAATAATCACACACCATCGAACTGGATATTCAAGAAGAAATGGATAACTTCCGAGAAACACTCAACCTACCAAGACTGAATTTTGAAGAATTAGAAAATCTGAGCAGACTGAGTACCAATAGAAGATTGAATTAATTTCAAAACCCTCTCAACAAAGAAAAGCCCAAGACTAGATGGTTTCACTGGTGAATTCTATCAATCATTTAAAGAATTAAAGAATTAACACCAATCCTTCTCAAACTCTTCCAAAAACTGAGGAAAAGGGAACATTCTCCAACTAATTTTATAAGGCCAGCATTATCCTGATACCAAAGCCAGATAAGGACACCACAAGAAAAGAAAATCACAGGCCAATATCCCTGATAGGTATAGGTGCAAAAATCTACAAAAAAATATTAGCAAACCACATTCAATAACACAATAAAATGATCATTCACCATGATTAGTGGGACTTATCTCTGGGATGCAAGGATGGCTCAACATCCTCAAATCAATCAGTTCAGTACATCACATTAACAAAATGAAGAATAAAAACCATATGAGTATCTCAATAGATGCAAAAAAAGCATGTGACAAAATACAACATCCTTTCATAATAAAAATACTCAACAAATTGGGTATAGAAACATAATAAAGGCCATATACAGCAAGTCCACAGCTAACATCATATTCAATGGTGAAAAGTTAAAATCCTTTCATCTAGATTAGGAACAAGACAGGGATGCCCACTCTCACCATTTCTATTCAACAAAGTACTGGAAGTCCTAGACATAGAAATTAGGCAAGAAAAAGCAATATAAGCATCCATATTGAAAAGGAAAAATTAAATTGTATGTTTGCAGAGGACACAATCTTATATATACAAAACTGTAAAAAAATCTACTAAAAAACTATGAGAACTAATGAATGAATTCAGTAAAGTTGCAGTACACAGTCAACATACAGAAATCAGTTGCATTTCCATACATTAACAATGAATAATCTGCAAGAGTAATTAAGAAAGCAATCCCATTTACAATAGCATTGAAAAAAATTAAGTACATAGGAATAAATTTAAACAAGGAGATAAAAGACTTGTACACAGAAAACTATAAGACACTGATAAAAGAAACTGAAGAAGACACAAATAAATGAAAAGATATCTCATGTTCTTGGATTGGCAAAATTAATATTTTAAAATTATCCACACTACCCAAAGCAATCTACAGATTCAATGAAATCCCAATGGCATTTTTCACAAAATAGAAAGAAAGTATCCTAACAAATTTTGGACCTCTAAAAAGATGCTGAATAACCAAAGCAACCCTGAAAAAAAGAACAAAGTTGGAGGCATTACACTTCTGATTTCAAACTATATTACAAAGGTAAAGTAATCAAGAAAGTATGGTACCCTTTTAAAAACAGGCATATAGACCAGTGAAACAGAATAAAGAGCCCAGACATAAACCCATGTATATATGAGCTACTAATTTTTGACAAGGGCACAAAGAACACAAAATGGGTAAAGGATAGTCTCTTCAATAAGTGGTGCTGAGAAAACTGCAAAAGAGTGAAATTGGACCACTACAAAAATTAAACACCACCACTAATAAAAATTAACTCAAAATGGATCAAAGACTTATATGTTAGACCTGAAACCATAAAGCTCTTAGAAAAAAACATAGGGAAAAAAATCTTTGACATTGGACTTGGCAATGATTTCTTGGATAAGTCACCCAAAGCACAGGCAAAAGAAGCAAAAAATAGATAATTAGGACTACATTAAACTAAAACTCTTCTACATAGCAAAGGAAACTATCAACAGATTATTATCTATATAATGGGAGAAAGTATTTGCAAATCATATATCTGATAAGAGGTTAATGTACAAAATATATAAGGAACTCATACAACTCAATAGCAAACAAACAATCCAATTAAAAAATGAGCAGCAAATCTGAATAAATATTTTTCCATAGAAGATATACAAATGGCCAACAGGTACATGAGAAGGTGTTAAACATCACTAATCATCAGGAAAATGCAAATCAAAATCATAATGACCTATCACCTCACACCTGTTAAAATGACTGTCATCAAAAGACAAGAGATAATAAGTGTTGGCAAGGATGTGGAGAAAAGTAAACTCTTGTGCACTGTTGGTGGGAATGTAAATTGGCGTAGCCATTATGGAAAACAGTGTGGAAGTTTATTTAAAAAATTAAAAATAGAACTACCATGTGATCCAGCAATTCTACTTCTGATTCTATCTCCAATGGAAATAAAATCACTGTCTGGAAGAGGTATCTGCACCTCTGTGTTCATTGTACAATTATTTACAGTAGCCAAGACATGGAAACAACCATATATTTCACATTTTTTAATCCATCCATTCACACACACACATACACACACACACTCACAATGGACTATTCATCCATAAGAAGGAAGAAAATCCTGTCATTTGTGACACGTAGATGGACCTTGAGGGCATTATGAAAATTGAAACAAGTCAGAGAAATCAAATACTGTATAATCTCACTTATATGTGGAATCTAATAAAAACTGAATTCATAGAAACAGAGAACAGATTGGTGGTTGCAAGAGGCAGGTGGTGGGAGGTGGGGAAAATGAGTGAAGGTAGTCAAAAGCTACAAATTTCCAGTTATAAGATGAATAAGTTCCAGGGATGTAATGTACACTATGGTGACTATAACAATAGTGTATTGTTAACTTGAAAGTTGCTAAGAGAGTAGATCTTAAAAATTCTCAACACAACAACAAGAAAAACTTTTGTTACTATATGAAGTGATGGATGTTGCCCAAACTTACTGTCTGCATGTTTATGTATGTCTGTGTATGTACGTATATATGTATGTACATATAGGTATGTATGTATGTATATGTGGTATTTACTACTTCTGGATGTTTTGCTAAAATTATTTCACAAAATAGCTCTGTTTTAAGTGGTTTAAAAATAATAATAAGTGCTTATATTAATTAAGTCTTCCTGAGGGGAGATCAAGATGGTGGAGTAGGAGGATGTGGAGCTCACATTCTCCCATGAACACATCAAAAATATATCTACATATGGAGCAATTCTCACTGAAAACTAACTGGAGACAAGCAGAAAGACTCCTGTACAACCAGGGCTATAAGAACGATCCACATAGAACTGGGTAGGATTGGAAGAGAAGGGTTTAGGTCAGGATTTGTGCCTCTGGGAGGGGACTCAGAAGATGAGAGGGATTACATGGGCAGAGAACCTTTGTGGGGAGTGAGGGAATTGAGCCACACATTGGGCACCCTAGCCCTGGCATCCAACACCAGGAAGATGAGTCCCCTTGGCTGGTTTGAAGACCAGTAGGACTAACAGGAGGGCTGTAAGAAACTAAGACTCTGATAGTAAAGAGCACACATACACTTGCTTACTCATAAAAAAAGGTAGAGGAAGCAGATTGACACTGCCCAGGACTCTGGCCAGTTTCCCATGATCCCCTCAGCCTGAGCCAAGTGCCTGCTCCAGCCTTTCTTGTTCTGTGGTGCAGCTCCACACTGGTGTGAGGGCTGCGGCAGCCGAGGAGAGGGCACAGTTGTGAGGGATGGAGCCAGCTCTGACCCAGAGCAGCAATCTGAATGGGGCAAGGGTAGCCACTACAGGCACCTGCAGAAGTAGCACACTGGCAGCAGTCTGGAACTCTCAGTGGGGCCAGGACTTCCACAGCATGCACCAAAATCCATGTCAAATGCCCACTCTGGTCCCACTTGTACCAGCACTGCTCCCCTCTGGGGTGAGGGTGCTGGTGCTGGGAGGGGTCAGAGTACACACTCAGAGGTAAGAGAGACAGCTCAAACCTGAACCTCAGGGCTTCATCCCCAACAGGGTGGTGTTGGCCACTGAGCAGAGGAGAAGCCCTAGGTCACACCTGGCTCGGACTCTGTCCCCTCCATCTCCAGCCCAATATCTTATCAAGGTGATAGCTGCCAGCACATCCTGGAGGAAGATGTGACTCATGCTCATATCAGATCCCGCTCTCCCACCAAAGCCCCTAGGCACATGCAGACTGATAGTATCACTACCACACAAGGACATCCCTTCAAGACCAGAAGAGGTAAATGTTTCACCTAATTTCATAAAGATAAAGTTAGAAAAATGAGAAGACAGAGGAATTTGTTTAAATTAAGAGAACAAGAGAAAGCCCCTGAAGAAACAACTAATGAAACAAATTAATTAATTTACCAGATGAAGACTTCAAAGCATTATTAATAAGAATGCTAACTGAATTAGGGAAAAGAATAGATGAACACAGTGAGAATTTTAACAAAGAACTAGAAAATATAAAAAAGAACCAGTCAGAACTGAAGAATACAGTAACTAGAATGAAAAACACACTAGAAGGAATTAACAGCAGATCAGGTGATATAAAAGAATGCATAAGTCATTTGGGAGATAGAATAATGGAAATCACTCAATCAGAACAGCAAAAAGGAAAACAAATAAAATAATGAGAAGAGTTTAGGGGATATCTAGGACAACATCAAGGGTAACAACATTCACATTATAGGAACTCAGAAAGAGAAGAGAGAGGGAAAGGGGACAAAAGCATATTTCATGAAATTACAGCTGAAAACTTCCCAAATCTGAAGGAAGAAACAGATATCCAGTCACAGGAAGTACAGAGAGTCCCCAAAAAGATGAACCCAAACAGACCCAACACCAAGACATATCATAGTTAAAATGGCAAAAGTTAAAGAGAGAATTCTAAAGGCAGCAAGAGAAAAACAAAGAGTCATATACAAGGTAACCCTGATAAGGTGATTGCTGATTTTTCTGCAGAAACTTTGCAGACCAGCAGGGAGTGCCATGATATATTTAACGTGCTAAAGGGGAAAAGCCTGCAACCTAGGATATTCTACCTAGCAAGATTATCATTTAGCATTGAAGGAGAAATAAAGAACTTCTCAAACAAGCAAAAATTAAAACACTTCATCAATACTAAATTTACCAAAAAGAAGTGACAAAGGGTCTTCTCTAAGTGTAAAAGGCTAAAATAAGAAATAAGCATTTAAAGGAAAGGAAATATCCCACTAGTAAAGGCAAATATATAATAAAGGCTATGGATCAACCACTTAATATGCTAGTACAAATTAAAGGAAAAAAATTATAAAATCAACTATAACCACAATAAACAGTGAAGAGTTAAACATGAAGATATAAAATATGCTATCAAAAATACAAAATGTGGAGGAGTGGAATAAAAAATGTAGATCTTTTAGAATGTGTTTGAACTTAAATGACTACCAATTTAAAACAAGTAGATTTAGTTATAGGTCAACATAAATAAACCCCATGGTAACCATAAATCCAGCAATTATGAGTCTATATAAAGGGAGAAATTGACAATACAATAATAGTAGGGGACATTAACACCCCACCTACATCAATGGACAGATTACCCAGAAGAAAATCAATAAGGAAACATAGTCTTTTTTTTTTTTTTAATTTATTTTTGGCTGTGTTTGGTTTTCGCTGCTGCGTGTGGGCTTTCTCTAGTTGTGGCGAGCGGGGGCTACTCTTCATTGTGGTGTGCGGGCTTCTCATTGCGGTGGACTCTTTCATTGCAAAGCATGGGCTCTAGGCATGCAGGCTTCAGTAGTTGTGGCACACGGGCTCAGTAGTTGTGGCTCACAGTATCTAGAGCGCAGGCTCTGTAGTTGTGGCACACAGGCTTAGTAGCTCCACGGCATGTGGGATCTTCTCAGACCAGGGATCGAACCCATGTCCCCTGCATTGGCAGGCAGATTCTTAATCACTGCGCCACCAGGGAAGTCCCGGAAACATAGTCTTAAATGACACATTAGATCAGTTGCGCTTAGTAGATATCTCCCAGACACTCCAATCAAAAACAGTAGAATAAACAGTTTTTTCAAGTGCACATAAACTGTTCTCCAGGTTAGCTCACAGCCTAGGCCACAAAACAAGTCTCAACAAATTGAAGAGGATAGAAATTATATCAGGCATTTTCTCCAACCACAATGGCATGAAACTAGAAATCAATTACAGGAAGAAACATGGGAAAAACACAAATACGTGGAGACTAAAGAACAAAAAAACTAATGATTCAATGATAAAATCAAAGAGGAAATCAGAAAATACCTTGAAATAAATGAAAATAAAAACACAACTTTCCAAAATCTATAGGACATAGCAAAAGCAGTTCCAAGATGGAAGAAAGAAACAAGAAAAATATGGAATAAGCAACCTAACCTACCATCTAAGGGAATTAGAAAAGGAATTAGAACAAACAAAGCCCAAAGTCAGAAGAAGGAAGGAAATAAGAAAGATCAGACAGGAAATAAATAAAATAGAAACAAACAAACAAAAAAATTAATGAAAGCAAGAGCTGCTTTTTGAAAAGATACACAAAACTGATAAGCCTTTAGCTGGACTCATCCAGAAAAAAAGAGAAAGGATCCAAATAAACAAAATAAGACATGAAAGGGGAGAAATAACAACTAATGTCACAAATATAAAAAAAAATCATAAGCGACTACTATGAATAGTTATTTGCCCCCAAATTAGACAATCTAGAAAAATGGACAAACTTCTAGAAACATACAAGCTTTCAAGACTGAAAAAGGAAGAAATAGACAATCTGAATAGACCAGTTACTAGTAGTGAAATTGAATTTGTAATCAACAAACTCCCAGCAAACAAAAGTCCAAGACCAGGATGCTAAACTGGGGAATTCTATCAAACATGTAAGGAAGAACTAATACATATCCTTATCAAACTATTCCAAAAAAAAAAAGAAGAGGAGGGAACACTCCCAAATTCTTTCTACAAGGCAACCATTTCCCTGATACCCAAACCAGACAGATACTACGAAAAAAAAAAAAAAAAAGAAAATTACAGTCCAATATCTCTGATGAATATAGATAAGAAAATCCTTAACAATATATTAGCAAACCAAATTTAACAATATATAAAAAGGATCATTCATCATGATTGAGTAGAATTTATTCCAGGGATGCAAGAATGGTTCAGTATCCTCAAATCAATCAACGTTATATACCACATTATCAAAAGTAAGGATAAAAATGAGGTTCCTTAAAAAACTAAAAATAGAACTACCATACGACCCAGCAATCCCACTACTGGGCATATACCCTGAGAAAACCATAATTCAGAAAGAGTCATGTACCAAAATATTCATTGCAGCTCTGTTTACAATAGCCAGGACATGGAAGCAACCTAGGTGTCCATCATCGGATGAATGGATAAAGAAGATGTGGCACATATATACAATGGAATATTACTCAGCCATAAAAAGAAATGAAATGGAGGTATTTGTAATGAGGTGGGTGGAGTTAGAGTCTGTCATACAGAGTGAAGTAAGTCAGAAAGAGAAAAAGAAATACAGTATGCTAACACATATATATGGAATCTAAGGAAAAAAAAAAAAAAAAGGTCATGAAGAACCTAGTGGCAAGACGGGAATAAAGACAGAGACCTACTAGAGAATGGACTTGAGGATATGGGGAGGAGGAGGGGTGAGATGTGACAGGGTGAGAGAGTGTCATGGACATATATACACTACCAAATGTAAAATAGATAGCTAGTGGGAAGCAGACGCATAGCATAGGGAGATCAGCTCGGTGCTTTGTGACCACCTAGAGGGGTGGGATAGGGAGGGTGGGAGGGAGGGAGATGCAAGAGGGAAGAGATATGGGAACATATGTATATGTATAACTGATTCACTTTGTTATAAAGCAGAAAGTAACACACCATTGTAAAGCAATTATACTTCAATAAAGATGATTAAAAAAAATCACATGATCATCTCAACAGTCATAGAAAAGGCATTTGACAAAATTCAACATCAATTTATGATAAAAACTCTCATCAAAGTTGCTTAGAGGAAGCATATCTCAACATATTAAAGTCCACTTATGACAAACCCACAGCTAACATCATACTCAATGGTGAAAAGCTGAAAGCTTTTCCTCTATAATCAAGAATAAGACAAGGTTGCCCACTCTTACAGCTTTTTAACATAGTATTGGACGTTCTAGCCACAGCAATCAAACAAAAAATAGGAAAAAAAGGAATCCAAATTGGAAAGGAGGAAGTAAAACTGTCACTGTTTGCAGATGACATAATGCTATACATAGAAAATTCTCACCAAGAAAACTACTAGAGCTCATCAATAAATTCAGTTAAGTTGCAGGATACAAAACTAATATACAGAAATCTCTTGCGTTTTTATACTCTAACAATGAACTGTCCAAAAGAGGAAACATCCCATTTACAATTGCATCTAAAAGAGTAATATACCTAGGTATAAACCTATTGAGGGAGGTAAAGACCCATACTTGGAAAACTATAAGACACTGATGAAAGAAACGGAAGATGACAAAACAGATGGAAAGATATTCCATGTTCATGGATTAGAAGAATTAATATTGTCAAAATGACCACACTACCCAACAGAATCTATGGATTCAATGCAATCCCTATCAAAACACCACTGGCATTTCTCACAAAACTAGAACAAATAATTTTAAAATTTGTATTGAAACACAAAACACCTTAAATAGCCAAAACAATCTTGAGAAAGAAGAACAGAGCTGGAGGTAGCATGCTTCTTGACTTCAGACTATACTACAAAGCTACAGTAATCAAATCATTATAGTACTGGCACAAAAACAGACACATAGATCAATGGAACAGAATAGAGAGCCCAGAAATAAACCCATACACCTATAGTCAATTAATCTACAACAAAGGAGGCAAGAATATACAATGGAAAAAAGACAGTCTCTTCAATAAGTGGTGCTAGGAAAACTGGACAGCTACATGTAAAAAAAAAAAAAAAAAAGAAATTAGAACATTCTCTAACACCGTAAACAAAAATAAACTCAAAATGGATTAAAGAAAATATAAGATCAGAAACCATAAATTTCTAGAAGAAATCCTAGGCAGAACACTCTTTGACATAAATCATATCAATATTTTTTTGGATCTGTCTCCTAAAGCAAAGGAAATAAAAGCAAAAAAAAAAACCAAACAAAAAACCCCCAACCCTCCCCCACAACAACAACAACAACAACAAAGTGAGGCCTAATTAAACTTAAAAGCTTTTTCACAGAAAAGGAAATCATCAACAAAATGAAAATACAACCTACTGAATGGGAGAAAATATTTGCAAATAATATGACCAATAAGGGGTTAATATGCAAAATACACAAAGAACTCATGCAACTCAACATAAAAAAAAAAAAAACCTGATTAAAAAATGTGCAGAAGACCTGAACAGACATTTCCAAAGAGGACATTCAGATGACCAACAGGCACATGAAAAGAGGCTCAACATTGTTAATCATCAGAGAGATGCAAATTAAAACCAACCACAATGAGATATCACGTTATACCTGTCAGAATGGCTATCATCAAAAAGAAGACAAATAACAAATGCTGGCAAGGATGTGAAGAAAAGGGCACCATCGTAAACTGTTGATGGGAATGTAAATTGGTGCAGCCACTGTGGAAAACAGTATGGAGGTTTCTCAAAAAACTAAAAATAGAACTAACATATGACTCAGCAATTCCATTCCTGGGTATATATCTGAAAAAAAACAAAAACACTAATTTGAAAGACACATGCACCCCAATGTTCATAGCAGCATTTTTTACAATTGCCAAGATATGTAAGCAACCTAACTGTCCATCAACAGATGAATGGATAAAGAAGTCGTATATCTATACAATGAAATATTACTCAGCCATAAAAAAACACGAAATTTTGCCATTTGTAACAACATTGATGGTCTTGGAGGGCATTACGCTAAGTGAAATAAGTCACACAGAGAAAGACAAATACTAAATGATATCACTTGTATGTGGAATCTAAAGAATAAAACAAACTAGTGAATATAATAAAGCAGAAACAGACTCACAGATATAGAGAACAAACAAGTGGCTAGCAGTGGGGAAAGGGAAATGGGGAGGGGCAATATAGGGATAGGGAATTAAGAGGTACAAACTATTAGGTATAAAATAAATAAGCTACAAGGATATATTGTACAACACAGGGAATATAACCAATATTTTATAATAACTATAAATGGAATATAACCTTCAAAAATTGTGAATCACTATGCTGTACACTTGTAATTTATATAATATTGTACATCAACTATATTTCAATAAACAAATTTTAAAAAGACTGTGTTTAGTCAGGGAAAAGGAGAATAATTTTGTCCTAGTTAAGGATATTTAAAGGTTGTTTAAAAATATAAAAAGAGGTAAATAAAGAACAAACCCTAAATGAATATAGAAAGTTAGAGAGAGAGAATCTTGTGTGGCCACACTGGCTAAAATTGAATAAATTTATTTTAAGAGTTTTTAAAGATGAGCTTTAATCTCAATAGTGTTACAGTTCTCATGCAACACTGGAATTTTATTACCTTTCTCAGTTAAAAGAACAAAGTTTTATTGGATTACTGTAGGTTTTTCTTTACCTGTTGAATAATCTGCCTAGAAAACAAAGATTCTGTGTTTTCTCAAAATAATTTCCTGTGCTTCATGTTGTCTTTCTTGGGTTTTTGATTACTTACGAAAACTAAGTCTTCTCAGTATTAAAAGAGCTAAGGTTTTCTTTTACAATCATGTAATCTTCAATATTTATCTTTGAAATCTTTTATTGTTACTTTGATAAAATGGTTAGCTAAGTATCATTTCACAGCAACCCGTGATCTTATTTGATCAAGTGTTCAAAGCTTTTGACACTTTTGACAAATTTCTCAAAACAAATTTTAAATAAAGTCTTTTTCACTTAAAACTAACTTTATTATTTCCCAAAAGGCTCCTGGAAAAATCTCAAAAGATTTTGTTTTCTGATTTTGTAAAAAAGAGAGATGTTGAACTAATTAGATTTATTTAATATGTTAAAATACATGTGAAATATTGTCAAATAAGAAGTAATATTAAGATTGGTTCAAGACGGTGGAGTAGTAGGATGTGCACTCACTCCCTCTTGTGAGAGCACTGGAATCACAACTAACTGCTGAACAATCATCGACAGGAAGACACTGGAACTCACCAAAAAAGATACCTCACATCCAAAGACAAAGGAGAAGCCACAATGAGATGGTAGGAGAGGCGCTAACACAATAAAATCAAATCCCATAACCACTGGGTAGGTGACTCACAAACTGGAGAACACTTATACCACAGAAGTCCACCCACTGGACTGAAGGTTCTGAGCCTCATGATGGGCTTCCCAACCTGGGGGTCTGGCAAAGGGAGGAGGAACTCCCAGAGAAACAGACTTTGAAGGCTAGCAGGATTTGATTGCAGGATTTTGACAGGACTGGAGGAAACAGAGACTCCACTCATGGAGGGCACACACAAAGTAATGTGTGCATCAGAACCCAGGGGGAAGGAGCAGTGACCCCAGGGGAGACTGAACCAGACCTACTTGCTACTGTTCGAGGGTCTCCTGCAGAGGTGGGGTGTGGCTGTGGCTCACTGTGAGGACAAGGACACTGGCAGCAGAAGTTCTGGAAGTACTCCTTGGCATGAGCCCTCCTGGAGTCCACCATTAGCTCCACCAAAGAGCTAGGTAGGCTCCAGTGCTGGGTCACCTCAGGCTAAACAACCAACATAGAGGGAACCCAGCCCCACCCATCAGCAGACAAGCAGATTAAAGTTTTACTGAGCTCTGCCCAGCAGAGCAACACCCACCTCTACCCACCACCAGTCCCTCCCATCAGGAAGCTTGCACAAACCTCTTAGATAGCCTCGTCTAGCAGAGGGCACACAGCAGAAGCAAGAAGAACTACAGTTCTGCAGCCTGTGGAACAAAAACCACATTCACAGAAAGACAATATGAAAAGACAGAGGGCTATGTAGCAGATGAAGGAACAAGACAAAACCCCAGAAAAACAATTAAATGAAGTGGAGATAGGTAACCTTCTAGAAAAAGAATTCAGAATAATGATAGTGAAGATGATCCAGGACCTCGGAAAAACAATGGCTGCAAAGATTGAGAAGATGAAAAAAATGTTTAACAAAGACCTAGAAGAATTAAAGAACGAACTCCTAGAAGAGTTAAAGAACAAACAAACAGAGATGAACAATACAATAACTGAAATGAAAAATACAATAGAAGGAATCAATAGCGGAATAACTGAGGCAGAAGAACGGATAAGTGACCTGAAAGACAGAATGGTGGAATTCACTGTTGCAGAACAGAATAAAGAAAAAAGAATGAAAAGAAATGGAGACAGCCTAAGAGACCTCTGAGACAACATTAAACGCACCAACATTCGCATTATAGGGGTCCCACAAGGAGAAGGGAGAGAGAAAGGACCTGAGAAAATATTTGAAGAGATTAGAGTCGAAAACTCCCCTAACATGGGAAAGGAAATAGCCACCCAAGTCCAGGAAGCACAGAGAGTCCCAGGCAGGATAAACCCAAGGAAACACACCAAGACACATAGAATCAAATTGATAAAAATTAACGACAAAGAAAAATTATTAAAAGCAACAAGGGAAAAATGACAAATAACATACAAGGGAACTCCCATAATGTTAACAGCTGATTTCTCAGCAGAAACTCTACAACCCAGAAGGGGGTGGCATGATATATTCAAAGTGATGAAAGGGAAGAACCTACAACCAAGATTACGCTGCCCAGCAAGGATCTCATTCAGATTTGACAGAGGAATCAAAAGCTTTACAGACAAGCAGAAGCTAAGAGAATTCAGACCACCAAACCAGATCTACAACAAAGGCTAAAGGAACTTCTCTAAGTGGGAAACACAAGAGAAGAAAAGCACCTACAAAAACAAACCCAAAACAATTAAGAAAATGGTAATAGGAACAAACAAATCGATAATTACTTTAAATGTGAATGGATTAAATGCTCCAACCAAAAGACACAGGCTCGCTGAATGAATACAAAAACAAGACCCATATATATGCTGTCTACAAGAGACCCACTTCAGACATAGGGACAAATACAGACTGAAAGTGAGGGGACGGAAAAAGGTATTCCATACACTTGGAAATCAAAAGAAAAGCTGGAGTAGCAATACTCATATCAGATAAAATAGACTTTAAAATAAAGAATGTTACAAGAGACAAGGAAGGACACTACATAATGATCAAGGGATCAATCCAAGAAGAAGATATAACAATTATAAATATATATGTATGCAACATAGGAGCACCTCAGTACATAAGCAAATGCTAACAGCTATAAAAGAGGAAATCGACAGTAACACAATAATAGTGGGGGACATTAACACCTCACTTACACCAATGGACAGATCATCCAGACAGAAAATTAATAAGGAAACACAACTTTTAAATGACACAATAGACCAGATAGTTTTTTATTGGACATTCCATCCCAAAACAGCAGATTATACTTTCTTCTCAAGTGCACACGGAACATTCTCCAGGATAAATCACATCTTGGGTCACAAACCAAGCCTCGGTAAATTTAACAAAACTGAAATCATATCAAGCATGTTTTCCGACCACAACGCTATGAGATTAGAAATAAATTACAGGGAAAAAACGTAAAAAACACAAATATGTGGAGGCTAAACAATACCTTACTAAATAACCAAGAGATCACTGAAGAAACCAAAGAGGAAATCAAAAAATACCTAGAGACAAATAACAATGAAAACACGATGATCCAAAACCTATGGGATGCAGCAAAAGCAGTTCTAAGAGGGAAGTTTATAACAATACAATCCTACCTCAAGAAACAAGAAAAATCTCAAATAAACTATCCAACCTTAAACCTAAAGGGACGAGAGAAAGAAAACCAAACAAAACCCAATGTTAGTAGAAGGAAAGAAATCATAAAGATCAGAGCAGAACTAAATGGAATAGAAACAAAGAAAACAATAGCAAAGATCAATAAAACTAAAAGCTGGTTCTTTGAGAAGATAAAAAAATTGGTAAAGTTTTAGCCAGACTCATCAAGAATAAGAGGGAGGGGACTCAAATCAATAAAATTAGAAATGAAAAAGGAGAAGTTAAATGGACACCACATAAATACAAAGCATCATAAGGGACTCCTACAAGCAACTCTATGACAATAAAATGGACAACTTGGAAGAAATGGACAAATTCTTAGAAAAGCACAAGCTTCCAAGACTGAACCAGGAAGAAATAGAAAATATGAACAGACCCATCACAAGTAATGAAATTGAAACTGGGATTAAAAGATCTTCCAACAAACAGAAGTCCAGGACCAGATGGCTTCACAGGTGAATTCTATCAAACATTAAAAGAAGACCTAACACCCATCTTTCTCAAACTCTTCCAAAAAATTGAAGAGGAAGGAATACTCTCAAACTCATTCTACATGGCCACCATCACCCTGATACCAAAACCAGACAAAGATACTACAAAAAAAGAAAATTACAGACCAATATCACTGATGAATATAGATGCAAAAATCCTCAACAAAATACTAGCAAACAGAATCCAACAACACCTTTAAAGGATCATACACCATGACCAAGTGGGATTTACCCCAGGGATACAAGGATTCTTCAATATACATAAATCAATCAGTGTGATACACCATATTAACAAATTAAAGAATAAAAACCATATGATCATCTTGATAGATGCAGAAAAAGCTTTTGACAAAATTCAACACCCATTTATGATAAAAAATGGGTTTCTCCAGAAAGTGGGCATAGAGGGAACCTACCTCAACAAAATAAAGGCCATATATGACAAACTCACAGCAAACATCATTCTCAATGGTGAAAAACTGAAAGCATTTCCTCTAAGATCAGGAACAAGACAAGGATGTCCACTCTCGCCACTATTATTCAACATAGTTTTGGAAGTCCTAGCCACAGCAATCCGAGAAGAAAAAGAAATAAAAGGAATACCAATTGGAAAAGAAGAAGTAAAACTGTCACTGTTAGCAGGTGACATGATACTATACATAGAGAATCCTAAAGATGCCACCAGAAAACTACTAGAGCTAATCAACGAATTTGGTAAGGTAGCAGGATACAAAATTAATGCACAGAAATCTCTTGCATTCCTATACACTGACAATGAAAGCTCAGAAAGAGAAATTAAGGAAACAATCCTATTGACCATGGCAACAAAAGAAAAAAATACCTAGGAATAAACCTACCTGAGGAGGTAAAAGACCTGTACTCAGAAAACTATAAGACACTGATGAAAGAAATCAAAGATGACACAAACAGATGGAGAGATATACCATGATCTTGGATGGGAAGAATCAATATTGTGAAAATGGCTATACTACCCAAAGTAATGTACAGATTCAATGCAATCCCTATCAAATTATTAATGGCATTTTTTTTACAGAACTAGAAGAAAAAAATCTTAATATTTGTATGGAAACACAAAAGAACCCGAATAGCTAAAGCAATCTTGAGGGAAAAAAACGGAGCTGCAGGAATCAGACTCCCTGACTTCAGACTATACTACAAAGCTACAGTAATCAAGACAATATGGTACTGGCAAAAAACCAGAAATATAGATCAGTGGAACAGGATAGAAAGCCCAGAGATAAACCCACGCACCTATGGTCAACTAATCTATGACAAAGGAGGCAAGGATATACAATGGAGAAAATACATCCTCTTCAATAAGTGGTGTTGGGAAAACTGGATAGCCATATGTAAAAGAATGAAATTAGAACACTCCTTAACACCATACACAAAAATAAACTCAAAATGGATTAGAGACCTAAATGTAAGACCGGACACTATAAAACTCTTAGAGGAAAACATAGGAAGAACACTCTTTGACATAAATCATAGCAAGATCTTTTTTGACCCACCTCCTAGATTAATGGAAATAAAAACAAAAATAAACAAATGGGACCTAATGAAACT
The DNA here is from genome assembly GCF_028564815.1 of Eubalaena glacialis. Classification (NCBI taxonomy): domain Eukaryota; kingdom Metazoa; phylum Chordata; class Mammalia; order Artiodactyla; family Balaenidae; genus Eubalaena; species Eubalaena glacialis. The sequence goes on from NC_083723.1 coordinate 66,932,138, forward strand.
TAAAAGCTTTTGCACTGCAAAGGAAACTATAAACAAGATGAAAAGACAACCCTCAGAATGGGAGAAAATATTTGCAAATGAATCAACAAAGGATTAATCTCCAAAATATATAAACAGCTCATGCAGCTCAATATTAAAAAAACAACAACCCAATCAAAAAGTGGGCAGAAGACCTAAATAGACATTTCTCCAAAGAAGACATACAGATGGCCAAGAGGCACATGAAAAGCTGCTCAACATCATTATTTATTAGAGAAATGCAAATCAAAATGACAATGAGGTATCACCTCACACCAGTTAGAATGGACATCATCAGAAAATCTACAAACAACAAATGCTGGAGAGGGTGTGGAGAAAAGGGAACCCTCTTGCACTGTTGGTGTGAATGTAAATTGATATAGCCACTATGGAGAACAGTATGGAGGTTCCTTAAAAAACTAAAAATAGAATTACCATATGACCCAGCAATCCCACTACTGGGCATATACCCTGAGAAAACCAAAATTCAAAAAGACACATGCACCCCAATGTTCATTGCAGCACTATTTACAATAGCCAGGTCATGGAAGCAACCTAAATGCCCATCAACAGACGAGTGGATAAAGAAGATGTGGTACATATATACAATGGAATATTACTCAGCCATAAAAAGGAATGAAATTGGGTCATTTGCAGAGATGTGGATGGACCTAGAGACTGTCATATAGAGTGAAGTAAGTCAGAAGGAGGAAATCAAATATTGGATATTAACACATATATGTGGAATCTAGAAAAATGGTACAGATGAACTGGTTTGCAAGGCAGAAATAGAGACACAGATGTAGAGGACAAATGTATGGACGCCAAGGGGAGAAAGTGGGGTGGTAGTGGGATGAATTGGGAGATTGGGATTGACATATATACACTAATATGTATAAAATAGATAACTAATGAGAAACTGCTATATAAAAAGAAACCCCAAATTCAAAAAAAAGTAATATTAAATATTTATATTTGAATGGGTATATGTTACTAATATAAATGTTTCAGAAACTGTCTCGTATACAAATTGAATTGTATATAAATTCCTAGAATTTTGTCAATGTACTTACTCTTTGTAATCCGTCATAATTCCAGTTATTATCTTAAAATGTTGTATGCCAAAGAAATAACCAAATTTCTTTGTCAATTGCATTATAACAAATTCTCAACAGATCTTTAGCCACAGCTATTTTCATCATTGTCTTTCGTCATTCACAGTTATTGTTTTCTGAGGTTTTTCCAAAAGCTTTTGCAATCAACTATAGGCAAAAGTGCTCCATCTTCAAAGAGATTCATGGAAAGGACACTGACAAGTGCTTTAGAGTACAGGTTTCTGATAACCTTAAACTCACACCACTGAACTGGATAAGAATTTTCAGAATTCTAATAAAGAAACTGATGGATTCATAAAACTGCTAATCCAAGATAAAGCAGAACAAGAGTTAATTACACGGGACAAAGTGAACTGATAAGGATAAATATAATTTTTAAATGATTTTTGGTTTGAAACATTGCCATTTCTTTAATTTTTTGTTTAAGGAAATCTTTTTTTCTTTTCCCTTAAGCAATCTATAAATTACAACAATTCGGTAGATTATATGTTTGTAAACAAAATGAAACATTTTTCTCCCTAGCTGATTTCTTTAGAATTCAGAAACTCTTATTGAATATTCTCATTTTCATGGAAATATAGTGATTTGCATAAGTTCATTAAGAATATGTTTTCCTTATAACAGGATACAATTGGAAACATCAGTTATATTGCCAAGGCTTTGACTGGAATGTCATATTTGAGAATGATATGCACAGAATCAGATATGACCACACAGATATAAGAAACTAAGATTGACTTCATGGAGCCAATGCTCACAAAACCTTCTTGGAATATTGGCCTGGTACTTGGCTTACAGGATGCCCAGCCTAATGGGTTTGTAAAGAAGGTCACTTCCTGGCAAACCCAGGAACTTCAGGCTATCTTGGGAGCCTTGAGAAGAGAGGAATTCACCTGAACCTGTAGGTACTGAAGGTGAAGTCTGGTGGTGTGGTCCTGATGTAGCTTGTTAGCCTTAAGAGGCTTTTAAAAGTTCAATCTGAGATTCCTTATTAAAGTTCCAACAAAGCAGACCTTAAAAAAGCCTATATGATAAATCACTATTCTTGCTGCACGTTGTATATAATCAGGCCAGCTCTAATGAGACGAGACTTAGTTTGCAAACAAATTACTCTCAGTGAGGATATCTTTGATAAAAATGGGGGTGATTATAAGGCAAACATTCTGTTTCTATGAAAACTTTAGCATACCCTTGTGGGTTATTGAACAGTGCCTTGTTCACTGACTTAGAACTTTTGGGAAACTGGCTTTTGCCATTTTGTGCACTTTGCCAGTAGTTAACATTTCCAAATTTTCCTCTCACCCTCTTGACTTAATATCACTGAAAAGTAAAAAAACTGCCTTTTTTTTTTTTCTGAAGTCCTGCAAGCTGAAGCTGGATGACTTGATATAAACTTCAAAGAAATCACCAAAACAGATCATGCATGGACAACCTTCATACTTCCTGCTGTGTAGGCCACTCAGAAAGTTCACCAGAACATCTGACGCCATCACCAGAAACATTCAAACTGCAAACAAAAGAATTCTTCAGGTTGCCACTGCCTGTCCTCACGCTACGTCTAAAGAGGTTTCGAGCCCAATATCTAAAAATCTTCTCAACTGATTGCCCTCTGAACTCAAAACAGAGTTTAGGGCTTCCCTGGTGGCGCAGTGGTTGAGAATCTGCCTGCTAATGCAGGGGACACGGGTTCGAGCCCTGGTCTGGGAAGATCCCACATGTTGCGGAGCAACTAGGCCCGTGAGCCACAACTACTGAGCCTGCGCGTCTGGAGCCTGTGCTCCGCAACAAGAGAGGCTGCGATGGTGAGAGGCCCGCGCACCGTGATGAAGAGTGGCCCCCACTTGCCACAACTAGAGAAAGCCCTCGCACAGAAACGAAGACCCAACACAGCCAAAAATAAAAAACAAAACAAAACAAAAAAACAACAACAGAGTTTAAAGTTTCTTCTAATCATGAAAACTTTGCTTTTCTTTTGTTTTCATAGAAATGCCCCGCATGAAGTACCTGATTACCCACACCATAGAGAGGCCTAATTTAGATGGGCCTCCGCTACCTCCACCAACATCACCATCTTCTGAAACAAGACACAACTGTTTAGTTGAAACGAACTATTCTCAGGACTAAGAGACTGGTTCAATGAGATATGAAACAATCTACCAACTCAGCTTCTGGACTATAAAACTTCTTGGGGAAGTTTCAAAGGGAGTGAACGAAGGGTGGCAGAACACGCCATCCCAAAATACACCACTTTGGTATAAGGATAATTTTGCATTCAATGTACTTGAGAAATAGCAGAAGCAAGGACACTCTGACCTCCCCCTTTTCTTCCTGAAAACAGGAGATAAAAGTCCCATGTGATGATGGCCTCCCTACACCAGGAGGAAAGAAACATTCCTGTCACCAGAGACGGAGTAAGGCCAAGAGAAATCTGGTCAGTCATCCCTTGGTATCTGCCCTCACCAGGCAGATTGGTTCCAGGACTCCCACTGACACCAAAATCCATGGATGCTCAAGTCCCTTATATACAATGGTGTAGTACAGTCAGCTCTCTGTATCTGTGGGTTCTGAAATTTGATCCATGGTTGAATCTGTGGATGCAGGACCCGGGAATACAGAGGGGAAACTGCAGAAATAGACTCTGCTAAAATAATTCTCATCTTCTTTACTCTCCCGATACATCTTACTTCCTTTTTCACAATTACTTCTCTGCTCACCCTAATATATAAGTACTTGGGAGCTTGAGATTAGCAGATGCAAACTAGTATACATAGGATAGATAAACAACTAGGTCCTACTGTATAGCACAGGGAACTATATTCAATATCCTGTGATAAACCAGAATGGAAAAGAATCTGAAAAAGAATGTATATACAGGTATAACTGAGTTACTTTGCTGTACAGAGAAATTAACACAACATTGTAAATCAACTATACTTCAATACAATTTTTTTAAAAAGTACTTGGGTGGACCTACTTGCTTTTTGGGTCTTCATTGTCTTGTGGAGACTCTCCTGTACATGTAAAATAAAACTTGCATGTTTTTTTCTATTTATCTGCCTTATATCAGTTTAGTTCCTAGACCAGCCACAGAACCTAGAAGTTCTAGGATAGAAGGAAGTTTTTCCTCCCCTACTCTACTCAGTAGAAAATAAAGGTTATATGAATATATGACCCTGTCATATACAGCTGTCTTGTTTCTGTTGTCTCTACTTGCACATTTTAAATTCCCAGTGGTCAGACCCCACAGCTCTTTAGCTTTAAACATGGTACGGAGCCTAATTTGGGATCGTGGAAATAGCAAGCTCTTAATACAGATGTTGATTGATGTACCTGTCATTTTGTGCTCGTTCAAAAGACATCTGCTATGTCTCTCTTCTGCAGAGATATGAAGACTTTTTATTCTGTGGAATAACTGACTAGAGCATAAGAACTAAGGTCAATCTCGTTCTCCCAGCCATTCTTATTTGCTACTAGAATTAAAGCCTCATCAGATGGTGTGACTCAATGTGGCGACGCTAAAAATGTTGCATCTCAGAGTCCTGTCTAACTACTGGGCATCTCCACATGTCCTCTGCTGTCATCATAACCTTTGCTGCCCAAAGCAGAACTCATGGTTTCCTCACCCCGCTTTCTCTTTTAGTCCCTATGTCAGCTGGGGATCTGGATTGGGGAGAGCATCTTCTCTCACCATCGGCCACGGTGAGTCACAGAATCAGGGAGGAGCACCGGGCATGACATACATCGATGTCAGGCTGATGGAGGACAGCTGGCTTGGCAAGGTGTGAGAAAGACACAAACAGCACTGCCTTAGACCACGCTGACTTCCAGGCACATACAAGTCACTCAGTCTTCAACTGTGACATTACGATGGAATATTTGTCAAGGTAGCGGGAGAGAACATATTTGACTTCAGAGTTGTACTTGTTGGATTTGTAACTTCTGATCATTTAAATATATGCTATGTGGGACTCCATTTGTGCTCTTGCCCAGCCCCCATACATTTTAATAAGGTCAAAGTAAAGGCTAGCTGTGGAGCTGACAACTTCCTACTTGAACCCGGAGGTGCTATGGACAGGAGATTCTGGCTTGTTGTGAGAGATGTCTGAGGCTTTCTTTTTCAGACTTGAGGGGATAACCAGAGAAAACCAAAAGCAGACAGGAGTTGAATTACCCAAGCAACCTTCCTGTCTGCTCCCTCTTAGGTTCAAGGGCTACCCACACCCCTCTGCTTACTGGTAAAATTGAACAGGGGAGTGAGGATGGCTCAGATGGGGTCACAAATGGAATGGAGACTGTGAAAATGCATGCGACCCAAGAGAAATTTGGGGACTTACTTGCTTACTTTTGAGAGAACAGTACCAGTCTAGCAAAATGGAGGCTTTGGGAAGTAAGACCTGGAGGGAGTGGGGAGAAAGGAGGAGCATGATGCCTGGAAAGCAAATGCACACAGGACGTTTTCAGTGGCCTAGGGGATGTCCCCATGGCCACATCCAGAAGGTTTAGGCAGTGATGTCAGGGCTTTATTAAGGTGTAAGGGATGAAAGAGCCAGAGAGGACATGTGCATGTGTGTTTTTGGTGGGGGGTGGGAGGGTTGACTTTTCCATCCCCATCTCCTACATCTGTACTGTTTAGGTTTTATCACTGGAAATCCTGGTAAAAAGCTGCTTGACTGTGTGTGTTGGCGGTGGGGGGGTGGAGGTGGGCATCATCTCAGGCAAGATGCCCATCAGAAGAGGGAGTAGAGTGGTCCTGCAATCTCTGCTCCCTCCTTTCCCAAGAGCAGGCATTGGAGACCTATTCTAGCCAAGAGGGACAGCTACACATCATTGGCCTAGAGATGAGGAGACTAATGGGATCATGGATCTGAAATGCAGAGCTGACCAACCTTCCTCTCAGCCTCCATGGCCCCCAAAGTGGCACATGTCACCTGAAGCAGGATGCAAGGTGGTCTATTGGGTACAAGAAAAATAGAATTTCTACTTTAAATTTTCCCTTTAAAATTTCTGTTTTTGTACACCATTTAAAAAATGTACAACATGTTAGTACATTAATAATTAAATATATACATACAGCATGCTCTAAATTTTTTTTTTACAGATGGTGTGGACATTCAAAAATTTGAAGGCCATGGTCCTAGTAGATAAAGTTCAAACTCCCTTTGCACAGCATACAAGAAGTCCTGGCATGATTTGGCTGCACCCATGCTTCACCTTTCCCGCTCAAGCAATTGTAAACTGTGTATAGTTCCAGAACACATCAGGACGTGAGGAAAGCAGAGGATAGGACAGTGGGAAAAGCTAAGCAAAGATGAAGTTCCGCTAATATCCATTCTTAGCTTGTTCCCATGGGGATAGTAAAAGGCATCACAAAATTATCCTACCTTTAGGCACAGGGCCAGGTTTTTGCTTGCCTGTATCAGTCAGCCCTTGCCCAGGGATGCCCTTGGAGGAAGGCAAAACCTTTCAGGCACTTCCAGGCTAGGGAATACTCATCAGCTGAGGGCAATTCTCTGGAGAAGGCTGCCTCTGTGAGCTGTAGTGGAGAGCTTTCACAGCAGCTGGGGAATTCAGTGAGCCAATCTGGTTAAGAGAGGGGATGGGGTGAATGAAGCACCCAACAGCACTACTACATTTTGCTACATTGATATCTACAAATCTGTAAGTACCTTTACAGAAATGATAATCGTGTGAGAAAACTACCATTTTATTCTCCATCAACACACTAATTGTAAACTTGATAACTTGTAGCCTTGAGGCTTTTTTTCTTTTCCTTTAAACATGGTTCTACTTTGGTTAGCTAGTCTTTTTAAAACCTGGCTTTTTTTCCTAAATACTTTAGTCTAAGTTTTCCTTTGTACCTGGCTAATTTCTTTTCACCGTTAAGACTTACCTCAGATGCCAATTTTTCTGGGAAGCCTTCCCCGATCCTTCTAAAGTTGGGATGTTCTCCTGCTACTCACTTCTCATAAAACTTCATATATTCCTATATCATTATGTTATGGCAATGTTGTAGGATTATCCCACAATGTGTCTGAATCACTCAGGGCTTGGTCAGGAAAACAGAAGCCACTCCATGTTTTCTGGGCATACAGGGTTTGCTACAGGAATTAGGGGCTTACTTGACTGTAGGAAGATCTGAGGGAGTAATGAAGTATGGGAAGCCACTGCAGAGGGGAAGGAAGGAGGCTGACACTGAAGAAGATCTGGCCCAAAGTAACAATGCAGATGGTTCTTGGAAACTCACCAGGAAGCTGCTGAGACTCTTAAGGATCTTGGAGAAGCACTCTCACAGCCTCAGGGCGCAGCAGCCACACGGGTGGTCCCCAAGAGCTCCCCAGGGAGCTGCTGTGCGGCTCTCATCTGCTCATGAGTCCGGCTGCAGCTGCCAGTGGAGAATACAGCTTCTCTTCCTCTTCCGCCTTCCAAATCTCCAGCAACTTCCTCTTATAGGCAGCTCCACATCCCAGGGAAGGGAATTCTGAGAGGAGACCTTAAAAGGGAAGGTGGTGGTGCTGAGTTAACAACAGATCATGCAGTGCAGTAGCCCATGATAGATTATGAGCTTCTCCCCAGCTGGAGAATGTATCTTATTCATTTCTATCTTCTTGGTGCCTGTAAGTTCCTGGAAATTAGAGGTACCCATTAAATGTTCATTAAACGATTGAATAAGTGAATGCAGAGAGGACAACAGCTCCCTGCAACCAGATGATTTTGGCTGTATTCTAAATGATGCTATGAGAGATCAGTGGTCGATCTCCAGAAGAACCTTATATTTCATAACACATGGTAGTGATAATTAGTAATTCAGGATATCTTTCCCATGTTGACCAAAATCGCCAAATTTCTGAAATCTAAAATCCTAGATAGGAAGGAGCCTTTGCAATTCAGCGCACTGAAACTGGTAAGGAATGTTATAGGTCAGGGAGCCATTCTCCACCATATTGCCTCTCTGACTTTCTTGAGTTCCTTCCAGTTTCTGAGAACCATGTGCATGTTTAGGAGAACGCCACTAGGTGGCACTCTTGCTTCTTTGCCGAAGTAGGTCATTGCCTTTTCTAGACAAGGGAATTGAGTGTAACTGAGAAAGAAATGTTACAACTTTTTAAAAGCAACTAAACTGTTCCTCAAATTATAACTACAAAATTGACGTTAGCTGACATAAAATACATACCTCTTCAAACAAGAACCAAAACAAACATAAAAATCAAAGAGCCTAACATCCTCATCTATAATGTTTTCACCATTTCAGAATTACAAGTGGCACTAGAATCTTGTTCTGTTAAGTGTTCCCAGGGGTTCGTCTCCCTATTTACACTGTCCCTGCTTCCCATGCAAGGTGGGATGATTCAGAAGCTTACTGTCTTACTTCCAAAGTCTGTGGTGCAGACGGGGAGGAGAGGGTGGGGAAAAACTTTTTTTTTTTAACACAGCAGGTTAGTATGCACTTAAATTAGTTCAAATTATGGCTAGGAAACAGCTGATCATGATAAATAGAGGCAAAGTTGCTACAGTACATGTAGAAATCTTTTCCTCTAAGATCTAAAAATTTCTTCCTAACTAAATTAAGTCTTTCTCTGTGACTTTTTACACTTATTTTTTTAAGCATAAAATAAGTACTTATTCATTGACTAAAACCCAGGGAAAAAAAGGTAGGCAAAGAGAAAACGAAAAAAAATGATTAATCTTAGCTCCAATAACGAATAAACATTTTAGTGAGTGTTTTCAGAGTCCCATAGTCCTTTATTAATCATTCATTTATATATGTGATTGACTTGATAGACTCAATACACACTCTATGTTCCAGGCACCATGTTAGGTTTTGACCCTGCAAAGGAAAACAAGATAGACAATCCCTCTCAACAAAGGAGACATAGCACCTCTCTCTCCGTCTTTCACTGTCTCTATAAATATATGTTTCCATATAAATATATATATATCTGTCTCTATATGCTTATACATACACTTATATATACATACATGCACTTATATATATTTTCCAAAAAAGGTATTATATTATACATATTGTTTTGTATCCTAATTTTTTCCTTAATAATATACTAAGATTATTTTCCATACCATTAAATATTTTTCAAAGGCATTATTTTTCGTTCATAATATTTTATTTTCTAGATACTCAATACTTTTTAATCGAATATTCCTCTTTTTGAAAATGTAACTTGTATTTACTTTGTTACTATAAAAATAATGATTCAAGGAGCAACATTGTAGCCAAATCTTTGCTCACAACCACAGTTGTATTCCTAGTGTAAATCCCCACAGTTTGGATTGATGGATTAAATGAATTGCAAAATTTTTTTTTTTTAAATTACAATAGCAGCTATGATTGAATACTTACTATGTTGTAAGCACTGTGCTTACAACACATGCTTTTTTAAAAAAATTAATTAATTAATTAATTAATTAATTTTTGGCTGTGTTCGGTCTTCGTTTCTGTGCGAGGGCTTTCTCTAGTTGTGGCAAGCGGGGGCCACTCTTCATCGCGGTGCACGGGCCTCTCACCACCGCGGCCTCTCTTGTTGCGGAGCACAGGCTCCAGACGCGCAGGCTCAGTAGTTGTGGCTCACGGGCCTAGTTGCTCACGGGCATGTGGGATCCTCCCAGACCAGGGCTCGAACCCGTGTCCCCTGCATTGGCAGGCAGATTCTCAACCACTGCGCCACCAGGGAAGCCCTGAATTGCAAAATTTTAAAGCTTTCATAGCTATGGCTAAATTTCCTTCATAAGGGCTACATCAATTTTGGTCTCTATTTGCTCATGCCTTTGAATCCTCCACCAATACTGAGTATTTTCATCTAAATAAAGTGTTCAACTTTATAATAATAAATAATACTTTAAAATAATACTTCTTTTTGTTTTAATTTATGTGGTTTATGCTAATTGGTTTATTAATGAGTTTGAATATGTTTTCTTATGTTATTAACCATTTTTCTCATTTTTGAATTTCTTGCTGATTTCCTCTGTCCAGTTGTCTATTGGGCATTAGTTTTTTTCTAATGCCCAATAGATATGTAGGGATTCTTTATACATTACAGTTATTAACCCCTGAAAATATGTTTCTGGTTTGTCATTTGTCTTTTATTATTATTATTTTGGTCATATACAATTTAACATTTTAAAGTTTCTAACTTTAGACCCTCTATTAGGCATTTAGCGAAAGGTAGAAGCAGAGATGAGTATTTTTATGGTTCTGTACAAATTATCCTCTAGATTCAGATTTCCTTTTTATCTTTGGTTTAGAATTTCTCTAGAGAATCATTGACCATACAATAGGGAAATAACTTATTAAATCCATCAACTCTAGTGAGAAACCTTACCAAAATATTCTTTATTGGGAAAGAGGGCAGAATTTTTGCCCTAGGGACAATTTTGAAATATGTGGGAGCATTTCTGATTGTCATATGACTGGAAAATTCTACTGACACTTTGCGGAGGGCATCCAGGAATGCTAAACATCCTGCAATGCACAGAATGAGGAATGTTTCCTCCTGAGTGCCAATAGTAGCTTCCATTGAGAAACACAGAGTTAGACTATCATCCAACCATCTTAAACAAAAATACTATTTAAAATACTTAATAAAAATACTTGAAAACATTATACCAAAACATGTTTTCAGTTGATATATGGTAGCATTTTCTCCACACTGTATTTATGTATGCAAACTTAATGAATTGGAACACATCAATTCCCTGCTCTAATAATAGGTAACAGACTTCAGTTGAATATGAGTATCAGAGAGATATTTGGCATGTGACTGGTTATCATTTTGGCTTATCAAGAAAGTTATACTACTGGTTTGCTCAGAAAGAGTTGCAGAGGGAGCTGAAATAAGTGAACTGGATTTGTTAACAGAGCGTAGTGATGCTCCAAAAGAATTCTGTTAGGGGACACATCTATTCCCCATTCACATCTTGCCTTCCATTCTATATTCACCAGTAAAGACTGTGACCCCAGGGTGGCCAGTGCCACTGCTTTTGCTTAATTTTAGTCTTCTGTTTGCTCTGGGTGCTGTTTGTTCCAATACCAATATTGAGGGCAGGAAATAACCAAGTCTGGTTTCTCTGTGAGTGTTTTGTTCTCTGGAAATACAATTATTTTGTTCATTTGAAATTGCCTTTGATCAAACAGGTTGGTATAAACCAGAGTTTTTTGATTGCCTGCAGATGGCAGTGATTATTAACTTGTCATTCTAAATAAAAGGTGTTGGTTTTACCTAAGAGTTCTAGAGTGCTATACTAATGGCAGAGTTTACTGTGTTCTAATAAAAATTAGTAAGATTCACATGCTGCCTTTGAAGAAGAGAGATGCATTTATATGCTAAACGTAATGTTATTTAAAATATTAGGTAACTAGACATGGAACACAGAAGACATTAAATTAACATACTTCACCAGATTATGCAAAACATTGAATAGTGACAAAAGAGTTTAAGGGCAGGATTTGATTACTGTGGCCAAACTCTAGTAATATATCTTGGAAAATTTGATTCCAAAATATACTTAAATCATGATAAACTTTGTACTCTAAGTTTTACCTCCAGAACAAGATATAGCAGTAAGAGTTGAAGACATTGGCAAGATACATTCTGGAATACAGACAACAATGCTGTCCAAATGGAAGGAATCATCAAAAGGCAATGGAAAGAAAACTGCGAATACGATCATCCTCTTACATAAGCTCTTGGAAAATATATGCAATTCTAAGGTCATGTGGAAGACACAGTGTAGCTGCAGAAGTCTGAAAAGAGTCCACTAAAATGGTCAAGGGAAATGAATAGGAATCATGTGTAGTTCAACTCAAAAGGTAGATCTTCATCAAAACGATAAAGGAGTGGGAATGTGATCAGAATTATTTTTTCATGGTCATTGGGTATTGCTTTACCTTCAAAAGGGTAATATAGGGCATTTAAAGAGAAGGGCTACTTTCAGTTGTGTACATTCATGAAGCCTGCGTATCAAGAGTGTGTAGAAGATAGAAACACAAACATGTTCAAGGCGATATACCCAAATATGTTGTTTGCTAATAACTTATAAAGGGAAGAAAATGGAAGTTTGGGGGAATACATCCTTGCTCTTCTAAGTCTAAACTAATTGAATGAAGGTAACTCTGCCTTTCTATAAACTACTCTTCATTTTAGAAATTAGACCACCTGAGCTGGAAGGACTTCAAGTCAGACTCAGCGCTAATGATCACATTCCTATTTTCATCAGAATTACAAATCAGTTTAGAAAGGTAAATCCAAAGCATTGTACTATCATGAATACAGAAAATTTACAGGTATATTAAATAGGTTACTGGAGGTATTCAGAGGAGGCTGGACACGATCTTGTTGGAGATGCCAGAGATCTGTGCATTAGATGTGACCAGATTAGATTTGTAATTCTATGACTTGTTCTTTTAAAAGAGAGGAAAGTGAGGATCAAGATTATAAGTGGAAAAAAAAAAAAAAAGATTGTAAGTGGGATGAACCTGAATACGAAATGTTTTGATTTAGCATAGCTATCTAGACAATGGAGCTGCCAAGTCTCTTCATTTCCTTTGTTTCTCTCTCCCTATACTAATGAGACAAAATTTCCTCATTATTTATTCAGTAGATATTTATCAAACTGCTACTCTAAGCCAGTATTATAGGTCAACAGTAGTCTCTTGATACATGTTTATTTAGTAGGTAAATTATGGTAATTAGTAATAAGACAAAGAAGATGAAATCATAGTTTCCATCCTCACGTGGACAGAAAGAAAATAATGAGGAAGAAAGGAACAGGACCGAAAGGATGGGATATAGATCTACTAAAGAAATAACTATAATATACCATAAATTTCCCTAAGTATTGCTTTAATATTAATACACAAATTTGGAAATGTTGTGTCTTCATTTTCATTCTGTTCAAAATACTTTAAAAAAAATTATTTATTTAATTAATTTATTTTTGGCTGCGTTGGGTCTTTGTTGTGGGCTTCTCATTGCGGTGGCTTCTCTTGTTGCGGAGCATGGGCTCTAGGCGTGCGGGCTTCAGTAGTTGTGGCTCGCCGGCTCTAGGCTGCAGGCTCAATAGTTGTGGCTCACAGGCTCTAGGTTGCAGGCTCAATAGTTGTGGTGCATGGGTTTAGGTGCTCTGCAGCATGTGGGATCTTCCCGGACCAGGGCTCGAACCTGTGTCCCCTGCATCGGCAGGCTGATTCTTAACCACTGCGCCACCAGGGAAGCCCCAAAATACTTCTGAATTTGCCTTTTGATTTCTTCTTTGACCCATGGGTTTCTTAGATGAGTGTTATTTAGTTTTCAAATATTTGGTGATACTCCAGATTTCTTTCTGTTGTTGATATCCTAATTTAATTCCATTGTGGTCAGAAAACATACTTTGTATGAGTTGAATTCTTTTAAATTAATTGAGGATGTGTTTGTTTGTTTTGGTGGATGACTGTACAGAATGGGATTCTTTGGATTTGGATAGTCACTTAGTATGTTTTCAAGTTAAGTAAAACTAGGTGCTAGCTGCTCTAGCATACAACCCCCAAATTCCTGTGTCTTAACAAAATAAATGTTTTGATTTTTTTCATAGTCCAAAGAGTGTATGATGGACACCTTTTCCTGTGACGATTCAGGCACCTAGACTCCTTTATTTGGTGGCTCTGTCATGCTCTAGGGTATTCTCAAATTTCTATGCTGGAAGCTCTGCATTCAGCTGCTTAGTGAGTAAAGAGAAAGAACATGGAAGATCACATGAGAAGTTCAAGAAGTCAGGCCTGGAAGTGCTTTAAATTGCTTCTACTCACTTTCCATTAGCTGGAGCTCAATCACATGGCCCAACCTAATATTAAGGAGGGCAGGAAATATTGTTTAGGGGTGTTCTCAAGAAGAGGAGGAAAAACGTGGATATTGAGCAGTTCCAGAATTCTCTAATGCAATAAATTTAGAATTATCTGGAGCTAGGTTGTCTTAGATGAAGGCATATATTTCTCAATCTCTTAAGCTTTCTGAAGTTGTTTACTCCTTTCATCTCTAAATAAAACATCTCAGTATTTCTTCCTGTATAATTGCAAAAAATTGCAATGAAGTCCCTATAGGATTTCTGCCTGTCACCTGTCATCCAACAGTTTTTTTCCTGATTTGACGTTTTATTTCTACTACTACAGGTTGTCCCATTTCACTATAAACATGAACACAGCTCTCTTTCTTCATTCTTTAAGACCACACTAACACAAGATAGACAACTAGTAGTTGTGATTATTAGCAAAGCATTACAGAAGATCTAGGCAGACAATCAAGGGGGGAATTCCAACATGGAAAAGAAAGATACTTGACATTGCTGCTTCAAAGCTCCAGCAATCAAACCCTACCCGAGAAGCTGCTCACTGGTTATTTCTCTCCAGATTCTAGGATCTGGCCTACTGGCATCATAAGAAGGGCATTCTAAGGCCATCTCCCAATTTCTTCTTTTGCTCCTCCCCAAATCAACCAACCAACCAACCAACCAACCAACCAACCAACCAACCAATCAACCGTTTTTCAGTGGCCAGAAGACTCAACACAATGCTTATTTTAAGAAAACCAAACCTGGTGGCCAACAAATCAGATTATAGAACCAATGGGAAATAGCTTCTCTGCCAAAGGGAGACATTTTTTTACCATACAAACAATTCCAACACTTTTTAGACTCAACATTTCCCACACACAGCAGTCATTGGTTCTGACTTTGTCCATCTAAAAGCCTTTAAACAATTTCCCCAAATAACAATTTTCTCCCTAGAGTGCCCTCCTATTTCCTAGAAAAACTACCTTTATTGATCCTTGTATCATTGGGCTTTTTATTCCCTCTGGCATTTTTTTCCTTTCATCAGTGGTATATTCTAATAAGGTTTTCATACTTTCAGGAAATTGTTTAAAAAGTATAAAGAAATCTTATCTTCCAAGGAATCATTAGGAAAACAGCAGATATTTTCAAATGTGTCTGCACATTAGAATAACCTGGGGAGCATCTAAAACTTGTTCTTCAGACTGCACTCCAAACCAATTAGCATGAGGGAGCGGGTGGGTGCTAGAGATCAATATGATTTTTTTTAAATTCTTCATGTGATTCCAATGTACAGCCAAGATTGAAAACTACTGGGTTAGAGAGAGAGATCCATTCTCAATTTTAAGGGGTTAACTTTTACATAATGGTCAAATGGCAGCAAGATATATACGTTTACAAAATTAGAGAGCTAGGTGTACCTTTAGAGCCGTTTCTCTTGGGAAATAGCATACAATTGGCTTGGATGATCACTGGTTGAAGATACTGACACTGGGATATGATGCATCGGCTTCCAGATGAAATGACATTGCTGTTTTCTCTGAAAGCGAAAGCATCGACTATGGTAATCACTTGACTGTCAAATTTGTGTATTCCAAACCTCCCATTAGCAGTTGAATTTTATCCATGGGCAATTAAAACATTTCACAATAAACATAACTTAAAGTAAAATAAATTTTATTAAATTTCCTATGGCTCAGATTCTTAGACATCTGGTAAATCTTTCAGAATCAGTGATGTGAAGGAAATGCAAGAATGATTAAATAACCTTATAGAGATCTTAAACTCTCAGCCCACCCAGTGTCTCTCTGTGGTATTAATAAATTCATTTCAATATTAATTTTCTGGGCCCATAATTATTCTCTTAAAAGAGTGAAAAATTGTCTGAATTTTCTGAATTCTACCTTTTCCAAAATTCAATACACGTTTAGAAAGGAATTAGAGAATTTTGCACATAGAGAGGATATGTACAGAGTTTTGCCTTCAAGGTGTCTTTCTTACTCTCACTAATCAGAGACTGAGTGGCTGCCTTCCCTCCACTGTGGTTCCCCTTCTTATTCCATATCTGTACACAGCATCATTACAGTTCAGTCTTCCAAATCAGAAACTTCCAGGCCATCTTTGTTTTTTTATTCTCCTCCATCCCCTAAAGCCAGGGTCATCAAAATAAATAATTCCTCACTTTGGAGTATCTGCCAGCCATTATGCCTCCTCTACCTTTTCACTGCTGCTTTTGAAGATCAGGCCTTTATTCCTGAACTTCCCGGCTGATGCCTCAACTTTCATCAGTCTCTCTCTTCTTAATTCACCCTGCTCTTTCATGAAATTTACCTTCTTGGTCCCCCATTCCAGCAAAGCCACCCATGCTAAACTCCTTAGTCTGCTTCTTAAGGCCTTTTGTAAGGAGGATATTCTCTGACTCTCCAACCTATTTCTTCCTATTCCAACACCCACTTGTGCTGGCAGTGTAGATTTTCCATAGGAGAGCCTTAAAGGAAATTTTTTAAATGGGGGGATGGTCTTAAAAAATCATTATTAGTTATCTTGAAAATTGCCTCCAATGTAACACCATTCCCCAAAGATGCAGTCTAGTTGATTCACAGAAATCAACAACAATTTATTTATTTCTCCCATAACCAACTGCTTTATGCCTTGCGTAAATCACTTTGCCACTTGCCTCAGCTATAAAGGAATGATGGTAACTCCTGATCCCATTCACTCCTTGTCACAATGAGCAGTCAAAGAAGATGGTAGTCAAATAGATGTGGAACGCAGGACAAGTTTATGTGTCAAAAGATGTTATTGTTATTTTCGAAATTGAATTGGAGTACGCAAAGCTGGTCCTTCAAAGATCGGCTCCTCTCACTCTCAGGAAGCCAGCACTGAAGATGCTAATTAGTGTGTCAGCTCCCCTTCAGCTGCTTCCCTTCTCTGGAAGTGCCCTAGTCTTCAAAACCTGCCCCCGTCCCCAAGGGGCAGGCCCTGGAGGTCAGATTTTCTGCCTTATAAATCAATGCTCCCAGCCCTTTGGATTCAGGGTGAATGGAGAGTAAACCCAAGGAGAGCTAAACTTTGCACCTAAGCCAGTGGCCTACAGCTTGGCTGAGTCAATTACACTTACTCTTCAGAGATCCTGAAGCAAGTAACACCAAGAGGACTGGCCAGGCCAGTTAATGGTAACTGAAGAATGCAAACAAAACAAAACAAAAAAACCCTGGAGTGGGGTTTTTCATCTCCCACCTTCCTCTCTTAAGTTTTTAAAACATATCTCAGACATCATATTATTTCACCTTGTTAAGTTAATTAAACAAGGAGGCAAGTAGACTGAGGTGGCTCTAATGCCATGGAGGTCTACATAGGGAAACCAAAGTCTAAGCCTGTGAGTGCCTCAAGGCTAGCAAATTGAAACCTAAGGACAACCAATCACCAGCAACAATGAGGCTTTAAGCTGTAGCCAATCAATAATTTCCTTACTTTGCTTCCATCTTTTCTCTATAAAATCTCCCTGATCTCCTGTTTGTGGAGTGCTCCTAACAACTTTTGATTTGGCTTTGCCTGATTCCAATCAATTTTTGCTCAAACTCTTAAAATATAATATGCTTTAACGACCTCTAAATACTTCATTATGCATCTTTAACAGATGAATTTTGGCTTTTTTTTTTTTACATTTTAACAGAATTAATAGTGTAAGGGAGGAAAAATAATTTTTCTTCTACACTTCCAAGTTCTTGGTTGAGACCCTTTGTAATAGAAGACAGAAAAACAAATTTATGAGCGTGTGTCACTTATGTATACTGTCAACAACAACAACAACAAATGCAGGAGGCTGCATTTAAGAGTAGAGTTTATAGAGAACAAATGTATGAACACCTGGGGGAAAGTGGGAGTGGGGTGGGGTGGGATGAATTAAAAAAAAAAAAAGAGTAAAGTTTCTTTGGGCTCTTAAGAATTATAGTTTTTCTCCCTTGATCTCTTAATATAATGAATTTTATACTAATGGATTTTTCAATATTAATCTTTCCTCTAATTTCTTGAATAAACTTCACTTAGTCATGATATATTTTTAAAAGGTTGCTGTTGGATGTTGTTTGCTAATATCCTATTTAAGACTTTTGCATTACTATAAGTGGGAGTGGTCCATGGTTTTCCCTCTGTGTGTGTGTGTGTGTTTGTGTGTGTGTGTAATCCTCATCAGGTTTTGGTATCAGTGTTGTGCACGCTTCAGTAAAGGAATCGAGGAGTTTTACTTAGAGCACTCTGAATAGATTGACATTATCAATTCTTTAATAGTTGGGAGGTATCACCTGGGATGGCTTATAGATCTAGTGCTTACATGGGGACAGGGTAATTCTTCAATTATTTTGCTATGTCTTCTAGAAGAATGACATGGTTAAATATACTTTCAAAAAATCTTTGCTGGTATTAATTTTCCTAAATTATGTTTTCCTGGAAAATTATCCATTTCATTGAGGTTTTCAGTGTATTTGTTCTCTGTTTGGCATACAATTGTGAAGTAAATCTCTAAGATTTTAAATTTCCCCTGTTTTGGTTGTTACTTCCTACTTGCAATTTCTTATTTTGGGTGTATGTTCTTAAAGTCCTTGATGAGGTTAGCTAATTGTTTGCCTATTTTTAAAATCTTTTGAAATAACCTTATTTTTTCATTTTAAATTGTTCTTTTTACTAGCATTAACTTATGCTGTTATTAATTTATTCCTGAGGGTACTTTCTTGTTCTTTTTCTATTTTTTTGAGTTGGATGACTAATTTTTATTATTTCATTTTATTGATATTGAATGTTATCAATTTCCCTGTGATCACTGCTTTACTTGTACCCCATAGATTCTGATATGTAACACTTTCATCAATATTTTTTAGAAATTCAGCAATTTCAGTTTGTACTTCTACTTTGACCCAATAAGTGTATAATACTGAGTTTTAAAATTTCCAAGTAGAGGGACTTTTAAAAATTTTATTATGAACTTCTGGTTTATTGCATTGTTAATAGATAATATTTTTGATTATCTTTACTTGATAAGACATTAAGGTTTCCTATGGTCAATTTTTAAGACTGTTTCATGTTCACTTGGAAAATAACATGATGTTATGTAAGTTTTTGTTTATTCTTGCTTCTCTTTGTAGTTTCTGAATTTTGAAGGTTGTTGTTACGTGATTTGGGTACATAGATTTATTATGGCTTTTTGTAAACTGTCGCCTTTAGCATTAAAACTTGTCCTTCTTTGTCTTGTTCAATGCCTTTTGGGCTGAAGTCTACATTGCCAGACATCTAGATCCCAAGTTTTGGTTTGCACTTTCCTAGTATACTTTTGCTCATCCTTTTATTTTCAGTCTGTGGAATTACTTTATATCTTGTATTCTGCAGTTACGTTTGCTGTTTTGGAGTCACTCTGAACATTTAAAAACATATTTTTCTGATCATAAAAGTAATATGTGCTTACTGTGAAACAAATGGGAACTACAGAAAGTATACAGAAGAAAAAACCAAGCACTTCTAATCTTCCACTCCAAGGACAACTGCTGTTAGCATTGTGTTGTATTTCATTTAGTTGTTTTTCTCTTCTTTATAAAACATTTGTGATAAAATATTTCTATTTTATATGTTGCCTATTAAAAAAAAACATTATTCTTCAGGACGTGAACTGCATTGTCCACTTCTTTTCAGAACCATCAAGTGCAATATGTTCACTTTTCCTGTGTGCCCACATTCAAGTATTCAGAATGCCCACTCATGCATTTATACTGAAGTACACACATTATTTTTAAAAAACTGCCATAGGATTTCTGATTACAAACTTAAGCCCTACAAATTTTGGATGATGTGGAATATGCTCTCTGCTCTCTGGTCTGGCTAGCCTCTTTAATGGTGGGTCAGGATTAGTAGTGACCACATAAATTATCCTCCAAACTGGGACTCTTTTGATGTGAAGGTGGCACTATTAATATTTATCTCAGGATAACAGGCATAAACCAAGAGTGTCCAGGGAAAACTGGAATCTATAATCATCCTGTAGATGAGGAGCTCCGCCCTGAGGACATTTCCAGACATTCCTCCTAGTAGGCTGCCTACATTCTGGTACAGTTGAGAATGTTGGGGTTTCAGACCTTCTCCATCTCTTTTTTTTGATGCACTTATTCTTCCTTCTCAGCAGTCTGATTCTTGTCTAGCTAATTGATGTTTCCATTGCACTAGTCAAGAATTATCTGTTTGTCATCATTATTGATCTTGCCTTCATGTTCTTTAACTTCCGTGAAGGTTTTCATGGTGAATGCAAGGGTTTGAAGAAGTTCTTGGGAGAATGACCTGTCTCATTGCTTCTTATCTTTCAGCTTTGTGTTTTTCCACTTTCTGGACTATCTCTTCAATATATTCCTTGCTCAAATGGCCTTTGTCATAATTTTTTCCTGTTTTTATATGTTCTTATGTACAGCAGACATATTGAGGATGCTGGAGACATCTATATATTTTTTAAATATAAATTTATTTATTTATTTATTTATTTTTGGCTGCATTGGGTCTTTGTTACTGTGTGCAGGTTTTCTCTAGTTGCAGCGAGCGGGGGCTACTCTTTGTTGTGGTGCGTGGGCTTCTCATTGCGGTGGCTTCTCTTGTTGCAGAGCATGGGCTCTAGGCACGGGTTTCAGTAGTTATGGCACGTGGGCTCAGTAGTTGTGGTTCGCCGGCTAAGTAGTTGTGGCGCACGGGCTTACTTGCTCCGCGGCATGTGGGATCTTCCCGGACCAGGGCTTGAACCCGGAACCCCTGCATTGGCAGGCGGATTCTCAACCACTGCGCCACCAGGGGAGCCCGAGACATCTATATTAAATGTTTCTTTAATCTGCAAAACATCTGTGAGCTCAAACTTGCTTGGCATAGAGTTATACTTGGTTACTGCACATTCAACTTCATAGACCTGAATGAGAGCACCAGGCTGATGCTTTTAAGTAGGTAATGACAGTTTGTGTCTACTTGGCAGAATGACGGTATCAGTATTTATAATACCAAGGAACAGCAATAGTCACAATGCAGAGCAAATTCTAGACATGGTCAGATTTTTCTCCAACTAAGATGATTTTCTGGACATCTGTGCCATAAGCAATGATGTCATCAGTGTTTATGGCCCAGTTGAAATTTTGACCCTTGAGGAAGTCCTGAAGGAACTTCTGAATCTTGGGGATGTGGCAGAGCCACCACCAACATGGTCATGGACCTGTGATGTGTCTTCATTGACTTCATGAAGGGCTTTCACTGCATGGTCCAGCATGCCACAAAACATGCCAGCATTTATTTACCAAAATGAACATGGGTAAAGTAGATGTAAATGGAATTAATCTAAATCTTGTTCAAGATGTTGAAAGATTATGTTTAAAATGTTCACAAATATCAGAGAAGCACCAGCTAGCCTTCTTGTTCTCACTAATGTCCTTATGTTTCCCTTGAACTTGACATTGAAATGGTTGACCACTGGTTAAGGAAGTGTTCTGCACCCAAAGACATCTCTCTAGTCCCTAGACATCAAATATTTCTTCTTCAAAAGTGATGATTAATACATAAAACAACACTACCTCTTGTGTCAAAGATCAATACATTTCATTTGACAGCAACTATCCTGTTCAAGCTCTTAAGTTGTGGCAGTGGCACTTGGATCATTGACAATACTGAGACCAATAATATTTCTAGAAGTGTTTGTGCCCTGGGGTTGGGAATCATGAAATATCTACTGTGGTGATGTGCCAGCTGGCCAAAGTAATCCCCTGCAATTTTGTTCATCTTCTTCAAATCAAACTTTAGACAGATAATCTCTTCCTCATACTCCACCTAGATTTTTGGTCTGCTTGTTTTACTGGAGAATTGAGCAATCAAATCTAAGTTCAATTGTACATTTGGCGCCAAAATCATGTGGGGTTCATTGTAACTTAATTATTTGCATTATCTGTTATCAATCATGTGTCTGAAAAAGTGAAATAGTTTGGATGATCCTCTTTCCCTGAGCATTGTCGGTAATCTCAACCTTCTCATCCTGGAGGACACACCCTTAGAAATCTTAGGAATATGGCATGAGATCAGTGCCAACAGCGTTTCTTCAACATGACTTCTGGGGAGGATTTATCTGGCTCATTAGAGGAAGACATAGACATCAGAGCCACTGCATTCTATAATCTTATTATTTCAAAGTATAAAAATATAAAAACATACAAACAACTATCTGATAAACCTGACTTGGGAATTTGTCTTCTCATAGATTTCTTTATGCTTTAATGTTAAATCATTTTAAATGTTTTAAAAATTATATATATTTATATTGCTTATTGTCTTCTTTAACTTGTGTGTCTCACTCAACATTTCACCTGTGAGGTTGATCTAATCTATGCCAATATGTGTAGCTCCAATCCCTTCACTGTTGCATAGCATTTCATTGTTTGAATACATATTAATTTATTTATCCATTTTCCCATTTTCCTGGTGATATATTATTAGGATGTTTCCATTTTTCCATTATTATAAACAATGTTGTTGTGATTATAAAGGAAAGGATCAATGAACTCAATCTTATTAAAATAAACACTTCATCAAAAACATCTTAAGGAAGTGGAAAAGACAAGCCATTGAATATATTTCCAGTGCATATCCCCAACAGAGGGTTAGTATTAGGATGCATAAGAACTCCTTCAAATCAATAGGAAGAAGATAATAAACTCAACTAAAAAAAGGGGGGGGGGAAAGGTATGGGATAATTTACAGAAGATCGGAAGAGTAAACCTGAGTAACCAATAAAACATTAAAAGATGCTCCATCTCACTACAAATCAGGAAACATACAAATAAAAACCACAATAACTACTCCATCATACTGTAAAAATTAAAAAACCATGATGAGCCCAAGTGCTAGCAAAGATGTGGATTGATGAAAACCCTTTGTACCCAGCTTGAGGAAGTTTGAATTGGTATGGTCATTTTGGAGAACAAACTGGCAATATCTAATAAAGTTAAAGAAAACCCCCTGACCAAGTACATCCAATGCTGAGAATGTATCCTAGAGACACTCTTACCAAGGTATCCAGGGAGATGTATGCAAGGGTTCTTTATGGTTTTTTTCACTGAGCATTGTTCAGTTAGCATAATTTAGATCATGCAGGTCATACAAAACTTTAAATTAGAATGATTTAGCTATCTCAATATTTAATTCATCAGCATATATTAATATAAAATAAACTGATGCTCAGCAAAAATACCTAATGGTTCTAATGCACTCATTCATTTTCTTTTGCATTTATTATGTGCCTACTATGTGCTACATAGTATATTAATGCTGGGGTGAATGAGACAGAGTAGCTACTGCTTATTAACGTAAGTTAAAAAAATTACTCAAATACTCTTATCTCGGGACTTCCCTGGTGGTGCAGTGGTTAAGAATCCACCTGCCAAAGCAGGGGACAAGGGTTCAATCCCTGGTCCAGGAAGATCTCACATGCTGTGGAGCAACTAAGCCTGTGTGCCACAACTACTGAGCCTGAGCTCTAGAGCCTGCAAGCCACAACTACTGAGCCCGCGTGCCAGAACTACTGAAGCCCGTGCACCTAGAGCCCCTTCTCGGCAACAAGAGAAGACACCACAATGAGAAGGTGGTGCACCGCAGCGAAGAGTAGCCCCCGCTCGCCGCAACTAGAGAAAGCCCACGTGCAGCAATGAAGACTCAACGCAGACAAAAAATAATAATAATAATAAATAAATTAATTAATTAAATAATTTAAAAAATACTCTTATCTCTACTCTTATAAATGTTACTGTTCCAGAAGGCAAGTTCTGGCTCTGCAGGGGGTATAACACTTTCTAAATTAATCCACCCCTGTTTCCTATTGTCTATCTCTTGTCATGATCATAGATGGATAATACTCAGTAATCTCTGGCTGACGGTGATCAGTGATAAAGTTTTTGCCTACCTATCCTCTGGGCTCTCATTTGTAATGAGACATTAAAGACATCCATTTAGTCACCAGCAGGAAATGAATATCATATACAAAATGGCTTGTGAAATTACAAAGCACAGACAGAAATAATTTCCTGAAGTGCCATCTTTCAGAGCTGCTCCGTTCTTGGCTTCTAAGATGCAGAGGAAATAAGAATAATAAAACTTGATAAAGAAAGAAGAGAAGGGAAAACATTTCTTAAGTGCTTTTAGTATACTATCTAATGCATTGCTCCTAAAGCATTTCAGAGGGAAAATGAAATGTGTTTTTTAAAGCTGTTTTTTCTTTAAATCAGAGAAGGATATTGACAACATCTGTGTCCCATTTAGCAATGCCACACAGGCACACAGGTGTGGAAGGTTTATCGCTTATGTGATGAGGCTTTCTGGGCAGAGCAGGGCTTGAGAGGCAAAGAAAGGAGACTGGCTTGGGGTCTTTATTGAGATTAGGGAGTGGGGTCAGGGTGAGGGTTCCCACATGCAGGCAGGAGCTTGTGTAGTTTAATTTTTCAGTACAGCCAAAGGAAAGAGCACCCAGGGTTTCTTATAAGCCTGCCCAGATGTGGGGCACAAGGGGAAGAGGCTTAAAAGTTGTCAGCAAATATTTAAAAAAATGAAATCAGACTCTATTGTACTATGCGAGTCCTCTGCTTCTATCAGAGCAAGGTCC
This sequence comes from Eubalaena glacialis, assembly GCF_028564815.1. Taxonomy (NCBI): domain Eukaryota; kingdom Metazoa; phylum Chordata; class Mammalia; order Artiodactyla; family Balaenidae; genus Eubalaena; species Eubalaena glacialis. The sequence continues at coordinate 66,956,738 of NC_083723.1, forward strand.
CCCCACCGCCCTTAGATAAGGAGAGAATAAGGAACAAGTCACTGTTTTTACAAAGACACCTACACTTAAAAATTCCATTCACACCTGATGTACAGAGTGCATCAAATAATGACTTCTTTAACTTGGGCTCATTTTCTCTACTTATTTGTAACATCATGGACTGTATTAAACTTTCTCTAAATTCAACGCTTACTTGGTTTTTGTTTTTTTATTATTATTATTTTTTTGGCTGTGTTGGGTCTTCACTGCTGTGCACGGGCTTTCTCTAGTTGTGGCGAGTGGGGGCTACTATTCCTTACGGTGTGCGGGCTTCTCATTGCAGCGGCTTCTCTTGCTGCGGAGCATGGGCTCTAGGCACGTAGGCTTCAGTAGTTGTGGCACGTGGGCTGTAGAGCGTAGGCTCAGTAGTTGTGGCTTGTGGGCTCTAGAGCACAGGCTCAGTAGTTGTGGTGCACAGGCTTAGTTGCTCCGTGGCATGTGGGATCTTCCTGGACCAGGGATCGAACCCGTGTCCCCTGCATTGGCAGGCCGATTCTTAACCACTGCGCCACCAGGGAAGTCCGACTTACATGGTTTTTGATGCTTAAATTTTTTAGCACTTAGTATGTTCAAGTAAAGTTAAAATAAAATACATATTTATTAACCCAAATCTGATTAAGCAGTTTTAAAATGAGCTCTCAGTTTTAGGCTAAGCAGTAAATCTGGCCCCAAACAATACTATTCATGGAATATTGAGGAGATAGAAGGTGACCTTAACAGGAAGTAAGCAGAGAGGACACAGGGCACCATTTTCTTCTGTAGGTTTGTAAGAGAATCCACAATAGGGGAAAAATATAGCATGTGCAGAGAACACCTTTCTCTCCTTTTGTTAGAGAGGATGAAGGGCTTCTAGACAAGCTGGAGGAAATCATCCAAGAAAAAAACCAGAGAGAGAGGTATTCCTAGGATTTGCGGGGGGATCAAGCCTGGTGATGACTGTGGATGGGAAGCCAGTGTGCAGCCCAACAGGGGCAGGAAGACGTGTCTGGAGTCACCATCGGCAAAGGCTCTGCCTGGGGCTGGGGTCTGCTCTGGGAGAGGCTCTTCCTCCTGGGATGGCGTGGAGCAGCCCCAGCACTGGGGGGAGAGACTAGGGCTTTAGCACAAAGATGATGGAAAGCTGGCAAGGGCTTTGGTGAATTTCATGAGGCTGAGAAGATTATCATGGACAAGAGACAGACAATAACGCTAAATAGAAATATGAGGAGACAGGTGAAACAAAATGAAATGGATACTTTGGAGGAATGTTTGATATCAGGTACCAGTAGATGTATAAAAATGGTGAAGATGCTTAGGAATTCTTAGGAGAAAAACAGCAAAATAAATTGGCAACAAAATTGCAGATTATATTCATTTGTATGTTCACCCATCCAGTCATTCGACAGATCGTTATTGCATGCTCATTGTGTACAAGTTTTAGGTACAGGGAATAAAAAAGTAGGAAAGATGAGGATCTCCCTGAAGGGGCTCGTGGTCTAGTCCAGTGCTTCGAGGGGTGGAGGGATGAGGTCTTGGCTAGAGGCAAGTCCCAGGAAAGTCAGCAGAAAGAGACTGAAACCGAACATATCCCAAGATTATGTCTACACAGGCTTCAGGAAAAGGGAATGTTACTTTTTGTTTTTTTAATTGATAAGGAGCTATCTACGGATATATTTTTCTAGAAATAAAATATACTTTTAAAATATATAGAAATGTAACTTAAATCTCAGCTAGGGGTTTCCCTACCACTCAAGACATAGGTGAAATGGATATAGAACTTCAGTTTTCTGTGAATTCCCAAAGTCAGGTGTAGGGATGGGGCTAATTAATAATCCTAAGGTTACTCCACCTATGGAGCGTGGATCCTCACCAAGTCAACTCTCACATGAAACTCTGCCCTTTCTCCACTTTCTACCCCCTATGCATTAAGCATTCTTGACAAAAGAAGGTCTGAGCCCCTGAACTTACCACTGGCAAAGAGAAATGATTGCTGTGGCTGACTTAGACCAGAGTTCCTCAGTCCTGGCTCTACTGATACTTTGGGCTGGATAATTCTTTGCCGTGGGGGATGTCCTGTGCATTGTCAGATGCTTAGCGACATCCCTGACCTCTGCTCATGAGGTGACAATAACAATCTTCGCCTGCACAGTTGTGAAAACTAAGTGTCCTCTGGGTGCCAGAATTGTTCCTGATTGAGAACCCCTGGCTTAGATCAATCAATCATTCCTCACCCTGGAGCAGGGTTTTGCACAATGGGGTGGGGAGTGATGTGGAACAGATGTTGAGGAGGGTGGCAAACATTGTCAGTTCAGGGCCACCCTGTCACACGACTCCAGAGGGCATGTTCACGTTGTGTCTTACTTAATGGCAACCCTGGCTCAATGCCCCTGTGCGTACACTCCTGGAACTGTTCCACATAGAAGTACCATGATGGTTACCTATCCAATATACAATCTTCCCTTTCATCCCCAGGAACAGACCCAGGCCCCCACTAGTCAGGAGGGTCAACCAGGCGAATTAGGTGAAGTTCATCTTCGGGGCTTTTTTCTCTGTCTATACCTCTTGCTTTTTCCCACTTCTACCCTTAGGTTTCCTTGAGTTCACTGCCTTCTTGTCAAGAATAAAGTTCTCTGGCTGTCGCCAAAAGTCCACTGTGCATTAGTGTAATGGGTCAGAGGAGGGGATGATAAAGGACTGAACCTCTAATAGTAGAAGCACAGGTCCTGTAAGGCCTGGTTGTAGTAATGATTACAGCGCTAGGTCTACATGCCAGTTACTATGCTAGGCACAGTATTTGTCTCACTTAATTTTAACTCTCAACTTATGAGGTAAGGTGCCATGATCATTCCCACAAAGTGAGGCTTGGAGAGCTTAAGGAAGTTTCCCAGTGTTAAACAGCTAATAGCTAATGGATGTGGGATTTGAACCCAAGTAGTCTGACTCTAGGGTTTGGACTCCTAACCACTTTTCTGTAAAATGGCCCCTCAAATTATACCACACATGCAATCACTGTGCAGGTAACCATTTCCTGCACCATGTCTGGGGCTGGCTTTGCTCATCCTCACCACTAAACACAGGCAGAAGAACTGATGTGGGAGCTGAGATTTACCTTCAGGGCTTGGGAAGGCCAGTGGAAAGCACCAGCTGGACAAGCTGATGTGAGTGGGATAGACACCCAGTGCAGCAAGATACAGTGTAAGTGGATGAGATGGAGAGCAGAACACCAGACCCAAAGTGTCTCAAAGACAACCACGTCTCAAAGAGAAAACCAGACAAGAAGTGCAGAGCTGGTAGACTGCAGGGGCAGACCTGGAGGTGAGATGCAGTATGGCCTCTGATGAGGGGGTCAGAGCCCAGGACACCCGAGTGCCTGCAGCTGTCTGTCCTGGGAGCTGGCTCTCCTGCGTCTGAGTTAAAGGCAGAGTGTTGACACCAACTCCATCTGCATGTCCCATATTGTCCTTTAGGACCATGGCACAATCCACAGTCTGGATTTTCTTGGGATGACAACCACAAAAATAGACAAAGAAGCAGGGCTCTGCCTGCCCCTGGAAGGTCAACCCACTACACAGCTTTGGGGAAGACAGAGTTACTCAGGGGCTGTGATTTAGGGAAACCGAAAAAGCACCTTTAGCACCGCAAACGTCTCTTCTAGCTGCCATTTATGGCATGTAAAATTTCAGCATCAAGGATTCATTTATGTGGATTAGAGCTCATGTATATGTCCATGGAAGGGACAATGGGGAGCCATAACCTTCCATTAGTACTTAAGAGAAGACAAGTTTCCATTGTGAAAACGGAAAGAGCCCTTGTGGCTGAGACACAGAACAGGTAGGTTTTGATGGCAGCATAGAAGGAAGGACCAGTTTGGGGTAATAAGATCTGCTCAGTAAGAGCTAGGCCAGGAGGGCACAGCTGTGCTAATTCATTTCAGCAGGAGGCAGAATGAGGACACAGGGACACAGAGAGATGGGGACTTACTGGGGATGAGAAAAGGGAAGTGAGTGTGAGGTCAGAGTGGGAGGGCTGGTGACACCAAACCTGGTTTGTTCATTAACTCCTCAGGGTCCCAACACTTTGATTAGTTATTCTCAGTTGTTAAATTTCATTTTGAATTATTTTTCTCCACTAACATTTTTTTTTTAGTATTTAAAATTATTATTATTATTATTATTTGTAGTTTTGTGTTACACTGTCTTTCTCTGTGCACATTGTGTGTGTCAACATCACCTAGTTTGGTCTAGGATCCAAAATTTCCCTGTAAAATGTCCTTCACAATATTCGGGAAATTTATACTTTTTCAAAAGCCAAAACATCCTTCAGCAGTAATAGTGGAGCATTTTGCAGCAAAAAGCATCTAAAGATGATGTATTGTGGCATCACTTCACCAAATGCTATTTCAGCTTTGGGTATTGTACACAGAGACTATGGGAAAGCAGTTCCAATGGTGGCTATAAAACTTGGAGCATTTTTGCACTTAACTATTAAATAAAGAGTTGTAGATATTTAAGCAGAATATCAAATGGGAAAGCCAGCTGTGTACATGAACAGGGAGTCAAGAAAGCTGCTCTACAGACACCATCTGAGGTTCAGTAATGAGAACATTCAGTAAATGCCTGTGCTGGGAATGTTTTATTAACGCCATGTTACTGGTCGTTTCAGAAATGCTTTTAAAAATGGCTCTTGAAGCATGAGCCTGAGATGAGAGCCCATGAGCCCATGAGACTGAGATGTACCAGAGAAAAGTGGGAATAGTCAGAGGGGGTTGTCTGGGGCTTCTTTTGGCAGAGGCCAGGCCGGATGAGAAGATGCCGTGGGCTAGGAGTGGCTGAGTAGGGGCAGGGGGCATGGGGCACCGAGAGGGGTGTTTATCTGAGGGCAGATGTGAGGAAGCAGGAGCAGGGCTCTATGTCAAAGGGGTCAACATTGTGATGGAAGATAGGAGCATGCTCGCAACTAGGGGGGGGTCCATACTGGGTTTGGAGTGTGCTCTGGGAGGGAGTTGGGGCCTTATCTAAGTCTTTAAAGAAGTCTTTTCATCAGAAGGCCTGCCCTGCTCACAGCACTCTATTTTAAGTACTCCCTTAAAAAAAAAAATTCTTTACCTTTAATTAAATTAATCATGAAATATTTCAGACATACAAAAAGGGATTAAGAGGCTAATGACCACTTATGTATGCATCGCTCAGCTTAAGAAATAACACAATACACATACTGTGGAGGCCCATCTCCAGAGGTAAACATCTTGAATTTTGTGTTTATCATTGCTACTAAGTTGTTCTATTTTATGACATATGCAAGTATTAACGTACAATACATGATACTGTTTTGCATATTTTAAAATTGTAATAAAAGGGTATATACTGTGTCAACATTTCTTTCATTTTCAACATATTCTCAACAATTTTTTCTCAACATTGTGTTTTGAGATTTAGCCATTTTAACTATTATATAGTATTCTGTTGAATAAATATTTTACAATTCTTTATTCATCCTTCTGATGACAGATATGCATGAGTTTTTCTAGGGTAAATGCCTAAGAATGGACATTCTAGACCATAGAATTTGTGCATCTAAAACTTTCCTAGATAATTCCTGGGAGGGTGGGCGGGGTGGTTCTTATGAACTTGTAGGAGTTATTTATTTATTCTAGACCTTAACCCTTTATCAGTAATATGCATAGCAATCAGTGGATTGTCTTTTATTTTATGATGTCTGTCAATAAAGAGACATTTTTAATAGAGTTGAATTTATTTATCTTTCCTTTTAGATTGTGCTTTTTTAAGAAAAAAACTTCGTTATATATCCTTTTCTCCTTCAGGGTCATAAAGATGTTGTTTTGAATTATATTCTAAAGTTTTAAAGGTTTGATTTTCAAATGTTACATTTGGTCCTCAATTCATTTGGAATTTATTGCTGTGTATAATATGTGTACCAATTAACATTTTTTATATGGATGTCCAATTGTACCAACATAATTCTTAAAAAGTCCTTCCTTTCCTCACTAAACTTCAAAGGCAGCTTGTTTCTATATATGAGCAGGTATGTTTCCAGCATCCAGATTCTGTGCTATTTGTTTGCTTGTCTATCCCAATGCCAGTGTTATAGTAGTAATATACTATAGCTTTATAATAAATATTGATACTGGGGGTATTTTTTTTTTCAGAAGGTTAGATTAAGCTGAATAGGACAGCATTTAAACATAAGTAAAGACGGCACCTCATTATACATAAGCATTTTCCTCCAAAAATTTATTCTTTCTTCACAAAATTATTATTATTATTTGCCTTTTGCTTTTCCATTGGAATTTCATGAGAGACTTTAAAAATTCTTTCAAAAATCGTATGATGAAGAGTTTGGCAAAACTTGTAGTCAGAGGATGCAATTACTATTTCTGAAACAAAAATGCTTTGGAGCTTAAAACAATAATGAGACACCACTACGTGCCTATTGGAATGGTGAAAATCCAGAACACTGACAATATGAAACGCTGGTGAGGATGTGGAGCAACAGGAACTTTCATTCATTGCTGGTGAGAATACAAAGTAGCACAGCTACTTTGGAAGAGAGTTGGCAGTTTCTTACAAAAGTAAGTAGATTCCTACCACTCAGTCCAGCAACAGTGCTCTTTGGAATTTATCTAAATGAGTTAAAAACTTATTCCATACAAAATCCTGCACACAAATGCTTATAGTGGCTTTATTCATAATTGCCAAAACTTGGAAGCAACTGAGATGTCCTTCAGTAGGTGAATGGAGTTAAAAACTGGTACATCCAGACAACAGGATATTATTTGGCAATAAAAAGAAAGAGGCTATTAAGCCACAAAAGAGACATGGAGGAATCTTAAATGCATATTGCTAAGGGAAAGAAGCCGATCCGCAAAGGCTGTATACTGTATGACTCTAAGTATATGACGTTCTGGAAAAGGAGAAACTATGGAGACAGTAAAAAGATCAGTAATTGCCAGAGGTTTGGGGGAAGAAATGAATTTTTTTTTAAAAAGGGTTATAGGAGAATTTCCCAAATGAGGTAATGAGATTGAACGAGATTGAGTTGGATGTCCCTGTTATTTGTTTTCATAGCATCTTGTTCTCACCCAGAATGTGAGATTTATCTTACTGTATTGCAATTGTCTGCTGCCTTCTGTTTGGGTGTAAGCTTCTTGAGGGGAGTGCCCAGTTTTATTTATTGTTTTATTAAAAGCGGTAGCAGAAAACTTGACTCGTGTTTGGTGCTCAAAACATTTGAGAATTAACTTGTGACTCTAGTGATGCAATGTAATAAGAATCTAAAAAGGAGATGGGAGAAAATTAAGAAGAAAAAAAAAAAAAAACCCTAATGCTCATTTGCCATGAATAAATGGAATAAAAATGAAACAATAAAACCCAAACCTTAAATCACAGTGTATTTGCTGTCATCACATTTTATGTTTAGACATGCGGATTTCACTTTCATGGGGTTCCCCTGCTCCCAGAGAAATAAATTTGCAATTTGAATATGCTGCCATGAATTTTTGAATGTGCCTTCTAGAAAGTATCTGAGGTAGAGGTAAACATGTTATTCTTCCTTAAAAAAAAAAAATCCTAAAATAGCTAACTTGAAAAATATTAGTAAGCATTGCATTTAAAGGAAAAGAATGGTGATCAAGCTTTTGGAAAAAAACACTTAGGTGTAATTTTGTTTCTTCTCAACTTATATTTAAATGTTGCCTGGCCCAGTTTTCTCTACCTTTATGTCAGAAAATGACTATTCTCTACAGTGACTTCCTATTCTAGCCTCTCTTGACTTCTTTTTTCTTTTCTTTTGTGGTGGTGGGGGGGTGATCTCCAGTGAACTCTCCCTTCCTCTCCCCTTGCCACTGACTAACCAGGATTATCTCTCACTTAGAGATATCAAAAGATGCCAATAAGAGAGGGACAAGACAAACCACTAACTGGGAAAAAAATATTATCAGAACCCTGGTTAACTAACAAGGGGTTAGTAACCAGAATATATAAAGAACTCCTGGGAATAAATAATAAAAAGGCAGACAATCCAATAGAAAAAAATGGGCAAAAGAAAGAATGGAAATGCTATTTAATACTGCAGAGACATTCCATCAAATTGGCAGAAGCTAGAAAAACTGATAATACCAAGTGCAGCCAAAGATGTCCAGCTGTGGGAACTCCCATCCGCTGCTGGGGAGAATGCAAATTGGTACAATCACTTTTGAACAGGTTTGGAAAACAATTTGTATTACCTAGTAAAATGGAACATGACCATACCATACGACCCAGCCATTCTGCTACCAAGTACATGCTCTTGGGAAACTTTGACACTTGTGTATTAGGAGACAGGTACCTGAATGGTTACTGCAGCATTGTTCTTTTTTTTTTTTTCAGCATTGTTTATAATAGGAAAAACAACTGGAAAAACCCAAGTGTTTGTAAAAGTAACATGGAGAAACAAGTATGGAATAATTATATAGTAAAATACTACACTTCAGTGAAAATGAATCAACTTCAGTACATACATGACATGGATGATCTTAAAGGCATAAATTTGAACCAAAGAAGAAAGTTATAGAAGAAGAGACACATAGATTTATTCCACTGCAAATGTTCAAACATGGGGACACATAGATTGTAAAGACAGAGAATAACTAGAGAATGATCACAATTTCAGGGCAGTAGTTACCACTGAGAGGAGCAAGAAGGGGTGCAATCAGTGAGGGCGTGGAGTGGCTCCTGGGGGTGGGAATATTCTATTTCTTGATGTGGTAGTAGGCATATGAGTGTTTAGTTTATTACTGCTCTTTCAACTGTACAAAAGCTTTCTATATACACTTGCAAATAAGTTGTATTTTATAATTTTAACAAAATGCACCTATATGTGGGACAGTGACGTCCCTCAGATTCATGGTCAGCTTAACTTGACCTTGATGCCATTAATTTTGTTCTTTAATTTCAGACCTTTCCCTTCCACTCAGTGGGCTCCTGCTTCTTTATGCCTTTTCAGTTTCCTGTGTTCTGCTGTCTTCTTTACTCCTTAGTACTCTGTTTACAGGCCACCAACCTGTGAGCCTATCTCAATATTGTCCCTCCTAGGTTGGAGAACAGTCAAATACAGAAAAGAAAGGGTTCACACCTAGGCAAGAACCAAATTATGTAACTTAATAAGTTAATTAATTACCTAAGCTTCTTTTAATCAGAGACCTTTTGTGTGCCAAGCTGTCTGCTAAATGTTGGGGATAAAGCCCTTATCCTGGCAGGGGACCCGCCTATTTCAGCCTGGCAGGCAGATGTCCTCTGGGTTGCCAGGGCTGGTCAACTGGTGCGGGCTGCTGCTGGCAGGGCTATTGGGGGAGGATTTCTGTGTCTGCTGCAAGGGAAGAGGTGGCATCTGTGTAACAGATTTGCTATCCTTGAACTTAAAGCAGATGCTTTAACATCACATAGAGGAAGAGAAAGTTTGCTTAATAAACCCGTGCAATGAGAGCTTTCTCCTGTAAGCGTCCATGGTGATGTTTTATTCTGTATTTATTTGGCATTAGCCATGAACTGCCACTGCACCACTCCCCCCAGCCCCAATTTTGTCTTCTTCAATATGTTTTAACTTGGTCTGTTCAGTTCTGGTATTAACTCTGTAAGGCACAGAGAACTTGCGTTTATATCCCACATGGAAATTAACAGGTAATCTTGCATATCATATGGCTAAATAAGCATTTATTAACCGATTTGTCTAACATGGTTTCAGCACCAGGACTGAACCTAATATTTAGTACTATTTAGGTATAACTGTTCACAGTGAACCAAATTGACCTTGATGGTTTATTTTTTTAAGAGGGTGGCTTATATTTCTTGTAAATGAAACAGTTTCAGACTCTGAGATTCTCATTTGTAAACTAAAGACAAAGTTAATAGCACATAAGGAAAATGACAAATCCTTAGTATTTGGATTGTTTCTTCCTTAAAAATCCTTTTTAAAAATTCAAAATCATGTAACATTTTACATTGTACAATGTATGTACAGAAAGGAAAACATTCTTTTTATAGCATCCCACCTACATAGTATAATTTAAGAGAAGTGCTTTAGAGCATATTTCAAATACAGGCTGTCATCTTAAATACATATCCTTTATTTTGTTGCTAGAAGTTGTTAGGTGTTTGTGTACTACCTCTCTCTTCTGTTTCAATAACATATTCCTTTGGACAGAAATATGTAAACAGGTAATAATAGGAACTAGCCTTAGAGAAAGAATTTGAGCGTAATATAGTTTAATTATATCATGCAATGTTTCTGATTTTTGATGGAAGATTAAGAGGTTGGGAAAGTCAGGCATTTTAGACTCAAAGAAGAAGTGACAACCTGTAGATAAAACAACATGCTTGGAAACTTGAGCCACTGAAAATCTTAACCTGAGAAAAACATGAGTTTTTCTGTGTTTTATGAACAAGTTTGGATTCAAAAGGCCATGTTTTTGAAGGGCTGGTCTCATACATTGCCTACATTTTGTGGTTTCAGGATCATTCTCATGTTTCCCCAAACCTTTCCCCATCTGTTGGTTGATACTGTAAATGTCTATGACAGTGGACAGTCCATTCGATTTCAGGTTTAAAGTGAAGTTGCTCTGGGAGAGTATAACACAATGACTTAAATTCAAACTAAGGCCTCTATTGCTGATACCAGATGCTTGATTAGAACAGATTTTGGTAGATGGACAAGAGAGGAGACTGTAGGAAGGATGATAGTAAGCGTGAGAAATCCAAACTAAAGACGTATCTGTATATCGTGATTTCTTAATAAAATTCAAATGGCACTTACTTCTAATGTGTCAATATCATAAGTAGAATTTTAGTGCACGTGTGCGTTTGTGCGCAATATGTCATACCTAAAGTATTTAGAAAAGGCAACTTTGCTCTTGACATTGGCTCTGTCCATACTCCCCTTTTGCTAGTGAATTCCTTATCGCATTCCAATCCTCAGAATCATGCTGACTACCATGTTTAATAGATATTTATAAATAGGTGTTTAGTAGATGCTCTTAGAAAGAGACAGAACACAAGTCTCCTCCTGCATGCCTGTGTCATGGGACAGAGGGAGAGATCAACAGACAACTACTGTTTCTTTCTTGGAAGCTCTGTTGAGGAGTGACTCATTGTTGGCTCTACCAATTTTACTATAATTGTGTGTAATTTCATCACTTTAATTAGTATATTTCTCATATAATTCCTATATGATATAGTTAGTACATGACAATTGGCAAATGGTTTGGTGTCAGTTGTATAATAGGCAGAGTTAGTACAGAATGTTCCTTTAACATGGGTTAAATATTGAGAAATACTTTCTGTGGTAGAAAAAAAACAAAAACAAAAAAGAAAACAAAAACAAAACCCTAATCTTTGTCAATTTATGGAAAGCCAGTCCTAGAATACATGTTTCAGACAAAATCCGTTTGTTTGATCAAGTGCAGTTTAACTGCATGCTGTGAAGAGATATTTTTCGAGGTTATTTACTGTAGGTTTTGAGAGAAATCCCTCAGTATCAATGTAAGCAATGGTTTGGCCACAGGGATAAAAGGGAATAGTATTACATTTTCTGCAGACGGGAATTAAAGTTGGAAATTAATGACATCCTGGGTATTAAGATTTGGAAAAGTACACGAGTTAAAAACATCCTGACTACCAGATTCACATACAAGAAGCCTGGGAGTCGCTACTCTGTTCTAACAGATAAAAGCTGAACAGGCTGAAAAATAAACAACTTTTCTTGGATGTGTAAGAGAAGGGAGGACAGAGGACAAATTTCCGCCTCCAAGATTGGAGAGAGAAGTAAATATAGAGGGTCACGACTTACCTGATCAGAGAGTCAGAGTAAAAACCGCAGTGGGAACCAGGACTGGAGAAGGAAAACCGGAACTATAATTGACGAATTGCTGAAGGTTCAGTGTAGGCAACTCAGAGTTAAAAACTCTGGGGCGGGGCTTCCCTGGTGGCGCAGTGGTTGAGACTCTGCCTGCCAATGCAGGGGACACGGGTTCGAGCCCTGGTCTGGGAAGATCCCACATGCCACGGAGCAACTAGGTCCGTGAGCCACAATTACTGAGCCTGCGCGTCTGGAGCCTGTGCTCCGCAACGGGAGAGGCCGCGATAGTGAGAGGACGGCGCACCGCGATGAAGAGTGGCCCCCACTTGCCACAACTAGAGAAAGCCCTAGCACAGAAACGAAGACCCAGCACAGCCATAAATAAATAAATAAAAAATTAAAAAAAAAAATGTGCTGAAGATTAAAATTTATAAAAAAAAAAAACAAAAAAACTCCAGGGGCGCCCAGTCTTGAGAGGGCGGGCAGGGGATGGCGGGCTCAACAGTATTGTGAGAATTACCTTTAGGAGCTCAGCCAGGTTCTCACAGCAAATATTGGAGAAAAATCCCCTGGTGCTTCCAGTAGGGGGAGGGGAAAAGGAACCATTTTGAACAGGGTTTCCCTTCAGGTGAAACTAATTAACCACAGCCTAATTTACTGGGATATTTTCAGAGCCTAACTGACCTGGCAGAAGGGAAATACACAACTCCAGCCCACTCTAGCCATCCCGTCCTATCTAAGTGGGGAGAAAACCACTGGGAAACTCTTGAGAAGTTCACAGTCCAGAGGCACACGTTCACTAAAGGCTGAGACCTAGTCATAGGACTATAGAAAAACTGCCCTGTCCCTGTACCTCACCATTACATTACTAAAAGCATATTTCCAGGGTTTCCTTTTACCCAGTATATCATGTCTGGTTAGAAGAAAATTACAAGGCATACCAAATGGACCCTGGAGCACGGGTGATGGGCTCATGCGGGGTCCAGGAGAAAGATAGAGAAGATCTGAAATAGAGCTATAGCCATGGAAATGGACAGATGGGACAGCTGCCGGCAGCATGCAATATATTTTGGTCTGTATAATGAATGCATCTTTTACTGAGTTAGCTCAAAAGAAGAGGCTTAAGATCATCATAGATGGAGCATTGTCTTTACAATATGCCAAGCCATCATTTGTAATTACTTTTATTTTCATGATGAAGGGGAGAATCAAAACACGGCTCTTTCTCAGGAAGAGCATAATTTTGCATAGTTGATATATATAATCTCAAACCAGACATTTAGAGTGTTCCTGTTTCCCTCAATAATCTTATGTTATTTACATTGAGTTCCTCTCTTTACATAAGGCTGTAAGCCTTGAAAATTGTTGTTTAAAATTTGGTGAGTGAGCAAGAACTTTCGGAGCTCATTAATCTCTATGCCCACAATCTCAGTAGCGCTGCCCTCAGAAATGTGCTGAATCCTGGTGCACCTTCTGTTCAGCTCAGTGGAGCTCGCAGCTGGGCCAGTGTTATGCAAACTGCTCAGTTGCATGGATTCAGTGGTAGGCAGAAGTCTAAGGTGATCTCCAACCCTTGGGTGTGGGAGGGACCTGTATGTATGGTAGGTTATTACTCTTATGATTGGGTTACGTTACATGGCACAGTTGGATTTTAAAAAGGGAGATTATTCTGGACCTGACCCAATCAGATCAGGAATGAATGAAAAAGGAATGAGGCTCTTCCTGGAGAGAAGGATTCAAAGTTTGGGAAATTTGAAGCATGAGAAGGATTGAACCTGAGAAAGATTCTCCATTGTTGGCTTTGAACATTAGTGGACCACATGGCAAGGAATACGAGCAGCCTCTAGTTGCTGAGACCATCTCTCAGCAAGGAAACAGGGACTTCAGTGCTACAGCCTCAGGGAACTGAACTCTGCCACAACAACATGAGCTTGGAAGAAAGCTTGAGATCCATTGGAGGTGCAGCTGGCTAAGACCTTGATTTCAGCCTTGTGAGAACCTGAGCTGAGCCCCCCTCCACGATGTGCCTGGACTTCTACAAAGCTGTGAGCTAATAAATGGGAGTTGTTTTAAGCCACTAAATTCGTGGTGGTTCATTATATAGCAGTAAGACCTAAAGCAGATTCTCAACTTGAAATTGGTCTGTGTTTAAGAAACGCTAATAAATCATGTCCTCACCACTACAACCAAATAATTATTTCAGAAAACAAGAGGAAGAATGCCCTCTCTTTACTGCCTCACTGCCACTGAGGGGTGATGGGACTTCTCTGGATATCAGCTTCCTCAGCTAGGTAAGATGCTATCTGGTTTCTCTAATTCAAACATTCTATAATTTTCTTCTGACCACTGCTCCCTATAACTGATAAAATGAAAGTTATTGCTAGAAGAGTGATTCCATTCATTGCTCACAGTATTGTAAGGAAAGGAGGACGTGCGATGGCTGGAAATAATGCTGTGGTGCTTGGTGAAGATATGGTTTTATTTTTCTATCCCTACTTCTGGGCTTACTCACCTGTGCTGCACTCCTGAGGCAGACATGGAAACCTATAGGTTCAGATTCTGAACAAACATTAAAACCCTTACAGAAAGCTTGGCCCTTATTAAGGGATTTATTAACGTAAGTCTTGAAAGTTAATGTGTCATGTTTTAGGACTATCATCTTAAGCAGAATTATCCTTACATTATTTTATTTAAAACAAAACAAACAAGGACAAATTGCACAAAACAAGAAAACAAAAACAGGTCAGTTTTGATCCATTCAGGATATATTTATTGTCTCTGCTTCCTGGAAGACCAAATATACAATTTATTTTCGGTGTAAGGAAGACTCTTTTGCCACTACTCTGGACGTAAAACTGTGTGAGAGGCTCCTCACACCAACTCAGGGCCGAGAAAGAATAATAATGATCCTTGTAGTGACCTGAAAGGCAGGCTTCCTGACTGTCAACTAACTAGTTTTGTGCTTCAACTTAATGGATATTAATGACTCATTGCACTTAGTGATTCCAGTTTTCCCATAAGTGAATAAAATTTCCTGAATGAAATTCTAAATTCTAATTAAATTCTAAATTTCCTGAATTGTAATATCTTTATACCCACCTAACTGTGATTTGGGGCTCCTATTAACAGAACAATCTTTTTTTAAAAATTAATTAATTTTATTTTATTTAGTTTTTTGGCTGCGTTGGGTCTTCGTTGCTGTGCGCAAGCTTTCTCTAGTTGCGGCGAGCGTGGGTCACTCTTCGTTGCGGTGCGCAGGCTTCTCATTGTGGTGGCTTCTCTTGCTGTGGAGCACAGGCTCTAGGCTGCAGTTCCCACTTTAGTACCAGTTTCACATGATTTTTCTTAATTTCTTGCAGCATCTTTCATTAATTAAAAACCATATTTAAAAATATTTTCCCTTTAAAAATATTTTAAGATGGTTGGAGGCTAGATGATTTGGGGCTCTCTGTTACTCCACATTCCTGGAAATTGAACAAAGCTCTTATTTCTTTTCCTTAATGGCTCAGTGTTTGTCTTAATTCATTTCACTGAGGAGCTTCTGGGTTCATTTTTAATTTTTCTTGGTTAGGAAGCTCAGTTGGAATATTTTAGTTGTACATAGACTATCTTCACTTCCCTCAGTTTCAGTAGGTTTCAGGGAGGGGAGGAGCATACCATACATGCAAACTGCCCTTCTTTACCAGAACTTATGTCTCCATTTCTGATTGGTCTTCTTAAAACCTAAAATTTCCTATTCAGCCTCTCTGTCAAATAGATAGTGATCAGTAAATGCACATGAAATAAAATAGGGAAGATGTTCAGTCATTTTAAAATTGCAGTGAATCTCGTGTTAAAGAACATTTTATAATTTGTTGGTTATAGGAGTCTAACATGAAACAGCAATCCGTCATTCACCGGCATTCAATATACTGATGATTAAAAGGCAAAACTGAGTTCAGGGACTCCTCATCTGTCTCTCTAATGCCAGTGCACATCACAAAGCCTGATGCCCAGCAGACATTCAATAAATGTGTGGTCAAAGAACGGGGTTTGAATGAATGAACTAACGAATGACAGAAAGCAGTGTTAGCAACTACAATAAAATATCAGACATGAGGTGGATCACAACAAATTTGTTATTAATAATAGCTAAAATTCTAAGGTCGTGAAATTTAAAAAGGAGTAAAGTTAAGGTAAAATATAGCATCATTTTGATTTACTTGTATTCCCTTATATTTTCTCGAGCATGAGTTTTTATTTTTTTTTAATTTCTTATTTAACTATAGTTGATTTACAGTATTGTGTTAGTTTTAGGTGTACAGCTTCAGATTCTTTTCCATTATAGGTTATTACAAGATATTGAATATAGTTCCATGTGCTATACAGTAAATCTTTGTTGTCTGTTTTATATATTATAGTGTGTATCTATTAATCCCATACTCCTAATTTACCCCTCCCCCTCCCCTTTCCCCTTTGGTAACCATAAGTTTCTTTCCTAGGTCTGTATGTTTCTGTTTTGTAAATAAGTTGATTTATATATTTTTTTAGACTCCACATATAAATAATATCATAGAATTGTCTTTCTCTGCCTGACTTACTTCACTTACTATGATAATCTCTAGGTCCGTCCATGTTGCTGCAAATGGCAATATTTCATTCTTCTTTATGTCTGAGTAATAGTGTATTGTATGTATATATACCACATCTTCTTTATTCATTCATCTGTATATGGACATTTAGGTTGCTTCCATGTCTTGGCTATTATAAATAGTGCTGCTAAGAACAGTGCGGTTGTGTGGTCAGGCCACTCAAGGTGGCTGTTCTCTTGCTCTCTGTACATCCCCAGCCCGACCAGTGCCTGCTTCACCTACACCCTACTCACATGACTGACCTTCCTATGAACTTGCCCCAGGCCCCAGCTGGTGATTGTTCTCATCAAAGGGGTGGTGAGGGGCGTGCCCCTCTACTGGTTTCGCTGGTAACAAGTGAACCCACCTGACATCAATTCCCCTGTAATCAGTAATCTGCCCTTTACCCTGGGAGAGACTGCCATCATATCCTGCCTGCTGTCTGCTGCACATGATGGAGTGTTGCTCCAGGACCTTGCTTCAGACGTGTAAGCTCCCCCATCCATTAAACCATTGATGTCTCTGTTGCTGACTCTGGGCTCTTTCTTTGATCTTGAAGTTGGGGAAGCACAGGCCTTGTAGGCCTTTGGGGTGCAGCCCAATAGGGGTGCCTATATCTTTTTTGAATTAGAGTTTTTGTTTCTGGATATATGCCTAGGAATGGGATTGCTGGATCATATGGTAGCTCTATTTTTAATTTTTTAAGGAACCTCCATACCGTTCTCCATAGGGGCTGCACCAATTTACATTCCCACCAACAGTGTGGAAGGGTTCCCTTTTCTTCACACCCTTTCCAGCATTTATTATTTGTAGATTTTTGGTGATGGCCATTCTGGCTGGTGTGATGTGATACCTCATTGTAGTTTTGATGAGCATGAGTCTTTTGAGGGTAGCATTATTGAGAATTGTTCATAATCTTCAGAATGTTCTATCTGTTTTGCAGTCTTCCATCTGGGATTGTATCACACTTTTGTGAATATCATGCATCGTGGTCCCATGTGCAGTCTTTTTTGAGAGCCACTGAAATATATGATTTCAGTTGACCTAATGAATTATAATATGAATCACACAGGAAACTAGTTACAGTTTTTAAAAAAATGAGTGGTAATTATTTATCATATATTACATAAATGATTTGCTATTTGAAAGAGCATTTTCCTTATGTTTCACTAGTTTCTAAAATATTTGGACAAACACTTATCTAGAAATTTTCCTACATTAGTTTCTTCTCTTGAAATCAAGATAATTATGTCCACAAGCTTGTAAGAATTTCTTATAAAGTTTTGGGAGAGTGAAAGGACATGACATTCTCTCATACATCATTTCTATAATTTTGAGGAAAACCTACACAATGTAAGGTGGAAAGTGAAAAGAAAAAAGAGATAGACACATTTTAAAATAAACAAGGACTTTTTAATATTATTTATGCTATTGTTGGTTAATAGAACTTTCTGACAGTCTTTTTAAAAAATTAATTAATTAATTATTTAATTAATTTATTTTTGGCTGTGCTGGGTCTTTGTTGCTGCTCGCGGGCTTTCTCTAGTTGCGGTGAGCAGGGGCTACTCTTCGTGGTGGTGCATGGGCTTCTCATTGCGGTGGCTTCTCTTGTTGCGGAGCACAGGCTCCAGGCAGTAGTTGTGGCTCGTGGGCTCTAGAGCGCAGGCTCAGTAGTTGTGGCACACGGGCTTTGTTGCTCTGCGACATGTGGGATCTTCCTGGCCCAGGGCTTGAACCCGTGTCCCCTGCATTGGCAGGCGGATTCTTAACTACTGTGCCACCAGGGAAGCCCCCTGAAAGTCTTAAAAAAAAAACTACCAGTATTTGAAGGGATCCCCAAGGTTGTTTCATTTTTTGGGTCAACTGTAGAGAGGACAGAGTATCTTCATTTATTACTGAATAATGGAAGAAGTAAATAGTTAACGTAGAAAGATGGTATGCATAAAATATAGTCTATCCTGGATGTTAAGGGAAAGACATTGGCATATCTTCACTAATGTATGACACTGAAGACACACCATTAATAATAAATCATGATGATGATACAAGGGAAAGTATACTAACCCTCTAAGAGCATAGATAAGATCCCGTCCAGAGCCATCTTACACTTTTTAAAAATAGGGTGTTCCTTTGTTTCTTCCATGGCATATGTTCCCGTTGGGTGTTACATTAGAGATGCTCATCCACTCTTTGAAGTTTTTGCAAGGCTGTCTTCTATAGTTCAGAAGCACCTTCTTGTTTTTCATTAATAAAAAAAAATTCTAGTCCTCTTGATGTACTTGTTTGCTATGAAATAACTCTTTAAAATGATAATCTAACACTTTGTTACTCTGATCTTTTTCAAGCCCTTATTGAATTTCTGGCAACTCAGAAGTTCCAATATATGCTTAGTTTTTCAGTTCTGAAACCGAGTCCTTGTAAAGCTAAGATCCTCTGCCAAGTTTATGATTAACCTCTCTATCCAAAACTTTATTCCCTTTCTTGTCCTATACATGATCCCCCTCAAGATTGAAGAGTATCAAAGAAAAGGGGGGATTGAAACTGAGCAGAATCCTGCAGGGCCCTCCTGGGTACAAAAGCCTCCTAGATATTCCTAGAGTTCCAAAGGGCAGATTCAAACAGTTACTAATTAGGGAAGTGTGGAAATGCCAAAACAAAGGAAAAGCAGTATAGAAACAATAATGCAGTGATAAAGCAGAGTCCTAGTTCCTCCTCAAGGAATATACATAGTAATCTGATATATCTTTGAGTTCATTTATAGGAACTAAGGCCCCCCATCCAGGTGGAAAATGGTAACTTCAGGCTGAGCACAAGCACATAGACCCCAGACTGGTTGGAATCAAAAGGCTGATGACTGGGACTGGTGGAACACCACCTATTACCTCACCACCAACCAATTAGAAGAAAGTCATGCATCCTGCAGCCCTCTCCCCAAAATTTGCGGTTAAAAACACTTCCCTGAAGACCATTGGAGAGTTTGGGTCTTTTGAGCTGAGCTTCTGTACTCCTTGTTTGGCCTTTGCAATAAACCTTTCTCTGCTCCAAACTCGACATTTCAGATTGTTTGGCCTCACTGTACATCGGGCACATGAACTTGGGTTCAACAACAGTTCCATTGAGATTTTAGAAAATATCCCCTTACAAATCCTTGCAAACAGTTGGTAGGAAAATTTGCAAAATAGTGCAGCTACTATACAAAAAATTATGGAGATTCCTCAAAAAAATTAAAAAGAGAGCTACCATGTGATTCAGCAACCCAACTTCTGGGTATTTATCCAAAAGAATTGAAATCAGGATCTTGAAGAGATTAGCACTCCTATGTTCATTGCAGAACTATTCACGATAGCTAAGGATGTGGAAACAACTTAAATGTCCACAGATAGATGAATGGATAAAGAAAATGTGGTATGTACACACAATGGAATACTATTAAGCCTTCCAAAAACAGGAAATTCTGCAGTATGTGACAACATGGATGAACCTTGAGGACATTATGCTAAGTGAAATAAGCCAGTCAAGAAAGACAAATACTGCATGATTTTACTTCTATGAGGTATCTAAAGCAGTCAAATCATAGAAGCAAAGAGTGGAATAGTGGTTGCCAGGGGTTGGAGGGAGGGAGAAATGGGGAGTTACTAATCAATGGGCATAAAGTTTCACTTAAGCAAGATACATAAGCTCTAGAGATCTGCTGTATATCATCATTCTCATAATTAACAATAATGTACACTTAAAAAATTTTTAAGAGGGTAGATCTCTTGTTGTGTTCTTATGTTAATAAAATAAAAATTAAAACATCAAATTATTAAAATAAAAATCAATGTTCCATTGCTGAAAAAAATATGCCATTACATTACAGTGGGTAGTTGAAGATTTATTTAAATAAAATGGTAATGTAACCATCTAAGTCAGTCTCCTTATCACTTTACATGCTTTGTCGTCATGCACAGCAAATATTCTGGGGAGGTGATTTTGGTATCTCTTTAAGATATTTAATAATAATGTTGCTGAACTGACCTACTTGAATATTTAAGTGGAGAAAATATCAGGACTCCCAAATATCAAAGCTGCTCTTAAAGAATAAAAATGTAACCACTGTGGATGTTTATAAAGAGCTGATACAGATTCTGGAAGCAATTTCCAAAGTTCTAAGGGTATAGTGAATAATGTCAACATCGTGTAACTAAGTCCATAAACCTCAAGGTGACTCCTTTGGAAAGGAAAGAATTCATCTGATGGATGGACCATAGTTCAAAAAATGTTCCCTAGTTTCTGAGACTATATTTGCCTTTATGTTCATTGATGATTTCTCAAGTGGTTGTGACAGGACAGTGTGGAAAGGGAGGCTTGGGACCACGCTGAGGCACTTATTGCTCAGCTGGAAAAAAACTGAATTAGAGTGATCAAAATAAGATTCATAAGCATGACCTTGGTTCTTGAAACTTGCCTTCTTTATCTTCCCAGAACCAGATCCTTCCATCATTAAAACCTAGATTAAATACCACCTCCTCTTTTATTCGTTCATTTATTCATTCATTTCTTTTTCCCCCCATTCAGCAAGTATGAGCACCTGCTATGAGCCAGCACTATTCTAGATATAAGGGTTTACCAGAAAGCCAGAGGGAAATGGTCTCTGCCATCACAGGCTAATCACACTTTATTTGTATCTCTCTTATGGCAATCACTACAGTTTAGTTATTTGGGCATATCTCATCCTCCCATAAGATAGTGAGTGCTTTGATGTCAGTATCACTGTCTAATTTACTTATCACAATGTTTTACAGCTAAAAGACAATTGACAAGTGGTGAATGAATGGACAGTGAATGAATAAATAGGTGAGTGAATGAACCAATTTTTCTGACCTATTATGCCTGAGTAATGCAACATAATTTTTACTTTTCTGAATTGGTACAAAAGAAACCCAACCTCCATCATTATGGGTTGGAGTCACATAAAATAGGCATCAAGGAAGCCATTACAATGGAATTTTAAAAAATCCAAATGTATTTCTGTGGAATTATAGAATACATTTTCATAGCCTAACATAACTGAATCAGGATTTTTAAAAGGCTACAGATGCAGAATGATGTATTTATGTAATAGACTTATTACCTATTTAGAAGAGGCCATTAATGTGTATTAAGAAAGAATACCACTATATGAAATAGCTGTAGAGGAAGTTTTTTAACTTCCTTAAATATTTCTTTATGCAAAATAATGACTCAATAAAGTAAAGATTAGAAATTAACTCCATACTTTGGTTTATTTTAGAAAATAGTTTTCTTACATGTATGTAGACTAGCTTTGAGGAAGAAGATTACACTGGAAAATATTTTAAAGAATCGAGATTAATACAAAGTTTAGGGAATTGACGGAATGTAATATCTGCTGAAAATGTCCTCTGTTGAGGTACATTCCCTCCTATTTGAGGAGTTGTCAATTTGGGGTTTATTTCTCTCTCTCTTTAGCTTTTAATTTCTTCCCATAATTTTTGCCCCAACAACTGTCTTCCCACCAACAGTGTACAAGGGTTCCCTATTCTCTGCATCCTAGTCAACACTTGTTATCTCTTGTCTTTTTGACGACAGCCATTCTAACAGGTGTGAGGTGATATCTCATTGTGGTTTTGATTTGCATTTCACTGATGATTAGTGATGTTGAGCATCTTTTCATGTACCTGATGGCCATCTGTATGCTTTGTTTGGAAAAATGTCTATTCAGGTCCTCTGCCCATTTTTAAATTGTATTATTTGGTTTTTGTTTGTTTGTTTTTGTTTTGTATTTTATTTTTTTTGCTATTGAGTTGTATGAGTTCTTTATGTATTTTGGATATCAACCCTTTATCAGATACATAATTTGCAAATGTTTTCTCCCATTTCACAGGTTGCCTTTTCATTTTGTTGATAAGTTTGGTGTAGTTCCAGTTGTTGATTTTTGCTTTTGCTGCTTGTGCTTTTGGTGTCATATACAAAAATCATTGCCAAGACCAATGTCAAGGAGATTTTTCCCTATGTTTTCTTCTAGGAGTTTTATGGTTCGAGGTCTTACATTTAAGTCTTTAATCCATTACAAGTTATTTTTTGTGAGAGGTGTAAGACAGGTGTC
The DNA here is from genome assembly GCF_028564815.1 of Eubalaena glacialis. NCBI lineage: Eukaryota > Metazoa > Chordata > Mammalia > Artiodactyla > Balaenidae > Eubalaena > Eubalaena glacialis. The sequence goes on from NC_083723.1 coordinate 66,979,319, forward strand.
CAATTTCATTTTTTTGCTGTGAGTATCCAGTTTTCCCAGCACTATTTATTGAAGAGACTATCCTTTCCCCATTGAGTATCCTTGGCTTCCTTGTCAAATATTAGTTGATTATGTGTGTGGATTTCTTTCTGGGCTCTCGATTCTGTTCCATTGGTCTACGTATCTGTTTTTGTGCCGACTTTATATTGTTTTGAATACTACAGTTTTGTAATATAGTTGGAAATCAGGAAGTATGATGCCTCCAGCTTTGTTCTTCTTTCTCCAGATTGCTTTGGCTATTTGGGGTGTTTTGTGGTTCCATACACATTTTTGGATTGTTTTCCTATTTCTGTGAAAAGTGCCCTTGGATTTTCGATAGGGATTACCTTGAATGTGTAGATCCCTTTGGGTAGTATGGCTATTTTAACAATATTAATTATTCCAATCCATGAGCACAGACTCTTTTCCCATTTATTTGTGTCTTCTTCAATTTTTATTTGTGTCTTCTTCAATTTTTTTCATCAGTGCCTTATAGTTTTCAGTGTACAGATCTTTTGCTTACTTGGTTAAATTTATTCCTAAGTATTTAATTGTTTTTGATGCTATTGTAAATGGGATTGTTTTCTTTATTTCTTTTTCAGCAGAATAGTTGTTACTATATAGAAATACAAGATTATTTTTGTACGTTGATTTTGTATTCTGCAACTTTACTGAATTTATTAGTTCTAACAGTTTTGTGGTGAAGTCTTTAGGGTTAGGTTGGTCTTATTAAACGCAGTCCCCGAATCCTGTCCCATGACTAATGCAGCTAAGTTCCCTATAACTTCCGAGAATCAGAACTGTGAACAATTCTCAGAATTGTTTTGACAGTAGTTCTACAAATGGTGGAACTTTGACTGACCTTCATCAATCTAACATGTGAATTCTTTAGGCTGTCTGCTCTCCTGCAGAACAGCCATCTTGAGCAATTCACCTGTTGTGATGGTTTTAATAAAGGCTTAAGCTAACAGCTTTTAGTTGGTTTTTCTTCTTTCACAAATTCATAATTTGGCTGAATATTATTTTCCTTAAGAACTTTTAGATTTTGTTTTTGGATCTCATGGCACCCAGTGTTGCTGATGAGAAGTCCGTTCTGCAGTGGTCAATTCCCTATTCTGGGGTTAGCACCTTCCTTTGCAGCCTCCGCATTTTCCTGCCAGGACCACGGCTTACAGCTGTGGCTTCCCCATGCTTTCTTTTTCCAGAAACTGTATAATTTCTGGTCCACCAAAAGTCTTTTCTCTGTTTTTCACAAATCCCAATGTAATTATTAATTTCTTTTAAAAATTATTAATTTCTTTTATTAATTTCTTTTAATTCTCTTAAAAATCTTTTAAAAAATTTCTTTTAAATGTACCTTTTAAAAAATTCTTATAATGATTTGGTGTTAAAAGGGGAGATTTCAGCATGTGCTCAAGTGAAATAAGATTAATTTTGTGTGTTCCTTTGGTTGGATCCACACGAAACTATATCCTTCGGGAGTAGAATTGGTGTTCAGATAAGGACTTTTATTTTTACTCTCTACATTTCTCTATTTGAATTTCTGCTTATGAGTTTCCTTCTGATTCAAAATAATGCGGTACTTGATGTATTGAGCATCTTCCTTTTCCAGCTCCCAATGTGCTCACCAGCTTTCTCCACCAGCTCTGGTGCCCTGTCTGTGCAGCTTTCCAGCACCCAGGGCTCTGAGCCCTTTGTTTTCCAGGTGGGTTTACCCAATGGAGGCAACAAGAGCAGATCAGACAGGGGGAGGAGATTGAGGTTGGGGCATTTATTCACTGACCTCCCCACTCTCTCCCCCATACTGATTATCCTGTGTTGGTTCGTCCTCCTATGAAGACAACAGTTGCCAGGCGGCCCTTGGCACATAGAGACCCTCACTTCCTCATCTTGATCCTTCAGGCCTAGGGATCACAGTGGCTCCAAGGATGTTAGCCTGGAGACCACATTCCATCACTGGCTTCTCTACATCCTGCCCACAACTTTGTGATTAGTCCCTTTATTAAATCTTCCTCTAATGACTCAGCCTGAGTGTCATTTATTTTTGCCCTGGATCCTGACCAAAACAAAAACCAAAATCAAAAAACAAACCCCAAACCAAAGCAATAAAGTATTGTGGTAACTTAACTATACAGATTGATCTTTTTGCTGTTTTGTAACAGAGTAAAAGTATTTTAGAAAGAATATAGGTGAAGAAAACTCATTTTAGTTGAAGGAAGTATGCCACAGAGGGGAAGTAACAATAAATATTTCATGAGTACAAACTTCAAGCTGAAGTCACTCTCTTTCCTGCTCAGCGGTTGCTAGGTTTCTGGGCCTGGAGGGAGAGCAGACCGGAGTATGGCCTGGCAGACAATGGTCTTCACCCAGCACTGTTCAATCCTGCTGCAGAGATTTACAGAATATCAGAGAGGGATGGGGCTGTGGGGACTGTCTAGTGCAGCAATGCACAGCACAAAGCGCCACTCTATTTGTGAGATGGCCCCAGATTTAATTTGTGTGGTAACTATTTAGAAACTACCCATGCTGCTACTACTTCTTCAGTGTGTCTATAAAAACCATTTTAGTGGCTATCATACAGTGCTTATTTTCTCTTTGGGGATTTTGGAGAGTAGCTAACAATGGCATCAGGTAACATTCACAGAATGCTTGCTGTGTGTCGGAGATGGTGCTCAAAGCTTGACATGCATCATGTCCCACGACCCTCACCTAAGCTCCGTGTGGCTACTGTCTACTGTGAAGAGTGGTGTATGATAGTAGTGGAGAGCATCATCAGTCCAGTTTTACTGATGATGAAAACAAGGCAGAAAGAAGTTAAGGGACTTGCCCATCATCACACAGCCGTTAAGTGATGGAGCAGTTTGACTCTGAACCCCGCACTCTTATCCATTACATGGTTCCTTCCTGTTAAAACATCTATGCAGAAAAATATATGTACCTACAATGCAGAAATACTGCTTTGTGCCTAACAACATACCATATATGTTATTTCATGTCACTAAACACACCATAATGCCATTTTAAGTGATGTCATAGTATTCAGTTGTGTCACTATGCCAGTTTGCTTCATCAATCTCATTGTTATTTCTGCCTAATAATTCCTTTCTAATCCTGACTCCTCTCATATTATAATCTCCGACCCCAACATTTCCTTGAGCTCCATATCCTCAATTGTAAAATGATGATAATAATAATACTTCCTTCATTGAGTGATTAAATATATATTATGAAGCTATTATTATGATGATGATTCTATGTTACAATTATTGTTATTATTAAATAGAACATCAAACATTACTGTTGGGGAATGGGGCTCTAGATGACTCTGATTTTCTCCATTTTGCTTATAATAATATAATTTGTAGCATTTAAATGTATTGTGTAATAAGGAAAGTTAGTTCATTGGAGTTTTTTGAACAAATTATTCATTTAAATATATAAAGATTAAAATATGCTTTAGCGCTCCTGTCCCACAAGTGGTTTTAACGTTGATCAACAACAGTCACCAGTCCAGAATAAACTCACAGAGTTTTATTTCACTGAGCAATGCTTGTCCTGAGTTGTTTTACCACTTGTCAATATTTCACACTCTCTTATGCAATCAGAAAATGATTCCAAGGACACTTAGCAATGCTTCCCCTTAAATAAATACACAAGAGCTTCCCTCTGATTGCCCTGTATTTCTGATACACGTGCTTCTGCTGGAGTGTTAAGGGCACTAGCAATTCACAGGCAGTCCTTAGATATGCAAGAAAGCGGCTCTTATCTTTGTTATGGGGGTGATGCCATATTATCAGCTCCCTATCTTTCTGTAGCATCCTCCAGTGACTTTTGTGAGAGTTTGGTTTGGTGTATTGATTCTAGTGAGACTCAAACACTGCTGCATTTATTCCTGGGCTTTAAACAGGGCTGAAATGGTAGTGTGCTGATGTTTTACAAAACAAGGAAATAACCAGTGAAATGCATCTTTAAAATAGATTATCCTATTTGTAAAAGGGAATCATAAGCACATATAAACAGAACTGAGCCTTTACTGTTTTGGGGACCAGAATGTAATTGTTTTCTCCATGAATGATCCTGTGCCGAAAGTGTGTGTGTGAGAGAAACTGGGATTACATTTTGGTCATTTTCCTTAAGAAAGAGAGATTTAGTAGTTTTCTGTTTCAGTATTTAGCAGCCAAAAACAGCTTGGAACATATTTCATCTACTAAAAGAAAGGTTGCTGATTTGACATAAATGTTAATGAAAGAATAAGACCCAATTCTCAAGATATTTTTTCTTTTATTTAAAATGTAAACTATCACAACACATTGTACAATAAAATAAAGACCTTAGAGTCACATTAATACTTTTAAAACATCTCTATATAGTCATAAAACATGAAACATGCTGCAGTGATACAAACACAGTTTGGTACCAAGTCTCAGTACACTTTCACCATGAAAACAAATGGAGAAGCACAGCCTGTCTGTGAGTTTCCTTTCTTTAGTAGTAGCTGACATGACTGCTGCCAACAAAGAGAAATGGTTTCTTTCTTTGGAGACTATATCTCTGATAGGCTTTTACAACTTCATTGAATACTGTGCTTTGTTGAGAAATTACCACTGACTTCTACTTCTGAGCGAGCTGTCATATTAGAATTACAACACGCTTTTACAACACATATTGGCACAATATGAAAAATAAATACTTTTTGAGTTTTCAACTCAAAACAACAATTATTATTAAATAAATAATTATTCCTCATAGCGCATGTCTCATTTTATCTTGCCTTGGCCATTGACACAAATGAAGCTCAATGAATAATACGTTAGGTAGTTTATTTACGTCTTCTTTCATAATTCTGCATTGCACTCCTTTCATAAGCCACTGAGAACAAAGATAAGGTAAAGGGTTTGTTAAGAAGATTCACTGACACAGTTAAACAAAGTTCAAGGCATACAGAAATTTATTTTAAACTCATAATTACTTTTTTCACTCCATTGAAGTATTTCTAAGAGTCTTATTTGCACATCTTCCAATCGGGCCTCAGTCTTTATCCTGATTGGAAGTGATCTGTCCACAGAATTCTTGGTTATTTTGGTCATCCTCATAGACTTGGTGCCCCCAAAGTGTATTTCCACAATATACTGCAACATTGATTCTCCACAGCTTTCTCAAGCAGTGGCGGACACCATGGTGATTTATAGAAAGGACAATGCCTAAAGTAAACCGGAATAGTAGGAGGATGAAAGCAAAATGTGGGACTTTTATTCTAGGACAGAGTCAACCAACTACAGGCCATGGGCCAAATCTAGCCCACCATCTTTTCTTGTAAATAATGTTTTATTGGAACATGGCCACACCCATTAATTTATGTATTGTCTACGCCTACTTTAACATTAAAATGGAAGACCTGAGTAGCTGCTGCAGGGACTGCATGGCTCACATAGTCTAAAATGTTTACTATCTGGCTCTTTACAGAATGAGTTTGCTGATTTCTGGTATAGGGGTACCTAATGGTGTGAGGGTCTCTTCCTATCTTGTGGATTCCTCCCAATGATAGATTGTCCTTGAGACTAAAAACAATCTCATTGTCTGTAAGTAGGGCAATTGAGCCATCTAAATACAACAGAGTTTAACTTACCTCCTAGCACCCTAATGGCCTGTGAAAGATTAATCACTGCTTCCAAAGGTATTTAACATATAGCTAGCAAGTAACTTAAGTACCTTGACTATATGGACAGAAAAAAGTACCAAATTACATTATATTATATTATATTATTAAATATAATTTCAAAGGGGTCTGCAGCCACAAAAGGGTAAGGATCAGATTGCTGTGATCAAAATACTTAAGTATATATTTTCATCATTTTATCTAATACTTTATACACTTAGATTTACATTGTAGTCAAACTACTGTGCTTTTAAAAATTCAGTATGCATGTATAAAATACTGAATTTAAATAGAAATAGTAGAAAGAATTGTGAAAGACATGTAGGAATCATAGGTGCCACTCTAAACAATTTTCTCAGTGAGAAGGATTTGTTGAAAGAGTAGGTAGGTAAAGCCTCCAGTGTTACCACTTTCCCCTTTTACCACTGAGCAGGTTCTCATTAGCATCCAAGATTCCCTTAAGTGAGGTTAACAATAAGGTGAATGTTTTATGTCAATCATGCACACACCTCTGGGGCGGAATGAATAGTCTGAGGCCCAATCTTGGCAGTTCTGAAGGAAAGAAACAGTCCATTTCTGACCCTGGTTTGTTTGTAGGAGGAGGATGATCAGCACAAGTTCAGGTCCTGACAAGCTTTCGGTAACATAATTTTGTTCCTCAGAGAAGGGAAGTGAATGCGAATGTAAACTAACCAAAGACAGATTAGTGATTGAGCTGAAATACAACATCCTCTTAATTGCAAGCAGAGTTTCTTACCTGGTCCTTGAATCTTCTAAAACCATATGTAAATGTTTGTGTGTATGAACTGATAAGGGTTTCTCTGGGAAGACACTTTCTAGATTACTCAGATTGTCAAAGGGGTCTGTGACCACAACAGGGTAAGGATCGGATGGCTGTACAAGGTGTCTATGATAACCTTGCCTCAAGTGATTATATGAAAATGTACCCGATTGGGTATAAATTACATGTTTGCCCATTTTTTCCTTTTATATTTTCTTAACTAAAATGGCGGAGCAAAGATTTAGTCATAAACTGATTCTGATTCATACAGTGATTCTATTTAATATTATCTATAATTATATTATTTTAAGTACATTTAATAGCATCTAATTTGTTCAAATTGCACATATCTATATTATTTGTAAAGTTAAGCATGTTCTGAAACCTTTTATCAATTCTGAAAATGGCAAGTTGTTGGCTGGTATGATTATCAAGAAAACCACAGGTATATAAGGGCTAGTGTACACTTCTGATACAAATAAAGCCAGTGTGGTTTAAACTTATATTCCATTTCCAAAAGCTGGAAGATAATACATACTAATAAAACAATTTTAGTTTTTCATTAGGTACACTGGTAACTTCTTTAAAATTTAAACTTGAGAAGCCTCCAAATTACTGACGAAGAAATACAAACGTAGTGTCTAAATCTGGAAGGTAGAGAACCAATATAAATACGAGGATACCTTGGACTTCCCTGAGGGCGCAGTGGTTAAGAATCCGCCTGCCAATGCAGGGAACATGGGTTCGATCCCTGTTCCGCGAAGATACCACATGCCTCGGAGCAACTAAGCCCAGGGGTCGACAAAACTACTCAGCCTGCGCTCTAGAGCCCTGAAGCCACAACTACTGAAGCCCCGTGCGCCTAGAGCCTGTGCTCCGCAAAAAGAAAAGCCACCGCAATGAGAAGCCTGCGCACCGCAACGAAGAGTAGCCCCCGCTCACCGCAATTAGAGAAAGCCCGCGCGCAGCAACGAGGGCCCAATGCAGCCAAAAACAAAATGAAACTAAAAAAAAAAAAATACTAGGATACCTCATTTTTGCATGACTTTTTCAGATTAATTAAGCCAGCATATTTTACTTACAGATTTTCAGGAAACCAGAAATATTCTAAATGGATAAGACAGGTGATGATTACTTTCTAATTAATTACATGATTAGTATTTTAATTCTAATTTTACTGCAAGTAAAATAAAGAGAATTTCAATAGCTTTCAAATTAAACTACGAACTATAAGGCCTGAATGAGCTTAACAAAATATCAGTTTCTATGAAAATGATACAGGGGTTATTTAACCTTGAAAATACTGTGATGAATGAGTTAAGAAATTAGAGTTTTCAGATATATGCATATGGCATTTACATAGAAGATAGAAATTAAAGAAAAGAAAGGAAATATGCAGGCTTTACATCAAGTGAAAGAGTTGTTCAGACTTAAACTGGGTTATGAGGAGAATTGTGGCACTCCTTCTCTCTAAGGGTTTTATAGCCAGAACTGATTATAACCCTCTAGGCTAATTTGATTGTGTTCGTTTTTGAAGGCATTGGAACTGACTATGTTACTCTCCTAGTCTTAAACATTCGTCAGGAGGTTTAGAGTTTGAGCTTCTATAATGGCATAAAGAGCAAGTGATTTGTAAAAATGGATTTGTTTGTTTTTGTTTATTTATTTATTTTTGTGTTGGAAGACTGTCAGATTTAACCTTTTGTAAGACTTTCCAATTACCTTGGTAACAAGTAAAATTATCGGTCTTATCTCCGCCATCCCCCATCCCCCTTAGTTCAGTAAGGTTAAATGTGGCTTATTGAACAGATGTAAGGGAAAGGGTATTAGACTAGCCCAAAGATTCAGGTTAGGTAATGATTAAATGTGGCAGACACTGGGAGTTTGAGAAGGATAGATTGATATTGTGGTGATATTAGCTCAATCATCTATAAATCCATTCTTGGATTTATTTATTGCAATTAGATTTTTTTCAACATAAATACTCATTTTAATTTTATTATTCCTGTTTAATACTTTGAAAAGAATGCCTTAGAGAAAATAGAAGTAGATTTAAGGTACTGTTTATTTGCAGTCATGGTTTTATACATACCAGAATTTAAAGCTCTTTTGCCCATTAGTCCAACAAAGGAATCTGTTTTATGCCCTGGAAAAATACATTTAGGGGTATTTTAATATGTATATCTCTGGAAATAAACTGTTATAACTAGTACCAAAAAAAAGCAAGCTTCCAAATATATGCCTATATAATAGATATATAATTATTTCAAGTTTTGGTGAGCCCGAAGAAATAAAGATTCCTAGTAAGTCTTATAAATGACACTAAATAAAAATAATACAATGAAAGCACTTTTCTCAATTCTATATCTAAATATTAGCAAGTACACTTTATTCATATTCTATTTTGTCTGTCTATATACAATGTTTTAAATATTGCTATTTGAGCTAGCTTTGATGTTTAGGGAGTCAGTTTCACATTTGTGTGACAGAAACATCAAAGCTTATTTCCTCATATTACTGAATATGTTGTATTTCTCAGGAAACTGAAGCTTAGTTAAATCAGATTCCTGTACCTGATAATTATAAACTTCTAAAGTTCACTATTGCTATTTTATTGGATTTTAAAAAATATTTCTTTTGGAAAAAGTACGTTAGTTTTGACATTAATAGAGTACATTTATTTTCATTACATGGAATTTTGCTATATATAATTCCCTTGAAAGTCAAGTCCTGAGAAAGTAAATATGAATAAGATTTATTTACTTTCAAAGATGAAGCCTTTGGAAAGGATTATTATTTTAACTCTAGTGGGAGGATGTCTCTTGGTTTATACTATATTAGCTAAGAACACGGCTGCTATCTTAGTGTGGCCTCTACTCTGCTTCCAGTGAATCAAAATCCAAGTTGGAGTAAGTGAGTGGACCTTGGGGTAAGTGATGTGATTAAGATGGACCCCTGGTACTTTCTACAACTTTATCTATCTTTACCTTTAGTATGGATTCTCTACTCAGACATTCACTCCATCCTCTTAATTGGCTGCTGGATTGCTATAATAAATGATGTCATCATGGAATCCAGCATACTAAAATGAACTAGGAGATGCCTATAAATGCTTTGATTTTTGTTTTGCTTTTGTTTTTTCAGTGGAAGTGGTGGGGTGGGGATGAGGGGAGAGGAATGTGTGGTGGATTTTTACCCCTAGGATTGAAATTCTTATCTAAAACTAACAATTTACAGGAGTTAAAGGATTCCTTCCTCCCTCCCTTCCTTCCTTCCTTCTTTCCTTCCTTCCTTCCTTCCTCTCCTTCCTTTCTTTCTTTATTATCTCAGTTTCTGTGGGTCAGGAATTCAGCAACAGTTCAGCTGAGAGTTAAAGGATTTTTAATATAATGCATCCTTTCGGTAAGTATGATATGTTTAAACAACAGAGCTTTAAACATTCATGTTCTGGATGTACTATGAGTCTGCTCCATTCTTAAATTGTGTTAATTAAAAATATTAAGTTCTACATTACAACAGAAAATAAGTTATTATGTAAAGTGGAATTCAATCTAATTTACATTTGCATATGATAAATGTCAAAATAATTTGGAACTTACTTTTATGAGAGATCTGGCCATGTCCTATAGAAAGAAAAATAAAATTAACAAACACAGTAGACTTGTTTTAAAGGAGCTACATTATATCTTTTAAAGAGAATTATAAAATAAATTGATTTTTTAAATAATGCAACATTTTCCATTCATGTACTATCCTGAGGAATATAGCAGAATCATAAATGCTATCCAAATTATTAATAATAAAAACATAATATTTTAAACAAAAGGAATATTTTTAAGTGATTTATGTGGGCCACAGATTCAAACCCAGGTCTGTGAGACTCCTGAGGCCTGAACTGCCTGGCCTTACCACCTGTCTTGTTTTCTTATAAGAGACACATCTTCAAGGCCGGTCAGCTTTGATGCTCAAGAGAGAGAGAGCAAACCCATCTCTTTATTCAATAGTCAACCAAGAATCTGTATTTCAGCCCACAAAAGACATTCTCCATTTTCATACATGTGCATTCACAAGAGTAAAATAAAGATTTATAGAAATGTTTACCATAAAGAGCCTGTAACAGGGCCACTTGTTTTTCAATTGAGGAATCTGACAAGAGACGAATTGACATTAACTGTTTACACGTTCCACTGATGGTGTGAGAATTCAAGGAAATTAAATATTTCTATCATGAGACACTGGCACCTAAATCTAATCTAACCCCAGTGGTCTAAAGTCAGTTTTCCACATGGACTGAGAACATTCTGATATCCCCTGGAGGCCCCGTTCCTTCCTGTTCTTTGTCAGTTTGGATCCTTAGTCAAGGAAGCACTTAGCTTAAGGTTGGTTCCTGTTCTTGGTGGTTTGGACCGATCTCTCCCTCCCTCCGTGGCATGTGTGTGTTAGCGGGGTGAGGGCCAGAGTCGCGCTCCGGGAGATATACCCATTTTAGGGTGGAGATCTCTGCTCATAGATCAAGAGAGACTGCGTGCTCTGAGCATGAGCTAGGATTCCGGGGTGGGAGTGGCGGGGGGGTGGGGGTTGCCCAGAGAGACAGAGAGGGTGATGGCTGCCCATCTCACCAGCATCCCGTTTGCCCATTAATCCGAAGAACTGCTGAGGCTTGGGTCTGCGGGCGATTCTCTGCAGAAGATGCTCAAAGGGCTCGGGCAGCTCCTCCTAGAGGACAGACGCACCGACAGGGGCGTGTAGGCAACCAGTGCAAGGCGCCGGCAAACTAGAGTCGTTCTGGCGGTGCGCTCCAGCCCGGGGCAAATCTTGGCGGTGGGGACAGGCCAAGCCAGGGCTGGGGAACCAGCTCCGAGGAGAGAGGAGGCCGGGCCTCCCCACACCTGGGCGTTGCCTCTCTCCACCCCTCCCCGCCCAATTCGTGTCCGGCGCCGCCGCCTCCCCGAAGCCTAGCCCTAACCAGTTAGCTGGAGGCTCGTCGTCTCCAAGCCCTGCTCACTTTCCCCTCTTTCCTCCCATCCCAGGGACCCTCACTCATCTGCCGCTCAGCTACCGGACTTTGTTCATCTCTAGCTCGGGTTTTGGAGACTTCTCACCGCCCTAAATGCTCACAGGTGTGTGTGGGGGGAGTGGCGGGGGGAGGGTAGGGAAGGTGACAGCCCTTTACAAGCGACTAACAGTGCGCGACTTTCACTGTTCCGGCGGGGCGCGCTCCCTTGCGCGAATAGCCTGCGAGCAATCTAAAGGAAAACTTGCGGCTACGTCTCCAGGTCCGTAAAATAAAAGTCATGGCAGGAAGTTAGCCTCCTACCCACCTGCGCCCCTCCAAGACCCCAGCACCTCGCCACTTGCCCCTGCTTTTGCCTGCGTCGGGCGCGCACTCCTCTGCCCCTGCCCCAGCATTTCCAAATGCCAGGTCCTTGCAGCTGGACCTGAGTCTCCGAAATCCACGTTACCAGGGGATGAAACCTTGTGAGGTTTCCAGTCTTGTGAGGATTCCGGGATCACCTGGGAGGGTATTATTCCTCCAGAGAGTTCCCGAGACCCGACGATGCAGCCCTCGGGAGGAAACTTGGTTCTTGGATGCAAAATCTCGTGTGGGACCCAGGGGATGGCGTTCCTCTACATCCCCCCCGGCGCGCTTCCACCGCCTCTGGTTGCGGTCCCGGTGCCCGCTAGGGTAACTAGGATGCTATCGCGGGGGGTAAGTGACACCTCCTAAGCCCATGAAGAACGGCGCGGGCCATCTTGGGACCGGGTCTCACCTTGATCTGGTCTCTGTCGGACCAGTCAGACCAATAATTCAGATCATCGTTGGCTCCAATTTCTTCTGCAAACAGTTGAGTGGAGACGAGAAAAAAGACTGCCAAGGCCACGAGGATTTTCATGTTGGATTTCTGGGAAGAGTGGGGAGAAGAGGCAGAGGAGAGAAAAAAATATATATGTATTGGGGGTGTCTATCCAAGAGTTGAGGCAGCAGAATTTTCGATCCCACAACGGAACTCAAGGTCGATTGAAACAAGATAAACCGCCTAAGGGCTAAAGTCCTGTCGGTACCCTTTAGGAAAGAGAATCAAGCCCTAAAGCTTCTCAAATCCTCTTCTTCCTAGATCCCAGCTCCCCCAGCCCCCAACCCACCAATCCACACCTTCAAGCCAGGAGGCTCTGCGGGTGGAAGACAAAGAGGGACAAGGCACTTGGGATACCCGTCTCGCCGCCGTCTCCCCGCAGTCCCCCCGCTGTCCCTCAGCTGTCTCCCCGCTGTCCCTCGCCGCAGCGGCCCATCCAGCCCTGCTAGACGCCGCCTCGGAGCGGTGCGCGGTGCGGAAAGCCCACCCGGCAGGGCGCAGGCACTTACTGCGGCTGACCAGCCCTTGGGGTTCCTCGGCGGGTCGGAGCGCTCGCTGGGCGCCCGGCACTCTCTGTCGCAGCAGCTCGCGCTTTTGCCTGCTGGCTGCAGCGCGGTATTTATCCCAGGTTCGCTGAGCCTTCAGACCCACGTGACACGCTCCCCACGCGACTTTCTGCTCAATATTTAATTAGCCGCCTCCTCTCCTTTCGCTTGCGTCTGATTGAGAGTTTCTGAGACGGCAATCCGTCGGTGCGCATAACATCTGGACCCAATTGGGTTCGAAATGACGCAATTATAGGAAAATCGAGATCTCGCCATCCAATCCCCAGCGGCCTGTCTTCTTCCGTTTGCAGATCTGACGCCCCCTCCCCTCTTTTTCTTCAGAATGGGGTTCCATGACACCTGAGATTACTCATCAAAACTGAGCAAAGTGACTCATTCCTCAGACTTAGGCAACTTTTAAGTCCCTTTAGAGGGTAAGTTGCACTTCCAAGGATGGCCAAATAACTTCGGGTATTAAGATATTGTTGTCGAAAATCAGACTAAGAAAGGAGAACTTCAAATGGGGGCGGGGTAGGGAGACATTTCCCCCCTATTTCCATCTGCAGAGTGTCTTAAGTGTTTCTGAGATATATCAATAGCATCTTTCTACGAGCAGAACATCTTTCTCCCAAATTAGCTAGAATACTGCCGTTTCTTCAGTAATACGAAAGGATTTTTCAGTCCCATAGGATTTCAGACGATGGCAGCAGATTTATTTTACGTTTTGGAGACAGGGGAATTTAAACCTGGCATTGCACGTAGAACTTTTGTATCAGTGCCATTCTAGGATATCTTTTGTTCCAAGCTAGCTAGCTACATGCTGGAGCAGGGGTACGTTTTTGCTTCTCTCCTACCCTTTCTCACTGAAGACTAAGAAACGCACCAGAGGTGTACAGGATCCTTCCCGGTTGTCACTAAAGGACTCTTAAGATCCTTCATAGATTTCTCCTGTATATGAAAATAAGTGTAGTGAAGATGTTAATTGGGCAGTCATTATCAATACGAAACTATTTGACAAATAACATCTGTATAGATATCACAGCTTTCCATGAGCCCATGGTTTGCCTTGCAGACTAAATGACTGTTGTATCTGGGGTGGAGTTGTTTTCTCCTCTTTCCTTAGTAAGTACTATGCTTTCCAGTTAATTCTGATGTTCTTAGTATAGTGCATAAAGGAAATAATTTATTGCAATTCATATAAACCAATATTTTTTCTTCT